>NC_135228.1:9735385-10397885 GCF_052324685.1 Brachyhypopomus gauderio
AATCAGTCTACCTCCCAAATACATTTAACAATGTTTTTTGCTTTATTTGTTGCACATTAAAATGTGAAATGTGAAAAAAATGTGAAAAAATTAGAACTGAATTTCAAATGTACAAATATACTTTGGCCAATGGAAACGGGAACGCAAGGCCAAAATCACAACTGGAAAAAACTAACACTATGGGTTTTTGCTTATTCAAAAATATGTTCTGCTAGAGAGAGGAACTCACAATAGACATTCTAGTAGTCTTTGAAACTATTTCTCTCTTTATTGACGCAGAGAGGAACTGCACATTTTTCACAGTTCATTTCAGTTTAAAGGTTCTTGCACACAGCACATCAACGGTGATTTTCCTCCTTGACAGACCTGTTATGCCCCAGCGATAAGTTGTTTGATTTTGTAACTAAGTTGTTTCGTTACTATGACGATAAAGCAGAGACGTATTCGGGGTAGTAAGAAGTAGCGTTTGTTATGCTCCTGTCATGGTCAGTTGTGTGTTCATCCTGCCTGCAGCCATAGCTCAAACTTTCTCTCCCTCCTTGCTAAGGCATTGTCTGTGAGTACAACCTATATATTGCTTGTATGTAGACTAGTTATACCCTGTGTTCGCTAGCATCTTTATGCATAACTAGTTACGTAGTCATGCTATGCTGCTCATCCATATGCTATGTTGACGTGTATGCTGATTGAAACGTCTCGTTGTAATTGTTACAGTTTCACAAGATTCTCACTAAACTTCATGGAAAGAATTATCCGTGTCCTGGAGTTTTTTTGAGAGTGTTTAAACTGATTGGAATCCAGCCCATGACAGTGAAAAGACAGCAATACAGCTACGAGGGACGCGAGGATAGCCATAGCGTGGAGCTAATTAGTATCAGAAATACGCGACTAACCTTCAGCTTCCAGACAGCTTCACGTTAGCCCGCTCCTCTCGATAACGATTAGCGCAACCATCGGGATGTCACAACGCAGCGACAGTAGTAAACAAGCTAGAGATGATCGGTCTGAGTCAGCACGCTCAACGAGCAGCCGCTCATCCACTAAGTCGTCTAGAACAACGGTGAGCATGGCTGTGGCAATGGCACAGGCTAAAGCCGAGGCGGCGCAAGCTAGAGCAGCACATGCAGAAAGGGAAATCCAGCTTAAGGTAGAGCAAGCACGCATACAAGCTAACCTAGAAGCATTGAACGAGGAGAAAGAGAAAGATGCTGCTATAGCAGAAGCGAACACTTTGGCAGCCGGTTTGCAAGATATGGGGTTTGAAGTACGAAGCGAGATTAAAAGTGTGCCCTATCAAGCTGTTAAAGACCAACGCACCGCCGCATTCGTAGCCGACCAAGCCAGCTCGCGTAGGGAGGATGCATTCGCCGCAGCAGAATACGATGCCGTTTCACCCTCTTCTCATTCTGCTTGCTCGGGTATGGCCAACGCTATGCCTTCGGCGACGCGGGTGTTCATGATGAACCAAGCCGCCGCCTCTGAAGCTGTTACTGCACACCAGGTGCGTCAAGGTTCGCATGCAAGCGGAGCACCTCCCCAACCGTTTCTCTACTCCGCTCCAGCACCGCAGCTTTGTGGAGCTTCTCCACAACGCCGTTTCAAAAAAGAGCCTTCGATTCCGTTTGATCCACTATTCCAGAGGACGCAATACGGAGCTAGCCACGACCGTTCTACGACTACAGCAGACTTCATTAGGTATCTAGCCCGCAACCAGCTGGTGACTTCAGGTCTCACCAAATACGATGACCAGCCCGTGAACTACTGGGCCTGGAAGGGGTCATTCCAAAACGCTATCAGTGAGTTAGAGCTGCACGCTGCAGAAGAGCTCGACCTTCTGATAAAGTACCTAGGAAAGGAATCAGCAGAACAGGTAAGGAGGATTAGGACGGTTAACATCGGGAGTCCGCCAATTGGCCTGCGTATGGCATGGGAGCGCCTTGACGAGATGTACGGTTCGCCTGAAGCCGTTGAACAGGCTCTCTTCAGCAAATTAGAAAGCTTTCCGAAGGTCACGGCGAAAGATCCCCAGAAGCTTAGGGATTTGGCCGACCTTTTAGCGGAGCTACAAGCCGCCAAGCAGGATGGATATTTAGCAGGTTTGCTTTATTTGGACACTTCAAGGGGAATTAGGCCTATTATAGAGAAACTCCCATACAACCTCCAGGAAAAATGGCTGTACTACGGGACGAAATACAAGCGTGAAAACATGGTCAGTTTCCCACCGTTTTCTGCGCTAGTGGATTTCATCTCCATGGAAGCAAAGGCTCGCACAGATCCAAGTTTTAGCTTCTTCGTGCAGGCTTCGACTGAGAAGAAGGGCAACTGGGAGAGGCCTACAAAGACGTCTGTGTACACACAGAAAACGCAAGTTTCAGCGACAGCCAAGTCTGAGCTCAGAGAGCGAATTGATCCAAACAAACTCTGTCCTCTGCATAGGAAGCCGCACCCTCTGAAGAAATGCAGGGGCTTCCGAGAGAAAAGCATTGAGGAACGCAAACAGCTCTTGAGAGATCACTACATCTGCTTTCGCTGTTGCTCATCCACAGAACATCTCGCCAAGAATTGTGAGGCGGAGGTAGAATGCACAGAGTGTGGGAGCACCACTCATGCTTCAGCACTGCACCCTAAGCCCTTCACTCAGAAGCCTAAGTCTTCTACCCCCTATACAGCGGACGGCGGGGAGCAAGATGAAGCAGAGAGTCAAGAAGTCAAGTCTTCGTGCACGCAGGTATGTGGAGAAGGCTTGAGTGCTAGAACATGTGCCAAGATTTGTTTGGTTAGCGTGTTCCCGAATGGATGCAAAGAGAAGGCCAAGAGAATGTACGCTATACTGGATGAGCAGAGTAACCGATTACTCGTACGGTCAGAGTTCTTTGACACCTTCCAGATATCTGCATGCTCTTTCTCGTACACGCTCACGACGTGTGCAGGCCTGACTGAGATGGAAGGGAGAAGAGCTCGAGGCTTCACTGTAGAATCAGTGAGTGAGGGAGTGAGTATTCCACTGCCTACGCTCCTCGAGTGCAACCAAATTCCCAATGTCCGTACAGAAATTCCTACGCCAGACGCCGCCTATCATCATCCTCATCTTAAACGTATCGCCAAGAAGATACCACCTTTGGACCCAGAGGCCAAGATACTCTTGTTGCTGGGCAGAGACATCTTGCGGGTGCATAAGGTCCGCGAGCAGATAAGTGGCCCAGGGGATGCACCATTCGCCCAGAGGCTTGACCTAGGTTGGGTTGTTGTCGGTGACGTGTGCCTTAGAGGTGCGCACAGATCGATGGAGGTAAGGAGTTGGAAGACAGCTATCCTGGAGAATGGACGTACAAGTTACCTTCAGCCATGCGGTAACAAGGTCAGTGTGAAAGAGAAGTTTCATCTGGGACATTCTCAGCAGCGTGACTCAATGGCTACCTTTGCGCGTAGCTTAAGCTCATCAGTTGGAGACCGCCTGGGGCAGACCGTCTTTGCTCAAACATCTGACGATCATAGACTTGCTCCGTCCAGAGAGGATTTAGAGTTCCTTGAGCTGATGGAGACCGAATGCTATCAGGACAGCTCAAATAGTTGGGTTGCGCCTCTACCTTTCCGGACTCCGAGACGGCAGCTGCCTAACAATAGACAGCAGGCTCTTGACCGCCTCATCTCACTTCAGCGCTCACTGGAGAAGCGGCCGCAAATGAAAGTGGATTTCTTGAAGTTTATGGAAAAGATGCTCAAGAAAGCACACGCAGAAGTTGCTCCACCACTGAGGCCGGGACAAGAGTGCTGGTACCTGCCTTTGTTTGGCGTGTACCATCCGCGGAAGCCGGATAAGATCCGTGTGGTCTTCGACAGCAGCGCGTCAAGTGAAGGAGTGTCGCTCAACAATGTCCTGCTCACAGGGCCCGACCTCAACAATAGCCTGCTGGGCGTTCTCATGAGGTTCAGGAAGGAACAGGTAGCGGTCACTGCTGACATTGAACACATGTTCCATTGCTTCATTGTCCGGGAAGACCACAGAGACTTTCTTCGTTTCCTGTGGTTTAAGGATAACAACCCTAATGCTGACATCGTGGACTACAGGATGCGAGTTCACCTCTTTGGCAATAGCCCCTCGCCTGCCGTTGCAGTGTACGGGTTGAGGAGGGCAGCTAGGGAAGCGGAAGCCGATTATGGAAGTGACGCAAGAAGGTTTGTTGAACGTGAATTCTATGTGGACGACGCCTTAAAATCTTTTGCCAGAGAAGAAGAAGCGATCAGTGTTCTTCGACGGGCTCAGAAGATGCTCGCAGCATCCAACCTCAGGCTGCACAAGATCGCATCGAACAGACCAGCAGTCATCAAAGCATTTCCGCATGAAGATTGCTCTAAGGAAGTGGACAGTCTCAGTCTCTTTGCAGATGACACACCCATCCAACGCAGTCTCGGATTGCTTTGGAACATGCTCGCAGACACCTTTATGTTCCGAATTGAGGACGATCAGAAGCCGTTCACTCGCAGGGGAGTGCTTTCGACTGTGAATAGTCTTTATGACCCTCTGGGGTTCCTTGCACCTATCACAGTCAATGGGAGGTTGATGCTTAGAGAACTCACCATGCAAGGAGGAGACTGGGATGCGCCGCTCCCCAGAGACAAAGAGGTAGAGTGGACTGAATGGAAACAGTCGCTTCGGGACTTAGAAGGTCTGCAGATACCACGTCCTTACACACCCCTTTCTACTACGGGTGCGTTGAGTAGAGAACTTTGTGTTTTTGCAGACGCATCAACAAAAGCAATAGCAGCTGTGGCTTACATCAGGATAACGAGTCACCAAGGACAGAGTGGAATCGGATTCGTCTTCGGGAAGGCGAAGTTAGCTCCTCCAGCTGGAGCGACCGTTCCAAGACTCGAGCTCTGTGCCGCTGTGCTTGCGGTCAAGATTGTTGAGATGATAGTCGCGGAGATGGATATCACGTTCGACAGCATCATCTACTACACAGATAGCAAAGTCGTGCTAGGCTACATTTACAACCAATCTAGGAGATTCTATGTCTACGTGCACAACAGAGTCCAGCGTATCCGCCAATCTCCTTGTTTTGGTCAGTGGAGGTACGTCCCAACGCACCTCAACCCAGCTGACATCGGGTCAAGAACGACAACGCCGGCCTTACTGAGCAGCACAGCTTGGCTCAAGGGACCAATCTTTCTTCATAGCACAGCTTCATGCTTGTCTGATTCTCAGGAGACATACGAGATGGTTGAGCCTGACCTTGACTCAGAAGTGCGACCCCAAGTGCTCACAAGCTTCACACACGTCGTTAGAAATGTGATACGCCCACAGCGGTTTGAACGCTTTTCTGACTTCGGAGCTCTTCTTATGGCCATAGCACGTCTCGTTCATGTGGCACGTTCCTTTGCTCGTTCAGCCCAGGATGGATGCCGAGGGTGGCACATTTGTCCTCCTTCAGAAGAAGAGCTGCTGAGAGCCAAGGCGTGTATCGTGAAGAGTGTCCAAAGTGAGTACTATGCGGAAGAACTGACCTGCATTGGTTCAGGAACCAATATCCAACCTTCCAGCAGTCTGTGGAAGCTGCACCCCACATTGGATCAAGACCAACTTCTCAGGGTAGGAGGCCGGATCGAGCAAGCGAGACTGGGCATGAGCGAGTGTCATCCTATTATCATACCTGGCCAGCATCATCTTGCAACCCTGCTTGTGTTGCATTATCATGAAGCGGTGAAACACCAAGGGAGGCATATGACCGAAGGTGCCATCCGAGCGGCAGGGTTCTGGCTGGTAGGCGCTAAACGCCGCATCAGCAGTATGCTCTACAAATGCGTCACTTGTAGGAAGTTGAGAGGAAAGACCGAATGCCAGCAGATGGCAACTCTGCCAGCGGAACGCCTACAAGTTGCACCCCCTTTCACCTACGTAGGTGTGGACGTCTTTGGACCGTGGGACATCGTTGCACGCCGCACGAGAGGAGGAACCGCCAACTCCAAACGCTGGGCCGTGATGTTCTCGTGCATGTGCTCAAGAGCAGTTCACATTGAACTTATCGAAGCAATGAGTTCCAGCAGCTTCATCAATGCTTTGATGAGGTTCTTTGCAATCAGGGGGCCTGCAAGGCAGATACGCTCGGACTGCGGAACCAACTTTGTTGGCGCTTCTCGAGAGTTGAGCATGGACAGAGTCCAGACTTCCACAGCATGGAGAAATTCTTGGAGACTCAAAATTGCACCTGGGTTTTCAACCCACCCCACGCGTCCCATATGGGTGGGGCTTGGGAACGAATGATTGGCATCGCCCGTCGCATACTGGACTGCATGCTGCTCGAACAGAAGAGGTTTCCCTTGACGCACGAGGTCTTGGCTACCCTCATGGCAGAGGTAGCAGCGATCATGAATGCGAGACCTCTCGTCCCAGTGTCATCAGATCCGGAGTCGCCACTCATTCTCACCCCAGCGATGCTTCTAACCCTCAAGACAGGCACTTCACCCCCTCCACCACTGGCCAGCATGGAGGACGCAGCTCTCTTTCGGGAGGAGTGGAAGCGAGTTCAAGGTTTAGCAGACTCCTTTTGGTATAGGTGGAGGCGGGAATACCTTAAGACGCTGCAGCTCAGACATAAGTGGCAAAAGAAACGGCCGAGTCTCCAAGAAGGGGATGTAGTGCTTTTGAAGGATGCTGAAGCGAAGAGAAACCAGTGGCCTATGGGTATTGTCAGGAGAACCTTTCCAGGAGAGGACAAGCTGGTTCGGAAAATCGACGTGGAAGTGATCAAGGATGGAACTAAGAGAACTTTCTTACGCCCTATTACAGAAGTAGTTCTGCTTCTTTCCCCACAGACTGAATCTTCTCATTAGTGTGGGCCTTAGAGTGCCCAGGCGGGGAGTGTTATGCCCCAGCGATAAGTTGTTTGATTTTGTAACTAAGTTGTTTCGTTACTATGACGATAAAGCAGAGACGTATTCGGGGTAGTAAGAAGTAGCGTTTGTTATGCACCTGTCATGGTCAGTTGTGTGTTCATCCTGCCTGCAGCCATAGCTCAAACTTTCTCTCCCTCCTTGCTAAGGCATTGTCTGTGAGTACAACCTATATATTGCTTGTATGTAGACTAGTTATACCCTGTGTTCGCTAGCATCTTTATGCATAACTAGTTACGTAGTCATGCTATGCTGCTCATCCATATGATATGTTGACGTGTATGCTGATTGAAACGTCTCGTTGTAATTGTTACAGTTTCACAAGATTCTCACTAAACTTCATGGAAAGAATTATCCGTGTCCTGGAGTTTTTTTGAGAGTGTTTAAACTGATTGGAATCCAGCCCATGACAAGACCAATGGGCAATTTGTTAAAAACGAACATCTGCACTCTGATAAACTCGAACAAATCTTGGTGGTGGCATGGAGAAAGGGACCAGGAGTTGGTGGCCTATCTAGACAGTTCTTTTTATCAGGTTGCACATCGACATGCGTTTTTTTTTTTTTTTGCACAGTTCTGGTGTAGTAGATTCCCTTTGCCAATAATTTCTCAATGAGAGGCATCAAAGTGAAGAAATTGTCTGCAAAAATCAGGAAATGTACTTTCTCTGCAAGCGATTCACATAGCTTCGTTGGTCTCCACCAATTCCCAACTGACTCTTCCTTTTTTGTTCATTGACACCACCTTTTCCCTGATATATGTCAAAGTCGTGCAGGAGACCAGCAACATCGCAGCATGCCCACACTTTGAATCCCCACGGATTCCTCCCATGTTTTTGGCAAGGAGCTATAGTCAGTGATTGTCTCCAAAATTGTCTCCGAAAAGAATCCAAAAACGATGTCTTTCCAAAGTCGATCCTTTTTTACTTCTTCACTGGCTATTTCATTGTCTACAAAGTGGATGACAGAGAGTAGAAGGTTGAATCAGTTGAGACTCATTATGTCTGCCACAGGCCCATAACGAACTTCACTTTCCCAGTTCTGACATACTCCAGACATTTGAACTAATCCCATTCTGAGATTACAGATACATTCCTAGAACTTAACAATATTTCCCAAACATATCAAGGGAAACAAAGCATTGAAAGTAAAGCAGTGGCATACTAGTATGACTTAACCTGTTCACCTTGAAAGTTTATGTCAGGCAACTCAAAGTCTTTCTTTCGCCACTTGTAAGTTTTGGTGGCTGGATTTGGCTCATTCTGTGAGCTAGCAGTCTTGGCAAACAGCACATCTTCATCACTGGATGAGTCATTGGACAAGTCACTAGCCGGGTTTCCATCCAAACCTTTCGAAAAAATAATGCGCAATTTCCAAGTTTTGGCAGGAAAAAAATGTGAATTAAGCCTTGTTTCCATTCATCACAGTTATGCGAATAAACTTTAGATCACGTGAGAGGACACCAAACAATAGCCACACATAACACGACGGACAATCCTGTCCCGCCATGTTTTAAATCTAATCACATGGTACAGAACCACATGACTTGAGGCATGATATGTCATCATTTATGCGAAAAACCCTTTTCCATCCAGTTTTTCCGAATTTTGGCGATGCCACCTTCTCCTAGTGTAAAAATCTTTTTGTGATATTTGGGGCTTTTTTCGAATTTTGGACTTTTTCCATCCAGCTTTTTTCATGCGCATTTTCAAAATGCGCAAAAACTCGGTGGATGGAAAACCCTCTACTGTCTTGGGAAGAAGATTCACCACCATCTCTTTCATGCAGTTGCAACAACTCATCAGAATTGCTATCACTGTCAAATTCAGGGCCAAATGTCCACATCAGCTTGAAGTTGCTCCAATGCTTGTTTTACAGTGAACTTTTGCTTTCCCTGTCTTGAAAAGGCCATACTTCCTAAAAATAAAGATGTATTTACCATCTTAGTCTGTGCCCCTGTACTACCAAGGTAACATACTAACTAAAGGCACTAATTTATCCTAAAAGAATATAAAACATACTTTTATGCATTGTTCGAGCTATTACTAAACAGATTAACAAAAATACAAAATTGTTACCAATCTCTGATTTGCTGAGAAGCCAAATTAGTGGGTTTGCAGCTCAACAAAACAGAATGTGGGCAGCTGTCTTGTCACTGACACTGTAACTCAGCTCAGTTCAAAATTCACTACATAGGTGTCATTATGCAGGGGTCAGAAGTGGCACTCTTGGGCAATTAACCACACTCCAATTTGACCCTGTGGGTTCTCCAGGGGAAAAACTGAATTTACACATTTGGTAGAATCTATACGAATATTAAAATCACCCAACAACACTACTGACTGAAGTAAGACTCAGACAAAATTCAGACAAAAAATTTTTGGTTCAGACTTTGCTTTACGCGGACGATAGACCAGTAGAATTAGCAATGGTTTGGAACCAGGTACTTTTAGTTTGAGATATTCAAATGTACTAGTGGGTTGAACAGTCAATGTGGGGACCTTAAAGGTGGAGCAATGGATGACAACCAGTAGTGTGCAGCCTAGCAATATGCTGGAATCCAGGGGGTGTAGCTTCATTCAAAGCTCCATACTAATCACCAGTATGTTGCCATGTTTCAGTCAGCAATAGTAAGTCAATATTGTTATCAATTATGCTGTCAGCAAAAACGGCGCTTTGTTATTCAAGGTCTGCACATTGAGTAAAGTGAACTTAGATCTTAGATGTCAACGAGTAACTATTTGAGTCAAAATTTGAGTCAAAATGAGTCAAAATTCAGATATGTTGATAAAACTAAGTGATCCACTGAGCACAGTTATTTAGAAAAGCAGTGCGTTGAACTCTATATACAGGGAATAGATCCATGTCCGGCAGTACAGTAATTCAGAGATGGGATATACCGAGGACCATACCGATGTCGACGAGCTAAGCCCAGCTGCGAGTAATAGTTGAATACACCTGTGTTTCCAATCCTTAAGTTGCAAGAGTTCACTGGAAGTGTTTGAAATTAAGAAGTAACAGTAGCATTTGAAAGCCACTTACAGCCAACCATCTACTCCAATCAGGACAAATACAAGGATACTCAGATGGAATAGAACTGTAGATGCTAAGCCAGCTAAGCTATAGTTAAAGCTAAGCCTAGCTTTAAACCCAGCATACAACCAAAACACAACCAAAGAAATACACCAATGGTGACATTGGTTCACCAGTCACAATGATAAGCATCAGGACAACAATAGGAACACGACACTGCAACAAGCGTGGAAGTGGAAAATTCCTGGAAGCAGGTCAACATCAAGCGGATAGTGAAAACGTGAGCCGATGTTAAGATGGTAGAGGGGTGCATGCATGAGGAAAAATGCCCAGTAAAGCATCAAACAGAGTGAGGAATCACACAGGCATGGTTCATTCAGGAAATAACCAAGCTCCCAACAGCAGTAGAGAAAAGAAGATCTCTGGACATCAGTACACTAGTGAGAAGGCAAAACAGCAGCAGAAAAAAGAGGCCGAACCGTGTTCCTTTGTTATTGTGAGAAGGTCTGCCAAAGTAATCCAGACACTCCGTAGATCCACAAAATGTGACTTAAAACTTGATGAAAAGTTGACCTAAAACTACAACTATAATCACTTAAACTAATACAATTAAATAACAAATTTATATAAAAATGTATAAAAATATGAAGCAAGGCACACAGCGTACTTACAATGGAAGTCAAGAACATAAGGCAGTTTCAATTCATTAAAACATCAGAGTTTATCTTTTAATTAGAGCTTGGATTTCTATAATTAAAATAGTTACTAAATTAAAATAGTTCTTTAAACTGTTTTCTTACTGAGTTTTTTTTATTTAGTTGTTTTAATATGTAAAGTTGGTGAGGCTTGTAGATGCAGGATGCTGAGTAGAGAGTTGAAGTTTTTAAACGTAATGTGGGCGGGAGGTTCGCCTCTGCCTAGTAAAAGGAAATCCCTAACATAGGATGACGAGAAAGTGACTAGATCTAGCAAGAGAGGAGAGATGCCCCAACTCCTGGGCAGGTACACAGGTCAACCAGGTTGAACCAGGCAATAATAACAGCAAAAGAATATTTTAAGACTGTAAAGAAAACGCAACGGGGTGTAGCATACGGTAACACAATGTACACACCCACAGTTCATACTGTATGTTGCTCATCCCCTTAGAGTGGGACGGAAATTCAAACTGCACTGTCACAGTATTGACCTCTAAAGGAAACTTTCTCTCTATGCCCAAACTAACTTCAGAGTTCACAGTAGTGCACTACATAACAATATCACACTCACTCATCAGCCCAATTAAGGAAAAGAGTCTTTGGATTAGGTGACAGGCAAAGTTCAATTACCGGTCTGTAGTAGTGGGGCAGATATTGGAGGATGTCGGTATAGCAGGGTACCTCACTTTAACAGGACCAGAAGGAGAAAGATGTAGAATTGGGACTGTGGGGACTCTCACACGCTCGCTGAAGCTGACGCCATTGTAAGTCTTTTCCCTCCCCCACATCACTGACCACGGGAGGATTCAAAGTACTCATTCCTCTCCTCAGCATGAAACTTAGCTGTAGTTTAGGTGAGCCTCTAGTGAGGTTACTTATATCTCTCTAAATGGGCTCAACGTTGTTTTATGGAAAAAATAAAAATTATGTAGAGTTTATGTGCTGCATGCTGTGACCAGAGAAAGTGGTATGGCCACTCTCGACAATGCGGTCAAACTCTGTCTACACACAAAAAAGTTCCATCACGACTATAGTGGACTGATCTTTTCTCTGTCAATAACGGAATAGCGACTCTTTCGACCAATGTCAGATGGATTTCATTCTGGATTTATAGCGCTAATTCAACACTCACGCTACCATTTCTTCTTTTTCTCTGTCTCCCCTTCCCCTTTTTGCCCTGCCCTCAGCGATAGCCAAAAAGCTGCCCTGTGCTCACGAGCAGGTTCAAAATAAGAGAATAATTTATGTTTCAAAATAAAAAAACTCACATATGTTTTGCATCCCTTACATTAATGTGTCACAGTAGGCCGGGCCAGCCCCACAGGGGAGCCACTCATGTCACATTCGAAACATTCCACAACACAACCACTAGGAAGGCATGTACATCATGAACATGTTGATCTAGGTTCTTGGAAGAAATCAAAATGTAAGCAATGACTTACCCAAATGATTTACCCAGAAATGCCCTCAAGACCTTGTTTATGAACACCTGGAACACCGAGGGCACCATGGCGAGGCCATACAGCAACACAATTCGCAATGGTCTGAGTTGGCACTAAAGGCAGTCTTCCACTCATCCCATTGGCGAATGCGGATGAAGTTGTAGGTGCGGTGTAGATCGAGCTTGGTGAAGTTCCACACCTCCCTCCCTCTTTGTGGTGGTATTTGTGTGGCCTTACTCGAGCTGAAGACGTCACTCAGATCACTGTACTCTGGGGGGGATCTCATGCTTTAGTCTGGCATCCGGGTTCTCCACTGAGGTGGACTGGAGAAGCACTGGCCACTGGATGTGTATTTTCTCACACAGGGGAGACCAACCCACTATACAGTCTGTGTCCCAACTAATCCAAGGGAAAATGATTATTAACAATTCTTAGACATAGAATAAACATATTTCAGATTTTTTGGTGTGAAAGCTGTTTATAAAATATATTAAACTCATAACTGCACAGCGTGAGCCACCAAATAGTTCAGAAATACAATGTTAAAAAAAGCTGCTTTACTATAATTCAGTTATTGGAAAGTTTGGAACAGAGAGCACAGGTATGTGATTAGATGTTTATGTTTTAAGCACTTCATGCATCACATACTATTAGTTATTGACTACATGCTGAATGTGAGGTAACATCTTATTTCCTTTGAGAGCTTACTGAAGTTTGGTTTCTGAGATGTCAAGGCAATATGCAAGCACTGGTTGAGATGTGAGTCGGTGAGTCTATTGCGCTTTTTGTCCTTAATTAGATTCATCACTGAAAACCCCGACTCGCATATGTAGGTGGATCCGAACATTGTCAAAATGTATATAGCGAGTCTTTTAGAGTTCGGATACTGATGAACAGAGTGTGCCCAAAATTCACACAGTCTCTCCTCTCTGAACTTGGCTTTTAAGACATCATTAGCCTGCATCTGGACCAGTTCCAGCTGGAAAACACCCTCATCGATAGCAGGCACAGCGTTTTTTGCCTCTGCTGGGCAGCTCCCGGTGATAGCAATGGCGAACGGGTTGCGCACAAACAGTAGCAGTTGCTGTGGGATTTAGAAGTTGTGAAACCGCGATCTGAAGTTCTCTGACAGATTTTTTAACAGTGCTACCATTCGTGACAGCACAATCCCATTTGTAGGAACATCATGCAGGGTAGGGAAGGGAAGTTTTTTCCCCTCTATGTCCGCCACGAATACGCCCAAGGTTGTCTGAAAAGCGCTCACTTTTTCAAAGAGCTCTCCCACATTCGAATCCCCACCTTGGAGCTGCAGGTTAAGATTGTTCAAGTGATTAGTGATATCACACAGAAATGCAACCAGAGCCACAGATTCCTGATCTTGCATAAACTGAGAGAACTCATCTGCTCATTTGTTTTTTGAATGGAAAGAAATTCTGTGATTTCTTTGCGCAGTGCAAAGAAGCGCTGCAGGACTCGCCCCCTGCTCAGCCATCTGACATCGTTGTGCTTTAGTAGGTCTGAATATTGAGCTTCTTGCTCCTGTAGTAGCATTTTGAAAAGCCGGTGCTGTAAACTTGAAGTTGAGGAAATTTGATTTACAATTTTGATCACTGTGTTCATCACTCCTTTCATTTCACCGGACAGTTTGGCACACAACACCGTCTGGTGAATGATGCAGTGTAGTGAGTTAACTGTGGGGTGGTCTGACATGAGACGTGATGCAAAGCCCCTCTCTCGTCCTATCATAGATGGCCCACCGTCAGTTACAAGGAGGTTGATTTTATCCAGCTCCAGAGAATTATCATCAAAGAAACTTTTCATAGAATTGTACATGGCCTCACCTGTTGTATTGCTCTTGTGGGGCAAAAGGCACAGCAGCTCCTCTTTGAAAAGCTCCCCGTTAAAATATCTCACAAACACGGACAGCTGTGCAGTGTCTGTTGCATCTGTAGACTCGTACACAGCTACTGACAAGTAATCCACACACTTCAGTTCAGCAAGTAAAGCAGAAAAACTGTCCTCATACAAAGTTTCTAGTCTCCGTGCCGCCGTTGAATCCGAAAGCTGAACCTGCTTCACGCGGTTAACAATGTCATCTTGGTGTTTGTCATCGGCAAACAACTCTTCCACGATTCCCAATGTGCACACTTTCACAAGCTCAGCATCCACAAATGGCTTGCCCTTTTTAGTCAGCTCCCAGGTTACACGCAGCGAAGCAGCAGTGGCTTTTTCAGCAGCAGTAGTGGAAGTCGTCAAGATGGTTGATGTGGTAGAATAAGACAACTTTAAGGCCATAATCTTGTCTTTTTGTGCAATGCTACCAACCGGAAAAGCTGCACTGAAGCTAGCATGTTTTGACTCGTAATGGCGCTTAATGTTAACAACTTTACATACAGCAACTGTCTTTTGGCAAATTAAACACAACGGTTTTGCATTGGCATGAGGTGGCAAAATGAATGCAAGCCCATCTGTCCATTTGTTATTAAACTCTCTGTTTTCGACGTCAACTTTTCTCCGATTACTAACCTCACTCATTTTTTTGCCAAGATATTCATTTAAGGACACGTCTTTTCCGCGCAGATCAGCAGTGACTCTTGACCTGCGCAAACTGTTCACTACCTTAAAGGCCCAAATCGCTAGGACCTAAAGGGCCGTGTACAAACTAATGATTCAGAGGACTCGTCTTACAGACAGTTCCCTTTGTGAACACAAGGGGGAATTATTCAGCATTTGTTACACCATAAAAATTTTAATGTGTAAATTATTTGAATTTTGAGCAATTACAAGAAGTGGCCGCGGGCCAGTCACCACCCAATCACGGGCCGGATTTGGCCCGCGGGCCGTGAGATGAGTATGACTGCCCTAGATCAACATGTTCATGATGTGCATACTCTCTTGCGCAATCGTCTGTATTGCAAGCTTGAGAAGTGCGAGTTTAACCTCTCTGAGGTAAGCTTCCTTGGTTACATCATAAGTCAGGTCTCCGTATGCATGCAACAAGGCAAGATGGAGGCAGTGATCGGGTGGAAACAACCCTAGACGCGCCGTGAGCTCCAGCGGTTCCTAGGGTTCGGCAATCTCTACCGGCGTTTCATCCGGTCATTCAGCACCCTGGCTAGGCCCCTCATTGATCTGTTCCATGGAGGGGCCCACCATCTTAAATGGGGCGAAGAGGCTGAAAAGGCCTTCCAGGACGCGAATGCCGGTCCTTATACTGTGCAAGCGTGTATTAATGAGGTCACCTACAGCAGGGTTTTTCAAACTCTGGGTTGCGATCCTTGGATGGGTCGTGAGCCAAAAAAAATGGGTCGCTCAAAAATAAATGTTAATACATTTAATAAATTATTATATTAATGGATTATACTTTTGCGAGTGACCGTAACGCGCGACTGTGCGAACGGCGGAAGCGATTGATCGCGATATGATACTTAAACTCGCCACCCCCCCCAAGTGATCTTCAAAAGTTGGCAACCCTGCGAATATTTTTTTATGTTGGCTGGGTCACGTGAAAAATGATGGACAAAATGTGGGTCACCAGAAAAAAAGTTTGAAAAACACTGACCTACAGGAACGGCATACCATTCCACGTCTTCCACGTCTCTGTGCTGAAACCTGTGATTATTGGGCCCCTTAGTGTAAATGTGTAAATGACCTGTGTAAATGGCGAGGACTCTCCTGGACTCATGCCCATGTCACATTCCACACATTCCACAACACATCATTCCCCGTTTCCAATTCACCTACCTACATGTTAATCACTGGCACCTGTCTCTCATTTGTCTCCCACCTTACTATAGCTCACAGGTCCATCACACCAATGCTGTGCATTCCTTAAGCATAGAGGAGTGAGCCTGCTTGCGAGGTCTTCCTGCCAAGCTGCCAAGTTACGGACTTTGTGGCTTAAGCGCCTGTGACTCTTGCTTAATGTTGTGTGCATGTAGCTTTACTTTGTTTTGAGTGTGATTGTTATTGCTGTGCTATGGACATTAAAAATTCCATGGCACCATAATCCGCGTCTGCTGCTTCTGTCACCCCGTTACATTTTGTTCGTTAATAAATTTAAAAAACAGCAGCGACACAAAGTGAAATCAAGACCGACAAAGACAGCAGACAACACGCACACTTAAATACACTGACAATAACAACACAAGTGCAGCATATAATGAAAATGAGACAAGAGGCAGATGTGGCGAATTACACGAACAACACAGACGAGCACATACACACCAAGATACACACAGAAGTGACCGTATACAGATGCACACAAACACATAGACACGCCGGGAGACAGGGGTCAGGGGCTGTACTGTGATGTAATATTCCACAATGCCTTTTTTAAATAGGATCAATCTGATTTTGACTCTTCATATTTGACTTTTCTTTTTGTATAAAGCATTCTTCTATATCGTATCAGGTATAATAATATACCTCAGTCTCCTTGAAGATGACCTCAGGGGCAGTGACCTTGTTTCTCTTAGCTGCTTCTTTCACTATGGCTTCAGCCTCTTCTATTCTCCCCTGAGAGATCAGCCATCGAGGAGATTCTGGAATGAACCTGTATTTGAAAGGTGTAGAATATATTTTCTAGCATGACAGAAAAATGACAAAGAGTAAGAGATGCCTCTTATCAATATGACACTTATGTTAACCACGATATTAGCACATGGTTATAAATTACTTACACTTACCACCAGAGGGGGATGTAAATAAGACCAGGTAAAGACAGTGCAATTAAAACCATCCTCCAGTTTCGTATTAGAAAGGCAATCAATGGCAGCATCATATACCCAATGGCAAAGAATAAAGAAACTCCCAGAGATGAGTAAAAGACCCTCACAGCCCCAGAGAGGATTTCACTACCTGTTCAGCAGAGCAAGAACATCAAAATTATTCAAACAATAATCCCATGGTTAAACAGTCAGACTTTATAAAGACTGAGTCTGATGTCATAGATCAAGCTGCAGTGTATGATGTTTTGTGTGGTCATTACCTAATACAAATGCTGCCACATAGTTGGAAATCTGCCCCAATCCAACAATGAAAAAGAGAACAGAGAACACCTCCCATGATGGAGAGAAGACTTGGACAAAGGTGAAGAATGTTTGGACCATCATTGTGATGAAAAGGACAGGCTTTCTCCCAAACCTTAATTCAACAGGGAGATTTCAGAAACAGGAAAGTCGTTTGTCATAGGAATGAGAAGCATGTTTTATTTGATATGGATGATAATATGCGCAATTGTACCGATCAGAGATCTGTCCAGAGAAGAAAGATCCACAGAGCACACCGAGGAAGTAAATGGTAGAAGTGAAGGGCTGTTTCCATTCATCGTCACAAACAAGATCAAACTACCAATAGATCAACCAAGATTATATTGGTTGACTTACTCAGACTGTAATTTTGACATATTTTAGGTAACATTTGTATTTTTTTAAACATGTGACTTTTCAGGATTTTTGATATGTTTTAAAAACCAGCTTACCTCTGTAACAATGGTTGATTGATATATGTCTTTGCTGTAGGTCCATCCATCAACACATTTTTCCCAACTGATGTCAGTGAGATTTACATCCTGGGGATTGTAGCCTTGAGCAGAAAGATTTTGTATTACCTCGATCTTGTATCTCCAACATTTATTTAGCTCTTGCTTTCCATTCACCAACTTCATGGGAATACTGGCCTTGATCCACTCGTCAGTCAGATTTGCATCTGGAATTTGACAGTGGTGAGCTGGAATATCAGCCAGAAATATGACAGAGAATGCACTGAATCCATTTGGAACTGTGCTAGTGCACAGAAGAAAGAAGATGATTTGTTGAAACCTGCCCCATTGACCAAGGAATGCCGTTGTTTCTTCATAGTCCTTCATGACTTTTTACATCTGCATTAAAGGTGGTACTGAAACCTGCATACTCTCACATTAGTTTCAACTGTGACATGTGAACACATTGACCATGAAACACAAATGATTCACAGGTCCTGGCTCACATCCAGGTCTATGGCCATAAACTGATATTATGCTCACTAGGGTCAAATTGAATTTCCTCTGCATAAACCATAATATTCTTTTAAATGTTTCACTCTTATATGAATAAAGTCTCAAAGATAACATGATAAGACATGGTAGTTAGGATATTGTTAGATCTAACAATGGAAAGAGAAGTTTATGACAGTGATTTAGTATAATTAACCATCCATGTTCTGTAAATTATTAATTTGAAATACTCATTGTAATGGTGCAACATTGAACAAATTAAAAAAAATTCTCTAAGGATTTGAGTTAATAATGTAACCTCATTTCAACTGGGATAACAACTTGAGAAAAGTTAATGAATATTTTTGTTAGGCAGATTATGTCAGTGGTTTGTGGCACTTTTTTATTTTATTTTTTTGCAAAACATGATTCTTGATATAAATTCCAGTTCTGTGGTCATAGATATCTCACTGCAAGAAAATCATTTTTTATTTTTGAAAGTGGTAGTCCGTGAGAAATCTCTTTAGGGGGCTAACACTCCTTAATGTGTAAGGGGTCTCCTGCAGTGCAGGTTACTGGCCACCAGGGGGAGTGCACTGCCAACTATGGCAGCAAGTCTTGGTCTCAGCAGCACTCTGCTACTAAACTTACTGGTGAAGAATATCTTGAGAGTTCTTTTTCTGGGTTGTGAGGGACAGGTTTCCATCTTTGTTGGCAGGATCAATCCCATTCTTCTGCACATGCTGTGTCTGCCACAGTGGTGACAGGTCTCCCTGTAACATCAGCTGCTCTCACCTAGTGCTTTAACTGCTGCTTTCTAGTTCAGTCAGTTCTTGCCCGGACTCCGAAGACTTGAGTGTTGAGTTGGATCTCCTCACCCACACACAAGCTGGTAGGTCTGTGAATGAAGTAGGCTACTTGAACTCCAAAAGCCAAAGAAAGCTGAGGTAAGAGTGCTAGTAGCCTCTCCTCTGACCTCCAACAAGCCTTTCTACATGGTGCAAAATTACCAAAAGCAGATGTTAACAAAAGACACAGAACACATATAAAGGGGCTGTTTGACACCAAACCATTAGGGTCATAGACACTGTGGATAACGGGTCAGTGAATGGGTCACTGTAGATCATTTTGGACAGAACATTACATTACCTTTAATGTGTTAGATGACTGAAATGTAAATATTAACCCTGAAACACTACTGATTAACAGGCTTTATTACTACATTGCAGACATGTTACTAATTTCTGTTGCTGTTGTTGGCATTTCTGTTGTTGTAGTTGGAAGGTGGCATTGAGAGACTGAGACCTTAGGGAGCTATACAAGGTTTCTATGTCAAATCAAACTGAAACGTCAGGGATTTTGAGCTGTAACCGTACAGATACAGGTTTTTCTGTCCCTCTCACTGGGAACTCTGCTGCTCAGAGTGTGGCGACCTTAAAAAAGAACACTTAATAAAGAACAAGGTGGATTTGTGACCCTACCCTGATTGAGCTATCTGATACAGGTTTAATTATCTTACAAAGTTATACATTAACTCATCAATCACCATATCTCCACACAAACAAACCTCTTTGTACTATTTTAGTACATTAAGAAATAATTTTAGAGTGGTACAGTCTTGGAGCTTCTTTAGACACAGGGCCTGAGAAATACACACATGGTCACTTGGATCATATTGAAAATCAGGCAACAATGAACAGTTTAACATTTTGAATAAAGCTGTGACCACATGATGGCATCCTCTTCATGTAGCATAGTCAGGAGAGTTCATTTTCATACACCTACAATGGTACCACTCTTCACAACAGAGAATGGATTGAAGTCATAATTCCAGGAAATATGGCAAAAATAGGACAACCATTTTGTACTTCTAGTGAGAATATAATGCAACATACAGTGAGGAAAATAAGTATTTGAACACCCTGCGACTTTGCAAGTTCAGCAACAGCTGAAGGCTACTGTGCCAAATATTAACATTGATTTACCTGTGATAGTATTCAAATGTGTATTTGCAGCAGTAACATACACATAAATTATTTAAATTTTATTTAGATTTTTTTTTTATTATGATTCTCAAAGAGGACATGCACCTAAGATGAAAAGAACCCTCCACATTCACATTCAATTTCAGACCCCTCCACATTCACACCTTCAGATATCCTTGTTCTTAAATCTTGTAACATTTCTAATTGCCTTCATTTTGATTATTTCTATCAATGACAGATCTCAACATCAGGACCCATTCTAAATCTTGCTTGGTTACAGTACCATTTATAAGTAACTGTTTCGTAACAGTCCCTGCTTCTCTGATCCAGCATCCTATGTCAGTGCCAATCATTACACAGCAAATATGCATGAGGAAGCAAATGGGATCATGAGAAGGCAACATCCAAGCTCCTTAACAGCACCACAGCATGAGTTAATACAAGATGCATGATGGCCACATGAAAAACCACTTAGCCTATTTTTTATGATGGGTGGCATGCTGTGGAGCAGAGGTTTCCCTCTCTCACGCCCGTGTCCTGAGTCCATGTGGCTGGGAAATGTTGTATTTCTCACAAAAGTAATTTGGTCTTCCTCTTGAAAAGTAAAACATACCCTTCACTTTATGGGCTGGTGTGTTTTCTTGCACAGACTTGCACAGATCTAATCGGAAAATGTTTAGTGCACCGTGCACAGCTAGAATAGGAAGTGAGTACAATGTGCCTTTTTTTCATTGCTTGGAAATGACACTGTTAATAATATTCCAGTGTCTTTATAGCCATTTGTAATATCATAATGACAGTATTATTTTATTTACAGGTTACTTTATGCAGCTCTCATTTTCACTGTGTTTTGATTTCCATGTATTTTTTTCCTTTAGAATCTAGTTTGGGTAAATGCACAACAGAAGCTGCTTACACATTCCCAATGGCTTTTGGGGCTGGTTAAATATTGGTTGTCCTAAGTTTGTACTCCAGAAAAGCACTAATATGGTCTCTTCCCAAGGTTACAAAGGTTCATTCCTGTTATACACGTCTTATCTTAATTAAAGTCAATGAGTACAACAGGGACTGGTACACTTCCTCATGAATACGGTCTTTGTTTTTATCCATGTCTTGGAGGTAGTAAGGAACAGGAACAAGGTCTAGTGGAATGATTGTGCATATGGTCTCAAACTCTTGAGGACAATGTATGCTCTTGAGTATGCCATTAAGGACCACCCAAAGTTTGTAACGCCCTATATCCTGAGAAAGGAAATTTGTTTTATAGGTAAATGTGGGGTACTAATTTACTGTCTAAGGCAAACCAGTTTAAAAACATAGAAAAACAAATGCATCTTTGTCAGAGTTAGTTCTTTATTTATCCATGCTTGAAGCCTCAAGACTGGTTCTGTTCTTTTTCAATTTTTTTGTGGTGGGGGGTGGATCACACTGGTGCAACACTGCATCTTTTTGAGATTGCCAGCACACTCACAAAGCTTATATGTAATATTTAAATCTATTTCTGTCCATGTCAGATATTCTGTTGAGATTTGGATGCCTTCCATAACCAGAAATGCACATAATCCTAACATTTCCATGTTTAGATTAGCATGGGGATTTATCAGTAAGCAGTTGATACAGTTGTGGTCAGCTGTATAAAAATAATAATTTAGGTTCATCATTAATGAACATGATTGATGACAAGAATATACCATACGCAAAAATAACTGTGGGAGAAAATACTGTATCTAATTAGAGAAAAGGCCATTTAACGGATGTTGATTGAACACTGTTTATAATCAAAGGATTATTGATAACAAATGACATGTAGCACCACCTATTGTCCAAGGTGATGCTTCTCCAATAACAATAACTATGTTTTGGTGTGATTGGTGTCTGGGCCCTCAGTGTATCCCCTGACTATATTCTTTCAGTCTAGAATTTCCTTTGGCTCAGTCCAGCCCAGTCCAGCCCAGTCCAGCTCAGTCCAGCTCAGTGGCTTGTTGCTTGGGCTCCAGCTGCTGCTCATCCTGCTGAGTTGTTGGCCAGCTGGGTCCAGAGGTGTAGTTTATTTAATACTACAAAACAATGAGACAAAGCAAGAGAGAAAGAAAGAGAGAGAGAAAGAAAGACAGACATGTCTTTTTAAAATGTTTGTATTTAACATAAACCATAACCTATAACCCAGCAATCCCACACTACAACATCCCATTGGAGCTTTAACATGTTTGTCAAAAGTTGGTCTCATCTTTGGTCTGTGTTGATGGACTCAGCACACAAGGGACAGGGAAACTGGTGTATGTGGGGGGGTTGGTTAGGTAGTGGCTCCAAAAATCCCCACTGAAATGTCTTTCAGACTGGAAAAGCAGTGTAGTGACACTTTGACTGTTTTAACCTCACTAAAAAAGTTATTATTTGTAACACATTTTATACATTGAAACAGCAGTGAATTCAGTGGCAGGCAAAAAAAAGATTCCAAAGAAAAATATTTAAAATTCACTTACAACTAAATGTTTCAGCGCTTGTGTTTTATGTTTTATTCAAGACTTTGGATGGCATCCATTAAGAATAGGTCAAGTCAAATTTGTTTATATTGTGCTTTTTACAACACCGGTCACAAAGCAACTTTACAGACGACCTGGTCCAAGCTTCCAGTAAGTAAGTCAAAGGTGACAGTGGCAAAACATGAGGAAAATGAAGAAACCTTGCCTTAAAGGGGGAGCCCATCTTTCTCTGGTTGACAAGAGGGACAAAATAAACAATAAAAATGAGAAATAAAATGTAACATGAGACTTTTTCATATAACTGTTTTTGAGAAGCAATTCCCCTACTTTGCCATGTTTTCCGATGGCTAGAAACTAGAAACTAAGTAGCTTTTATATCCACCAAGAAATGAGGGAGTGAAGTAGTGTCATTGATTTATCTCTCAGTTAAGAGCTAGAATATCCTTTGTCCTTATATGTACATCAGCCATGCAGTTGTGATTCTATCCAACTATTACCACAAGGGTTCATGGACTGTGTGTGATCTGTTCATAGCTTTCTGACTTCCTTGTTATGTTTTGTGTTTTATGTGCTCAGTTGCATTTCTGAACCATCTTCCATTCAACAATTTACATTCTTTTGAGTTTACATGGCCACCAAGAAGAAAACCAACATGTTCTGAAAGGTGGTTCCAAAACAGAAACCAACAAACCCAGATTTGTCCTTGCTATGATGTTTCTTCAGATTGTTTGAAGAGTTAGATTGGCACGCGATTCCATCAGATACACAGTCCATCTGTTTAATGGATAGTAGAACAGCTTGATCTACATGAAGGCATGTTCAGATGTATTATTATATTTCTCAGCATGTCCACAAATGAATCTGCTTTCGCTTCATTACTTCATTACCTCATTGTGATTTCTTCATTAAAGGGGGCTTTTCACACCCTTCACTGAGCTGCAGAGATTTCAATGTAATATTTAAATTTGGTTTTACTTTAGAAGGTCTTTATGAGAGACAGATGTATCTGGGGATTACTCTGTGATTGTGTCACATTTCTGCCACGCTATAATTAAATTGACCATGGTATTTTTTAAAGAGCATTTGTAAAGGAAGAGCAGTATGTTGTTCTAGATCTGTTGCCAAGAACTTTTATTCTGTGGATTTAATTTTGTGGCCAGCGTATGAACGATGGCTTGAAGCAAAACAGATTCAAATACACTGTACTGCACATCACACTGGGCTTTATTTAACAACTTGAAATGTTAAGAGTAAACACATAAGCAATCATGTCATAAATTTGTGCAGTAAGAACAATATATATCTCTTCTTTCCTCTTATATTAAAGAGACAAAAAGTTAAATCAGGTGTGATGGAGCAGAAGAAAATGGCTGCTGTATCTTTCATTAGATATTTCATTAAAATCATTACTGCTCAAACATAAGGTTAAGGATGTTTAATACACATAATGATCCAAGTAAATGAAGCATGCAAGTGTTAAAAGCTTTCACAAGACAAAAGAGACATTAAACTTAATGATCTTGACAGGTCAGTTCTAAAGAGCAAGTCACAGCTGGCCTGAATTTGACCTCAGTGAAGACTGTATCTTTTGCTCCCCTCACAGTGGGGGAGATTGAGGGATAATGAGGGGCCAAGGGCAATGTGATGGGCTACATGTTGCCCAAGCAACAGCAGCAGCCTTTTGAAGACGGGGCGACACTCAGAGCACTTGTGCCTTTGCTTGTTGGTGGGTTCGTCCTATGCTGTTGCTATGGAAGCAGTGAAAACATGTTATAAAAGAAGAAAGAGAGAGAGAGAGAGAGAGAGAGAGAGGAGAGACTTTGAATTGTTGGCACTGTCTTGCAGCTGAAGAAGACCTCTGGCCAATGTGAGTTATCTGGTGGAGTGGGGCAGGGTTTTCCTATCTGCCCAAGACCCTCCTGTTCTTCTGACTGATACCAAATATCACCAAATGCTTAGGAGGATAGAAATATTTACACTTCAGTGAGACTGTGTGGTAAGGTGGGTCGAGTGATCAGGAGGTATCTTGTTTGTACAACAGTACTCCCTCGAAGATACAGATTCCAAATTGCGCAAATTTTATTGACACAGGTACACTACTCTCATTACCCTCATTCACATATATCCTCCCAGCTTGTCTGGATCAAACTAAGAGGAACACATACAATGACAGGTAGGACATTACACACACAACCATACAGACACATTACTTGAATCCATATACTCAATTAACTGTACTTTTAAACTGCCTTCTTCAGGTAGGCATGGGCATTTAACTACATAACAAAATACAGAAATTCATATTATGTTCTCCTAAGTACACTGAATCCCCCTCTAAACCAGTGACATACTGAAGTCCTCTCAAGACCACAGGAGTTGTCTGTCTTGTGCACTGCCACTCCCCCAAAGGATACAGGGAAGTGCCAGTTCCCAGTTCCTTATGTTATTAAGAAAAATGTCTTTATACACATGCCTTCTTGAGGCTGGTGATAGGTAGAAGCACCTACCATATCATGTGAGTTTCTGCACTTTTGTGTCAGTCCATCCTAGCCGGTCAAAATTGTTTAGCAATTCCACTTTAATTAGTCATTCACAAACTTTAATCTAATTCAGGAAGTTAGTCTTAATCTAAATAATCTAAATTTGGCACATTTTAGAAATCTAAAAGCAATTGTAAATTTGATATACTGTAGTTCTAAAGCTTTTTATGTGCTCAGAATTAAAATAGATTATGCAATCTCTAAAAGCATACGTTTTAAAATCTTGTTTGGCATTTTGTAGTTGATAAAACGACTGCTGACTTAGACCATTATGTCAGTAGGATTAATTCAATGGTCAAGGAATAATTTCTAACATCTCTCAAAAATTTCACAACCTACCTATACATTAGCATAATAATTACAGCAGCCAAGAAAATGAGAGCTCTATCACAGCATAAATAATCCTCACTCCATAACTGCAACATAATGAAAAACAACATAACACAATCCAACATTATTCTACAACACAACCCAACCATGTAACTCTACAGCACAACCCAACCCAACCCAACAACATAACTCTACAGCACAACTCAACCATGTAACTCTACAGCACAACCCAACCATGTAACTCTACAGCACAACCCAATAATGTAACTCTACAGCATACCCAACAGTGTAACTCTATAGCACAACCCAACAATGTAACTCTACAGCTCAACCCAACAACATAACTCTACAGCACAACCTTGTAATGTAAACAATGTAATTTCCCAGGACAACACAACATTACTCTATAGCACAATGTAACAACAATGTAACTCTTGATAACAACCCAACAACATAACTCTACAGCACAACTCACTAAATAACTCTACAGCACAACCGAATAATTTAAGTCAAGAGCACAATCCAACAACATAACTCTAAAGCACAACTCAGTATAACTCTACAGCACAACCCTAGTGCACAATGCAGCACAGCAAAATTCCTCAATACAGATTTCAGCAATGCAATCACTGACCCACAAATCATCGCAGATAGGTAGTAACAGGTTGCTATCATATCTATTGACTAAAAAGGGCCATGAAGAGCAAGACCTGGATTAATGGCCAATACCACAAGTTCAATAGACATTTGGGGGGGGGGGCAACATTCCAGTCTACACAGCTTGATTCATTACAGGAGATCGTGCAGGGGGTGAAGACGAGCTGCAAGAAGTCCAACAATTTGCAGACATGAAGCTCTTATCTGTGAATGGAGTGTGTGAAGTGTAGACAGATGCAGAGGCAACTCCACACATGGCTTCTGGACAAACGGGACTTTTGTTTCAAAATCACAAAAGCCTGTGTGCAAAGCAGGGCGGCTCACATACTTAGGCGGCGAGGTAGAGGTTGTGCTTGTTCTTAACCAGAGCAGCTGCGAGCCAGCAGCAGTGTGATGCTGGATGAATGACAAAAGGCAGAACGCTCTGAGGACGAGTGAAATGTTTACCTCCTAGCTGAGTTCACTGTTTAGAGAAGAAACCAAGATGTGCTGAAACACTGCAGATTCCTTCCACGAAGTCAAGGGTCCCACTCGCAAACCATCTTGCAAGCCTGTTCGAAATGAGAACACAAGGCCCGACACTAGAAACAACAAACATCTAAAGACTTCACATGTAGCTTGATATCAAATTACTTCAGTTTTCTGGTTATGTTTCACACAAAGAAATGTCAAGTTATTCAGAAAATGCATATATGGCATATTATCAGCTGGCTGAAAAGGGTCCTACAACAAGAGCCTTCAAAGACCTGAAATCTTAAATAGCTTGAAAGTGTTTGTAGCTTTGCAAACCACCATGGAATATTACAGCCAGAATACTTTTATTTAATGCCTGCCATTTCAGCATCTCTTGCTGTGGTTGGGGTGTGCTGGTATGACAGAGACAGTGAGAAAGTGAGGGAGTACTTTTTATTCCATAGGGTGCTGTTTTCTGGTTCTGATTATGAAGAGGCCACTGAAAGTGCGCCATGAATCACAACTGGGGGCTGACCTTGACAGCTGTCCTCAAACCACCAGCCTCTCATATTACATGTTGTCTTATGGTGATGTGAGAGCAGACGTTACCAAAAGAGAATATGCTCTCCGAGCCTTAGAAAAGCTAGGCATACAAAGACAGCTCAGTCAAATGAAGCAAAGGTGTAGGTTTTACTGTCGGTAACACTCTGATTCAAAGTGCAAGACATCCGGCAAAGAAAACCCACTGCACTTGGATTGATGGGATTTTAAGTCAGATGATGCAGCACTCTTATGAAACCAGAGGAAAGCTAATGTGGCCACAGTGTTTTGACTCCAATGGAGACCAGAACGGAACAGTTGGAGCCATAGGGTCAGTGGGTACAGAAAACACTTGCGCCATACTCCGGGTCGGGTCCTGGGTCAGGGTTTGTAAAAAAAAAAACACATGACTCATCTTCCATCAGCATTTTGGGTAAAGCTAAGCCACTTTATGAGCAAATGATATAAAAATCTCCCTAGTGTGTCTGCAAATGCAGTAGAAATAAAATACTCCTCTTTTTTTAGGTTCCTGCCACTTTATTCATATTTAAAACAAGGTAATCAAAGAACAGAGCAAACTGTGATGGCACAACAATAAGTTAAAAGTTTTGTAGTCTATTGCTATCAGTTAGCATATCAGCAGTTTTAACAAGTAGAGGCCAAGTATTATTGCGTTAGGAGTTCAAAAAGACACATATATACAGTTCTTATCAAAGTTAAAACAATTGTCATGTTTTCACATCATTTACAAAGCAAATATTTGCATTTTGATTGTATTTCTGATATATTTTGACCAGTTCTCTATTAATTAAGGAAAATTAAAATGATATATGAATATGAATGCTAGTTCAGCATTTCATAAAATATTGAAATGACTTACTGAAAATCTAAATATCATGAAGCCAAGGTCAATGAACATAATAAATAGTTTTAATGTGTAAAGCACACCATGGAGAAATTGTAAGTGAGCTTAAAAAAAATCAGATGATTTACAGAACATGCAAACCAAAACATTCATTTTTCAGTTTCTTACCTATGATTCACTGAGTGATGTTTGAGCCGGATGAGCTGGCAGTATCTAGTTGTTCAATCAGACCCAAATGTACATACTTTACATAGATAAATATAAATATATTTTGTATACTGTATATTTATCAGGCTCGGGTCCACCAACCCATATAGGAAATTTTAACAAAATCTGCTAAAAATTCCTAAACAAATGAATATATCGATCCCACATATTCATACAAAAGTTCATCTGTTGGCGTTTACTCTGATTTTTTTTTATGGCCTCCTTTCATGTATGTCCTCCACAATGTTAGGAAAAAGCTGGAAAAAAATACAAAAAATGTCTTACTTTGCCACACACACACACACACACACACACACACACACACACACACACACACACACACAGCTCAGAGTATTAGCATAATTATCTGAAAATGTTATGGTATTGTTTTCATTCTAGGTCTGAAACCATATGGCCCTGTTTAAGCAATGTTTTTTCTCAGCATGGAGGAAACCTTACCAAAGAAAAAATGTGCTGCTGACTTACAGAAATAACGCTTGGTTAATTATACTTGGTTAAGTATGGTGAAGATGATGAAAAGAATGGTACAAACACACATGACATGGTGTGACCAAAGTAGTAATGGCATTAATGAAATAAGCTTTCAAAAGAATGCTGGGAAGACACATTCTCATTTTTTACCCTCACTGTCTTGTCAGACAGTGCTCAGGACTGAATCGCTTCCAAGTGCTGGAGTGAAGTAAATGGCACATGTGTGTGTGTGTGTGTGTGTGTGTGTGTGTGTGTGTGTGTGTGTGTGTGTGTGTGTGTGTGTGTGTGTGTGTGTGTGTGTGTGTGTGTGTGTTTATGCCACAGTTCCCAATCCCCAGTCCTGGGGCCCTGCAAATCCTTGTTCCTCCTGCTCCAACACAGCTGGACCAGCTCACAAGGGCTGATGATCTGATGCACTTGTGTTAAAGTAGAAACCCAGGACTGAGCTTGGTAACCACTGGTTTACGTGGCTGGAGTGATTACAACAGCTCCACTTTGGAGTTAGGGTAGACGGCCACCACGTCGTAGCCCTCGGGGGGCTGCACCCGGGCTTTGGCATGGGTCTCGCAGTACAGGTTGTCCTCAATAAAGAAGTAGCCCCTCTGCTTGAGGTTCAGGCCACAGTCATCACACATGAAGCATTCGGGGTGGTAAAGCTTGTCTCTGGCCTTGACGATGGTACCCCTGTCAAATGCAGGACAGATATCACTGGCATGCAGGCTAATGGGATGCTGTTGGTTTAGTTCCTTTCTATTCTGACATGTATTTTAGGAACACTAAGCATGCACTACGCTTCATTTATTAGTGAAGGCTTCTTAAAAACTTCCTGGTGCATTGTCTATTGTACATTCTGCTCTTCCCACCTCCACTTAGAAGGTCAAGTTCATAAATTTTCAAGATGTCAAATTATTTGTTATATACGAATGTAACAAACACAAACATTGCCTGTTGCAGTGCAAGAATTTTCACTTGGATTTGAATTTGTGTTTTGAAATAAATTATGCGGTTCAGCATATACAGTATCTGTACCAGTATCTAGTGCCTACCAATAAATACAACAAGGCTGTAAAGATTAGGATCCTCCCACATTCATTACATAAAAATGCATAACATAACATAATTAAATGCAATGTGTTGTCTTATGTGACTCATCTGTGCCACTGTTGCATGTGAAAGATTACATGTCGCAGGCCACACACATTTTCAACAGAATCTGAGCATCTCCATTGTAATTAATCAGGGATCCCATTTGATTCACTATGCTGCAGTACTGGCCAACGGTTTACTCCTACCTAGTGCTGCTAACATAATCCACTTCTACCTGTTACCCTTGTGGACTTCTACAATGGCCACATTGTGTTGCACTTCCCTGGTCGTTTCTTATGAAATGACATCACTGTTTGCTCATTGTTCTTGGGATTTACCTATAACCCACAAGTCTATTCCCCTGGGCAAGCGCGAACAGGAGAATTATAATTACACATGATATCTGGATTGCTTTCCTCCACTGCAGAATAAGAAGGTGTGGTGGATGTGTCCCTGCTTGTTGGTGTTTAAACAAACTGTTGTTTCATATTTCGTGAACCATGACTCACTATCTTGGGCACTGCTGTACTCTATAGTGATAGGGCTCAATTAAGTCAAAAGAGTCATGGGGATATGCAGTCGGTCTGGTGCAGGACGTCTTGTCAGCATAGTTCATGGGGAATCCCATTTTAATTGTCAATGTTTTGAACAAGTTAACTTGGGGAGTTTAGCAGAATAAACACCAAACTCTACAGTGATGTGGCTTTACAGGTTTGAATCTGGGAGGCGCACTTACTAACACCACAGAACTTACATTCTTCCTGAGAAGCACTTTCTAACAGAGTGTTACTTACACAATGCCATTCCCACAGCGTGTACATTGGGGCAGCTTCTGTAGACCAGCGAGCGGGCTAATAGGGCTATGTACAGGGCTGCTCAGCTTAGACACCGGGGACCTGGCTGGTGATCGCACGGCCCTCACTCCAGGTCGGTCCGTTGGAGAAATGCCTGAAATTGGAAGCAAGGAAAGAAGGTTCATGTCCATGATGATAATTACAAATCTCTCCACAGACAAACATTTGCCATTACAATTTCTCATTTCTGTCTGAACATTTTCACATTTGACCACACAATGCCTTGCGTTGATTACTCGATATTTATCAACAAAGATGCCCAATTAGCAGCAATGGGTTTTATATCAAAATAATGCATGTTGCATTGCTAAGGTGGATTCCATGGGATATGCTTGGCTTGGTAAGAGGGATCCCTTAAACAGCAATTAAAACAAACTTCTTTGGGAGACAAGTTCTACAAAAGTAAATGGCTTGTGTCCAACCTAGCAAATGTGCAGTGTGAAACAGCATTTTCCAGAACATGCATTTGGCCAAACTGTGCATCCAAGAGTTTCCGAGCAAGCCCTTTGGGTCCTAAGCGGAGCTAAAACTCAGTCTCCTGAGCCTCAACAGCTGACCCTCCAAGGGGAGCTCTGCTGAATTAGTGCTCTTCACACTTCACTCCTGGGCTAGTCGCCATTCACCAGCCAGAAGTGGCTTGAAATCACGGGTGCCTGTTATTCTGCAGGGGCTGTGGAACTGTGCCAGACCTCGACAGAGGGCTGCCAGCAACCTCCTTCCATCATCAGCACCATATTTCTGGTCAGACTGCAGTGCCAAGTCTTGGAAGCGATGGAGCTCCAACCTTTAGAGAAACAACACCGCTGCTGGCAGAGATCATTTAGCATTGGGGCCGAAACAAGTATGGAAAGGAGTTATGATGGCTCGTGTTCATGTGACAGTTGATGTGCCAGGCTTGGGTTCTTTAACTCTGAGCAGCTTAGAACAATTCACCTGGGGGTTGATTGCCTGCACCTGTTGCCAGGAACACATAATTAAACACTTAAACACTTGATCCCTGCACCTTTAGAGCAGTTTGTACTTAAGTTAGGACCTTTTGGCATGACTTGAAAACCACTGTTGCATTTATGTTGGAAAGTTTTCCTGTCTGCCAGTTCTCTTGTCTTTGTTGTGCTTTAAGTCATCTCTTTAATGCACTGCTAAGAAGAATTCACCAGTTTTTTTTTCTTGCATACCAAGAAGAAAGGGTGCGCACTGAAGAACATAAGTATGCTACAGGTGTGACGGATTCTCCATTTCTTACTCACTAGAGTTCAAAAGCATAAAGTTGATAGAATCTTCAGGAATTCTTGATCACTGAATGGAGCTGTTTTAGCAAACTGCCAATATTTTTGTCACACAGTTAAACATCTTAAACGTCCAAGCTTATCAGGAGAGGTACGATGTGAATAAACATGTTTTTCCTGTGTTCCTGAGGTTCATCTTCAGTTTCCTAAGCTTTATTTATTTCTTGTAACTATAGTGGAAAGCCGTCTGCTGTTATTCTCTCATCCATTAAACAGAACAAGTAGAATCCAATAGGGAACTTCAAATATGATAGATTGAAGTCTTTACACTGCAGGGCCGAAGCTTGTATCCTCTGTTTTGGCCCCCTGTGTCAGTTCTCATAGGGTGTTTCCAAATACAGTCTAATACATCACTTTTATTGGAGAGAAAGGCTGTATTATGGGAGAAATACAGCACAAACGAAAGGGAAATTAGGGTCTGGGACACAGTGCTGTTGCTAGTGAGACACGCACTGTGTTTTTCACATGGATAGGCATATGGCTGATATATTGATTATAGTTTTGGACACATACTATATGTATATGTAAAGATCTGAAAGGAATCTGTCATTTTATAATACCAAAAGAAATGTAGCTTTTTGACATCACATTCCAATCAGAGGGAGCAGTCTTGTAATCATTCTGCAGTAATCATTCACTGCAGGCACTTGGGAAAGCAAGTAATTTTAATGAAAGAGTCAAAGCAGGGTGGATATCACAATAAATCCCCCCCCCCCCCCGCCTAGTAATTACTCTCTCTTCTTCCTCAATCTCTTTTAACACCTGCGAGCTAGTAATAGGAGATTAACAGCATTGCAGTTAACAGGATCATGAAAGAATGTAGAAGCACGGAAGCAAATAAAAACTCATTCACAACAGTGACGACAACATCAACACATCTGATGCATTGTACAAATGAGTATTATACATTTAAATGTACATCTCATTTATACCTATTTAAATAAAAACAATAATTAATCAGAGGCAATATCCCTGGCCCTGGTTCGTGATTTATACTATACTATCATTTGGTCGCCACATTAAAAATGGTACAAGGACTTCCTTATTTTAGAACATTTCTAGATTGCATCTCTTTCTTTCACAGTCAGTAACTGAGATTCGGAATGTATAACTCCCACACTGAACCATCTACATTGGTTGCCTGTTCAATTCCATATACGTTCTAAAATGCTTCTTCTTGCGTAGTTAAGTACTTCCTCTCTGCTCTACTTCACTCATACTCACCTTCTCAAACCCATTTACTCTGTTACTTCCTCGAGGCTCTGCACCATGGGAGACAGAGCTATTAGTGTGGCAGGTCCTAAAGTGTGAAACACTATCCCTGCTCACCTACGTGCCTGTACTTCTCTCCTACCTTTCAAAATAGCATGAAAACCCTTCACTTTCAGCAGTGTCTCAATTATGTAATTACACAAAGAGTTTATAAAGAGTCTATGAATTGTATTTGGTATTATTTAAATACATCTGATTTACTGCATTTTGTTGTTGTTGTTTAATGTTTTGCCCTTTCTTATAATATTATTATATTTTTTACACCTTTACTGTACCTATCTTGATAGTGACCTATCTTGAAAGGTGAAGGGGCGGAGTCACAAGGGCTGACCTCCATTTTCGGCCTCCAGTATTCCCTGTAGGTACTTGAAGGAGCCGGACTGCTTGGGTGCAGACACAGGCTCCTCATGGTCCTGCAGCATCTTGTACACATCGGACTCTGCATCAAAACCATTCCGGCTGCCTGGAGAGTGCAGTGGTGGCTCCGGACTTGGAAAGAAAAGTTGTCAGTCAGGTGTCTGACGTGCTACAGAAGGAAAGTCCCAGTCTAGAGGCCTCCCAAATACTCCAAAGGCAGAGTTGTCTATATTACATATAATCACATAAAAAGTAAAAGTATAATCACAGCTCTTGTAAACAAAGCTGAGCATCATTTTTGAGCAACTGCACATCTCATTTTTGCTCTAGGGTCTTTTAAAATTATTTTGTATTAGGAACTCCTTTGTTATAAAGCCCTTGTTTTAAAAGACTGAACTACTGGGATAAAGATGATTTTTATGTCAGTTCTCCCCTGAAGATTACTTTTAGCACCAAAGTTTATGAATCTTTGGGTAGTACAAATACATATACACCAGCATAAATAACAATGTTAATATAAAAGTATTATTGCTTTTCTTTATACAAATGGTAAAAACACACAAATCACAAAATCATGGGCTTTGCATTCTTCCATTATTTAACTAGAGGAAAAACACTCAAGGTTGCTTCTCTAATTCATGATGACGTTTTTCCACTGTGTTGTGAAAAACCACACTCTCTGGTGGCTGTCACATAAGAGGACCTGAAGGGTTTCTCTTTCGACTGGGGAAGGTAATCTAAGGGCACTTAAATGCAGTGCTGTTTGCAAAGCCCAAAGACGTGACAATGGCCAGCAAAAACACGAGACACATCGCAGTCCTTTCACTGAGCTCCAATGAGATTATGTGTGTGCGTACCTGGGAGTGCGTGCATACACGTTATCAATCACTTCTGTGTGTGTTTGTGTGTGTGTTTCTTTGTGTGCAGAGGACTATTCAGCACAAAGGAGATATCATGGCTTACCTGTGTGGAGAGCTGAGACTGAGATTGGCCATTTGCTTGGGTAAGGCACTGTTACCATTGTTATGTGTGTACAGGCCGGCGGGGTTGTTGTACTGTGGCACAGGTCTTGAGTTGCCATTGTTAAGAGGCACACAAGAAATGGGGCTTTTGGGGGATGGGCTTTTGGGAGTAGGGCTGCAGCCACTGCTGATTGGTCGAAAGTTCTGCAAAGAAAAACACAAGCTCATTAGCAGCTTAAAACTGTTTAATCAATGTGATTTTCACGTACAATATTTAGCAGGATGAAAAACTCATCAACTACTTCAGTGTTGTAACTATCTGAAAAGTTTTATCTCTGCTGATAGAGAACACATATATGCACTAAACAATAAACAATACACTGTATATTGCATGGCCTAACCTTACCACATAAATGATAAACACAGAAGTTCACACAGATAAAAAAAAAAACTGGCTTGTACTTCATAAACAGCACACTGAGTGCTGTGATAACCTAAGAGGGGTATTTAAATATTTGCCAGTGCACACATATTCCTTCCACATGACAACTCCCACTGACAACTCCCATTCCAAACAGACAGTTATGTCCCAAAAAGCTCAGATTTGGCTAACAAATCTTAACCTTTTTTGATGACCTCACTGTTCATATGATGAGGTCTCTTTGTGCATTTTACTTGGCAAAGACAGAGATTGCTGGTCTCATGTTGCAAGCACATAATTCTCTCTTATGTAAACAACTTGTCTAAACTAAAGTAGCACAGTGTGGAGCTTGATTTGAGGAAGGGAAGAACGTGCACCTCCATGCAGCCTTCTTCACAGATGTGCTGCGTGTATAAAATAATTGGTCAGAGCAAAAGTGCACAAATGTTTCACTGATCAGAGCAGTGTTGCGTGTAACGATATGCACCTCTGTGCTTGCACAGAGTGACCGTGTAAAAGGCATGTGGGTAGTCCTTCCTCCACCGTCTATTTCTCTCTGTCACTTTATTTCCACTTTAGGAAGAAACTGCCAACCATTCTTTCACTCCCCCTCCGTGCTTCTTACATGAGATAATCTATAATACTTTGTACATGTGCCAGTGGAAGATTCCCAGTCCCTTAGTATAAAATTACAGTGTTCCTAGGACAATAGGCCAGTTAATGCCTCCTTTTATGACATGCCTAATCTCTATAAACAGGGTAACAAAATGAACTGGAGACTCCAGCATCATCCCTCTAGAGTGTCTAGAGATTTCTGGTGATGCGACACTGTGGAAGGAGCTGCTAAATTAATTAGCTCGTCTTAAAAAGACAACAGGGGGGAATAGAAAGTGTGAGAGAGTCATAATTAAATACAGTGCAGAGACCTGACTCAGAAACTTAACAGTCACTGTCAAATTTATAACAGTCTATTTGTAGAAGCCTACTAGCTAAGACATATTTAGTAAAAAAGGTGGATTAAAGAAGAGAGGAATAACTGAAGAACAAAAAAAAGAACACTTCTGTTGTTAGTTGGACATGCAGAGCGGTAGGGAAAGCATTATAGCACAACAGCCAGAGATGGAACAGGACAAGATCCCCCTGACTGAACAGACACCTGGACCAAGACTGGCTTCAGGTCATGAATTTAGGACTGACTAAATTTGTTGACAGCACAGCATAACATTTTAGTGGTGAAGTTATTTTATGAAAATTTCTAACAGGTCCTGACATGGCTAAAACCGAAAACAGCTGTACTGAGACCAGGTTTAATGAAACTACACGGGCAAAAGAATAACAAAAGATCCCAGCATCACCCCAAAACGAGCAGTGCGTACTGTTCTGTGCATGAGGCACAGAATCAGCTGTTTAAACATCAAAATACTTTCATCATATCTAGTAAAAAGAGCCACCACCAGTCTAAATGTATCTATGGTTGTCCTGTCTGTAATGAATACTGCAGGAATCAGTGCTGTGAAGAAGGCAGATTTACTGGTCAGCACATCTGGTGCAGCGCTTATAAAAATGCCATTCAGGACCTTTCATTCTTGTCTACCTTTGAAGTTGCCTGTAAATATACAGGATACTTGCATTGCATTTAATACCAAACGTTAGTTATGCCCTAAGGCTCATTACATTTATTTGGCATATGTAGATCTAATTTATTTTAAGTTTACAGCATCTGTGTCTGTAGTAAACTCCGACAAAAATGTGCGCATTTCTCCTCTATGACTCTGACTGTTCTATCACTTCAGGAAATATGTGCAGGGCCCACATGCCACATCATTGCTACAAAAGGTGTGGCAGAGACTCGCTAAAATACTGGGACTGCTTCAGAAGTCGGCCTGCACGTCAATATGTGCTAATCTCTTAGGGAGCTATTTTGCAGAGAAAATGGCTCAAGTTAGTATCTCCCCCTCAACCGAGGAACGTGGGCAAATATTTATGAGGAGAGGTCGCTTCTGCTCGTAAATCCCAGCCATCATCAGATTTCACTGACCTGTTTTACAGTGGTAGCCAAGCAAGACTCTTGGTTCTGTGTGAGTCCGTGTGGAGCCAGAGCACTCAGACAGTGGACGGCTGTTCATTCTGATGGTCCTACAGTACAGGGCAGCTGAGGGGAAGCCACAGGGGCCTTCTGAATAAATCAGCTCCAGCAAAGCCTGCATTTATTAATTAAGGCTGCAGGGAAGCTGCCTCCAAATTTATAACTGTTGATACTGTGCTACACTGTGTGCTAGGGATGGACTCAGGAGGATTTGCAGTAGTGGGGGGCAGGAGGTAATTGAAATCACATGGTCGCTGCTGACGGACAGAGAGAACTTACCCTCTCACACTCCATTTTACATCACCCCCTACTCCAAATATCTGCTGTTAATATTCCAAACTGGGGCATTTGGTGATTTGCAAAAAAACCAAAACAATACAAAAATAAATAAAGAAAGCAAGTGTAGACTAGCTTGGCGCCAAATCCAAATACAAGTGTGACCAGCCAGGCCAGGTTAATCCAGTGTGTACAGCAGTAAAGCTCCATAGTCAACTCTAAATAATGATTATATGCTGTATTTTTACCTCCAAGCATTCTTACTTCCAACCTTTACTCTGCTGTGTTATTAAAATGACCAAATACCATTTTTTTACTGTTGAAACAAACAAGTAACATTCCAAGGAAAGAAATGCACTTGAATGAGATTTTATAGTCTGCCTTATTAAAAATCTAAGACAGCAACATAATACTACCATCAAATATTAAACCAAGCTGATCCATATGTTACAGAGCTTGAGTATGGGGGCTTAATCCATTCATAAAGGTTCTTCTCATATTATCCCTGTGAGGTAACAAGAATTTCAAGTAATAAAAAAAAATTACAGTCCTCAGTTATGCATTGACCTAAACTGTCCTGGGTAATAAATGGTTTCTGAAAAAAAATTATTTGGCTCTCAGTAAGCTTTGCTATGTCTGCTTCCAGTGGGACAAAAATGACGTGTGTTTGAATGCTGTTCTTTCAGAATCTCAGTATTCATACTTTCCAGTTGTTACAGTGAAAACCACAATGATCTTAAAAATCAACACAAGGCATACATCTGTTACAAAAACCACTGAAACACAGTTTATAGGTCTTACAACACATGGCCACTGAGTTTTAACCTGTTTGGCTACATTTATCTATCATGTTCAAATGGAACTTTCAAAATTAGTTTAAACCATCTGCCTCATTTCCCTCAAAATGGCTGCCAGACAGATGGACCACTTATCATGTCATCGGTGAACACTGGAATGCTGGTCCAAAAAAAACAAAAAAAAAAAAAAACAACAAAACAAACTCCAGTATCATGTCCAGCACTTCAGAGCTGATGAATTCAAATAGACAAATGATCTGTTCTATGTGATCATTTCTTGTCAATCTTGAACATAAAATTTTTAAAAAGATGTCATGGTGTTCTCCGAACAGGCCCTGTTCATCCTGGTATGTTATCATCGAAGTGGCATCCAATGTGGTGTCAGCCAAACTGTGGCTTTTGCCATATATAAAAGTGTTTAAAAGAAAACAGGAGAAGGCCCCTTAAGTGTCTCTTGTGGCTTATTGCAAGGACAAAGTTCAGCGCTTCTCAGGTTACATGGTCATGGAGGTATTGCTAGAAGGCATGTCTCTATGGTTTTTCATGCTTCATTTCTTGAGCCGATGGTTCCCCTTGCTCTAGTTTGGTATTTCCTCACATTAATCAGGACAAGATCCAGGATTTCCCTAAAAAGTGCAATGTTCTCCAAGTGGGAATTTGCATTGATCACCTATGTGGGTCTTTTGGAGTTTAATGGAATTTAATGTCTAATTATCATCACTCCATACCATGCATTAATACATTAAACAAGTCAGATGTCACTACCATCCTTTATATTTAAGTTTTTTTCTATTGCCTCCTTTTGTAATAGCTTTTCATTCTACATATGTCTTTTTTTGTTCTGAATGCAAAATATGAAAGATGAAGTGGACTCTTCACAGCAGTGTGCATGCAGATAGTGAGGAATTGGCTTTTTACTTGAAATGTGGTTTTGTCATACCAATTAGCTTTTCCATACCAATTACAAATGCAAGGGTTATATGAAATAGCAGCATGTACTGTAAAACATATGACCCCTCAACAACATAAGGTTTCAATTGGGTTATATGTTTTAACATATATTTCAATTGGGTTATATTTTTATGTGCTAAATCCAGTTTTCTGCCCACTATCAATAACAGTGGGTATCCACATTGACAGAATTCCATAAAAGGTCCTGAAAGCATAACTGCTTGAAATGCTTAATGTATGATTCTTCCATTATTAGTCACTAGTTTTCACACTGTAGTTTCACACAACTCCTTCCTAATATCTCTCATTTTCTGCACACATCAAATTGTAATCAATAACTGGTGTGGTCCGCATTCACAAAAGGTAAATGTAGGTGATAGAACTCTTCATTAAATTTGGCCTATCCCTCGAAGAGGTATAATTATACTGGATTTGTGTGCAGTCAAGTACTATTCATACTTGCGTCTCAACCTCCACTGCTCCTGTACATGGGGTTGTCCTCTGGTCTTCTATTACAGTCGGAGACCAGGTTTTCTTTTCAGACCTGAAAAATAAAAGGGGCAGATCGAAGTCAGCAGAGGTGAACCATATGTACATGCAGCCTAATGGAAACTAATCTAGCTCCCATTTCATTTATATGTTAAAGTTATTTGCTAGGGATTTTAAAAGAAGATATTACCAAAATAGCTGTACCAGAATATAGTAAGTCACTCATTGATAATTCCAACCTCAACTATTAGCTATACGTACATTAGCCTGCACATGTGAATTTCAAGCTTAAATAAATGCTTACATTTGTTCATAGATAAATCAAATATTACACATTGTTCACAGGGCGACAAAATGTGTTTGACATCATGTTGTATGTGGTCGGAATTGTGTGTCTGAAATCTCACAGGTTGATGCAAATAATTATTTAAAGTGCTTATTTTCATGAAGTCTTCTGATATATGAGTGTGATTGAAATATATTCTTCAGAACTTGAGTTATATAATTCATCGGGAAATCAAAATAAGTATGATCCATCCTCACATAACTACACTCAAATGGCACATCTGTTTCGATTAATGTAATCCTGGATTTGTGAGCTAATACAGAGAGCTCCCCAAAACAAATGTATCAACTGCTTAAAGACATAGTGGTGGAAATTTTGAATTACTGCACATTAGACTGTTATATCTTACAGGGTTAGAGTGTGTGAAAATGAGATTGTGATATGTTAGCTTAGCCTACTTTTTAACTTGTCATAGCACAGCAAAGACACATTTTCTTTCCAAGGATTACAACCTTTCTTGGGTGGTTTAAAGCTTTAGAGTATTTGACACTTCCTAGCAATAAACAGATGTTATGCTCGTAAAGCTCTGAAGTGTTAAAATTAATTTCGAACCAAAAACTACAATACATAAGATCAGTTGATGAGAATGTCATGTAGATTCGGGTGGGCACTTTTGAGGGAACGCCATGAAAGATGATTTGTTCATGTACTTATGTGCATACACTAAAAAGGTCAAATGTTTCCTCCATGCACCATTCTCTGGGCCAGCATCCAGCTTCCGCAAAGGTCAGTGGCATGACATCAGCCTGTGGCCAAATGACGGCCACTGGAACAGTAGCATCTGTGGAGAACAAAGCTGACTCTCCTCCTCCATCTGCCACCACTTGCTCGTTTGCACCTACATCCAAACAGGATTAAGCAACAAAGAGGCCACTGTGAGCCCAACGGTGGTGGAAGCTTTAGCAGCAGTGGATGAAGTCACTGCCCTGTATTGGCTTTGCTGCCGCTGGATAAGGCAATGGCATAGAAACAAGAGCTAAGGTGTGGGTTTTGAAAGTGGCTCAGAGCCTATGCGCTTAAGATTGGCAGGTGGAGATTGTACTCTCATAAGCTGTCAGCTCAAGCCACAAGGCAGGAACTTTTAGACTGTACTCTGCAGTTCATGAAGGATTTGGCTCATGGTGGACCAACAGTCACATGAGATGTATATCTAGTTCAAACATGGCCAGCCACAAAGAGCAGTAATAAAACAGCTTAACACTGGGCCATGCTCTACCACACTAGCCCACGGTCCCAGTGTCACACAAATAGGATGCAGAAGGACACGAACATGCACAATATGCTCGGTACATGCACAATATCATGTACTGTCTTGTTGAACCACAGGAAAACTGATAATGTGGGCAGATATGTTCACCAAGTAACAGCCTACAATGGAGCATACTGTTTATGCTTTTTCCATTTTGGCCCATCATCCAATATTAAGTCATTGGGTTTGGAGGCATTGTTGCATGGCAATGGAAGGCAACATGCTTCTATGCACTACCAGTCCTGATCTTAGCCAAGGATCTGGCAACCCTTGAGCCCACACAGAGTGATTGAATGACAATATTCACCTTCCATTCACTCTCATTAAACAAAGACCCACCATTACACATACAGGTGATGATTCAGAGTGCATTTGTATTTTTCCTGCTCCTGTGTTCCTGTAATACAGAGGTGTCAATTCCAGGTTCAGAAAGTAAAAGTCCTCACCAGGATTTTGCTTAGGCTTCCTGGATTGTGTTGATTCCACAAATTTTACCTGGGCTCTGTTCGAAATAGCCTACTACATACTGGATACTGCATACTGGTCCTCGTAGTAGTATGCAGTACAGTTTCCAGTATGCAACAAAATCAAAGCATACTACGGGATCATGTGAACATTGCATTGCATGATGGGATGAAGTACACCACGAAGATAGCTCTGTTCGCATACTGGAATATTTTGCGGAAGTAGTAGGTCATCCGGGTATGTTTCGCGTACTGGAAAATTTCATTTTGGTCACATACTGCATACGGCATACTGATTTGGGGCTCGATCAGTACGCCAGTAGTATGCTATTTCGAACAGAGCCCTGGATTGCACTAATTAGAAAATCTAGCAAGCTTGAGCAAAATCCTGGTGAGGACTTTTACTTTCTGAACCTGGAATTGACACCTCTGGTAATACAATCTTGGAGGTGGGTTGAGGCAAATGCAGGAGATCTTAGATATTACTAAAAACTTATTAACAAAAACACACAAGGAAGACTAGCTAAGAAAACATCAAACACAGGTAAATTGAACGAGACTAAAGACATCAACCAAGAAACACCAACTACAATGACCAGCATATCAAAAGGAAGAAACACGGGGTTTAAATACACAGGTCAAACAAGGAATAAACGAGACACAGGTGAAAACAATGACAAGGGGGCGGAGACAAGGACAGAATGTGAAACTACACAAAATAAAGAATTTCAAAATAAAATCAGAAAATAAAAGAGGAAACCAAGACACAAACCAAACCAAAACAAGCGGGGTTGCAGAGGGGACTGTAACAGCTCAGATTTCAGCTTTCTGAACTCTGCTATTTATACTACTATTCTCTGCATCATTTCTCTGCATCTTTTACCTGGTGCTGATTTTCTGATAGTCAAGGGTGTAATTTTTTTGTACTGACAAAAAAGGAAGATGTTTGCTAAATAATGATGCAATGAGAATGTAATTGTGAGTCTCTCTATATGTCAGTCTCTCTATATATTACAGAACAAGTATTGAAAACTTTTTGAACTGTATTGAACTTTATAATTTGATGGATGGTGCTCCAATATTTCCAGTCAAAAGGGAATGATTCTAATAGGCCAATTTCATATTCGTATATAGTATTAGCAAAACTCTAAAGAGAGTATTCACGTTATTTTCCATGACAACGCTGGGCAGGGCCATCTTGGTTGACTTTGTGTTAGAACTTCTGGTGGAACTTCTACGGATATGCTGATACAAGCAAAATGACAACAAACACAAAATGACTAGCATAATATGTTCAGTTAGAGGGTGTCACAATAATTGGAAGAAGAGGAAAACTTGGCTTGACCAACAGTGTTACGAACACAGCTCGAAAAGATCTGAGTGTTGTGGGGCACCTTATAACTTATAACTCCACCGCCTTCCAAAGAAGAGGACCTGCGTCTAAGGCTGAAGGCGCTAAATTTAAAACATCCACCCAAACGTCCATATGTCTGCTCTTATCATTTTGTGGAGGGGAAACCAACAGCAGATCATCCTTATCCCGAGGAATGGCTCGGTTATGAAGCTCCGATGAAGCAAACGCGTCGGGTGCTTGTGAGGCTATCAGATAAGTGACTATTTTATAATCAGTGGCCACATCTTTTCCTTGCATTCATTTTGTAATTTTAAGAAGACACGAATGCCTATTTTATGAAAAAAATCATTAAAATGTAGTAGTGTACACTAATGCAAAAATAGCTGACCGGAAGTTCTAACACAAAGGCGGAAGAAACACACACTTGAAAGTGGGCGTGGCGAAATACGGTGAATAGAGGAAAAAATGTTAACAGTGAAATCAAGCTACAAAGTTGCTTTCCTAATTAAGCCCCTGCATAAATAACCTATATGCAGTGTAATGCAGTTATATGAAAAAATAAGTGACAAGAAGCAATTTGTTTTGAGTTCAGCCAACAGTTATTGGCAGAGCACTAATGGGCCCTCATTTGCAGAATAAGGAGTTCAGCTAACAAGTCATCTGTCAGCACATAGTCAAGATCAATGGCATCAGATCCTCTGTAACCTTCCTCCTTGCTCCACAGCTCTTTTGAAGTGTCCATCATCACCAGAGAACAGCTTCAGTTTCCCATGCATTTCTTTCCCCTCTTTCTTGCAAACTCTCTCTCTCCTCCTCCTCTCTCTGTGTCTTTTAGTCTGTTAAAATTCACACTTTTGATTCATCCAGCATGAGTCACTGCCACCTACTTTTGTCTTTTTCTCGTGCTCCTGGACTCTCGGGCTTCCAGTTCTTATGACTCACTCAGTCTGGGCCAGCTCAGCAGGGTTCCATCAGACAGCGCCAGCCACTCGTGGAAACAAATCACATCTGTCTATTTGCCACAGCTCGCTTCTTCCACAAGAAACAGAGACGGTGGGGGGGGGGGGGGGGGGGGGGGGGGTCTGTTTCCAGCAGTTGCTCCATATCTTCACTAAAGGGCACAGGAGGCTGAGACTTCAGGGGTGCAAGCTGTTGGGTGACCCTTCGCTGTTTGCCAGAGACTTGCAAAGGTGTGCCTGGAATGGCTGTTGCACGTTAACCAGTGTGAGAGAGATATGGCTTTGACCATGAGGTCAGGAGGTGGAAGGATGATGGGGCTGTGTTGCCCCTACGGTGGTGCTCTGAGAGGCGAGATCATAGTTTTTCTGAAAGCGCTGTAGCCAAGCTTAAAGAATGACCTCATCTCTGTAAAAAAGGCCAGACCTATGCTAGTTCACTCTCTCCTCCCATGGCCATGTGACAATGTGTATTAATAACACATTCCTTGATTCTGAGGCACGGTGATTTCCAAAACTCATCCTATCCGTCTAACTGCTTTCTTGTAAATTCTGGATTAGATTCCTGTAGAAACATCTGTATTTTTCCCTACTCATTAGTCACAAAGTTGAAACTGAAGGCTGAAAAAATATGAATAACAGTCAAGCTACACTTCACATTTCCAAGACAAAAGACAGACAGCTCAAATGTAATCACTACTGACAGTAGGAAGGAACAGCACCACTTAAAATGTTTTGAAATATTCAATATGGCAAACTAAATTCCAATCTATTTTTATTATTGTTGTTGTTGGTGTTGTTATAACAATCAGACCACCCAATGCTGAAGTGGTTTATGAACAGAATAACATTCAGTGGAATCACAGTTCAGCAAGTGCATCAGCATTCAATATAGTTTGGTTAGAAAAAAAACTATGTGCTCATATATCCATCCAGAGGCAGCTACAGAAAATTACAGACCTCTGACAGTTCCTGTGTTTCTGCAATGTAGGCAGACTGTTGTAAACCATATTGGTGTCCCACTCAGTAATCTGCTTTCTTTCAACTTTTTCAAAAGAAAAAAAGTTGCTTTGTAACAACATATGTCTGTATTTAATGCACATGGTTGTGTCAAGACTACCAGGGACTACAGATATTAATAGTTTAATATTTCAAACAGAAAAAAACGTGTATAAAGCAAAATTGTTCTCCAAGCAAAAATTACATTCTCCAGAACTTATATAAATCTTGCTGTCAGTTTCTTCTTTAGTACACTGTATACCTAATAACAGGCAACTGCACAAATTATTTAGCAAAATAAAAAGGTTCTTTAAATCCCTTTTAAAGGAGAAAATGTAATATTAGGAGGGAGTTTGGACTGTGAATGTCCAGCCGTGCACATACAAAAGTAAAATCTGGCTTGCTGACACCATTCCAGCACTCTAAACAATCCACCCCCTACTGACCTCCCTCGGCCCTTGGTCTTGAACGCAGCCGGCTCAGACTGGAACATGAGGGTGCTTATCTCTGTAGCTCTCCACTCAGCCCAGAAGCGTGACCAAAAAGAAATAACTCATCGGCTGATGCGAAAGGTCGCATACCAAAAGATATGGGGGACCTTGTTTTTGCATTATCCAGTGGTGTCATGTGATGTCCTTCTCTAAATGGTATCACACTGACCAATAAAAAAGATATGACATCAGCTGCGCTCGGAGGCAAACCATTAAAGAACCATTTGTACAGATGCTTGACAACTGGAAGCATATTCATGAATCGATAGCTTTGCTTGTGACCCGAATTCCACGTGATGTGGAGTGCACCCACAGCTGCAGCTGCAGTATTAATGGGTCAGGACTGATTAAAGGGGAAGACTTTGGGTTTGGGTGGCCAGACAGAGCCAAAAGGAAACCTCCTTATGGGTTGTGGCTACTGAGGGAAACAGTGCTTCCAAGTTCTTCCAGTTAGGGGCTTTCTAAAGCCCAACCTTGTGTGCTCTTAAATAAATATAGTACTCCTACATGAATGTACTACTTAGCGTCCAAGTGTGATATATGAGATTTTCCAAGAGGTCAAGACTTGTGCAGAGGGTAGCTTTATCAGAAAAGGCACCAAATATGGTAGAGTACTACAAGAACACGTGATGCTTCCTGGTGAATCTTGCTTATGTCATAGAATAGGAGAGACTTGAGAAAAAAAAGACTGAACAACATCCTAGGGAAAACCCCAGGTTTCTGGGACGCTGTTCTTTGAAGAGAAAGAAAATTATTCCTCTACTGTTTTTGTTTAGAAATAGGATGCCACATTGGATGTCTGGTTGACTTTTATCTTATGCATAGACAGTGCAGCATTTCGAGCCTCTATAACCTCCAAGTGGACCTGCTGCTTCTCAGCAGTAATTATTTCCACTGGATCAGCTGCTTTCTCCCCTCGGACCATGAATCATAGACAATGTTCTCAAAAACTTTATTATATATCGCTTCAATACTGCACTGTATTTCTGAATACAAATTATGAGTTGGGATTAATGCATATTTTGTGATTGCTGAAACATTGGTTGAAAACATGTAATGTAATGTGTTCATAATGGACAGTCCATGAATGACTCCAATATAACACACTGATTTCCAAAACAATGTTGAAATGGAAAGACCTGAGTATTCATTCATGGCAACCTGAATGGTAATCAGTGGTGTCTGGACTGTCCATTATTGTGTCACTTTCAAACCTGAATACCGTGTTCAAATTCTGAGGAACCTGGGTGCTTGGTTACCCGTCCTGTGACAAAGACTAGGCTATTCTGAAGAGATAGCCTTTTAAAAGGATATGGCTGAATGAGAGAAACTAGATGGGAAGAGATGCCTTTGGGCAGTACCTGTTGATGTCCAACACAAGCTGTTCTGTGCAGGCCTTAATCCTGTTTTGAGCCTCCATATGTGTCATGGTCTCTGTGCGGTCTCCATTGATGGCCAGGATAGTGTCTCCAGGCCACAGGTCCACCAGAGCTGCCTTACTCCCAGGTGTTATCTGAAAAAAGCCAAACAAAACGCAAAGTTAAGGAGGGAGTGCCACTCCCAAACCAAATACCGCCATGCTTGGAGCCTTAAGCACAGCCACAAGATTTACTCAGACCTGAGGCCATGCAAGTAGGAGATGAGTGATTAACACCAAAGTGCTGATTAATGACACTTTGAAAAGGTCTTTTAATTGGACGCCATTCTAGTGAAGTGATAGCTTTTGTCGAATGTCGCAATGACAATAAAGGTTGGTTTGTTTTGTTCCAAAAAGTATTGTGCTTGCACTTGGTACAGTGTTAAGGGATGTTTGATTTGTCAGACTGAAAGCAGGTCGTTCATGGGAACAATAGTTACTTTCTAGTGATGGAAAGAGAAGTCTGAAATATATATATATATATATATATATATATATATATATATATATATATATATATATATATATATGGGATGTTTGCATTGCTACAGATAAGGTTTTTCATGTTTTTTGTTAGTTTTTTAGATATTTTGAAGACTTCTGTTTTTGATCTATTCAAGTTATGAAAAGTTATCTTGATTAAGGCATATGCATGTACCAGATACTTTGCACCGTAAAAACTACACGTCTGTAAACCTCTGGACTGATATACAACCTATTCTCTGGAAGCCTTAAACATTGTTTAGCTGGCTCCACAGCATCCCCTGTGTAGAGGTGTCTCATTGGTACCACCTCTGTTCTCTACATATGACAATTTTTCATTTTTTACTCCTCTACACTACTGCAAACAGCAAAACAGTATCAGGATTTCCAGATTCCCAGTTGGACAGTCTCCATTACATGAGTTTCTTTATGCATTGCCTTCTACCTTACATTTAGCTGGATAGTGAATATTTTTGTTGGAAATCAGTGTAGTGCAACTGGTTGTTAAAATAACATTTTGAAGTGGCATGATATAAATACATTTTGGATGACACCATAATAGCTGTTAATAAATCGTAACTTTAAACCCACAATTGAATAATGATGTTTATGGAGAAAATACTATTATCACCAAGGAATACAAATCTTTAACATTACTTTCCAGTTTTCTATTCAACAGAAAAAAATGATAATGGTTCAGATATACAGACAAACATAGCCTGCCTATGAGGTATACTATATACTTCATATGACTCTCTCTACATTCTCCAAAAGCACTTGATTTCGTCAGTAATCACTGAATGAACAAATTAACTGAACTGCGGTAATATTTAATGTGGTTCTTTTATAATACGTTTGTAATTCAGTGTGATTAGAAGGCTTTTCTACCAAACACACCTTTACTATTAGTCATATTAGAGATTATGGAAGTCATTTATTTAGTTAAGTATAGTCTGAGATGACTGCATTATCTTCCAGAAACCTTTAGAGTGCATTATAAAACAACCATTTTGAATACGGAAACAAATTTCATTTAACCCTAGATAAATCAGAGAATGTCATGAACATGTATTATACGAATTTGCAACTGAAATGCAAGATGACCAAATTACCCACACAAAAACTGCAGTGTACAAACTGAAAACCTTTCAAGCACAAGATGTCTTAGTGTCACCCGTTTGTCCCTCTCAGGTAAAGTCTGTTTTACTTAACTAGGAGTGTGCTGGGGGCTATACAAGTTGATATGATGCTAAAATCTAAATGGCTTTTCATTGCTGAAGTTCTTGCAAAAAACTCTGCATAATATTCCAAAGTGTGCCGCTGGCGAGGAAACAGACTGGCTCCACCTTTAATGAGAATTCTGACCTCCTCAGCTTCAAGGCAACGTGCCTTTGAATGCTGAATCACTTGGGCCCAGTATGAATGACTGCGTTTATTTCTCCCTAGCCCTGTCGTTTAACACCAAGCTTCATCGGCAGCCTCGCAGTTTGACCCGCGCCCACACATCATCAGTCCCATGGAGACCATACTGATGTTTGGGTTGAGTTTCCAAAAGCAGAGGAAGCCTGTGTTCTCTTCAATCTGTCCAGCAGAAAATAACAAAGAAACTGCTTTGCAAAGAGACCCCCACTAAATCCCATTTTGCACAGTGTCACATGGCTCTTTGGAATGTGGCTATGTGACAAGCGCAAGGCTTACGGACCCAAGGACAATGCAGGCGAAGTGCTAGTGTTAGCACATGCCGTTACGGAGTAAGTAGAGGAAGACTTCGGATGCAATAAATTTCCCCTGCGACATCCCCAGGGGAAGTGAAGTGGAGTGGGGAAGACAGGGGGGGAATAGGTTTCGGGAAGATAAGGGTTGTTAAACTGGTTTAGCCAGAAATTTTGGTTAACATGGCAATGAGAAAAGGCTCCACATTTTTTTCACAATGTTCTTAGGTCTATGTGCTGTTCATAATGATAATAGTAATGCTAATAATAATAATAAGTTAGTAATGCTAGTAATAATAATAATGCTAGTAATAGTGATTTCTCAATTACAATAAAAATGAAACAATGTCTCTGCTAATGCAGCAATATTTCTTAATCAAGCATGATCAGAAAGGAAACAGGTGGAACAACTACTACATTTATTTTAAAGGAGCATCTTAGAGTGATATCCATATGTAATTTGCCTGAAAATGCAACTCCAAGACACTAAGTGATGGCATCAAAATATAATTACTCCATCTTTCAGCCTTCACTGTTACTCCCTTGCCTTATTTAGGATGAAAATAGCGATCCACAATAGTGCCAGAGGTATTTCAACAGCTTTCATAAACGTAGCATAGTGACTCATTTCTGTGTCGCTCATTGTTCAGCACAGTTTTGGGCTGTTAGCTGTACCAGAGGTGACACAGGGACTGAACAAGTCCAGTGAGGAATCAATTTGTACAGTCTGGCCCTTTCACTTTCACTGGTAATATATGGAAATGCCTCCCCCAAATTGTGACTAGTGCGTAACCACGCAAGCTAGAAGACGAGCATGATATGTAGGGCTTTGTACGTATGACAAAGCAGAGACAGTATGATTGGTAGAGAGGGCTGCCGCCAACCCTCCCACCCACTCACTTCATCCAATGAAAGTACAGCCTCAGCTCTCAGGGTGAACAGACTCACCTGTGCAGTGCATAAGCTATCTGGTTGCCTGTAATGAACCACCAATGATATTCAATAAGAGTACACTGGTGATGCATCACAAAAGCAGTGTGTGATTACACTATGGGGAATGCAGTTATCAGGTCTAAAAAGGGTTGCTTCTTGTTGATGGGTCATAGTCATTGAGATGCACCCTATACTCCTGGGTAAGTTAGGTGTGGGAAACCTTCCGGCAGCTTCACACACTAACAAAATATCAAAATCAACCTCATTGACTTTGACAGGCTGGCTTGCTATTCCCCTGGGTATAGGCCTATTACGGAAAACAAAAATCCCAAATTAAGATGATTTTGATTTTCCTTGAACAGTTGATAATAGGTTAGCTCTTGGAGTTGATAGCTCAAAACAAAGCCCACTGCACTCCTCCAAAGCAAAGCCTGTGGCCAGCACGGGAGATTGCATTCTTAGTGAGCCTGGGATTATTTTGCCAACCACAAGTGCATGGAAAATGATAGGGCTCGCGGATCTCCTGTTTCACGCAATATTGCATACCCGTTTCATTCATTCCCAAACGCTTTCAACAGCTCCTCCTGCGTCAAACTCCCGCTTTAAAAAATAATTTAAATACTTTTGGTGGGAAACTATTGATGGCCCAGTGGAACGCAAATTCATTTTAACTTTTAAACTTTAACTTTTAACATTACGTAGATCGGTCAAAAAACAACTTAATTTAATTGAAATGTTACGTGTAGCTCTATTTCCTAACGTACATAAATGCATTTAACTGTTTTCATGTTGAATGATGTACAGGGTTTTAGCCAACGCTCATATTAGTCTATAAGTAACGGGCGCAAGTTTCCTTTTCGTTTCCCTTTTTCGCCGTTACTAGTTAATGCCATGAAACTGGAAATTAATGGATTTTGTGATGAAATGATAAGATAAAATAATACTTACCCTCGAAATCGTCAACGGTGTACTAAAATCCCGTCCGCCGACAAGTCGAAACCCCCAAGGCGAGGGTCCGTTCAAAGTTACAGTCCGTGGCATAATTGAGGAAAAAAGTATCCGATAGAAATAGCGTATACTCTGTGATGGTAATAACGACTGCACTAAGCAGGAGATAATAACTTGAAAGAAACTCTTTTCTCCTTTGGTTCAGGGTTTAAATATTAAAAGCAGCTCTGACGTTTGAGGAGGAGTTGAACTTTGCGGCCGCCTCACACGCGCCTGGGAGGGTGCGCGCGATACTATGGCAACCATACACAGTTTAGATAGACTCATACAAACGCGTGCGTGTACACAAAAATGTTATATTTTTTGTACTTATCATGTACATTTTATTAACCCTTAATATAAAAATGAGAATTTAAGACATGTAAGTTCATTTCCTAGAAGTTTTGTCATGGACCTAAAAGGTGTGTAGTAACTACAATAACTTTCTCAACCAGACGTCTCAGACTTGCTTTTTAATCTTCCCAAATTTGTTTTTTTATGTTTTAGTCATTTCGTTTTTTTAAACATTGGTTCCCTTACTTCCTGAAACAGTTCAAACACGATGTCACAAATGCAAACATCAATCGCTTTCTTGTCAGCGTCCCTGCGTTATTTTGGTAACAGTCAAAGATATCAGATTGATCCCAGTGCTGACTGTTTTCATGAGCAACCCTCTGATGCACTGTCACTAAAGCTCATAATTGCTAACATGAAAGTGTGGCAAACCAGTGCAATGCTCTTACAAAGCTAAAAAGAACTACGACATTTATAACAATTTTACTGTCTAATTTATGTGGTTAGTATCACGCTGAGTAACATATTGGTGGCAGACGTGATAGAACAGCCCAGGATCAAGCCATCTCTCACAGAGCTCAGTGCACATAAAACATAATCTGTACTTCACAGAGGGAAGAGAAATTTCTCACTCTATTAAGATGAAAAGAAAAACTCCTAACCTCTTAGTTCTATGGAATGGTTCTACAACCTGACAAAAATCTGTTTGCTGTTTGTATTGGCCGAGGGGCATGCTATTATGTTTCTAGTTGTCTCCTAGACATCTCAACTCAAGTGACAGGCTGTCTTGTTAAATTCAAATTAGCATTGACTAGCAGAGAGTTAAAATGTGTGACTAATGTATAATAACCAAACAGGCACCCCTTCACACCAATGGAAAATGTTTCCAAATTAAAGTCACAGCATTTGGACTTCTACCACATGGAGCCTAGAAGAGTTTATATAAAGGGCAAATTCTGGTGTAATGGTAGATAGTCCTGTGTATTTACATTTTTAAAAGACGTCAAAACTGGTGGTAATTGGATGGTCAGAAGAAAGCCTATGGAATGGCCTATAAAAAGTCTCCTTCAGCAATTTTGAAGTATGCCATTGGGAATGCAATTACATTGCAGTTGATACACGTTTCTTCTGTTTAAAATATTGGTGTATCTTGCTATTATTGTTATTTTGAAAGCAACATTAAACCTAAACTATTCTATGCTATTCTAACCTAAAACAGCATAATGATGTTTTTTTGTTTGTTTGTTTATTTTCCCTTGTCTGCTGTAATCCAGATTTAGACTGGAAAAAAGTTTTAAAAATCGAAAAAGACCATTATTTTAGCCTTGTGCTGGCAGCATTCTAGGATCTGGCACTGAGCAGAATAACACACCCAGTGTAGATTGCTGATCTCAGCCCTCTTACCACTTTGTTCTAAAAAAAAAAAGACCCGTTTGAAGCACCACGTCACCCTCAGTGATTTCTAATGTGCTCTGCAAAAACAGACTGAGCACCAGCTGGTAGACTCTGTAGTCATTATGAGAGAGTAAGTGTCACAGTGGGTGAGAACTGCTGCATGATAGCCTCCTGTAACCTTTTGGTCATCCTTTAAAAACCACAAGGGAAGAGAAAAAAAGACACCAGAGAGAGTGAAGTCACTTCTGCAATACACATATATTAAAACATTTGACTAGTCAAATACAGATATATAAGTTAGGTGAATAATTTTCATATGCAGTAAACTAAATTGCTCCCAGGGTAGTCAAATTCAGCTGAGAACAGCCTTTTAGCAGTAATTCATTCAAAACTGTGATCATGATCAAGAGCCACCTTTTACATCAAATGTTTGAATGAATATTAAAATGGAATGACTAATGGGCAGTTTCAGTAGGGGTAATTAATTCACAAAGGATTATGATTATCTCAGTTTGGATAGAGATAAATGGCAAAGTTATATCTAAGCTTTAAAATCCTCAAAGCCGGCGACCTTAAACTATTGGAAATCTATCATCAGCTTTCAGATTCACAGTGCCTGCAAAGCTTGCAAGAACATTGTTGTTCCAGTTGTGTTTAATACTCTTGACAAGCATAATGAGCTTTCACTTCTGCTATTGTTGAGTTCCTGTTGATTTTGCCACACAGCTGTGCGCACTGACAAGAGGACAAAGCCCGATGAGGTTGCTGTTTACCAGGGCGAGGTCATCGATTCTTTCTGTGCCCTTCACCTGACTACCATGCCCCCCAAGTGTTCTTGACCCAGCCTTAAAAAAGCCAACTCCATCACACACACACACACACACACACACACACACACACACACACACACACACACACACACACACACACACACACGCTCACACACACTCACACACACTAACACACACCCACACACACACGCTCACACACACTCACATACACTCACACACACTCACACACACTCACACACACCCACACACACCCGCACACACCTGCACACACACACACATATCAACAAGTTTGGTCCTGAAGACACTAAAGAATAGTTACACAGCTTGAACAGGAAGCCCTATGTGTCTGCAAATGCGCACAGTGACGTGTTCGCACCCAGGTGAAAACCAACAGTTGAATGACTATGCAAAGGGACCCGGGGCTGTATTAGTCAAGGCTGCTGAGAAATGGCTTTGTGAAATGTTTGCTCTCACGCTCGAACTGGCCTCAATGAGACATGCACCCATTTGCGAATGTGGCTTTCAGACTGATACGTGTACAGTACTTAACACAAGACCGATGACTGTTGTTATGGGAATTAAAGTGTATCACTTCTTGTCCTTGTTGTCTTCACACATGTATGAGGCAGTATTCATTAAAATATTAAAATATCATAAAGTCTTAAAATAAAATAAAAAATCACTGAATGGCTTCAGATTATCAGTAACATTATTTGGGGTGGTATTCCTATCATGAATCTATGTAATATTATATCTATGTAGCAATATTAGGGCTACAGTAACACCACTACTGATTGACAATTGTCATTGATAATTATGTCTAAGACGTCTAAGTCCATAAAGTGTAAAATACCATAATTTTTATTGAGAAATATTATAAATAATGGATGCACTTCTTGTTGTAGGGACTGTAGTAGTCCAAAAGAAAAATCCTGCATGTCTAAAAAGTTCTAATATGGACAAAAAATTGAACAATGCATACATATTAATTATACACATGTCCAGTGGACACTTTATCTCCTTACTATAATCCCCTTGAACATGTCAGGAGTTTGCAGTCAGAAATTAAAAATCCAAACATACTAACTTCACATTGTTTATCTTGGTGTCTGTTGCCTAGTAACAACAGGTCAATCTCCTGGCCTCTCTAACAAGGCCTCTTCCAGGAGGGCTTCCTAGCTCTGTCCAGCCTCTCGGAGCGAACCCTGGGGAGGAATGCCAAACAGCACTTGTGAGAAAGAAAAACACTGTCTGGTGCAAAAAGGAACACGCCTGCAGGAAATGACCTGGCTCTGGGTCTTATCCCTCCAATACAGGCTTTGTGCATACACCTTTGGTGATTGTTTGCAGAAAGAACACTGAAAGGTACCTTGGAAGCCTTGTAGTAGTGTTGCAACATGCCACTCTCCAAAAGCAAACAGCGTAAAGGATAAGGACACACAAGAAGGAGCGCCGTACTCTCCTCTACTGTGGTTTTAGCAAGGTTGCTGCCACTTGGGAAGTGCTGGGCCCCAAATCACAGGCTGTAGTTGTTTACTAGTGCTTGTGTGCCATTGTTTTGGGCAGGACTGTCGTGATGAGCTTGAGGCAACCTTTTATTTCATTCTCCTTTTTCATAACACTAAGGCATGAAAGGATTAATCCAAGACCAGCCATGCTGCTATTAGGAAGGTCTGAAAGTGGGGGGCAGTTAGCATTATGTAGATAAATTATGCAAATGAGTTCTAGTCATTCTTAGCCAAATTATATATATATATATATATAACAGGCAAAAGCTATTTCAAAATAATCTGAAAAGCTCAGCCTTTTTTCTCTGTGTAATTTAAAACTGTGGAGGTTATTTCTTTAAAAGACTGGCCTAATTTTAAGAATCCTTTGGAAAGAAAAGATATCTGTGGTTTAGAAGAATGCTTCATAATAAATTCCAGAGTACTGGCCATTTTCCTTACATATCTTTATCAAGGTCCACCACAAGGAGTTTCCTCTGAAAATTGGCGTCTATATGCTGCTTTTGTTTTAGTCTGTCTCTGACCTTGATTAACCTTTTGAAAAACTTTCATGACTAAACAATTTTTCTTTCCTGTCAATGGAAAGTTAAAGTTTGTGTTAATAGTTTATGACATTGTTCTTTTTTGTACTTATTTTTTTTTACTGATGATTTTACTATTGCAGTTTGGCCAGAGATTATATGCATGATGAACTTGCAACTTTCCAGAACCACAATTTTCATTCTCACCAAATAATAAAAAAATCTATAGAACTGTGCTGTGTTTGTAACAATTCCTAGTTATTGAGCATATTAGGGTCTTTTATTGTATATGGCAGTCTTGATGGATCTTGTGGAGAGAAGCAGAGGTGGGACCAAGTCAGTGTTTTGCAAGTCTCAAGTAAGTCCAAGTCTTTATACCTCAAGTACCGAGTCAAGTCTCAAGCAAAGACACTCAAGTCAAGTCAAGTCTCGAGTCAAGACAGGCAATAATCAAGTCAAGTCCCAAGTCTGAAACTTGGAATTTCAAGTCCTTTCGAGTCTTTTTTTTTTTTTTTTACCAATGTTGCAGGTATATTTTAAATGTAAATAATAGACATGCGTTCTTTTTTAAATCTGTATTCTCCTCAAATCTTGATAAAACATGTGCAACTGAAAACACGAAGTATTAAAAAAAATTAAAATTACACCTCTTTATTGCACAGTTCAATTTGTTAAACTTAGCTGCAAAAAAATATTCATACTTTAAACTACAATTTTCCAGAAATAAATATTCTGTGAAAAAGTCATAAGTAGAACTCCATGTTCAAATAAAAAGTGCTGATATTTTCACAGTACAATACAAAGAACCATAACAGCATTTTCCCTCTCTTCTCTTATCTGGTTTCTTGGAGAACATGTGTGAGTGACACAAGACAAACAAATATAAGAACTGAACAATTAACAGGAATCTGCAACTTTAGACATTTCAGTAAACTATTCTGCATTGCATTTGCTGGCCAAAAGTCTGTATGTCATTTGTGCACGATGAATGATGTCCCCATAGCTGAAAACTCGCTCCACTTTTGTCAATATATTTTTTTCTCGACGTAGATGTCTTCAAATACACAATCCATGCTGAGATAGAACTGGATATTATGATGGTGACAGAGAGAGGCTCTCTTCCCCGAGTTCAGATACAGAACCCAGGGTTGCCAACTCTCACGCATTGAGCGTGAGACACACGCATTTGACCGTCTTCATACGCTCTCACGCCACACATCCGAATATCTCACGCCGGGAAAAAAATCTAGTTTATTTACCTCTGATCCACATCTATGATTCAACGAGTTACTAGTTCGCTCTGGCACCAACCACTGGCGATCGATCGATCGCGATATAATACTTAATTTGTGTCCATTTTACACCCCGCCCGGTAAAAATTTACGTTCGCCAACCCCCCTTTTGATTGGTTGTGCTGCAGCCCATGCACACACACACGTACAGAGTGTGGAAAAGCAGAGGACTGGTCTGCGTCAGAAGGACGGAAATGAAATTAATGGGGCGCACTTTATAAATATTAATATGCGTTTTAAAATTTAGATTTGGGGTAAAAAAAATCAAGTCTTTGCAAGTAAACAGGTTCAAGTCCAATTCAAGTCCCAAGTTATTGGTGTAAAAGTCCAAGTCAAGTCTAAGTCTCTGAATATTTTTTCAAGTCAAGTCAAAAGTCTTAATATTAATGACTCGAGTCTGACTCGAGTCCAAGTCATGTGACTCGAGTCCCCACCTCTGGAGAGAAGTCTCCTAACTTTTAAATGGCTTGTGGTCAGAAGTGCATGGTTTCTGTGCTTCTGACAGTCAAATATGATTTGGAGTAGAATGGAGTGGGATTGAAGACTTTCCATGCCTGCAGCTAGTCTGCTGATGATTTGAACACATGCCTCAGGACGTCCTCTCTTTTCAGTAGGCACCATGCATTACAAGTTAACTTTTAGGCCAATATACCAGACCTACCTGACTCACCAAGCCCAAAATAAGGCAGTCATTATCTTGGAATTTATGAGGAACAGTCTTATTTTTTCTCCCTTTCAACCTCTGGTGTCTGTCAAAGCTCACAGTGAAATAATGGTTGCTGAACATGCTCTGATGTTCTTGTTCTGGGTCTCCTGCCTCCAGCATGCCGGTCGTAAAATACCTCACAGTAACTTGCAGGAGGTCCTTGACACACAGGTCATCACATTAAAATGGAACAGCTACCCCACAAACCCAGAAAATATTTCTGGAGTGGATTACAATTGCATTTAAAAGAAAATTGTCTGCCCATGTCACACACACACACACACACACACACACACACACACACACACACACACACACACACACACACACACACACACACACACACACACACACACACACACACACGTGCAGGTACACTCACAGACACAAACTAATTTATTTGTACAGGACCAGATAAGCACAAGACACTCTGTAATCAAGAAGTGTTCAACGACGCATTCAATGTTGCCAACTTCCCAGACAGTGTTAAAAGACATTCAGTGAGAGTGTTGAACTGCTCAGAGAATAATAAAGATAAGCCTTTCATCAGGGGAGACAGAAAAGAGCCACATGGGTCCCATTTCTGTCGCCTCTTTCCCAGGAGAACTCTTCTTGTCTGTGTTGACTGATGTCGCTTGAAACCTGAGTATGCATGTTGACAGATGACCCCAGATTGTGCACTTTAGCTACAGGCTAAATCTCCAAGCAAACTCTCTCTTTCTTCTACCACATCTGGCACTGTGCTTTGGAAGCCACGCAGGACAGGTGAGGTAAAGAAAATAATGGGAAAAATAGCAAGGTCTGTTGTTTCGATTCTCCTGCCCAGTGGATGGGGCTTAATCAGATCAGAAGAAACCAGAAACCATGCCGTGTGGTCTCTTCCAGCCAGTTCGCCTGCCTCCGTGCACTTGTGACCCTTCCACTTGTGCGCGACTAACAAGGCTTGCCCCAAGCTATCACAAACATCAGCGTCTGGAAGTATTTGCACATCTGGAAAAAGTTTACTCAAAGCAAATGAGTGGGTGCATGGGATGCCGATTCTCTAGCGATGTTGTCATCTGTTTTCAGAAAAACATTGCTACCTGAAGTTGGAAAAGCAACTTATATTCTCCCCACTGTCACACTTTTTTTTTTCAGCTTAATAGTATTTGTCTGATTTTTCAACCGTTTTGGGGTATGCCATTGTTATGGTGCTAAGGGCCTCTGTATCTGTCAGATGGTCAAGTTGTGCACTGTCCAATCACAATGTGAATTTTCACACAGGTCAAATCAATCAGAACCTTTAGATATATTTCAAATTATACCCCAAGTACCTGCCTGCCTTAGTGCAAATGTATGTACTGTATGCAGGTAAGTTTATTGTAAGTAAGAACTATGGCAAAATGTAAGGAATTTCCTCGCACACAGCATGTTATTTCCTGACTGTGATTGACTAGTCAGAGTTCTGGATAGGCTACTGTCATCAGTTCCTGAGGAGTATGCATAGATCATATACCTGGAGAGCAGGCATATGTGAATTTCAACCAATATGGACTTGATTATTGCAAAGTCTGGATTTTTTTCTTAGTCCACTTCTGAGTAGAATCTGGTACTGTTGCAAAGCACATGTTAATTCAATTAAGCCTTATTTTGCATTTTTAAAAAGGAGGAGGAAAATTGTGACCACACAGCTTTCAGTAAGTCATTTTATTGTAGATAGACAGAGAGAAAATTTGTCAATACATTTTCAGCAACTGGATGCAATGTGTAACAACTGTTAACAATTTTGGGATTCATAATAATAGCCTCTACATATGTGTTACAAGATGGCAAACTGAGCTTTGGTTTGTCTGCATGTACTTGACTTAAGTGAAAGCACAAAGCCCCTTTTACAACCACTTTAAATGAGCTGAAAACTCACATAATTGAATTTGATGACAAAGCTTTCTTTAATTCTGATGTCTTCCATTACATTGTATGAAAAGAGTTTTATTGTTTAGTGACAGACTTTATAAATACAATTTAAATAGAAATTAGATCAATATAGAACACGAACAGGCAACATTTTTGCCCACTGGGGCCCAAATTAATATTAATATACACTCACCGGCCACTTTATAAGGTACACCTTGCCAGGTTGGACCCCATTATTGTTCAGAACTGCCTTAATCCTTCATGGCATAGATTCAACAAGGTACCGGAAACATTCCTCAGAGTCTGGTCCATTTTGACATGATAACATCACACAATAGCTTCAGATTTGTTGGCTGCACATCCATGATGCGAATCTCCCGTTCCACCACATCCCAAAGGTGCTCCAGGAAAATATCCCCCACACCACTGCACCACCACCACCAGCCTGAACCGTTGATACAAGGCAGGATACCATCAAAATGTCGCAGAGAAAGACTCATCAGACCAGGCGTTTTTCAAATCTTCTATTGTCCAATTTTGGTGAGCCTGTGCGAATTGTAACCTCAGTTTCCTGTTCTTAACTGACAGGAGTGGCACCTGGTGGGGTCTTCTGCTGCTGTAGCCCATCCACCTCAAGGTTTGATGTGTTGTGCATTCAGAGATGCTCTTCTGCATGCCTCAGTTGTAACGACTGGTTATTTGAGTTTCTGTTGCCAGCCATTCTATCAGCTCAAACCAGTCTGGCCATTCTCCTGTGACATCAACAAGGCATTTGCGCCTAAATAACTGCCACTCACTGGATATTTTCTCTTTTTCAGACTATTCTCTGTAAACCCTAGAGATGGTTGATCCCAGTAGATAAGGAGTTTCAGAAAAAAACTCACACCAGCCTGTCTGGCACTAACAACCATGACACACTAAAAGTCACATTAGGAGAACTTGTAAAGTCGCAGGGTGTTCAAATACTTCGTTTCCTCATAGTAGACAGGTGATACCAGTAGATATACATAAAATCACGAGCCATGTCATGTAATTCGATCCTAGACGTTCCAACGAGAAAGTGTAGCGTGTGGCCCAAGCATACACTCCTTCACAAACCCGCATTTTGAATACGGCATCAACCTTTTTGCGATCAATTAAATGACCACGTAAGCTTGTTATGCAATCGATTTATTCTCTCCTCGTATCATTCGCTGTATAGCTACCATCATTTTCATGTTTGGTGATGTGATGGCATTCGGTAATTACTGTTCTTAAGAATGTCGAGGGCTCCCCCACAAAGTAGGCTACACATTCTGACCTTTTCAGTTAAAGGAAAATGAAATCAGTTGCCCATTATTTCTTGAAAGATACGACAGTCGACATCGACTAAGCGACTACGGCAATAACTACATTTTATTGATGCCAGAGACACAGGAGTAGAATCACTCAGCAATTACGGTTCTTTTAGCCGACTAGAAAGTTTGAAATACATTTTGTTTGCATAACAGCTAGGTTATTACATAAAGCCAAATACATTGCCAATAAAAATAGAAGTATCCAGCAGACCACATACGGTTGAGAGGAGGGCCTTAAATGGCCTGAGAGCCGGAGGGTTTTAGTCCCGATTTGGAAAGTTCTCTTTTTAGTATATTGACATCTAGTGGACACATATTTTAACACCAAAGTCAGTCAAGGCCTTTGTTGAAAACCTTTCACTGGAATGCTGCGTCGGACTTCAGCAGTAGCAATAGTGAAAGAAGTAGAGCAAATATCTGACACTAAATTAGTGCAAATTTTATAATTTCAGATTTATCTTATCAAGTAGTATAGAAAGTATCCACATCATCTACATACAGACTCTTCAGCAGTGTCCCACAAGGTTCATTTCTGGGTTATCTCTTCTCTTTGCCCACTGCTGCTACACCGGTGATTCCCATCTAATCCTGTCCTTTCCGATTACTTGCTTGCAGTTTTAGTCAAACTCAGCATATTCGACACTTCATCATGGATGGCAGCTCACCACCTGAAGCTAAATCCCAGCAATGATGAGCTGATATACATCCCTGCAGCAAATGATCCACACAAGGATCTTGCCATATCCCACGAGAACTCCTTGGTCACTCTGTATGAAATTGCAAGAAATGTTTGAGTACCAGTGGAAGCCTCTTTTTTATTCTCAGCTCATGCAGGTTTCTCCTCTTCAACATTGTGTGAATTTGTCCTTTTCTCTCTAAGTCCCCCAAGTGACCTATTCAGTTTGTACAGGTGCATGTTGAGTCATCGACAGACTTGATTACTGCTACTCAGTCCTGGTGGGATGCTTTCTTAGGCCTGCCATATGACCCCTGCAATTGATCAAGAATGCGAGAGCACAGCTGGTCTTCACCGTTCTCTCGTTCACTTCACCACCTCATTCACTTCACTACCTTTGTGTAGCTGCTCTTCTCTGATTTAAACATGTGATTAAATCTGATTGAAAGCCAATATATATAAATGGACCTGCTACTGATGAAAGAGAAGTATCAATACCCTTCTGTGTCCTGGCACGTGGCACCCAGTTGGTGGTCTACTCAAGTCCCCCGTGGTCAACCAATGCTTATACATACTGTAATCATACTCTTACAGCACGATTTTATATTTGTTCTGGATCTCTTGTTCTCTCACTAAATGTCTGAAAATTGCACTGAGATCACCTTGTATTTTATAGAGAAATGTATCTCTCAATCAGTTTCAGCACTTTCGGTTTCTCGGGTTAATGGTATTTGTTCTAGGATAAGGATGATTCCTCTGAGGATAATCTTCTGAGTAGACAATGAATCATTTTTTGAAGTTGCTCTTGAGAACAGCATCTACCTAATGTCATGTTAATGTAAATATATGTTTATATAAATGTTTACTTTTATGGCATCTCCAAATATATTAATTTATTACTTATGTTCTTAAATCAGTTAAGAATATATTCTTTATTTCCATAATACACTTTTTAAACTTTAATTTAATTTTAATATCAGAATATTTCCATTGATTAACACTGACTAAGAGAACACACATACACACATCAATTTGACCTTCCCATTTAGTCCATTTAGTGTGTATGTTTTTTAACAAAAAAAGCCAATTCTAACTGAGGAAAAAGTGAGGACACCCTATGTTAATAGCTGTTATGTCCCCTGAAATAACCTGTCATGGTATGCTAGGCACCTTGCCACACAAACACAGTGCAACTGCCGTGTTCCAAATCATCTGATGATTGAGTGATGGGACCTGTGCCTTGTTTCCTCTGTTCCCTATTTAAAGCCCAGAGGCCTAGTACTTCTATTGCATCCAAGATGATTCTCCAAATTGTAGTGTGGTCGGCACTGTTAAATATCTATGCTACTGCCATTGTGTTTGCTTTCATTTTTGTGCTTTTAACCAGCTTACCACTGTGCTTTTTGGGTTTTTTATTTATTAATTTATTTGTGGTACAGAATGAAGACATCCCTTATTCACACTTGTCTCATTCCCTCCCTGCCCCACCCCCACCACATCACCTTATTCAGTCTGTGATATCAAATGAGAGAATGTGTTTCCCACTCCATGCAGAATTCCTTCGGTGTGACATTTCAGGGGTCTCCTGCGTGCACAACCCATTTCAAATCAACCCTCAGCAGTTTCAAGAGGATAAGATTCACTTTTTGAACAGTCATACATATTCCTCAAGCACCTACAAAATGGTTTCATAGTGGATTCTATGATGGTGAACTTGCCTTGCCCTCACGTCTATTATTCACAGTTGCTATGAGGTTCTTGTGCAAAAATGCTATTTTTGGTTTGTGCCCAAATGTCATCCTACTGTGCACAAATTACAATTACAAAGTAAAGTACATTGGTCCACAAGCCCTGTTTTTGTCAGTGTGCATCTAGTTCAGTTTAAAAGGATCTGGTGAAAGCATTATTTTATTTTCAAATTACACATTTGAAATTTTTTGCTCTGCATTTTATATTGATCTAATAATTGGTCTATTTTGTTTTCAGGTTCAGTATGTTGGTTATGTTGGCTATGTTTGTGAAACATCCTGTTTCACATGCATGTGTTGTCAGACAAAATAAACTATCACTGGGGTGTGTGTTTGCAAAGCATTTTTGTCTTCACCACTGCAGGGTTGGAGTGCACTGTTGGCTATAATCATATCCGCAAAAACACAGTGACAGATGATGCTGACAGCACCTTTGGTGGGTATGTGCCAATGCCAAAGTTTTGGGAATGACACTGAGATGACAAATAAGCAATTCTACAAAATATCCACCTGGGGGAGTACTGCTACTTGTTGACAGTATTTTTTTCCCAACCTCAGTTATGAACAAAAATACTGAACAATGTTTGTTGTTTGAACTTTTTATGTTCACTAGTAGCGATGTGGATACATATATGGATAAATGAAAATATAAATACACACACAAAATTCTGCACTCACCCTGCCCTGGGTGGTTCTTTTTCTTCAGGCTCGGGTCCTCTACCAGAGGTTTGAGAACTAGAGGGTCCTGTGCCATATCTTAGCTGTTCCTAGGACTGCACTCTTCTGGACGGAGATCTCAGATGTAGTTCCTGGGATCTGCTAGAGCTATTCTCACAGTTTGGATTCTCACAGCCCATAGTTTTCACATTACCATTTCTACCTCTTATTTCAGCCCTTGGTGTTTCTCAAGCTTTTGTGTTCCTTGGTCCTGCTATTGCTATCACATGGGATTGCTACAACTATCACTACAGCACTCTTCTGCTGTCCATGTCACTTCTGGTTGGTCAGCCATTACCATTTTGTTAGTCTGTATCTTGAAGTTCCACAGGATCCCACTTTGACCTTAGAACTCGACACAGATATCTATATATGTATATAAACAATATTCGGTCACAGCTGACTGAATATGTTATTTATGGTCTTAAAGGCATATTAGCTAATGGTTTATGCTCAAATTTGCTTCTAAGACAAATATAAATATTTAACGTCGATGGCCTATATATGAATTATTTTCAAAAACAACAGTATGTAATATGAAATTAATTTAAATGAATTAATGAAATTTTAAATGAATTTTAATTGCCTTCTAAATAAACTCACAAATTAAACAAATTTAATTGGTTAAATCTATTATTATTTTGATACCTTCACTGCATGCATCATTTTTTTTAGGTACAGCATCATGCAGTTTGTTGTAAGATACTCAGCTGGTACGGTGTTCCAAGCCTCTTGGACAATTTGGAGCAGATCATCCGAGGACTTTGATTGTCTCACATGCTTCTGTCTCTGGAAGAAATACCAGACCGACTCAATAATGTTGAGATCAGGGTTTGGAGTCAGGCAATCTGTTGTAGGACTCCCCGTTCTTCATATTGTTCATTGTAGTTCATTGTGACCTTGGCCATATGTTTTAGGTCATGATCATGGTGGAGAATGAATGGCAATGCCAAAGCTGGAGTGGCTAATCGGGAGATTCGGGAGGATTCCAGATGGGCCGGCTCATGTTCTAGTTTGGGCCGATTGGGAAGGAAAAATAATTTTGGCCCAGATTTGGGCATGAAACTCCCAGGGTGAAAAAGGAGCCCACTCCGGCCCTGGACAATGTTCTACATTTCGTAAATGCACTGCAAATTCAGAAACTTTGATAATCCAGCCACAACACAATGGAAATGTTTCTAGAGGAGGAATGTAGATCCCATTAAAATGCCAGTGATGGTTTACAAACTACACAGTTATACTTTGATGAAAGAATACAGCTTGTTTTGGCAATTCACAACACTGCATGTTTTTGTGCATGTCATATGACTGTGCTATGGGAGATGTTCAACTTCACTTTCATGTTCATCAAATCAATCTTTCACTGGTCTTCCTGTGTGTATTTGTGCATCATCATCCTGATACACGGCACCACCTTCAGGATACAATGTTTGAATCATTGGATGTACATGGTTCTCCAGAATGGTTCGGTAGTCCTTGGTAGTGACGCACCCATCTAGCACAAGTATTGGGCCAAGGGAATGTCATGATATGGCAGCCCAAACCATCACTGATCCACCCCCATGCTTCACTCTGGACATGCAACAGTCTGGGTGGTTCGCTTCTTTGGGGCTTCTCCACACCAACACCCGGATGTGGGGAAAACAGTAAAGGTGGAGAGAACAAGAACAATACATGTTTCATATTGTCCACAGCACAAGATTTGCGCTCCTTGCACCATTGAAACCGATGTTTAGCATTGGCACGAGTGACCAAAGGTTTGGCTATAGCAGCTCGGCCGTGTATATTGACCCTGTTGCGCTCTCGATGGACAATTTTAGTGGAGGTGCTGACATTACCCTGGATACCGTGGCTCTTGATAAATCACAAGACTTGCAATCTTGGTCACAGATGCACCATCAAGACGTGCACCAACAATTTGTCCTCTTTTGAACTCTGGTATGTCACCCATAATGTTCTGTGCATTGCAATATTTTGAGCAAAACTGTGCTTACCCAGCTAATTGAACCTTCACACTGCTATCACTGGTGCAATGTGCAATTAATGAAGATCGACCACCAGGCTGGTCCAATTTAGCCATAAAACCTCCCACATTAAAATGACAGGTGTTTCAGTTTTATTGTCCAAACCCTTTATAGTAACAAGCATTATTCTGCGCATGAGCAAAATTAATAAATCAACAAAAAATGTTCCTCCATGTTCCTATTACTATTTTTTAATGCTGAGTTCTGTTTCAAATGCCAATTTGAAAGATGCACATGCATAACACATCAAGATTATTTGGCAACATATGAATATAATGAGTATATATGGAATTGTTACTATTATCCTGTTTTAAAAATTGGGTTTTAAGCATTCCTTCTTCAAGAGTTTTGAACTATGCAGCTCAAGTTTAAACTTAAGGTTCATGGGATAGTTCAGATCCTGTGGATATTTCAAGCCAATAAGAAAAACACAAGCATTTTGCATGAAAGACAATTCACATGTCTAAAGGTCAATGCACTACATTACATGATTTGAGATTGTTGTGACGGGCAGGTGTGAGCAACAAAAAGGAAGCGATCACGCCAAGTCTCAGGGAAAAAGGGTGGTTTAATATAAAGTGTGCAAACCTAAAACCCGTGCAATAGATCCAAATTAAGGATATAATGACCAGCGGTCAACTGGTACAAAGACAAGGCATATATAGACAGACAAACGACCATCAGGTGGGAACGGATCACGGGCTCCGCCCACCTGAGGGGCGTACACGACGTCACAAAACAACAACAACACAGCCGCTGTGGACAGAGGCGGCCGGTAGGGGGCCGCCTCACCGTGACAATTGTACAACAAAACTCACTTGAAGGCTCACCACGTACAGAAAGTTTTACATACAAAAATCTAAAAACGGTTTGTTGCATTTTATAAATATGTAATATTTAATATAATAATATAATACAATAATACTTTAATATAATAATAATATAAATACACAATATGTACTAGTATGAGCACTAGGAGCTCTGTTCTAATTAAAAATCTATCCAGCCTGCCCAGAGGACATCCATCAACAACAACCTTGATCGAATCTCTTCTTCTTAACTTTATCTTTCACTTCTCTTTCATTACTCTCTTCAGTGGCTGTGAGACTTTAAACCTCATCTTAAACCCCACTGAAGAAGAACTGGCTTTGGTATTTGTGCTGTCATGAACACTTTAATTAGATAGCTGAAACCAAATTCTAAAGTGCAGGAGACTATAAATTATAACATTTGAACTCCAGAGGTGGTCCCAAATGCTGTTGAAGACTGCTAGATTAACCACAACTGTTATCTGATGAATGGTTTACTTTGGAGCACAGTTGTAAGTTGCGGAAAGTGTATTGCAGGGATAAAAAAGGGATCAAGAATTACTGTCCATTATGGACAAAGTCATTTATATTTCCTGGTGTGGCAGGATGCTTACAGAGTTTTGATTTTTGAGAACTCAAAGAAGCCTGTTTGAGTTGGTGCAGTTTGCTAGTTGTAGCCAGTAAACCACAACTTGCTGATTGGGTTCTACTATACTATAAATTGTTATAAATTGTAAAACCTTGCACATGATAAAAATAATATTTTGGAAAATTATTTTCCAGCATTTTCTTTTTCTGACACAAATAGTCTATTTAAAGTCTATTTTTATGCTAAACTCTATATGCTAAACTCTAAGCAAAATGAATATACAGTATCTACAAAACATGCTCTTCCAAGTTAGTGGGCTTTTACTGATTTTCTGCCTCAAATATCTGTATGATACATATGCATAAGACATCAGGGATGGGAAAAAAACACGAAACTTCTATCACTTATTTTAGGACTTGACCAGGACACTATTTGTGTGGTTTACCACTTAGAACGTAAAGAGATGCCACATGTTCTAACGTTTCAGTTACCCACTTGCGAACGTGCAGTGTGTCATGGTGTCATTTACCGTAAATGCACGTCAGCGGTAGACTAGTTCTATTGCTCGCGCACAGCGTCGCTACCAGTCTACACCAAGCCTGTGACGATTCTCGTTATTGGTTTAATAGAAGCCTGGGTGATATTTTACATGTGAAGCAAAGGTTAGTATTCATCTAGTGATGCCTTATTTTATTTTCTAAAACGACGTTAGACCAGTACACATTTTTGAATGTTTGAGCGACTGTTCTTTGGTGTCAATAAGCACTTTCGCTCTAACAGACTGTATGAATACTACGATGTAATATTAGAAATGCTGTGCAATTATTTTAACGATTTATGTAGCCCACAAACAATTGTTACTGTTCTATACATGGTCTTGTTTTTATGTTGCCATGCATGCCAGGAACGACATTGCGCGTTTTTTAGAGGGTTTATGTGTTTCAATCCAACAGGCTGCAATGTGAGTGGCTCCGGTACGTGGCAGCCGAACAATCTGTGCACATTGTGAATCGTAGCGGAAGAATCCAAGTCTTTTAAAGAGACTTTTTTATTTTAAAAAAGAGAAAGGTAACCTCTCTTATTTGGTCACATCTTGCATTTTACTGAAACAGTTTCCTACTAATAGTAAAACAACAAACGTTGTTCACAGCTAATCTGACAGTTTATTTTCCATAGAACGTCTGGATAACGTTAAATGTTATGCGAGTGTTATAGATGATTTGATACGAGTACTATATGTAGACTGTAGACAAATGTACACAATGTAGACACAGCTTCTAAAGCTTTAAACAAAATTATTCTTGTATGAAATGTTTTCCTGAATGGCACGTAAACTGGTATTTCTGCTGAATACTAGTCTACAGTGATCTGGTCAGTTCTAGAAACATCCCCAGTGTTGCTGACGCCGCCCAAGTTCTACAACTTTCTCGAAAGGCGGATCGATCCTTGAAGTCTAGATGTTCAATGATCTAGCATCAGATACATCAGTGCAGTGTTTGCGTTTTGCGGTGCAGGTACGGCTAATGGATTATTCAAGTGGCGCTGCACTTGCTCCGAGGGATTAGAGAGTACAAATCCGTAAACTTAGTTGTCGGTAGTTGCCTTAAACAAAAACATGTTGCAAATAGTGTTTCTGTGCTTAAAAGTTTGATCCTTCTATGAGTTATTAAGTGTTTTCTCCTTCGCTTTTATTTACTAATTTCATTTCTAGTGATTTTGTCCTAATTACTCATTAGTCATGAACGCACATGAAGTTTTTGCGATTTGCTGTTTGTTGCAGTAATATAAGGATGTAGTAGGCTTTGTGTTCATTGAATGGTAAAGATTGAATCGCTAACAACGACTCTGTCGCGCTGAGTCGAAGTCTTGACTCGGCCTGACTAGTGTTCTGATAGAAGTGAGACTCCTGGACAATAAACGACATATTTGTGTGGGTGTAAGTGTGTCTGGAAAGATTCTAGGGAACTGCAGTGTACTGCACTAAAGATGTGGAGAGTCCTGACCTGACGTCATGGCAAATGTGTGTAGAATTTTCCAGTTGCGTTTAATTAGATAGAGCAGTTTTCATGGATGCAGTGACTCATGATATTTTAATGTTGAGGTAATTAGGTGTGAGGTGTTCCCATCCTTCAGTTTAGTTAATTTCTACCCTTACTGCATTTTCATTTCTCATAGAACTATTCCATTTGTGATGATTACTAGAAATACTACAAATATACTACAAATTGATGTTTGGTGTTTTATTTCAGTTCAATAATGGAGTTCTCACATTCAATGTCAGACTCATTGATGTTGGCTCAGCAAATCTCTCTACTACTTTTACATTCCTATATTTCATGCAATGAGATTTTTGATTGAACACTCAAAATGCGAATCTCCCATTTCTCATCATTCCATAAATGGGTAGGTGGATGCTGTCCAAGAACTTGTATTGCTTAAACTCCCTGTTCCTTCTCTCCTATTGGTAGGGGCTTTTTGGGGTGAAAAACTACCAACAAAGCTGTCACTACCAACAAAGGCAGAGTTGTAATGGAAGACATTTGGACATCAGCAACACAGATATCTTTGAACATTTGTTGAAGCTTGTTGGTTATGAAGACCCTGAAATGAAACTCTGTGTTAGTCTTGTCAAAGCCTAATCAAAGCATTTGAAGTCTTGGAACAAGGCAGGGTTAGTAGGACTAAGCTAACATTTTGTGGTTTGGCAAGAAGTCCCAATTCAGAAATGTCATTTGTGGTTTTGCAGTGGTGGAAGGAGGTATTCAGGTCCATATGATCTGCATGCCTCATTCACAAACCAGCTCAATCCCTCCATGCTTTCCTCCTTACACACCTCCTTACTCACTTATCTCACTGTGCCCTTGAGTCTACTGGATCTTGGTGGTATTAATTACATATTGTATCTATTTTGTGGTGTGTTATAATACAACACATTATTCCCTGCTAATATGTAAGAGCCATGCCGTTACCACATAGCATTTTCTTTTTTGAAACTGCAGGGACTGTAAGATAGGTTAATGCTCAGATTGATTTGTAACACTTTTTAGGAGGAAAAAGCCTTTTTTCATGAATCCTCCTTTATTTCCCTGTCCGAGAATAGCATACATGTGAGAAAACACCTGAAACTGGGGCTAAGTTAAGTCAAAGGGGCTTTGGGATAACACAAGCTTCTTCTGCTTACAAAATGTTGCTGTACCATTTGACCAATGAGTGCCTGGTGCAATGCATGAGAGCTTGTGGTCAAGCATTTGCAGATGTATCTAGTTAAGTATGTCAACTGTTTACTTTTGCTATTGCCTGTACAAATGCCTGTCCTACTTGCCTTCTTTGGGCTGTCAGTCACACCTGCTTGCTAACGCAAGCTGGTTGTTTGCTCAGGACTGCGGGACGTTGTGATGTGTATGTTACTGAGTCAGCGTCTGTCATTTCTTCTAATGCCTGATCACATCCATAAATTTAAATACTGAAATGGAAGACAGCTGTATGCTGGTTGTTTGGGTGTTCATTTTGTGGATGTGCAGTTGAACATGTGTTCAGCTGGCTCGGGTTGGGTAAATGGTATTTGAGGTTGTTTTCATGGTGGACCCACTTTAATTATTAATGAGTGCTCCCAGTTCTAAACATTAATCAGTTACATTTGAGTGTTTTGTAACTCATCTGCTGCCTCACAGGGTTTACACTCATTTATTAATTACGTTTAGATAATAAGGGCAGTGTCAGTAAACTAGTCATGTATGACATGCAGGGTTTACTGTGTTTGCCTCTAACTTTGCTCAGTTTCTAGCATCAATATGAAGCAGATGATTACTGAAACTGCTCTAAGGAAACACATCAAAGGATCTTTAAGGACTGTTTCTTGAGCTGATTTCTTGCACATTTCCTAATAGATCAACCTAAACAGCAATTCATTGGAAGCATTGGTCCTAGTTATTACGCTCAATAACCTTTGAACAACTGCAAATCTTAACTACTTGTTCAAGCTTGTTCACCATTGGTTGGCATTATTTTTGAAGCTGCTTGAATTCTTCTAATGAATAATTTTTCTTGAATTTCATTCTACTTCTGATATATTTCATGTAAGACTCTATGTTGATGTAGGCTGCTTTGTTATAGAAACAAAGGCTTTCCTCTGACTTTTGGATTTATATGTGACATGGCAGCTGTGCTTCATCTGACCCACAGGATTATTGTGTTTATGTCCATCCTCTTCCTTTTTATGTTGTTTGTACTGTATACGTGTGTGATAGGCTATTTTATGTATACTGTAAAGCCTTAGTACATTTTTAATATACTGCATCAATGAAACACATTATTTATTATACAAAATGTTTATTAATAGTCATTAGTCTTTTAGCAATGACCACATGTACACTGTACATACCTAGTAGAGTGAATCTGCATTTAGTTCTAACTAAATCTAGTTCATTTAGTTCAAACATCTGTGGTCCTTCTGACCAGCCTCTGGAAACTCTGACTGATATTTCTAAGAGCAGGGAAGCCTGAAGCTTTTTGGTGAAGCTTATGTTATTGCATGGTACGCAGCCCCCTCTATATATGCATTTCTTTTTTATCAGGAACGTCTCTCAGAAAGATGCACTTTCTGGCTGTGTCCATCTGGACAGTGTGCTGCCTCTGCTGTGGCGTACAGGCAGAGATCTTCTCATCAATTGGTAAACCTAAACATTTGATTTGTTTTAATTCCATTGTTTTTTTGTCTAATTATATTATTCATTATATAACTTCATAGGCAATAATAATAAAAAACAGGGAAATCTTATTTGAATCTTATGATTTAAGATCCAAATTTGGTTTTCTGCTATTTGTGTTTTTCTAATAAATAATCAGCACATCAAGTGGTTTAACCCCTGATCCTCAGATTTTAATCTGCCATTATTCTTTGCCAAATGTTTTCTCTTTTTAACCCATGTGGTCATCTGTTGTTTTAGAGAACTCTGATACAATAAACACAAGTACACATGTGTGTACATCTGTGTGCTTGTGTCTCTTTTGGAGAAAGCGGAAAGTTTTCCCTTTCTCTCGTGTTTTGAGACCAACAGCTGGAATAGCGATTTCCCATCTCAAAAACTTGTTGCAGACCCACATTCAGTGTGTGGAGGTAATTGTATGTCACCCAAAACTAGAAGTTGCTGGGTGGAGACCCAACGCCCATTTTTAGACACCATTTCCAAATATAGAACACAGCAGTATGTGACCTTTTTTCCTACTTCACTGATCAAGGAAATGTTAATTCTATGAAGAATATTAGTTTTAAAAATGTTGTAAAAGAAGCAAAAGAAAAAAGTCCCTCTTAACATGCACAAATGACTAATAACCCAACAATTTGTGCTGGAACATCATGTTACAGTTGCTGTTGTGGTCTGCTTTCCTCCAGAGATCTGCACTTTAGTTCTGGCCCACTTAGTTCTGGTGTAATATTGATACAAAACACGTTGGCCTGACATCGTTTCAACATTTCTATGATATACACACACCGATTAATGTTTGTTGTTGTTTTCTTTGTCTATTTGTTTTAAACCATTGTTTACCCCCATTGCTTAGGCCAGATGACTGACCTGATCTTTACTGAGAGGGAGCTGGTTCAATCCCTGAAGGAGTACATCCAAGCGGAAGAGTCTAAACTCGCAGCGGTGAAAAAGTATGTCCTTCTCCAAACCATATGGGACACATGGAGCTTCCCTGTTTGGTTCCGTAATCATCAGTCACAGTTGTGATTTATTTGAAATGCTGTATGGAGGGGAAGAATGTGTTGCATGTTAACAGCTTGCTGGTTTGCATGCTAATGTTGCTATTGTTCTCAACCCTCACACAGCTGGGCAAACAAGCTTGACATGCTGACCCGTACCTCCACCTCGGACCCAGAGGGTTTTCTGGCTCACCCGGTCAATGCATACAAGCTGGTGAAAAGACTGAACACTGAATGGTCAGAACTGGAGAGCCTGGTGCTGCATGACCCTTCTGATGGTAAAGAATAGCCTTGCTTAGTTTGCTAATAATTAAAAGAGCTGATTAACACTTTCTATACATTCTGTATAACTATATAGTTTATATTATTTAAATTATATGTAATTATATACATTCATGTGTAAATGTTTCTTTCCTTTTTACCAATGGCTAGACTTGTTGGGGGAATTGTTCGTTTACTTGTTGCATGTTGCTAATTGTCTTTTTAATTTTTAATTTAATTTTATTTTAGATTTAATATTATTTGACAGGAACTAGATGCACTACTGTTTTAACCAGGCTAAAAAGTCATGAATGGACGCTATGGATTCAGACAGACATCAGTGGCCTGTGCTCTAATGAAACTGATTTTAAATCTCAAACATTTCAGGGCAACATGTCTGTAACGTTTAGCTCCACCCCCTTTCTGGATATCTTGCTTTCATTCCCTCCTTAGTTTTCCTTTGGTTGAATTGTCTTTGGTTTGTCACATCCCTTTTGTTGATTCCTGCCCAATGTTATTCATATCAGCTGTTAAGTTATTTGGGTTGTGATTAGTTTGTAATATAGTCTGTGTGAGATCATGCCTTCATATGCGGGTCTATTGTTTGGTTGATACATGTTGTAAGTGTTTTTACGCTCAGCCCTTTGCTTCCCTGATATTTCTGTTCCTGGGGTTTCCATGATCAATCGTGTTTTGAGTTGCAGAAGTTTGTCTGTGCTCTTAGCTTGGTTATTTCTGTGTTATCTTTAGCTTACAGTCCTGTCTTTCAGTCCTGCCTGCGTTGTTTACTCATTCTCCGTGTAGACTATGTATATTTAGTTCAGTTATAATGTGCTTTCAGTCCTGCCTGTGTTGTTTACTCGTTCTCCGTGTAAACTATGTATATTTAGTTCAGTTCTTGTAATGTTAATGTATTTAGACAATTGTCCTATGCTTGGTCCAATCCTTGATATGTCAGTTCTCTGTAGCCTATGTATTACTTGTTAGTTCTCTGTAGATGTCATGTCTTGAATTCGTGTTACTCTTATTGCTTCTGTCTGAGTGATTGTAGCTGCCCAGTGGTCTGTTTGTCATCCTGTGTCTGCTTTGTGTGAATGTTTGATCGATATGCCACACCGAACCCGCATCTTACGTGTTGGCAAGGTTGAGATCACAGGAGTTAGTCCCGCCCCTGATCTAAATGTAGTTCTCTGCAGCGATTGTGTCCGTCTCCTGACTCCGCAGCCTTACAATGTTTTAAATGTTGTCAGCAATAAGCAAGGTCAGCTGCTCATTGTCTGTGTATTACATTTCTTGCATAGAAGAGAGCTTTCTGTGTACGTGACGCCCTTTGAGAAAACAAGCTGTTGCAACAAGAGAGGGGGGGGGGGGGGGGGGCATCTTCTCTGCCTGCCAGCTGGAGGGAGTTACCGTGGTGATGAGGGGAGCAAGCCGCCATTGACGATGTGCAGCTCTGCTCGCCTTCTGCTGAACGCTGGCCTCCATTTGAACTCCAGCTCCTGAGAGCATGTGCTCGCATGTTGCCACGTGGAGAGCTCGCATGCGCCTCAGGATGCGTTCTTTCACACGAATTGAAGGAGACAGAGAGAGCGAGTTCTGCTCATTTAGAGGACGAGGGAATGTGCTTTGTGATCTGGCATCTCAGTGTGGCGCAAGCACTTATCTGCCTGTCTCCTACGATCACAGTTTGGGTATTTGGCCATTTCACAAGAATGATGCAATGACAAAGGCAATACTGAAATAGACACCAAAATGGATGATTCCTGGGGAAGGTGATGTGTAACGCCACAGAGTTCCAAAATGTCACGAAGAGGAGCACATTCCAGTTCGTGCAACTACTGTTGCTGCTTTTTTTTGTCTTTTCAGAGAGGTCTCAGTTTCATCAGTGTATTTGGGAGAGACACCAGTTATGACTCAAATGCTGGGGATAAAGATCTGAAGATTATACTGTTGGTGGCTGGCAAAAACATATTCATATTAGTGTCCATGTTATGTGGGGCTGAATATTTTTAAGGAATTAAAAAAAAAAAAAAAAAAATTTAAGGTTGGTGGAGCATTAGTCTAGAATGTTTTGGGATAATTGAGGAAACTTACCTGGCCTGTTGATACCTAATTCAAATTGTCTTTTTAGGCAATACCATCTGTCTGGAAGGTGTTCCAGATAGATTGAGACACTCCGCACTGAGCCTAGGTTTGGTCTGTCTTCTCTTACCCTTATCTCTCATTGCATTGTTATCCAGGTTTCATCTCAAACATCTCGGTGCACAGACAGTACTTCCCTGATGAGGAGGATGAGAAGGGAGCAGCCAAGGCTCTGATGCGTCTTCAGGACACGTACCACCTGGACTCGGAGAGTTTCTCCAAAGGGAAACTTCCAGGTCAGGGGCACGACCCCGGTAACTGAACCCCCCCCCCAATTTAGGCAAATTACATTTTGTGTACTTAGAGGTTATAATTTCTAAGTGTTAAATTTATCTCTCTAGCATCTACAGCTTCAGCACATGTAGTTTAATTACATTTGCATCTTGAACAGGAATGTGAACTCAAATGGCTCTTCCCACAGTTTAATTAAGTTTCTAATCTAGACCTCCAACTCCTTAATATTCCGTGTTGAACATGAACAATGAAGTTAGCAGGAGAGTCAGGATGGGAGTTCACGAAACAAGCAAAAAAAATCAAACAAACAAAAAAAAGCTTAAGCTATATCCCAAACCGTTTACAAATAAAAGTAATGGTCAAAAATTATTTTTACAGGTTTTTAAGGCCTAATGCTATTACACCACTGATGTTTTCTTGTTGTCATGTGAAATCAAACAAAAAGTATGCATAAATGCATAAAAATGTTAGTCAAATGTAAACATTAACTGCTTTTCACAAGAAATTATAGCAGTTCAGTAATGTTAAAACACCAAACTCTTAATCTTGTTACACAGGAGTGCGCTACAATGCTTTCCTGACCGTAGATGACTGCTTTGACATGGGGAAAACTGCGTACAATGAGAATGACTACTATCACTCAGTGCTGTGGATGCAGCAGGCCCTCAGGCAGATGGATGCCGGAGAGGAATCCAAAATCTCTAAGGCAGAGGTCCTTGACTACCTCAGCTACTCCGTCTATCAGATGGGTGACCTGCGGCGTGCCATTGAACTTACCCGACGCCTCGTGTTCATTGGTAATCTTTCTTTAGAAGAGCAGCACTTAATTCAATTTTGTGGCTCCTCCACAAAATCATTTAACCCTTTATCTCTGTGCACTGACACAGATCCCAGCCACCAGAGGGCAGGAGGGAACCTGCGTTACTTCGAGCAGCTGCTCTCCAAGGAGTTGATGGAGCGGGGCCGTGACAACCAGGAGCCTGCCGACGAGAAGCCCATTCAGCTGGGAACCTATGAGCGTCCCAAAGATTACCTACCCGAGAGGGAGATCTATGAGTCGCTGTGCAGAGGGGAGGGTGTAAAACTGGTGAGCAAATATTAGAGAAGGGTGCGGTGGAGGTCTGAGATTTGCTTAATATGCCGTAGTGGTTTTTATAATACCATGCTGTCTTTGTAGCATGTATGTAACATGTAGCAACAAGGAAATTGAGTCAGTTGAGATTGACTGTTTGAAGCGTGAAATGCTAAGCTATCCGCGCACTCCTGCAGACTCCACAGAGGCTTAGCAGGCTGTTCTGCCGCTACCAAGATGGGAACAGGAACCCTCGTCTCCTTCTGAAGCCCATGAAGGAGGAGGATGAGTGGGACAATCCACACATCGTCCGCTATCTGGAGGCTCTCTCTGATGAAGAAATTGAGAAGATCAAAGAGCTGGCCAAACCCAGGGTAAGCCCAAGCAGTTGTTAACCCAAACTACGCATGAGAATTTCTGAAAGACACAACACAATAAAAGTTATGCTTATGAAATCAATTTATCTGTATTAGGGTCTTTGCCAAACTCCGAACGTGTTATCCCTATTGAACGATTTGTCTAAAGCACAGGTGTCAAACTCAAGGCCCGTGGGCCAAATGGGGCCCGCCGCGTCATTTTATGTGGCCCGCAAGAGCTTAAAAAGCCAAATTGTCAAAAAAAAAAAAAAAAGTAAAAGTGAGCAAAAACTACATTTCCCACAATTATGTTACCCGCGAAGTGACGGCATCTCGACACTGCAGTGTTTCCATATCAATGCGATTTTCCCAATAAGTGTAATTAAGAAATACAAATAATGGTTCCAAAATGTCCAGGAAGAGAAACATTGATGCAAATAGAAGGTTGTTTCAAGAAAGATGGGAAACTGGGAAAGTGATGTTTGCGCTTCAAAGAGAAATATACGGGTATAAAGCGGTGGCGGTTGTCAAAGAGTACAATATACGTCTGTATTTTGCGACCTAACACGGAGCTAAGTATGCCCAAATTAGCCATCAAGAAAAACGACAAATTGTCAAAGAATTAACAAGCAAACTGCGATCGCAACAGAATGTGTTCACCACAAACGAAACTGCAGTAAAAGCTGCTTTGTTGTGGCTAAAGAAATCGCCGTGCTTCAGTCTTTTTCAGAGGGGGCATTTTTGAAGCACAATTGCTATTTTCACAGTAATTTGATATTTAAAGTTTTGAACAAAGTAAATGTGATATATTTGATAATTTTTTTATACACTTGGATAGTTTGATCGTTAATTGATGGAGTAGTGTGGGTTTCATAACCTAACAAATTTAAAGGATTTATGTTATAATAACAGCAACAAGCAAACATTTTTTACATTTACGCAAATATATCTGTAATATTTGTAACTTGAATAAGTAATAAATTCAGAGTTATTTAACATTAAGGAGTAGGTACATTTATAAGTCTGTGGGTAACAATTATGCTGATGTGGCCTGCAGTGAAAATGAGTTTGACACCCCTGGTCTAAAGTGTCTTTTACACAACCGTCCTACAGCAGTATTAATGGTTGGTCCATGGAAATATTTCAAATGTCTTAATTGTCAAAAAATATTGATTTGATTGCTTCTCGCCTTGATTCATTTCTCTGCTTAGCTGGCGAGGGCCACTGTGCGAGACCCAAAAACAGGCGTCCTGACAACAGCACATTACAGAGTGTCCAAGAGGTGAGTCAGCAAGGACGAGAAACACTTTCTACATAAAACCCACTGTGTCCACTCTGCTAACCTGTCTCCACTTAAACATAGGCCTACACAAATATGCCACCAATATGTGACCATGAGAGTGTTTGACCAATGCTTTTAAATCAGAGGTTGAGACATGTAGACTGGGTGTTGCTGTTAAAGCCCTGTGTGTTTCTGACCTGCAGTGCTTGGTTGGAAGGAGAGGAGGACCCAGTCATTGCGCGTGTCAATCAAAGAATAGAAGATGTTACCGGTTTGTCAGTGGATACAGCTGAACTTCTGCAGGTGTTGAAACAATCTATACAACTACACTTAAAACATGTAGTTAGATACAGTTTGTTTTCTTTGGAGCTTTTGGTTGATGCATAGGCTCTATATTCTCTTTCTCTTATACCGCTCTTGAACTTTCTCCTATACTGCTCCATCATGTGTTGCGTCTCTGTATAACTCCCAAATAGATATGTCTAGAAAACAGGGTTAACCTTGTTGGTCTTGTAGCTTTGTTAGCCAAATAAACCAACATCTCTATAATGATTCTCAGTTGGCTGTTGATGACTGTTCAGATGCTGTTTTACTATCACTGGCTTCTTGTTTTGTCTCGTTGGTGTTACCTAAACAGATCTGTCATTTTTGCTTCTAACCTACCATGTCTTTTTATGCAGGTTGCTAACTATGGGGTCGGAGGTCAATATGAGCCACATTATGATTTCTCCAGGGTAAGCTCGTAGCACTGGCCTTGCACGTTTGTTCCAGCAAATCACTCTGTATTTGTAAAGCTGAGATCAGACCTGCCACAACACAGGATGTTCTAGTATTACATTATATATAATCATGTGTATTATTGGATGACACATTCTGTTTTGTACCAGAGCAGGTTCGTCGACAATTAGCAATTTAAATTATTGTCTTAACAGTGTTATACATTTCTATATTTACAGTTACATATTAATGTTTGCAGTTACTAAACAAAATCCATCCCCACTTTCTTACATGGATTGGTATATAAATTAATGGTAAATTGTGGACCATGTAGAAATTGTTAGTTCACACAAAAACTGTGCATTGGCATTTGAAGCTGCTACTTCTTAATGTTTAGCTCTCAATTACTGTTGGTTACATTGCAAATAATTCCTATTAAACCAGCTGTGTGCACAATTAATATACTGTATATTGAGTTTTCAAAGCTTTTATGGACGTATTGTGGCTTCATTATTTCTGATGGTTCATAATTTAGCATTAATTTTTTTCTCCTTAATTTTGCATGCACTTGAAAACCAGGGGGTGCAATGAAACCAAATATCTCACACAACTGAGATCAGCTGGAAAAGCAAGTCCCTTGCTTGGCATTTACTGTGTTTGCTCAGGACCACCCCCTGGCTTACTGGGTTACTCTTCTCAGTTCCATAGGAGTCTGAAACCCAGTGCATAGCTCTCTCTGTGTGTGTGTAGCTACTTTGCCCCTGTGTACGTTTTTTGTCAAGGCTCCCATGTTGTGTGGTGAGCGGCAGCCCCTGTGCAGTTCACTTTGGGTTTAAAGTTGCGAACGTCTGTTGCAGCGTCCTTTTGACAGCAACCTCAAGGTTGATGGAAATAGACTTGCCACCTATCTGAACTATGTAAGTACATGAGCGCTCTGAAACGAGCCCCCTGCCTTTTACTCTGAAATTTTATCTTCATAGAGAGATGAGCCAGAAGCTTTCAAATCATTAGGCACAGGAAATCGTGTGGCTACTTATTTAAATTATGTAAGTATGCACCCCCTGACCCTCTATGGTGTGAATGACACTTGTTTGCGGATTCCTTGTCATTGCTGGCTTATTTCACCAGTACACTCTCAGGAGTGGACGTCTATTGGCTGACATGGTAATTGCTTTCAGTAAGTTAATATGACTTAATGTCAAGTCAATTAGAATGTCCATTAGGAAGAGCAGTGCCCCTTATAACATGCTGGCTCATTTTATGCTACGCATCATTCATTTGCTTTAAATTTCTTCACAGCCCAGTTGCATAATATAAGGTCATCATAATATAAGGTGTTAGCTCCAGTGCAATATCAAGACATAAACAAACCTGAAATTGTATTTACCTTGGTATATATAAGGAATAAATTTTTTGTATTAACTTACTAAGTAAAAGAACACATTTTCATTGCCAATAATCTCAAGGCTTTGAGTGTTCACCATTGCTTTGTTCACAATTTTAGTCTGCTTGTTATAGGTAATGTCTCCTAATTCCAATATAGTCAAACATTTCATGTCTGTTTAACTATGATGTTGATGACTATGATGATGATAATACTTTATTGTCAGATCTGAAATGTGTCTTGCATACAAACAGTAGCTCTGTTAAGACATTAGCATCACAACATATAGGACACAAAGATTATACAATACATACACCATTTACTCATATTTCAATTAGGGATGCACCGAAAATTCGGCCACCGAAAATTTTCGGCCGAAATGGCTTAAATTTGCATTTTCGGTTTTCGGCCGAAATACTTTCATCACCGAAACAACACGGCCGAAACAGTGTGCTGTGATGACGCAAGCAAAAATCGCCACCTGCACGCGCTTATTTGGATAAAGCTAGCAAAAAAGTTTTCCAGTGATGGCGCCAAGGCAAAAGGACATTACACCAAAAATTATGGAACTCGTTGCCTTAGACGATCAGCCGTTCTCTGTCGTAGGGATTTCGTAGGCTAATAGAGCACATTGAGCCCCGTTATGTTTTGCCGAGCAGACGACATTTCTCAGAAGCGTGTTTACCTGAGCTGTTTAATGTTGTTGCAACTCACGTCACGTTTTTATGAGAGAATTTATATTTATCTTTCAGGCCAGTCAGTTATAATTAAATTTAACTCGTATAAAATACATATATTTATCCTCTCAGATAAAAACGGTCTGCAAGCGAGTTTAATTTAATTAGTGGTCGGCCGTTGTCAGCGGTATCGCTGTTAACGGCCCACCACTAATTTTACTTTATAATATGCTTTACTGTAATGTCAGTGCTAAATAAATATTTTCAAATCAAATTTTGTAGTTGATTTATTCTTTGAATAGCAATGCCTTGATTTTAGTGAGGTTAGCCATAAATCCAATGTTACTAATAATTGGCATAATGTATTTCGGTGTTTCGGTTTTCGGCTTTCGGCCTTGGTTTCCTCATTTTCGGTTTTCGGTTTCGGCTAAGAATTTTCATTTCGGTGCATCCCTAATTTCAATACCTTTTATAGTTATAGATTCAGTTCTTTGTTTAAGAAGGATTAAGGATTTACTGATATACAAAATAACTAATTGGTTGATTGACTCAATTTTAAGCAATAACAAGTTATCAATATAATGCAAAATTTCATGGCTTAATTCCATTGTGGCCCAAAACTGAAAATGAATCAGCATGATTGTTTAAGGAACAGCTGATTAACAAATTATTAATATTGATTATAATCTCAGATGCATTTGAGTCAATACTGTACATATCTTTAAAATCATATTATCTTTTTATATTTATAACATATAAACATTATATAATATATATGTAAACATATATAATGTATAATGAACATTTAAGGAAGGTCACGCAATATTCAATTCTATGTGTTATAGATTGAATTTAAATATAAATATATAATTGTCAATTTGTGTCAGATTGAGATTCTGATGCATGTAACCACCACGTGTAACGATGTTAAATGTACATTGAAACGTGTTTTTTCTGTTTATGGTAGATGAGTGATGTCGAAGCTGGTGGAGCCACCGTGTTCCCAGATTTTGGAGCTGCTATCAAGCCAATAAAGGTGAGATCCTCTCCACCCCTTTGACTCGCCCACACCTGCTGCTTTATTAGATGGTCAAAGAGATCATTAACATGCATGTGTCTCTCCAACCATGCTGTGCTGCCAGGGTACTGCAGTGTTCTGGTACAACCTATTCAGGAGTGGAGAGGGGGACTACCGGACCAGGCACGCTGCCTGTCCTGTTCTAGTGGGAAGTAAATGGGGTGAGTAGGAGAATCGCAATGCTGTTTGGATTAATAATAGAGATTCTTACTATGGTGAAATAAATATGATTAATGTTTGTGCTCAAGGCTGACCGTTAAAACCTAGTAAATGAACTGAAAATGTTCTGTTAAACAAACCTAGCAGTTATCAAGTCCCATCTGTTTTATGTAGCAACAATAGCAATAATATTGTGCAATTTTATAAAAAATCTAATTGCCTCTGCCAATTGTAGGGTATTATAAATTGGCTTAATCTCTCTCTCACACACACACACACGCACATACAGCATTTGAAATCCATGACATGTGATAGGCAAGCTCAGTACTTACCCAATGTGCGAATTTGAGACTGCATTTGAAGATGCATCATTATGAGAAAGATATGGTGTGCTCAGGATAATGGCATGATCCGTTGTGTATTTACTACAATTAAATATCTGTTTACATCTAAAAGCACATTTTGGGAGAAGATCCTTTAGCATGAATCAGCTTTTATTGCATTAGAGTATACACCCTTTGACATCCACATGTCACATTCACATCCTCTGCTTTTGACAGTATCCAACAAGTGGTTCCATGAGCGAGGTCAGGAGTTCAGGCGACCATGTGGCCTCACGGAGGTGGACTGAGGCAATCGCTCTGGTCATAAACAAGCACTCCGCTCCACCTGCGATACCTGTACTGTGACACACAACAAACCCACACATCACACTCTGAACTCTGGCACTCTGATCTTGGATGCAACAGTGTACTTTTTCACGCTGACTCAGATTTGGTAGCCATTTTGAACACTTGCGTTTTCAGAATCTGTGGTGATAAGGACACGGAGCCATCACAACTGCAGAGTGGAGTTTGTGAGGTGTCCCACATGCCTGGCCTTAGAGGGATTTCCTTTCTTTTTTTCCTTTTTTAATTGCCAATATTTCTTTTCTTTCTTTTATTTTCTTTTTTTTTTTTACAACATATACTGTTACTTAGCTACATGGGGAAGGGGGAGTACTGTGACAAGTATTTTGTTTCATCAGTAAAAGGGCTCAGCAAAGCTTTTGTCCTCTGTTGGAAGAGCCACATTTTGTGCCAAAATAGAAACTGCTGGCACAAGAGAGGAGATCGTTGGAATACAGATACACTCCGGGTTGACCGTAATCTCCGTTCATTGGCTAGAATTTATGGTTGCTCACTTCTTGCAGAAGGTCAAAATACTTTTTTTGTTTGTTTTTTATTTATAGAATGTATAAATTATTATACTGTTTTATGGAATTTCATGTTTTTATTACATATACAAATGCTGTATATGGTGCGCAATAAACAATGTCTCTTTAAATGGTGTGTTTTGGTATGTGTGTTTGCAACACTTAAGGCTGACATGGTTTATGGAATATTGACAATGACTGGGAAGGTTTCAGTGTTTTGATTTTTTTTCTCTTGCCATTAAATTATGGCCAGTTTGTCCTTTTTTGTAGAAGTTGCATCAACATTAATTGTATTTTTGCTGATATAGAATTCCGTTTTCACAAGAAACAAACACAAAGGTCAGTCTACATAAATGTTAAAAATGAGCTGTCAAAAGAAGTGATTACTTCAAAACCTTACACAGTTGTTTTCTTAAGACCGATGACCAAAGCTCTAACACAGAGCATTAGTGTGCTGTTGTTATTCGGTTATCCAAAATCCACCTAATTAGATATTGCGCTACTAAGCTGGCAAAAACACGTATTTCCCAACTGATTCTACTCCTACTGTCACCATTTCACAACATAATTACCTGCCACTACACTACCCAGCTTTCTTTTCACTGTTGTCTCATAACCTCATGGGGATTTTTGAGCCAGTGCTGGTTTTTGGACATATTAATTATGTTGGATTTTGCTTTGCCATCACATTTTGTCTGAACACCTGTAACGTGTCCACTACTGGGTTCTGTGTCCGTAACTACATTCAAGATAAAAGACAATGAGGTTGAAGGTGATTATAATAATGATATACTGGACTTATTCTGCTGGGATGGATGAGTTCTACTCATCAACAGGTAGGGCATACATTGACTTTTATATAAATTGTTTATTTAAAATTGCTATATATATTGAATTTCTTAAAGAGCATGTAGAGTTTTGCATTTGGCCTGTCTCATTGGAAAGTAGAATACTTAATGATCTAATCCAAAGAAATATAAAGCAGTAAACTCATTTTATAACTGCAATTGTGCCAGTTGTGTTCTCAATAACCCCAAACCGAACTTGACAAGTTTTTTAAAAGTGTGACATAATAATGGACAGTCATGTTCAACGGTTTAGATATGCTTACTTTGTTTTTGACCAAATGCTAAATTGTGTATGGCTGCTATATAACTCACTTTATATTGTCTGTTTTGTTTTTACACAATATATCTTCATGTCTTATTTGTTGTAGTGTCTTTGCAAATGTGAACTAAAAAAGGTGAACTAAAATACCTTGTTAAGACATAATATGCTTTACAGATCATATGACACAACTTATTCATTTAAAGAAGGATGTTTCTGAATGTCTTGAACACTACATAACAGCTTTGAAAAAACAGACAAATCTGCTAAAAAGGTAACCGTTACTTACTGATAATTATAACTACTCACCATCTAACTCTATGGTACTAAATGCTGTTTAGTCTTTCTGAAAAGATGCATAGCTTATGCTGAAGGAAAATATCTGTGAATTAGTTTTTCTACAATTGTCTTGTTACCTTAGAGTGTTGCTATTCCTTGGTTATTGGAAGTATTTCTTAAAGCAAATTATATTTAAAAAATACCCAACACCATAGTAAGTAAGTAAGTAAGTTTTACATTAAAGTGTTTACACATGATCAGCAACAGGAGCACATACCAAATTGTCTTGACAATTTCTTTGTTTCTAATAGAGCTTTTCGAGGCCTTGAGAGTGTTTCTATTGATTTCTCTGAAGACCCTGAAAGGTTTATCAGTAACCCGCTCACAGCATTCAGGCTTGTGAGACAGCTGAGGAATGCGGGCATAGCCATTGAAGATGTCGCCAGAAGAAACATCTCAGAGGGTCAGGTGACCTAAAACATAATAGTTAAAGAGCTAGTTAAACATCAGTGCATATGCCTAGAGCATCCAGAATTCATCAGCGTTTTCTGAACACTATATTGGCACATGACAGTTGGCCAGTTCGTTAAGTTTTCTGCCTTCCATAATGTCTGGTAGTAAACTTAAAATATGGCCACTGCTAAAGTTGTTGTGTTTTCATTCCTGTAACATGACTCGTCTATCTATCAAGTCCCACAGATTAGGTCATATTTTCTTTAGTTGCACCTACTGGATTTTGTGTTTATACCTTTGAAAGCCACATTCAGGTAGAATATAATTCCTCTCCTTTGTAATTCCACCATTTCGCAGGAGGAGACATTACCTTGTATCTGATCAATTAACATTAACTGTCTAGACTATCTTGGGCTCCATTTCTCATCTATCCTTAACCTGCAGTTTCAGCAGTTGATAGAGAATATTATATAATTTCCTCATATGCTGCTGCTGTTCTCTTTGTTGGCTAATCATATCTGTAATACAAATACTGCTCTTCATGAATCTGTGTTGCCTGTGTTTTCTGCGAAGCTTTCAAAGTAACCAGTGCAGCAAGAATGTGAAATCTAACACACCTCATAACATGCCTGAACTAGTAACCAAGCACTGAGTTCATGGCTGAGGTGTATTAGGGCAGGATTATCATAAGATGTGTCATAGCTGAGGACACTCAAAGAATGGCCTAGGAAGCAAGGGTTACTTGAAAGCAATGTCAAAATAGATTGCAATGATTATAAGATTGAGGTGCAATGCAGAGGCCTACTGTACTGTAGTTAACAATAATTTGTAGAAGATTTGTTAAGGTTCGTGTAGGTTTGGTTCTCCATTTAATCTCTGTAAAGCTGTATAATACATAATCATTTTCTGGAGGAGCAATGATTTTCCATCATCAGCATAACTCATTATGGCCTTATTCTTTTGCATTTCTCCTCTGCATAGATTTCAGTGCACTAAGGTCAAAAGCCGAGTTTCTCCCCAGTGACACAGATTTAGATGGGGTAGTAATAGCCCTGCTTAGACTACAGGACCTCTACAAACTAGATCCAAAGAACATGACTGGTAAGTCTCATGCTTACAGGTCATCCATTGTAAGTAAGTCATCCAAGTATTTTGCTCATGATGACCTGAGATACTTCTTCTGAAGAACTGAAGACCTACTGAGGTTTTCAGTTTTGTAAAATGTAACTATTTTGTGATTGTCAGGGTTGGCAAAGGCCTTGAACCTGAATCCGGATGAATGTTTCCACATAGCTATGGTGGCTAACCAGAAGAATCAGTTCCAGCATGCTGCTCTTTGGATGCAGGAAACCCTGAGGAAGCTTGATGAGGTTCCAGATGCTGTGGTAACCAAACAGGAAGTTCTGCAACGTCTTGCTTCTGTTCCATTTCCAGCAAGGAATTTGCCCATTGCCCTTGGACTAAGCCAGGTGTTACCACCTCATGGTAAATCTGTTTACATGTTTATTTTTTTTGTTCTCTAAATTCATCTTTGTGAATATGGAATATTTTCATATTTGGACCTGGTATGTTTTTATTTCGTGCCATTGCCTGGAGCAGACTAGATCAAAAACATGTGTGTGCAAATCACAAAATTCCTTATATAGCAATTACATGAAAGTTTTATTATAAAGTTAATAGTGCACCTGAACAATCCTCTGCAGTTGTCATGGATGTGAAGACTTTGCTCCAACTAGCACACTCCAGCAGGCTGGTAGAAAGCATTAAAGACTGGGATGAGGCACAACTCTCCATATCATCCTTTGACAATGCTCCTCAGGCTCATTCATGGCACAGTGACTACGAGGCCTTGTGTAGAGGAGAAGGGATCAAAATGGTAAGGTAACAAAGTGATGGACTGAAAAAGAACATGGATAAAGTATTACAAACAAGCATCACAAAGAAGGTCTTGCATCAGTATTTGCATATATAGATAATGTGAGTGGACAATAAATAAAAACAAGTAAACGTAAATGAATATAAATGAAACTATATTGTGCTAAAACAAAACATATTTCTATTGGGTTTCAATATTTTAGTGTGTAACACATGTTAGAGGGACTTTATCCCACAAAAAATTAGAAATTGATTCATGTATGACCAACCTTGTAATGTTTCTGGAATTGCTCAGTCTTGAAGCTTTCACCAATGGTATTCTATGAATAACTCCCTCTCTCTCTCTGTGTATATTAACATTGACATTATGTTTATGGGCAGACCCCTCAGAGACAGAGGAAGATGGTTTGTAGGTACACAACAGGGGGAGGAAACCCTCGGCTAATATATGCCCCTGCTAAGCAGGAGCAGGAGTGGGATCAACCTCTCATCCTCAGATTTCATGACTTTTTGACCATAAGTGAGATTAAAGTGATCAAAGAACTTTCCAGATCAAAGGTGAGCATAAAACCTTTTGAGTGAGTCTATAACTGAACACTATATATAGACACAGTATGCTTGGCATCATAATACAGTGGGGAAAATAAGTATTTAGTCAGTCACCAATTGTGCAAGTTCTCCCACTTAAAAAGATGAGAGAGGCCTGTAATTGACATCATAGGTAGACCTCAACTATGAGAGACAAAATGAAAAAAAATTGAGAAAATCATTTTGTCTGACTTTTAAAGAATTTATTTGCAAATAATGGTGGAAAATAAGTATTTGGTCACCTACAAACAAGCAAGATTTCTGGCTGTCACAGACCTGTAACTTCTTTTTTAAGAGGCTCCTCTTTCCCCCACTCATTACCTGTATTAATGGCACCTGTTTGAAGTCGTTAACAGTATAAAAGACACCTGCCCACAACCTCAGTCACACTCCAAACTTCACTATGGTGAAGACGAAAGAGCTGTCGGAGGACACCAGAAACCGAATTGTAGACCTGCACCAGGCTGGGAAGACTGAATCTGCAATAGGCAAGCAGCTTGGTGTGAAGAAATCTACTGTGGGAGCAATAATCAAAAAATGGAAGACCTACAAGACCACTACTAATCTCCCTCGATCTGGGGCTCCACGCAAGATCTCAGCCCGTGGGGTCAAAATGATCACAAGAACGGTGAGGAAAAATCCCAGAACCACAAGGGGGGATCTAGTGAATGACCTGCAGAAAGCTGGGACCAACGTTACAAAGGCTACCATCAGTAACACACTACGACGCCAGGGACTCAGATCTTGCAGTGCCAGACGTGTCCCCCTGCTTAAGCCAGTCCATATCCAGGCACATCTGAAGTTTGCTAGAGAGCATTTGGATGTTCCAGAAGAGTATTGGGAGAATGTCATATGGTCAGATGAAACCAAAGTAGAACTATTTGGTAAAAACACAACTCGTCGTGTTTGGAGGACAGTGAATGCTGAGTTGCATCCAAAGAACACTATACCAACTGTGAAGCATGGGGGTGGCAACATCATGCTTTGGGGCTGTTTCTCTGCAAAGGGACCAGGACGACTGGTCCGTGTACATGAAAGAATGAATGGGGCCATGTATTGTGAGATTTTGGGTGCAAACCTCCTTCCATCAGCAAGGGCAATGAAGATGAAACGTGGCTGGGTCTTTCAGCATGATAATGATCCCAAGCACACTGCCAGGGCAACAAAGGAGTGGCTTCGTAAGAAACATTTCAAAGTCCTGGAGTGGCCTAGCCAGTCTCCCGATCTCAACCCCATCGAAAACCTTTGGAGGGAGTTAAAAGTCTGTGTTGCCCGCCGACAGCCCCAAAACATCACTGCTCTAGAGGAGATCTGCATGGAGGAATGGGCCAACATACCAGCAACAGTGTGTGCCAACCTTGTGAAGACTTACAGAAAACGTTTGACCTCTATCATTGCCAACAGAGGATATACAACATTATTGAGATGAACTTTTGTTATTGACAAATACTTATTTTCCACCATTATTTGCAAATAAATTCTTTAAAAGTCAGACAAAATGATTTTCTCAATTTTTTTTTCACATTTTGTCTCTCATAGTTGAGGTCTACCTATGATGTCAATTACCGGCCTCTCTCATCTTTTTAAGTGGGAGAACCTGCACAATTGGTGACTGACTAAATACTTATTTTCCCCACTGTAACTATATGCTTTCAAGTGTAGATCTGTGCTTTTTCTTTTGTATTTTTTATGATGTCACAGGAGGAAAGACTTTGATCTAGGGAATTTGTTGTCTAGAAATGTTTGAGAGCAGCTTGCTTAAATTGTCAAAAAAAAATCAGATTTTTTATTGCAATGTTTTAAGATTTTTAAATGTTTTATACAATCCTTATGATGTTGATTGAAAACAATGGAACGTGTAAATAAAGTAGCTGTAATTATGATGCAATTATAGTAACAGTACACATAGTAGCTGCTTAGCTGTAATGCTGACACATTTATTTTTGTCTTTAGCTTGCCCGAGCTAAAGTTGTAGACCCAGTCACAGGAGAAAAGGTTTCCACCACAGTACGTGTGTCAAAAAGGTAAGCAGTGAAATTTACATAATACAAGAGGAAGTCAAGAGGAAGTTAAGCGCCTTGGGAATCTGGAAAGGCGCTATATAAATCGAACATTCATTCATTCATTCATTCATTCATTCATATGAGAAATGCAAAGAGTATTTCAGAAGTATATTTGAAATAACAGTTTTTTGGAATTAAAAGTTAAAAACAGGTTTCCACATGATGTCTGATTTACTAGGGATCCTATTTTCCTCTCTGTACACTGAAGTGAATTTTTAAATGGGATGAATTTCTGACAAAGCTGTAAATATGACTCTTTCTTTCTTTCTTTCTTTCTTTCTTTCAGTGCCTGGTTGTCTGAAGATGAGAGTCCAGTGGTTGCACGTGTCAATCAAAGAATAGGTGATGTCACAGGGCTGGACATGGAAACAGCAGAGGACCTCCAGGTTAAGTTATTAAAATTAATAAAGCTGGACTGACTTACCACTTAGCGAGCCATGATTCATGTTCACACAGCTGAATGTGTTTTTTTTTCTTTCAGATTGCAAACTATGGAATTGGAGGACAATATGAACCACACTATGACTCAGCGGTGGGCAACTGCTGATTATTTTTCATGCTATAACACATGATTTTAGTGGGCATATACTAATATACATTAACATTATATATATATATATATATATATATATATATATATATATATATATATATATATATATATATATATATATAAATTTATTTTTATCTCTCTGCAGCTTGTGAATGATTCTTATGTTGAACTTCAAGGAAGGAGGATTGCAACTGTCTTGGTCTATGTAAGACCTGTTTGAAGGACTTTCTCTGAGCACAGATTCAGTTTACACCACACAATGTCAGGTTCATCATTAAACTCATTAACCTGTCTACTACTTTGTCTCAGATGAGTGATGTGGAAGTTGGCGGTTCCACTGTGTTTCCAAGCGTTGGTGCGGCACTTCGACCCAAAATGGTCGGTGAGCCTCTCGGTCCCTCTTGCATTTGAAAGCAACTGCTAGAGCAGCAAGAATGTAAATGTCTTCACATTTAAGCAGAAGGGTGCTCACGTCTGTGCTGCAGGGCTCAGCGGTGGTGTGGTTCAACCTGTTGAAGAGTGGAGAGGAGGACGCTCGTACCCTGCACGCTGCTTGCCCTGTTTTTCTAGGCAGCAAGTGGGGTCAGTATCCAAAATAAACATTACCACATAGATTGTTCTGCTCTACTGAATAAGAATTAATATAATGAGTTTCATACTTTCAAACAAACCCTGTGTTAAGTGACACCAAACAAAGACTCTAGGGGTTTAGCATTATTAATATTGGGCCAACTGCTGCTTCATTGTACACAAACCACCCAGGAAATTGATAATAAAACGGAAACATGCTGAAAGAACATGTCTACAGTAAATATTTGATTGATCAGAGTCTAGAGTCTAGATCAACAGTGTAATATTTTCCATCAAAGATTAGATATTTGCTACCATTTAAATTTAAAATGATGTTTGATGAGAGATACTTTACAAAAATGCTCAAATGTGTTTCTTATCAAATTTTGATGCAGTTGCCAATAAGTGGATCCGCTCCTTGGGACAAGAATTCAGGAGGAAGTGCTCTCTGTCCAGCACTGAATGAGTCCAAGAATGTCAAGCATTTGGGAAAACAAGCATTTTCCAAAGATATGATGATTTTTCAAGATATTTTTCCCAGTGTGGTGGTCTTGCTTCTTATGCCAGAAACCCAAATCAGAAATACTTTAGGACTAAGAGGTCTGACCAGTACTGTGTCAAAGAAGCTGAGCTGAGTTGTAATACCTGTGACAGAATCCATCATCTGTGGTTTTTACTTAATTGTTCAATAAGAAAAAATTACAAATGCATTTTTTCTTGGTTTCAGCTATGTTCTCAGTAGATAAAAAAATTACTGTATGGTACTGAGGTATACTGTAGAACTGACACACAAGGAAATAATTTTTGAATTTATTTTATTTTATGATATATTACAAAAATGTGTAATATGTATTGATATTTAATCTGATAAATAAACAGTGGTTTGTTTGTTACAGTGAAGACATTATGGTTGTAGTCTTTTCAAATGCACAGATACATACTTTACTGCTCACATAACTTCAGCATGTGACTGACATCAAACTGACCTGTTTGTTTTATTAAATGGACCTTTTATTTAGATTCAACATGGAAAAATGGAAATGAAATTCAAAGTTTTTTTTCTGTGCACACACATAACAGCCTGTAAATGGGGCAAATGTGCAAAGAGACACTCGATGAGTAGTTCTTCACTGCGCCATAAGATGGCAGTCAGAGGATGGAAAGATGGAGTAAAGAAATAAAAATATAAGAATATATGTCCTTGGCTCGTTGGTAGGGTCGAACTACATCTTTTCTGTGGAAAGTTATCCGTAACCTATATTAATTGTAAATCCGTCCAAAATTCAGGGGTGAAAAGCTCGAAATCTTTGTAGACCAGTCACTTACATCAAATACATTATTATCAATCTAACAGTCTTCAAAATTGTAATACCTCGTACATGGTGTAGCATTAAACGAAGAACAAAACGTACAGCCAGCGTAGCCAAATCTGGCCGATGTGAAATTCTTTCTTGAATCGTGGTAAATACGCTTTGCATCCCGCGGTAGAGAAAAAATATATTTTATGGAAGTTTAACAACGCCTACAGAACTGTTAAACGGCAGACATGACCGACTGAAACATTTAGCTCAAAATTATGAAGAGATGGCTCTGGAGACAGGCTGTGGAAAATGCCTTTACACCGAAGAGATCGCACTATGATGGCCAAGGAGACTGCAGTCCCTGTTTCAGCGAATGTGGTGAGCTCATTCTCGCTGTACAAAGAGGGCGGGGCCAGGAAGCATCATCGGTGCCGTCGTTGCATTGTACTGTTGCTGATGCTGAGGGGTATCGAAAAAAATGTAAGACTATGGGAACGGACCTGAGGGTAGTAGGCCTTGATTCGTCGACAAGACATATTTTTTGGTAAGCATCGATCTATATTTCAGCTTGTTTGATGGAAATTCACTCTCCGATGATTATATCTGTACGTTGTTGTACGAAATATGCGCGTTCAAAACCGAATTTCAGAGGCAATAAGGCATGGCTTATACGTGGCTTGGGCTAAGTAGACATTTAACGCAGCGTACTGCCGTCACTACACCACTACGCCAGGCAGAATATAGATATAAAATGTGTGGTTATTCGATAATGCATGCTTGATATATATAAATATATATTTGTATTATGTATGAGTCAGTTGGAGCCGGCGTGTCCGGGCTGCGCATTGAGACGCACAGCATCCAACCTTGTGAAGATAACGAGCATCGCTGATGGCCGCTCATTATTATCAAGGCCATATTACAAAATAAAATTATCTGTTACGTTGTATAGTCTGTAGGCCTATACATGTTTTATGTTTTCGGTTTTGTTTTCATATAAAGCTGCCTGAATACTAAAGACAGGCCCACATGCATTGAGAGCCAGGTGTCAGTTATGGTAGTGGTAAAATAAGCGATAACCATCGTTCATAGATACCTAGAGTTTCCCCAAAAGCATTATATGAATATTTTGGTCGACCTGTATATTAGACGTGAATATTGACGTAAATGTTGTCCATATTACGTCTCTAATATTATGCAGTGTAAAAGAGGAAAGGCATCTCAGCATCTAATATAGAACCCATCAGTTTATTTCTCCTGCATAATGCAATAGTACCGTAAAACATTTAATTTATGGGTTCAGTGAATCCTGTGTAGGCTATACAGTTGTGGCGAGTATATAAATGATACAGTTTACGTAGCGTTTACATTCTTAGATTGAGATCGCAAATTTGAATAAATGTTGGTTGTCGCCAGGTGTGAGATAACTGCAATTTTGTTTTATTGGTTTCTAAAACCAGATAAACATGAATCACATATTTGAATAAAACACAAGTTGCTTACGTTAACCTGTCATTTAGGTTGCCTGTTACTACAGATGAGTATTGTGTGTACTGTGGTTTTGGAAACATAACAGCTCACATCTATACAAGTACAATACAGTAAGTGATGCTAGGCATTTAAGGCCAGTATTTTCATTTGCTAAGAAAGAGAGTATACATTTATAAAAATGTTGAAAATTGAATTACATGAATTCAACATTTAAATGTATGTACAGAAATATTAGATATATATTGTCATAATTCATTTTATGCTTCCAAGAATTCAGCAATCGATTACATTCAGCAATAGATTACACCTTTACATTCTCAGCCTTGATGATATGGAGAGATTTGGAACAACTATTCTAGCAGCCACATAAATTGCATAACACAGAATAGGCCTGTATCTGCCTCCTGCAGAAACCCAGCATACTGAAAATCTCATTTGACCCACAGGAAATGATAGGGGTAACCCAGACTGGGAGGAGTGTAAGTTCAGCATTAATATTACATCACATCCTTTCCACAAGATTCTGTGAGTGGTGGGGAAATATGGAGGATCTCGCCCCAACACCTTCATTCTTATTTGAAATGATCCGACAATAAAACGTGAAGCTGAGTTGGAACTATTGTATTAAAACAAATGTAGAATCATGTGGATTTGGACCCCAGTCTGAAGAAACAGAATTTGCAATGTACTTCTTAAATTACCGATCCTAAGCTCACGGTTAAGGTCCTTGCTTTTATGGTTGGTGGTTTTAGTGACCCACAGTCTAGTAGTCCAGTGACAGTTGCTGTGGTCCAGTTTAATTATCAAAATTTACTCAAAAGACGGTAAACAATCTCTTCAATCATTTTGGCACTGTAATTATTTTACAATATTAGTATGCATAATATGATTAAAGCTGCTGAGCTTTTTTATAAGTAGCATTATGGAAGCAGTGATAGCAAAGATTCAATTTTGAATTTCAGTAAATATTGGCAGGTTTTCATTCATGGTTTCCTGAAATTGGGTTTGAGTATCATAAGGGTTACTTCACATGCTCTCTGGATAGCAACCTAAGTTTTGACTCAGCCAAGAAGTGTCATAAAGAAACAGTCAGAGTTTGTCAAAGTTTGATTAAGACAAAACTGGGTCACCAGTGTGCTTGTGATGCATTCGCCTCACGCAGGTTTACTGGGATGTGGGCCATTGCAGCTGGTGGGAAACATGAGCCCCTTTTCACATATGTTTCCTGGGTGCTGCTTATCCATCTGGAGTGAGATTCTTTTGCCTTTGTTATTTCTATTAATAGCTTAGTCCATTTTTTCAAGCTAAATGATGCATATTTTCTTTTAAAATGTGATGCAACCTTTCACTTGAGCCTTTTTCTTTTATGACCTCAAATAGCAAATATTGAATTATTCTGTGAGATTAAGATTAAATAGTTTCAAATGCTTAAAGTGGCCACCTTAAATCCTAGATAAGGGTGCTGGTAAGGCTTACCTTATTTAATTAATTTATTGCTAAATATGCACTTGTGGTTTCCATGGTGCCACAACCACCCAGCCGTCTGTTTAAAGCTGTCATTCTTTTTTATTTAAAAAGATCTGTCATCTGTGATGGCTGGTATGGTCTCTCTGTGTCTCAGTGCCATTTTTGCATTTTGCTTTATAGCTTCTAATTTCACTGTAAATAATCATCGGAACCAGGGTTTGAAAATTCTTGTGCGTAAGCTAAAATAAATGCCAGTGGTAATTGCCATGTTACGGCACTGTTGTGGTTGAATTGAGTTGGAGGTTTGTAGCAAAGCAGATAAGCATCATATGAGGCAATGTGTAAAATTGTACAATTAACAATGTCAGAACGCACGCAAGCAAGGGTATCGGTAGCATGAATGAAATGAAAAGCTTTCAGGTTCCCAGTTGGGGTGTGACTAGGCTGGACTCTTGCTTGATGTTTGCTGCTTTTATGAGAAAGCAAAGCATATGGACTAAGAGCAAATGTGGCCCACCACTCACTTATCCCAGATAAACACCTGCTAAAAATGGCAACCAGAGTGGCATATGGGCATAGCTGGGCTGTCTGTCTAGTGAGGGACGATGCAGCCACAAGACCAGACCTTGACTCTGTGTGTCTTTTCCTGTACTGACTCCCTGCTTTGACTAAGGCTTTAGCTTGTTGGTATACAGACTCTAGCTTAGTTGTACTATGATAAAATGCATTTGTCATGGAGACAAGAAAACATTTCTGTAAACTGCCCAGGACAAGTGTGTCTGCTAAACAGTATAAATGTAAATGTAAGAAAGAAGAATTGGGGCAGTTGTAATCAGATTGTGGTTTGGCACAAATAAACATTTAATGACTGGCATCCAGCAGCTACTGCAGACTCATTTGTTTCTGGGTTAATACAGCATTAGGTCCAGAGACCTATGCGTGACACGGCCCAGGCCACATTCATGCCCAGATGAGAGTCATAGCCCAGAATCAAAGCACAGAATCAGAGCTCAGGGGGCTGACCTGAAATCCAGTTTCCTCCTTGTCGTCTTTTTTCCGCAGTTGCCATGATGATCCAAGGAGCAAAATGGATGTATTGATGTTGCAGGTGAATCTTGTGAAAATATCGATGAGATCACAGGATTGTTGATTTGTTGGAATATTCCCAAATATCTTTGTAGAACAGGGTGCAGGCTGAAGGTTGTCCCTGGGTGCAGAGTTTGTATTTGGAGGAGCAAAAGGAAGCATGACACACAACAGTGGCGTCTCTGGGTTAACAGGGACAATGGCACCACTGCGATACTATAGAGAAGCAGAGAATCAACTGGTGAGAATTTACATTTTTATAATGTAAATTTTACATTTTATGTGATTAAATATTTTGTTTGGAGCAGCTTATGATATTCTATGCAAAACCTTAGACAGCTTATAGGTTATAGGTTAGGACACAAAAATATATTATATCAGAATGTAAGGTTAGTTTGTCACATGGGGACTTAATCAGGTGCTTAGCTCATTATCCTGTTCATTTGATAAAATGCACATAGACGTTAACTATTTGCCCAATAGTAATTTCAATAAAGTGAATTAGATTAATGCATGATGTTGCAGTGCAGTATAATGGAGAGTGAGGCCATATAAATTGATATTGCATTAAGGTAAAAACTACAGGTCCCATAGTGTATTGCTTTAACAATGCTAAGTGAATAGTTTATGTAATGGTGCTAACAATTCCATTTGAGCAGTGGATGAAGCATTCGAAAGGAAGGAGTTGAAATGCACAGCAGAAATACACAGACTTGGTGGTTGAGGCAAGAGAATATGGATGACAGGCCTATATAAGGCCAGGAGAGATTGGTGCTAGGCCTATATAAGGCCAAGAGAGATTGGTGCTAGGCGATTTGTAGCTAACTCTACCACATCCTTGCTTGTGGAATTTGGTTTTAGAGGCTGTAAGCTATGAAGGGTTGCTATGAAGGAATTACCTAAAGTAGATGAAAGGGCTGTTACAGGTTATGTACAGGAAATGAATGATAAAGATGGAATGGCTGAGCCGTTTGGTACTTTAGGTATGTCAGGCTTGGATATGTGATGTTTTGTATATGATTGGCTTAAAAGTGATCCAGACATCATTGTTGAGCATACTGGAGGTGTTGTGGGTGTAATTCAGTGAAAAACAGATGAAGGGAGGTGCTTGATGACCTCTGTAAAGAGCTTGTGTGTTTGTCTACTGTGAAGAGAGAGTGGCCTATGTGCATGTCTAGTGATCTGGCACAGGTATTTGACATATTGCCCTGTGTATAATTACATCAGTGGAGTGTCTTTTTACAATCTTTGTAGTAATTAACTTGATGTTTCTGTATGTTTGATCATATCTTGTGAATCTACCATGAAGAGATCAGCCCCGTAAATGCAATGTGAGCTCTGGACAGCTCCACTAAGTAGTAGGATCACATTGCAATAAGTCTAATTAGTCATTTGATTTTACCTTGCATCAATTACAGTAACGTTTCCGTTTGACCTGACTGAGGAAGGACAAGTATTTGGTTTGGAAAGTGAGAGTCACATGAGGTTGCTGTCAAATGAGGACTGATGTATGTCTGGTATTGATCTCAGAGCTCTTTTGAATCAGAACTGTCTAATCAGATTTAGCGACCTCCAGGTGATTTGTTTGTTTTATAAATACTAGAAGAAAAGGGGTTCCAAATGGCTTGGAAAGAGATGTATTTTTTGTATTTGTTTTTTGTGTTAGTGTATTAGTGTATTTGTGTTTGTTTCCGACATTTTGTTGGTCATTTTGTAGGTAATTGTTGTAATATTTTTTAAAAAGCTCAGAGCTCAGAGCTCTTCCTCTTGCTTCTGTATCGGTGAGGTTCAATGACCTTTTTATCTAAACTCTACAAGGTCAGATACAGACATTAGAACCTAGAGGTCTGTAACTTTAATGATTATTTCTGTGGTTTACCAAGCTGGGATCTGATGGCCAATGGTAATGATAGTGAGCCATTCTACCACAGTGCTCTCACATGCCAGATCCTTCAGATTCTTTATGTTAGGATCCAATCAGAAGGCAAACATTTTTTAGATGTGTAATGATGTAGACAAACCAACGCTGCCAGTAGATGATTTGATGCTGTTATATCGGAAACAACCCACCCACCATGGATCCACAGGAGTAACTGAGGCTTCCACATCTACACTGAAGTGGCTACTTGGATAGACTAAAAATAGCATAATAAAGTATGGACTTGTTACCTGCTGGGCAATGGTTGGAGGATGGGTTCCCTTTTGAATCTTGATCCTCCTGAGGTTTCTTCCTTAATTCCGCCAAGGAGTTTTTCCTTTTTGTTCATCAGGAGATCTGAAACCATACATTTGGAAATGTGATTTATGATGTGTTGTAAAAAGCACCATAAAAATTGTTTTTTACTTAATGAGAGCTTCACAATCACGTCAAGAAGAATTTAAGAAATGTAGTTCTTTTTCTCCCTAAACATAGCTAGCTCTTCCACTGCTGACGTTTATGCATAATTGTTTCTGGCCTGGCCTAACAGATGTCCTGGTTAGCTAGCATTGCTTTGTCATTGACAAAAAGAGAACTAAACCTTTCATCCAACCAATGACAGTCTAAATGTCACGGTGAGGCGGCCCCCTACCGGCCGCCTCCGTTCACAGCGGCTGTTGTTGTTGTTGTTTGGTGACGTCATGTGCGTCCCTCAGGTGGGCGGAGCCCGTGATCCGTCTCACCTGAGGGTCGTTTGTTTGCCTATATATGTCTTGTCTTTGTATCAGTTGACCGCTGGTCATTATATCCTTAATTTGGATCTTTTGCACGGGTTTTGGTTTGCACACTTTCTATTAAACCATCCTTTTTCCCTGAGACTTGGCGTGATCGCTTCCTTTTCAGTTGCTCACACCGCCCGTCACACTAAAGTGTTTCACATCTGGGCTCAGTGATTCACATCTGTTTCTGAATACAGATAGGAGTGATGTGATTGCTAAACCATTAAGCTTTAAAATTAGTTGGCTTTTCAGAATCTTTTTTTTTTACCATTTTTTTAATTCACATGACAAGAACTGTTTAAAGAACTGTAGTTCTTAGTAAACCATACTGTAGTATTTAGTAAACCAGCATCATAACTCTTGGACAAACTTGTGAGGGCTGTGATTCCCTTGTGGTTGGAATGACAATTAAGCCAAGTAGCGCCTCAGCAGCACAGGACATGAAAACTGTACAGGTGAATAACATCCGATGATAGTATGAACACTGTACAGGTGATTAAAATCTGATGGTTGTATGGACACTATACATGTGAATAGCATCTGATGGTAGTATGAACACTGTACAGGTGAATAACATCTGATGGAAGTATGTTGGAGGAGAAGCACTTCACTGGATTACTGTGCCAATCCCTGAGATGAAATATTAAATCTAGTCCCTAGGCTGTGACCGAGGGAAACGAAGTGCTGAGTAAGGTCATATGTCCACAAACGTCCTTATAAGCTGAGGGCTGGAAGGAGGACATATTGTTTTCAGAATTCTTGGCATGTTTTATATATGATGTCCTTTAATACTGAGGCCAGTTTTCCTGTTTCATATGTGGATTTATTTTAACTTATTTTAATTAATTTTAGATAACAAATTGTACCATCTTTGCTAGACTTGCTGCTAGGTCTGAACTATCCTTGCCCCTTTTCAAGTTTTCATTTTTCCCCCATTTATTTATTTTTTCATATAGTAATTTCATTTACAGCATTTGAGAGATCTTATACAGAGTGACCTAAATCTTTTATTAGTATGACAGTATTTCTGCTCCCTGGTAATCAAACATATAACCTTGTTGCTCCTTGCATTTTGCCCTTCCTGCTTTAACAGAGCTATTGGCTTATTTGTATGAATTTATTTATATGCATTATCTATGGTGCCTAATTCTAACTATGGCAGGAGGTTCAGCACTGGTTTGTTATGTTGTGGTGTTAAGCAAATAACATTTAGAAGCATAAATGTGAAAAGGCTTGGTCCTGATAATGGTTCTACATTGTATCATTTTTGCAAAATAGAGTATTTATTTTAAACGATTAAATTGAATTGATTGTTAAGTCTGTCAGTCTATATCAACTTGTTGCTTGATATCGTGAATCCAGGAACCTTGAAAACCTACTATGGCAGTTCCATGGTCATGTGTGGTTGAGGTAGGTGTAGCCAACTAGCCATGGGGAAATAATTGAACTGTGACTGCAAGATGGGTGGAGACTTAGAGGTGAGGAGGACTGGTGCACCCTAGGGGTTGTAGTTTCTTATTTACAAGGTAGTACATTCTGGTTGTGGTTCAGTCACCTTTCCTACTTTTGGGATCCTATGTCCTAAAGGCTTAACGATTTACAAGTAATGCTGAATTTCTAGGTCTACTGCTTTAGTCCGTTACTGTAGTGTAACTTAGCAAAAAATAGAAGCAAAATATTTTATTCCCCAAACCCAAAGGTTAAGGCTAAAACTGTGATACTTATCTAGTTAGCAAGCTATACCATATTTGACAAAGTCGCACAGAAGCAACAAGTAACTGTAAAATGTGGGTCTGTAGCAGACTCACAAGGTAGATATTGACAATGTTAGCCTTGCTGGACCAGTTACCTAGCTGGATAACTTCATCTCATATTGTGGTCCAGCTCCAGTTCATTTTCAGCATGGACAAAATGCACTTGTGAGAACATTTAGCACTAATCATTGGAAATGAAAACAGGTTGGAAATGAAGATTCTTCTGCAGAATCTTTTGGTAGCAGCTGGACCAACTATGATGAATCTGCTATAAACCATTTTTATTAAGAATGGCTTAAGAATGTTTAAGAATTAAATAAATTCTATTGCCAGAGAGATAAAGTCTAATCATCACTCCAATAATCTAAGTTCAGTGTAAGCGTAGAAATGAGTCTTTAAGAAATGCAGGCCAATGTTAGGGCTGATTTGTTTTTTTCCAGATCTGAAACATCAACGGTAAATGACTGGATCATTCAGGAAGTGCCTTTGATCTAACCCAGATGCATCATGGATCGGGTTGGACTATGCTTTTCACTTGGCTCCATTCTCTTGTCCTATTAAAATTTTATATAAGTTGTATGTGGTGCAGTTATGATAACACATATCCATTCAATGTGAACTGCCTACAGTAGGCCTACAGGAGTAAACTACATTTCTAACACTGCTCCATTTCACTGCCCATACATTTAAATTCCAATATGGGAAAAAAATGACTCATTTGAATTATTTGCTTAATCTATCATTCTAACATTTACAAAGGTTTGAGTGTATTCATTTAAAAACAAACATAAAGCAATTAAAAATATATTCTAAAAATCTAACAGTGGAGTATATGTACCCGTAAATGAGTATAAGAAAATGCATGTTGTCAGTTTCTCAACGATTAATAAACTGGTTTGAACCATATTTCATGTCGGTGAGTAAGTAGTTAAGTGTTGCAGTGTCTTTTCTCCACATCTGCAGTATTAGCTGATCTTTCTAAAGGACAATCAGTATCAACCTCAGAAACATTTCTACATAACATTTCTAATACATAACATCACAATTATGTTGGTCATATCTACAATCAGGGGCGTAGCAGCAAATTCTGGGCCCTCTAAATGTCACTCTTAATGTCAGTGGGCCCCTATAAATGTCAGTAAACGAGGCACATGAGCAAAATGGGCCCCTCTCCCTACTCGTGCCCTGGGTAGTCAGGTCCACCCCCCCCACCCCCCCCACTATCATAAACGATCAGTTTACTTGTTTTTGTCGTGTAAGCTGTTTTTGCCAATTAATATGGGCAAGTTTATCATTGATGGTGGCTTTTTATCTGCCATTACTTTTGCAAAGCTCCTGAAGCCACTGAATATGCTTGACCGAGTGAGAACGTGCACATGCACAAGCAGTGACTAACACAAACAGCTCTCCTGACTCTGATTGGCTGTTTTGATTTGGGCGTGGTGGATTCTTTCAGACGGCATTAGGAAGACTAAGTGGGCCCTAAAGAACCTGATTTATCTTTTGATAATTCAGATGATCTGTCTCATGTACTACTGTCAGGACAGTGACTGCTGCATTATGTATTACCTGGAACACAAAGACATCCAACAAAAAGTGTCACTTTGTACTTATGATTTGTACTTGGGACACACTTGGCACAGAGCCATAAAACCTGTATGACCATAATGGATGCAGCCCTGTTATCCAGCGTCTGGGTCTCCATTTTTCATATCTCTTACACTGACACACGCTGCAGCCCATACGCATCGACCATGTGATGTTCAATAAGAATCTACCCTGCCTGTTTTGAGCATAACATTGGTGTGTTTGTGGTAGTGTTGTGGTTGTGTTGCCACATTTGCTGTTGTATTTCTTTGGTTTGCTGTTGGAATATCTGATCTGTTAAAGTATTTTGAACTTCCAGCCCACCGTAACAAACTGGTCAGTGAATCAAGTAATTTTAACAGGATTAGGAAGTTTGGCCAAATCTAACATGTTCCATCCGACTTGGCAAATGAGATTCAAGCGAAAAAGTCATGGACAATCTCCACTGCATAAAGAGAAATTCAAGACAGACTTCAAGACGCTTGCATGTTACCATTGGCAGGAGAGAAGAGGTTAATACCTGAGCTTCCACGATGGAACGGAAGACACATATGTCACATATGACACATATGTCCTCTTCCATATCTGCGATGATCTTGTGCCTAGTGCCCCCCTGATTAGTAAAGAGGAGCTGCGAGATTTAAGTAAAGAGGAGGGCCTAGACTTAAGTAAAGGGTTAAGTAACGAGTAGGTGCTAAACGTTTGTGAGCTTTGCTGCTGAGTGCATCTCGGCTTTGAGCTGGTGGGCGAGGCCGACATGGGCTATTACTGTTTGTTGTAGTCAGCAGGACGGGGGAGGGGCACCACACATCCCTCCTCGAATGCAGCATGTGCGTGGGAGACTGCTGCACTGCACGTGTTGTCAAGGCAACGAGCAACCATGCTGCCTGCCTCTCCCCATGGGCTATCCTACTGTCTGTTGTGTCCAAAGGCAGCCCATGCACACTTACAATAAAATACTGAATACTGAATCATACTGAATCGCACACAGACTTCAGATAATCCAACAGGTATTTATTTTGGAGCAGATGTCAAACACAGACTTAAACAAACTAAAATAGGACATATAGAAATAGAATGGAAAAAGAGGTTTATTGTGTTTACACAATACAAAACTAATATATAAGATCTACAAGTAGTACCACATCCAGCAAAAGCAGCACAGAATGTTACCAGTTTTATTGGGCAAAGTAATCCCTTAATACTCTGCTCTGTAGCTCATGAGATGAGTTGCTTTCTTCAAAGCAGCTAGTCACCAAAATGATGTGTGCTGCATGCTTCCTCTGCTAATGATGCAAACTGTGGATTAACTTCTGTGGGCACCACTCTTCTCCTGTTCAAATGAGTTCAGTCGTTCTGCACAGAGACGTGATGAGCCATGCTGGACGTGCTGGCTACACAGCAGCTCAGTAACAGTTAGGAGTAATCCTCGCTAAGACCAAGCCATGACCCCTGACAGCATGAGTGCAGATAATTGTGTTCCTCCCTGTTATTGTTAGGGTTAAGCTGTTCTCGGAGTGCAGGCTAGTGAAAAATGAAGCACTATTTTTCACTAATTGAGGTCTTTGAAGGACTGTTCCTAGAAGCCATTATTGTAAATAATTGCTTTTGCAGTGATTTAACTGTTTAAGTTCCCTATAATGCTTTTTGTTGTTGTTGTTGTTATTGTTGTTGTTATTGTTTAATCTGGACAGTTGATGATTAAAAGAACAACTATTAAATATTTTGAAATTTAATTAAAATATGATTTTAAAATGATACTATAAATAAATATTATTTGATTTTGTAAGTTTTACCTAGTAACTTAGGATCACAGAAAACCTAATATGTTATGGAGTTTGAAATACATACTTGAGCAATGTACCGTCAAGAAATTGAAGATGTTTATCGATGAATACCAGGTCATTTTGGTACTTTCAGATAAGGTATGTTTGAAAAATAAGAAAATTGAACATTGACTTAGGAGTTTTTTTGCTAGCTAAATTAGTTACCATGTGTACTGACAAATTTGTGAAGCTGTAAATATTCCTTAAAATGATCTCATGTCTCTTTGTATTATTCTAAAATTACAATATAAAATTTCAGGTTTAGTGGGAGTTAAACTTAGCTATGAGCATACCTTTAAAAAATGAGGTGTTTAGGCATGCATGTGAGATTTTAGTTTTGTGGGTTTAAATAGAACACATTTGAAGACATTGTTTGCCAATTAAGAGTCTGAGGTAGCTAAGGTGTGAGACAGTGAGTGAGAGTCAGATTCAATTTGTTTATTTTCCATTATATTTGTATTCTTATCCTCATCTTCTTATCATCACTCACCCACAGGTCTTCTGTCTGGCAGAATAATGAGGAAGAGACGGCACTGGACACTTCGGTTTAAAGTTTTGAAGCAATGGAGAAGTGAGAGCATCTGAGGACATATAGCACTTGATCCAATGGCAAAGAAAGGGCGCCCCAAAGGCGAGAAGCCTGAAGCCCTCATCTCTGCCTTACAGGCAGCAAATGAAGATCTCAGGTCCAAATTAACTGACATTCAAATAGAATTACACCAAGAAAAATGCAAGGTGGGTTATCAACTTTCTTATATAGAAAGCAATGTAATATATATATATATATATATATATATATATATATATATATATATAAATTTTGCAAGCTCTTAATGCGGATGTTAGTTGGCACAGGTGGATTGCTCTTTGTTTTAATGACATTGGTTGTTCTGTGTCTTCTGTGCCAACTTCATAAATGTCATTGTATTACCCCCAGAATGTTGGTGGTTGTCCAAGATCTTCATTTACACAGATTTTCTAAATGGCACTTATGTTGAAATCAATTTAAAAAATGTAAGGATTCTGATAAAAGTCTACGCCTTCCTGTGCTTGAAAGGTTATGTCTGCATGACTAGTCTTTTAGGCTTGTTGTGAAAGTATATGGAATTGGAGGATTAGATGTCTTATTCTTAACATTATGCATGATCTCTGGTAGGCTCAGAGACAGTGACTGAATTCTAGAACCATAACTGAATATGAACCGGTCCATATAAGGTTACAACTGAGTGGCTTCCTGCGTGGCACCCTTGTCTAAGGTTTTGTTCCTGTCATTTGAAGGTCGTACAAGTTTGAATCCTGACTATGGCACTGCCATCTGTGGCCGGAAGTCCATGAGAGCATAAATGTCCTTGCTCTCTGGGTGAGAATAATGACCTAGTTCTCATCTCTGTGCCAAGACACAGCAGCGCGAGCTGATCGCAGACGTCTGTGAGGCCATGTTAGTGCTCTCCTCTGAGTGGCTTGCAATGCTGGATGGCCTCTCCACGTATCACAGAACTAGTCCTAACCTTTCTAGAGTAATACCTATCAAGTGAAAAGTCAGATCTATCTAAGACAGGAATTCACTATTAATAATATGATAGAAACATATATAGTTTAATACATTTCTTAATTTACAGTCACAGCTGGGAAATAGGGCTGACCTTTGCAATTGGTCAGGATGGCCAACCCTGTTTATATGTGTACCTGTTACCAGTGGCGGAGCCAAAGGGGGCCAACAGAGCCCTTGCCACCCCTAGTGCCACCCAGAGGCGGTCTTTGCATAGAGGCGTGGCTAGGCAACTGCCTTGGGCCCCTCCCACTGCAGCCCACTGTAGGGGCCCCCTGATTAGCTAAATTATTTCTCGCATATTAATGTTGATGGGCCCCCTAGCTAAATTCGCCTTGAGCCCCCAAATTGCTAAGTCCGCCACTGGTGCCACCCCACTGGAAATGGTAATTTTAAGAGAAAATATGTGTTTCCTTTCGTTCATCATTTGTATATGGACCCCTCTGATAAAGCCTTGGTCACCCCTTGAAAAAAAGTCAAGCTCCGCCACTGCCTGTTACATCTAACAAGTTCACTGTAGGCCTTTCAATGTCTGTTGAGACAGCCCACACCATTATGATCTTTAGCTGTAAGCACATATCATGAGTCTGCTGACTCCCTGGCACCGTGTGTGTCTCCACAGGTGAACAAGCTGGAGCGAGACAAGACGCAGGAGGCCAAGCGCATCCGCGAGCAGGAGCAGCACCGGCACACGGCCACGCTGACGGAGCAGCGAGCCCGCTGGCACGAGGAGAAGATGAAGGAGCAGGCGGCCTTGCGAGAGTCACTGACACGCCAGCATGAGCAGGAGCTGGCCCGCACGGCAAAGATCAAGGACGGCGAGATCCAGCGGCTGCGCACGGCGATGGCCGCGCTGCGTGACGGCAGCGGCGGTGGTGGAAGCAGCAGCGGCGAGAAGGTGCGCACGGCCCTGGCGCTGGAGGCGCGCGAGGAGGCGCGACGCTTCTTCGACCAGGAGCGCGTCAAGCTGCTGCAGGAGATCTCCGAACTGAAGGCGACCAAGAAGCAGACGGACGAGGCGCTCACCACCATGATCCAGGCAGACAAGATGAAGGCGGGTGACCTGCGCACTGAGCACCAGGCGCACCAGGAGCAGATCAGCAAGATCAAGTGGGACTGCGAGCGGGACATTCGGCGCCTGGTAAGGGGCTAGCGCTAGTGCCTTCTAATGGTCAACTTTCTAATGGGTTTGTTGGCTGAGCTAAAATATTTGTAGCGGTTGGGTGTATATGTCTGTGTTCTGCTCTGCAATGTATAATGGTAATTCCATTCCCTTTACCATTTAGTATAACTAAATCACTAATAAGCAGTATGGCATACATTTATACCACTGCCTGAATAGTATAAAAAAATGTTATAAATCTGTGTTTAAAATCTGTGGTAGCTTTTTAAATAGATTACCATTGGTGTTATGGACACGCAGTATGCATATACTTGCATATTTCCAATGTCTATGTACGCATGTATTCCCCTTTTCTTGCAAATTGTGCAATTTCTTGCACAGTTCTGGGCACAGTTCTGGTGCAACCCTTTTCCCCAATTGTCATTATCCCATTCGTTTCTTCTTAAAAGACTTATCTGGCTAGAGTTTTTGTAAAGAGGGATGGCAATCAAGTGCATTCATCAGAACTTTAGAACCAGGCCAAGTGTCTTCAGATAGGTCTGATCAGGAAATTCACATGACTGTAAGCAGTTTAACAGATGTTTTATTTATTTAATGTTGTATGTCATTCTCCCTGTAAGTACAAACTCAAACTTTTGCATCATTTTCAGTGTATAAAACATAATATAGTGTACTAAAAAGCACTGAACAAAGATCATTTGACTGTAATATACTGTAATACCAAACAGCTTTGTACATCAGACTTTTTTTTTACAAAACCTTGAACTAGATCTTTTATACTTTAACTTTCAAGGAACTCTGAAAAATGGCATCGGGGAACCTGAACAAATTCTCCTGACAGTCAAGAGCGAGACATTATTGCCACAGTGTTCTGTGTAAACTGTGCTCAACCTTCCAGGTAGATGAAATCAAAGCAAAAGACAGAACGATTTTTTCCCTGGAGAAAGAGCTGGAGACCACGACAGGCTTCCTGCAGAAGCTGCAACTTCAAAAGGATGCACTCGATGAGCAGCTTTTCCTTGTCAAGGAAGCAGAATGTAACCTGGGCAGCCCCAAAAGAGAGATCCCGGGCCGGGCTGGCGATGGAGCAGAGCACTGTGGGAGTCCGGTAAACAAACACCAGCTAGATCCAGCTGCTCCAACACCATTTATAAAAGATTTATAAATTATCAGACCTTTTACAGAACACTTATGTCTTAGAGAGATTTTTAAAGAAACAGATAGATTTATGTTGTCGTACATAAATTAACTTTTCATGATAAAATTAGGAGTATTTCTAACATTGATAAAATGTTACACATAGTAATGTAATTTTAAAAGTATAATAATACCCTTAAATCGATAGGTGCAGATGAGAAATGTGTGTGTGTGTGTGTGTGTGTGTGTGTGTGTGTGTGTGTGTGTGTGTGTGTGTGTGTGTCTGAATAGGATATGAGGAGGAACCAGAGACGTATTGGTGAATTGAATTCAACTATACGCAAACTGGAGGACCGTAACACATTGCTGGTTGATGAAAGAAATGAGTTGGTATGTCTGTAAATTTGAAAAATATATGTATATGAGGAAATGCAGGCACAAAGCAGTAACCAGCTGAAGGTTCATTACTTTATTCTTTTTTATGAGTAGCTCTTATGGGGCTTATAGGATGCATTAATGAAACTAAAAGACAAATACATTAGTTATTTAATGTAATGTACTCTTAAAAGATTGAATAAAGGTGTGATTCATTGTTCTCTCAGCTAAAGCGAGTGCGAGAGACGGAGAAACAGTGTAAGCCACTGTTAGAAAAAAACAAGCTGTTGAATAAGAAGAATGATGAACTAACTCAGTCTCTTCAACGCACGGAGGACAAACTCAAGAACTTGAACAAGGAAAACATGGAGATGGTGGGTGGCTACTTTCCTGGTACACATTCACAACTAACTACATACCTTACCCCATACCTATGTACCTAACTATATACCTCACTACATACCCAACTACGTACCCAACTAAATACCTAACTACATACCTTACCCCATACCTATGTACCTAACTATATACCTCACTACATACCCAACTACGTACCCAACTAAATACCTAACTACATACCTTACCCCATACCTATGTACCTAACTATATACCTCACTACATACCCAACTACGTACCCAACTAAATACCTAACTACATAAATATCTTCATACCTAACCTTCCTCTTGTGCTAGCTTTCAGTTACTATTTCTTACGTTAACAGGTCTGTTTTGATCCGTGCCTCAAATCAGCCATTAGATACCCTAAAAACAAATTAGGTATCAGTCATTTATCAGTTATCAGTCGTTTCTTATCTCATTGGGTACGTTGCTAGGCTTTCTTAACCATGAAAGCATTAGCTTTTATATGTTTGTTGTGGCCCCCTGGGCCTTTCTGTTGACAGCATTCACAACAGTATACACAACTCCAAATTGATTTGGCCTTGCATGTCTGGAAATGTCTGCCTTTCCTTGTTTTGTGAAAAAGGTAAAGATAGAAGCCCCTGACGGAAGATCAAATGGTTGGAGGAAGAGTTGGCTGTGGGCTGTTGGTATATAGTGTGTTTATGATTTCAGTTTTGGCAGTTATTATTGTTTTCTAATTATACCTGGGTCGAAACTGACTGTAACAGAAAGGTCAAATTTAACACGAGCATTTTATAATTCATTTTTTAAATGTAATTTTGTTTACATAGAAGTCTTGATGTCTTGATGCAATAAACAAATTTAGTACTTGTATACATTTAAAACATATGAATGGGTCGGTCACAACCCTAACACTGTTTTAGACAGTTCTAACCACCGCGGGGTTTAAACATAAATGGGGTGAATCCACATGCCAAACCACAAAATAAATGGGAAACTAAAACCTCTGCCAAAACAATGTGGAAGAAAAAAAACGTACACGGAATGGGAAAAAACAGTAAACAGAAATGACGCTAAAACCTCAACGTCAAAAAAACAAAGAAACAACTGAAGACATCAGGGGAAGTAGCTGGCTCTCTAAAGCCAGTTACATGTAAATGAAAACCCTTCCCAAAATAACCAACAAAAGCTAGATCCAGGGCACTATAAAATCACTGGAATGTAGCAGATCCTGAAGGAATGCATAAATCATAAATGGGCACATGTAATAAATTTAGATGTACAGAGTTTTAGTCACAGTACTAAACTGTCTCAATTTCTCTTTCACTTTCTGTTTAGAAAGAGAAAATTAGTTCTCATCCTCCACTGAAAAAGCTGAAGTCCTTGAATGACTTAGACCAGGCTCATGATGACCAGGAGATTGAATTCCTCAAGCTGCAGGTTCTGGAGCAACAGAGTATGATTGACGAGCTGACGAGAGTGAGTGAGCAGTTATACCAGAGCTTTGGTCACTTCATCATCTTAAAAGCACCTTGTGCTTCAGTGAAGGGTATTTTTTAATGCTTTCTGCATATGATGTACTATGAGAAAGCCCTTTGCGTTGTTGAAGTTCTATAGAACTGTGAACGCTGTTAGTAAGTGTTTTCTCTTCTCTCCTCTTTATCATCATGTCCATGCTGTATGCTCATAATATCATCTCATTCTGGGCTTTAATGTCATATAACTAATTTCACTGACTCTCATGTCCATAGGACAGAGAAAAGCTCTTGAGAAAGAAGCGGCATAAACGAAGCAGACCTATCAAGGTTTGATGGCTTGACCTTCTTCTTAGTCTTCTTTGCAGTGGTTCATTACATTCAGTTTGAGCCCATACCATACCCATGTTTACTAAACTGTTTGCACCCTGTGCAGAGACATATTGTTGTCGATACATTCTTTGGGTATGACGAGGAGTCAATGGACTCCGAGACCTCATCTGTGGCCTCTTTACGCATGGATCGTACTCCAGCAACACCAGACGAAGATCCGGATGAGGTAAGATTCAGCATACAGGTTGATGTGGTCTTGAAGGAGTTTGAATGGCATTTAGAAAATCTCTCCATCTGTGTCCATTCTCCTAACCCTGGTTTTACCTTCTCTTTCATTTCCTTTTCCCAGTTACTGATGTAATACACACTCTTCCCACCTTCCCATTTGGTTTGCTCTTATTCTCTCTTTCGACTCTGATCTCTCGTCTCACTCATTTTACCTATTTTCTACTCTTATCTTTATGCTTCCTCTAAAAAGACATCATGTATATCTCTACACCTCCTGTTCACTTATTCTTTGGCTGCGTAATGCCCTCAGCTCTCCCTCTGGCCATGTCTGCAGGGGCTGGCTGCCGAGGAGTCTGAGCTCCGCTTTAGGCAACTGACGAGGGAGTACCAGGCCCTGCAGAGAGCCTACGCCCTGCTCCAGGAGCAGAAGGGTGGTGTCCTTGATGCCGAGATGGAGGCCAAGGTAGGGCTGAAACTGGCCTGAGAAACAATGGGGCCAGGGAGATTATTGATAATGATGGTTCATTGGTGTAGTCTCAACCTTGGAAGATCAATATCAACAAAAAAATCAACTGAATACATTCCTTTCAAAAGCTTTCCAAAAACCCAGATGACATGTTGTCAGTTGATACATTCACAGTGCCTTTCCTTACATTATGAATGGAGTCAATTCATAGAGTTGCCTAATTTTCACAGGCTCACGAGCAGCTCCAGTCTGATGTGCAGAGATACAAGGCCAAAATTGAGGACCTAGAGAAAGAGCTCACACACAAAGGACAAGTAAGTAGTTTACAGGCATTAAATTAACATTGAGGTTTAAGAATAAATGTGACACAAACCAACAAATCCATCCATACAGCCTTAGAAAGAATCTGGTTCATTTTTACCTAAAAGTAATTCAAAATGTTATTGCTACCCTCCATCAATACTCATGTCCTGGTCCTTTTACTCATGATGGGATTCTTAAGCAGTGGACACTGGACTCCTGCCAGCTGTCTGACCATGTATGCTCCACCGTTCTTGACGTCTGCACTAGTGGAGCTCCATTTAGATGCAAAGCAGTCCTGGTTCAGGCCAACATGGAAAGGCCCTGATTCATCCACTCTTTCTCTCCCTGGCAGGACTCCAAATGGGTAGAAGAGAAGCAGCTGTTCCTCAGGCGCAACCAGGAGCTCCTGGAGAAGGTTCCTACATGAATACACTATTGTTGCCTGTAGACTGATTTTGGGGTCATTATATCATTTTGGGGGGATGTTGGTCACATCAGAGGCACTGAAAAATGTTTCACCTGTTTAGTTTCGAGAACTGTATGTTACAATAAGATAATGCTACGCTACAGTGAGTGAAGTTTTGGCTGTTGTATTGGTTAGTACTAATAGATCCTGACAGTGTAACAAATTGAGACGTAATTGACATGGTATGCATAAAGACCAGTGTTGGTGCTGGTATGTTCTTCGTACCCTGTGCTCTGTTATTTGAGCTGTTCATTGTGTCTCTGGCAGGTGGAGAAGCTGGACAATGAAAGTTCACGACTGCAGCAAGAGCTGCAAGACTCTAAAGACCAGAATGAGCTACTCGAGTTTCGCATACTTGAACTGGAGGTTGGACCCACTTTCTCCCCCCCTCTTCTTAAAGGCTCATTTTATAATTTCAGAGCAGCACATTTGACCAGCTCAGAGTGGACAGCGAGACATTATGTGCAGTATCCAGATTACGCCTGTAAAGCCTCCTGGCTGTGATTGTTTATTACATTTCTAAACTCATGACCTTCAGTGGTTTTTTGTTTGTTTTCTTCTAGCTTTCAAAAAGAATTAGCTTCTGTGGTCAAAAAAAAGCAAAGCTACAAAATTCCATCTGATTTACGCTAGACTGTCAACTAACCCTATTTCCATAATAATTCCAATTTCCCACATATTCTGCAGTTTTTCTTTGGGATATGTATAGCACAGAAAATGGACATTTATTCATCAACCATGCAAGCAACGTGTTTCTGAAGTTCAAGGAGGTGGAAAAAGGTGGTAGGTGAAACTTCAGTAACACTTTGTATGCACAACTGATGATGGACCTCTACGTTCCACCTCCTAGAACTTCAGAAGCACTTCATTTGCATGGCTGATGAATAAATGCACAGCTGATGGAGGACCTCAGTCTGAAATGTCCTGTTTCTCTGGAAACCTCATTTACTTGCAATTGTGACATCTATATGTTTTACTAGAGTTCTCTGCAGATAAAGAAGACTACAGCTTATGATTGCAGTGTATAGAGAGAGAGAGAGAGAGAGAGAGAAAGAAAGAGAGGGAAAGAGAGAGAGAGTAATATAAAATATATATTGGGAGGTAAATTTGTGATGGCTGAGGTCTGAGGTATTCGAGGCAAAAACATATTCTGCTTTGTCATACAGACACAGTTTTTGTATGTCTTTGTGTCACAAGATAACAAAGTACGGCATGGACGTAATTTGGGGGGGGGGGACTTTTTCAAAAGTCCCCTCCAGTTTTTACGGTTAAAACCAAATATTTATATAGCGACGAATCCATGTCCCCCCCACTTTTGAAATCAAAATTACGTCCATGAAGTACGGCAACACATAGAATGACTGAAACAAAAAAGATTCTGGAAATTAAACAATGATGAAGCTAACAAGTCTAACTAAAAATGAGACTTTCTGGGATGTGGATACAAACAATAAAAGCTGTACACAAGCGTCCACTGCACCAGCGGTACTCATGCAGAGGGAAACAGTGGCAGGCAAAGCAATTTATAACATAGATTGTATATATAGTATAACCAAAAAAATCTTCACAATGGTTATAATAGAAAATGTCATACAAGTACTTTACACTCTCTACATTCAATTTTGGCTTTATGTAGAAGCCTCCATTTGTTAAGATGATATTGATGTTTACTTTGACTTTGATGATTACATTAGCCTGTTGTATTTAGCCCACAGATGTTTAAGCTTACTTCAAAAGTCTTGTATGGAAACATTTAGCGACATGAAACAACCTACCATTTAAGGTTAATTGGATGTTAGGTTTACTTAGCTAGTTAGCATTTTACCCAATGTGGCTAACACACTGTAGCAAACATAACGTACAAAGTGCCAAAGAAACAATTTCAATTGGATGCATGTTTGAGTTTAATGGAGAGGGTGAATGAGTTCCAATAGGAAACCCCTGTCTCCTCATTCTCCAAGTATAGGTCTCTGCAGACTAGAGGTGTGGACATGACAAAAGGTGGGCGAGTTAAAAGGTGATAGTGGTTATAACAAAAGTTGTTATAACAAAAAGGTGATAACAAAATGTTACTTTTATTAGTTGAAAAATGCTGTCACACAATTAGTGATGTGCCAAATTCCAAGTCCACAGCAGAATCGAATATTACTTTTAATGATATTTACTTTTAATGATAAGAAAGTATGAAAGCTCCCAAGGAATCATCTTCATTACCTTTAATTAACATGTGAAACATAAATTCAGTATTTCAGTATTTCAGTGTTTAAAAATTACGGTATATTGGTCTTACTTTGAATTAAATGCAATGCCTGACTAGGAAAATGAATAGCAACAAGTTACCATAGGTAGTCAATGAACAGCTGAACTAATACAGTACTGATTGTACAAAGTAGAACTAATATGTTAATGCTTAAATTAAAAATACAGTATTCAATTTGCCCTTGTAAGAACTTGCTTGCAGCTTGCTCATTAGAGGCTTGCAAGTGCAGCATTGGGTCCTGTGTCCTTAGAGAAGGCTGGGTCTGTACAGAAGACTGGGTTCTTAGAGAAGGCTGGGTCTGTACAGAAGACTGGGTTCTTAGGGAAGGCTGGGTCTGTACAGAAGACTGGGTTCTTAGAGACTCAGACTGGGTCTGTACAGAAGACTGGGTTCTTAGAGAAGGCTGGGTCAAGTCCACCTTTTGACACTCCCACTGCCCTTTCATGGGCCCAACAAACTCCAACCTGTAGAGACTCATCTGCTGCATTTCCTCCACTTTCACAGGCGACTATATAGAGAGGAACACAGACAGAAATAAATAGAAGTGCAGTTTACCACTTCTAAATGCAACTGTTTTGTTTGTCTTGACCATAGTGTGCATGTTGTTGAAGTTGCCTAGACTTTAAACAAGGCCAAAATGCTTGTTCATACTGTTTTACTTAGCTGAACAGAACCCAATAGATGGATAATCATCATGACAGAGAGCATATATGGCTCCATCTAGTGGTGGAACTATACAACAGCATGGATGCTTTATGAACATATTCTAAGTTTTGGAAATCACTGCATTATAACAAGGCTTGCCTGCTCTGTGCACTAACATTGTGGTGATTGTGACTGACACTATGTGTCTCGTGATTTGACAGGAGCGAGAAAGGAGGTCACCACCATTCACTCTTTCCATCCACCCTTTTTCAGAGGGAGTGAGTGCCCTCCAGATCTACTGTATAAAGGAAGGAGTGAAGGTAAACAGTGGGTTGATGTCGTAACATGGTGTCTGTGGAGCACTTGTTACTGATGTGTGGGTCATGTGTGGTCATATTCTTCCCCAACAGGATGTCTGCATACCTGATCTCATCAAATTGTTAGATATTTTGGGAGATAATGGGGTGAGTATATTTAATGTTCTGTTCCTCTTTTAATATTATGCTTAAAAATGTTCATGACTAATCACCATGGTCCCCACAACCACCATTTGACAGAATTTAAGAAATGAAGAACAAGTGGCCATTATCCAAGCAAGTACTGTCTTGTCTCTAGCAGAGAAGGTAAATATCTTGGCCGCTGTATTTTGCATGTTACGTGCTTCATAGCATCTTCAAAAACTGCTGCAAACTATAAAAGTGGTTATTGGCAAACTAGTAAAGCAATGCATCTACAATGCAGTTTTCTGATTTTTGCTTTTGCTGCCACCTAGTGGATCCAGCAGATTGAGGGCACAGAAGCAGCGCTCCATCAAAAGATGATGGACTTGGAGCTAGAGATGGTATGTCAAACTTTCAGACTTTTTTCAGACTTTTTCAGACTTTAAGAGATAACATATGAAGTGTTCATAAACTAACATTTCTAAAAAGACTCTGTATCTGTATCTGACTGATACACTTTTTATTATACCGCATTACATAAATTAAAGCAATATGTTACTGACTTAACTGCTCTGTGATTTGTAAACCATTTTGTTGATCATTAGATTTGAATATCTTGAATGGCTTGATAACATTGTCATCTATAGGAGATGTTCTGCAAGCAAAAAGGCTATTTAGAGGAGGAGTTGGACTACAGGAAGCAGGCGCTGGATCAGGCCTATATGGTACTCTCTCATTATAGCCTACACTTGAGCCACTAAAAGTCTCACCCAGTAATGCTATCCATATGAAAACTAAATGAAAAAAGAGTAGTAACCTTTAAACACGACTAGCATCAAATAGGCTGTCATTCCTAAATTTAAAGCATCCTTCACCTGGATGATGTCATCAGCATCCTTCACCTAGATGATGTCATCAGCATCCTTCACCTGGATGATGTCATCAGCATCCTTCATTATTAGTTTAAAGTTAAAGCTTGCCCACCATTGCAGTTCTTCTTGCGAGGTGTACAAACCACATTCTTGCAACGCCGTGCCATGAACTCAGTGTAGACAGATTGCACTTCAGCTTGGATTCCAGGTGAGAGCTGAACATGTGTGTGTGTGTGTGTGTGTGTGTGTGTGTGTGTGTGTGTGTGTGTGTGTGTGTGTCTGTGTGTGTATGTGTGTGTGCGTGCGTGCGCGCGCGCGCTCCAACAGCAAATCCAGGAGCTGGAGGCCACACTGTACAATGCACTGCAGCAGGACAAGGTGATCAAATACGGTGAGCCGCTCAGTGAGCTGCAGAGGGATGAGCTGCGCACCGCCGTGGAGAAGCTCCGGCGACAGATGCTCCGCAAGAGCCGCGAGTACGACTGCCAGGTGCTTCAAGAGCGCATGGAGCTGCTCCACCAGGCTCACCAGGTACCACCACCTCGAATACTAAACCTCAGTCTTATACAGTCTAAATATAAACATCCCCGTTGCTCCATCCCTATTATTAATGTAATTTTTTATTGTAAAAGTATTAATTTGATTAATATTTGTTAATTGTAGAAGATATTAGTAATAATGATCACACAAATATCTAAGATATCAATAAGTATACCTAAGTATCAAGTATTCATGTATTCTTCTCTTGCTACTATTAGCACCCACTCTACACTTTTTGCTTGCAGTATCACACATCTCCACCAGGGGGAGGTAGATCGTATGGTCTACAAATTCTCCTCTGCACAGTGAAACATTTACTGGAAATGTATTTAGTTTTATGTTATACTTTTTTCTCTTTGTTGCAGAGAATAAGAGACTTGGAGGATAAGACAGACATCCAGAGAAGACAAATTAAAGATCTGGAGGAGAAGGTGAGATCATTTTCATTTCTTGCCTTTGTCTCTCTCTTGATTTCCAGCTGTCACAGGACTGTACTGCCAAAATAATGTTTAATGTCATTATTTCTAGTTTACATAAAGCTAAACATTATGGATTATGAATTATTACAAATAAATGTAAACTAAAGGGGCTAGAAAAAGGCATTCTTAAACATAATAGCTGAAAAAGATGATATTATAAACTGAGTTACTACATATTAACATGAATATCAGCAGTTTGTGAATTCTAATAAAATCCCTGTCTCTGTATCTGTCTTTTTGTATACCTCTCTCTCTGTGTCTCTGTGTGTGTGTGTCTCTCTCTGTATCTATCTGTCCGTCTGTCTCTCTTCTTTCTCTTCCATGTTTGTTCCCTGCAGTTTTTGTTTCTGTTTCTATTTTTTTCTCTTGCTTTTATCCTTTGGCCTTGATGTCTGTGACATCACCTGCTGAGGTGAGCATGGGACACGTAGCCTCTCTATTGCCCCACATCATTTCTGTGCAAAATCAAGAAAGGCTGCTTTTTAATGCTGAACATAGAATGCTATTTTTTATATTACCAAATACTTCTTAGATCATTTTTAGCTTTTGGAATTTAGCAATCATGGAAAAGTATATGATGACAGTTTCACTTTTTTTTTTTGGTTGATGAGTTTACCTAAGTAGGGTCGAGGGTACAGAGTAATGGAGGAAGTGAAAGAGAGGTAAAGAAGAGAGTGCAGGCAGGGTGGTGTGGATGGCATAAAGTGTCTGGGGTGATCTGTGATAGAAGGGTGTCAGCTAGAATGAAAGGAAAGATCTATAGGACAGTAGTGAGACCTGCTATGTTGTATGGACTGGAGACAGTGGCACTGACAAAGAGACAGGTGAGGGAGATGGAGGTGTCTGAGATGAAGATGTTGAGATTCTCATTTGGAGTGACGAGGAAGGATAGGATCAGAAATGAGTTTATTAGAGGATCAGCACATGTAGAATGTTTTGGAGATAAAGTTAGAGAATCGAGATTGAGATGGTTTGGACATGTACAGAGGAGGGAGGAGAGGTATATTGGTAGGAGGGTCTTGAGGATGGAACTTCCATGCAAGAGGAGGAGAGGTAGACCTAATAGGAGGTTTATGGATGCAGTGGTAGAGGATAGGAGAGTGACTGGTGTGTCAGTGGAGGACACTCAGGACAGGGCCAGATGGAGGAGTTTGATCCGCTGTGGCGACCCCTAAACAGGAATTGCCGAAAGAAGAAGAAGTTTCACTTTTTACAAGAATTGTAAATATATATATATATAAAGAATATATTTTATATTCTTATTCATTATGTATTATCTAAAGTAAAAATGTATGTGTTGAGCAGATATGTTTGCCATTTAAATGTTCTTTAAATATAAATATACAACTTGACTTAATGAGTTTCTCTGCAGATTATATCAGTTCTGCTTTTGTTCCTGCAGACTCTGAGGCAGCCTCGAAGTCTTGCAAGCAACAGCAGTTTTCCTCTGGTGAAGACAAGAACTGTGCTAGTGGCCACTTTTTGTTGTGTGTGGGTGGACGTGGGAAATGTAGTGCTGTGCTAATGGATTTTAGACACCGGTCTTTTCTCGTTGAGGCTCATCAGCAAAGTTGCACTGGACCCTCCATATCAAAGAGGCTCTTACTTGTGTGGATTACCTGACAAAATCTCAAAACCTGAAATAACATGCACAGGAGCACACACACACACAGACACACACACACACACACACATGCACACACACACACAAACTGACATAAAATCAAAATTAGATTGTAAGTTACTAAAATGTTTGAAAAATACACACACACGCACACACACACACACACACACACACACACACACACACACACTGCATTAACAAAGAGCAGGCAAAGTGAACCAAAGTCTGGAGGATTTACTGTTTATCTCTGCCATGCAGGGGATTTTCCATGCCACCTGCCAGCACCTGCCTACTGCACCAATTGCATCCCAGAGCAGAAATACTGTCCTTTATCAGACTACCAGTCAGAGCCCATCACATATCTCTCTCTCTTGGTTTCTCAAGTGGATTGGACACACACACACACACACACACACACACACACACACACATATACACACACACACACACACACACACACACACACACACACACACACACACACACACACACACACACACACAGGAGTAACTCAACCTGACTCAAGGTGACAGCCTTGTCTTTGCTGCCAGGACCCCTTATGTGAGGTGTCCCTCTCTCTGCCTGAAACAAGAGAAAATGATCAAAAGAAGTCATCCACTGCTAACCCATTGCTCCACCCCTCCCCTCAAGAGGATCTTCCCACCAACAATTCTCCCCCACATACTAACAGAACTTTGAAGAGTATTTTTTGTATCGTCTCCATGAGCCCCTTATGTACCAGTACATTCCTGTCGATAATCAGAAGTACCCTTCAGTTAGTGCTGTGTAAGATACATTTGTTGGTATGTACATGTGTCTGGAATGATTCTGCCCTTCGTCCCAACTGTGAATAATCCCACTCTGCAGCTTGAGCAGTAGAATTCTCTTGCAATTTATCATTTATGGATGACTATAAATTGCACTGTTTATTGTGGTGACAGCTGCAAATGAAACACAAAAGTATTCCCCTTCCTTCAATTCTTCCCGTATCTGCCAAACCTGTGGTCGATTTTTCCTCTCTTTTCCCTTGCATATAATGGCTGTCCATCTGTCTTTTCTACTACTTTGAAGAGGAACAACAGGAGCTTACCGACCTCCCGACCGTTTATATGGAATGGCCTTCCCAGCTGCCCGTTACGTCTACCATGATATGCTTGTAAATATGTGTCTGGGACGTTTCGCACCTGCGCTGGGTTCGGGCTGATCTTATTTCATTAAAGTCTAAATACCTCTTCAGCATTGATGTCGGACTCTCTCTGTTCTGGTTCTATTGTTTATACCACAAAGACTGAACTTGAGGAGGTTACCAATAATGCAATGTGTACTTAGAAATACATAAAATTTTAAATGTCAGCTTTTAAAGGTCAGCATTTTTTGCTGATTTATTCAAATTGTGTAGCCATCAGAGTCTAAACTGGTCTAGGTTCTACTTTCCTTAATATGAGTGTGCTCTATGGAATGAATGAATCATTAAAGAATCTTTGTTCTTTTTGGATTAAAGTGCCCTATTTCTTGTATATAAGCCAAACCAAAAGTCTTCCCTCATTGGGCTATTTCTTTTACTTTGACCACCTCTGCATTGCTGTGAGCCATCGTTTTACCTGGAAGTGAATATGGCCCTGATGTGTTCCGGCAGTTCCTTTACCCACTGGTACTCTTTTGGTGATGTTATGGCACTGTGGACAGAATCTTCTGAGCATAATAAACACAATCTTATCCAAATTTCCTTCTTAAATGTATGTATCCTATTTATCTACATCTAAGCCGTTAGATCTGTAGTGTGACAATAGACGTCCATGTCCACATCTTTTTCCAGCTGCATCCTTGGAGAGCTCCACCTTGATACCATGGAGACCTGATATGGCTCATCATCATTCTGAACAAATGTGCTCAAGCTGAAATGGTTTGTTTATGACAAGTAAGAAATTGGTGAATAAATGATTTAATAATACATTTAAGCAGATTGCATGAATGTTTTGCATTGAGTTTGACTTTAATGTCCAAATTCATACTAGTTATAAATTGTTACACAACGGTTGTGTAAATATAAAGCTGATGCAAGTCTTTTCTCTTCTACAAGTATTATTTTTCTCATGTAAAATACATTGCAATGAAAGGGAAATGCCCTGTAATTTAAGTTGCGTGTAAAAAAAAAAAAAAAAAAAAAACTGGTGAGACCTGTAGCTGTGGTTAAAAGTAGTGGTCAGCTACAGCTGAGCGGTGTGTCATGTTTGTAATTGGAGCCAACGCTGACCTGAGCAGCATTGCTGTAATCAGAGAAAGTCGGTGCAACCGACACCTGTTCCTCTTCTCTTCTTTCCCCCTGCACAGGTCCTCCTGTCCTGCAATATTAACAGTCTGCTTTTCACATCTGCTCCCCTGAGCAGTCGTAACCTCAACCAGGCCTTTCCCAGGTACCCATGAATAAGAACTATCTATTTACATAACCCCACGGCAACTTCTGCATTATGACATGATATGCCTGCAAGCCATCTGATTATCAGCAGCAATGTCATAGTTTCATCAACGGTCACAGAATGAGTCAGTATATTGAAAACAATCTGAACTATAGGGTGTCTTACTGTAAAGTGACATTTTCTTTTGTGCGATTCGTGAAACATTTAATTTATGCTATATTTCTATCTCCCCCACTGCCCCAATAATAAGAAAGTTTGCTGAACTTAAAAGCAGATAGTTACACTGCTCTTTGTTCTTGTTTGAGGTATTTATACACCTGAGTTCTTCCTCTCCTTTACTTTCTAAAATGTTCCTTTTTTCATGTCCTTCAAATCTTTTAAAGGATCCTCACTTATGTTTGTCTCATGTTTATCTTCCTCATCTTGTCTTTCCTACATCTGTATGTGTAATGTTTAGTGAAGAGAATTATCTTGGAAGGAAAGAGTTGTACATTGTGTCTAGAGTTATACAATGTGTCTACACTTTATATCCAAGCATCAGTCATGGCAGATTTTAATCTGAATTCACCTTCCACTATGTGCCACAAAGGTCAGAGAGGCCATCACTCATAGGCAAAAACCCACTGAGGGATTTATAGTAATAAACATTTTGGCCTGTGCCAACACTGTATACTGTGAAGTACCGGTAATTTTCTCAAATCCCTGTGTTTCCTGAGTTCAAATTTGAGCTTGAAAGGTACTTAGTATTGGGAAACATTTAACTGATTCAAGAATAATATTTTCTTGTATATAGTGTTAATTGCATCTCTGGTCTGATGCAGAGTGTACAGGAGGATTATAACACTTGTGACTGATATTGTCAGCTATGAGGAGGTATTACAAAAATTCTGAAAGGATGATAATTTTGAAAATCACCAATGCATTTTCTTTTTGCTATAAGTTATTGTTTAATCTCCCCCATTATTATCTTATGACATGGACAGCACAGAGGAGGTGAGAGGTGTGGAAACACTTTGAGAATGTTAACTCTTTGTTCTGATCTCAAAGCTTTGAAAATTAAAGGTGACATGGTAGGAAACACATGTTAATAAACAGCAAAACGGTTTACAACAGTAGAGCAGATGCAGGCACGGGCTGTTCCACTCATCCAATTTTTTATCCCTTCTATTCACTCATCATGAAATTTTCTCACAATGTAAAGTACCAATGTTTTCAAATTGAGACAAAAACTGAAGAACCATATGAAAATCATACAGTACTGGACATAAATATTAGAGGAAATTCTTCTATGGTTCTGACCGAGTAAAACCAGAACTGGACTCTGATGAGCCTATGATTTAATTATGATCCACATAACTGAGTTTGAACGCAGTCTGCTAAGCAGGGGAATCACTCATCATGGGCGCAGCGGCCGGACCAATGCCATTATACTTGATGTGCTCTGTTAGGAACTTGCTTCCTCCATAGATGATTATGATAAAGGCCAGATGACCCACACCCTGATGTCAAAAGCATCTGCACATAAATGATTCACACCAGCACAATGCCCAGTACTGTAATATGTAACATTGCTGTGCTTAGTGTGGTCAGCTGCTCAAAAAATACCCTGTGCTTCTGTGTTAAGACTGTGAGCAGGGTTAAAAGGGGTAGAAGGTAACTGATAAAGGTAAGAAAGTAACTGATAAATTGTGTACAGTTTGTAATTCTACACCCATAAAACACACAAGATAGGTATAATGTTACCTAAAACAGTGGCCAGTGAGTAGCAATGCTTGGATAAGATACTGGAATAAACTACATAAAATAAAATAAAAAATTCTACACTTTGACACACAACAGGATGCTTCCAAATCACCTGTTAAATAATCATCCAAGTCAACTGACCTAACAAGTTCAGTATTGCTGCAATTCATTTGTTTAAGAACATGTGCAGACCTTTCAAGCCCATTATAATGTATAATAAATGGCTCATGAGACTTCATTTGGAGACTGGAAGTGTGTGATGATCTCATGTGCTGTGTGATGATCTCATGTTCTGTAAAGCCATCAGAAGCCAAGTATGACTGTATATAGGCCAGGATTGCGTAAACTATCTCATTGTTCTCTTTGTTTCCACAACGTAACACCCGCTCCTCGGGCTAGTGTGAGACATCGTTTTTAATATGAACAATCATAAGGTTTCAATCTAGCATACCAGGCCTACAAATGAAACCCTAATAAACAACAAAGACTAAAAGAACATTTGATATTGACTGATTATTGCCATATTAATAGTTACTACGGAGGCCCTGAAAGTCTCTGCTGCAAGCGAAAAACAAGCTGTAAATACGCAAAGCCAATGCATCAAAATGACAATGCGTGTATGGAGGTTATCCTGTGTCAATTTCAAGTACCTCGGAGTTGACATCACTGAGGACCTGTCATGGTCTTGTCACACCAACATGCTGGCAAAGAAGGCCCGCCAGCGTCTCTACCATCTCAGGCGATTACGGGACTTCAAACTACCAACCAAGGTACTCCGAAACTTCTACACCTGCACCATTGAATCAATTATAACTGGAAACATCACTACCTGGTTTGGGAACTGCACCAAGCAGGACAGGCAGGCTCTACACAGGGTGGTGCGTTCAGCTGAGCGCACAATCCAGACTGTGCTTCCTGACCTGCAGTCCATATACAAGAGATGGTGCAGCACAAGAGCCAGGAGGATAGTAAAGGACTCTAGTCACCCCAGTAACGGATTGTTCTCCCTGTTACATTCCGGGAAGCGCTTTCACGCCCTAAAAGTCAGGACAGAGTGGATGAGAAGAAGCTTTTTCCCACAAACTATTCGAATCCTCAACGAGCATGGTTTTTAATGCAAAAATGCACAATCTATATATATATATATATATATATATATATATATATATATATATATATATATATATATATATATGTGTAGATGTATATATGCAGGCATATGTAATGTGTATAGAGGTATATGCTTGTATACTGTCCTTATGCCTTTATGTACATATTTATGTATGTGTATAGATTAGAGCTGAATAACACCTATGAGGCTTTATAAGTATGCTGCACAACTTATGCACCAGCAGTCACTTCACACACCTCGTCACCTTAAACTAGCCACTTTAAACCTTGTCACTTTAAGTCATTTCACTTAAATGGCTCTTTTTAACTGTATTATTATTATTATTATTATGGTTTTAAATATTTCTATATTCTATATTTTGTCCATTTATTGTAGTTTAATTTAAGGTGGAGTAGTCACCAAAGCATTTCACTGCCTGTCGTACTGTGTATGACTATGTATGTGACAAATAAACCTTGATTTGATTTGAAGTTGTTTTCTGCACTATAGCCTATGTAAAATAGTAAAAGAAAAAATTTGTGCAACACCTTTATATTTATTTCTTGTTATATGGTAATATTTATAATTCATTTGCTTTTTATTTGTTTATTTAATACTGATGCAATCAAACCGATGATTGATGATGCAGGGGGTTTAACTGACATAAATATTGTCATTTGTTTTGATACTTTTTGTTAAATATTTATTTCTTCATTTAAATAATTTTGACTGTACTAATTTGGGTTGCATTATATGAGAACGACCATATGACAATCTGTGTTCTACATGGACCCTTTTTACTGGTGCTTTTTTTGTTTTATGAAGAAGGTTATGCACAAGTCAGACATTAAGGCACCTTGCTAAGCTAAAGGATAGCTAAAGTTAATAAACGGTGTGATGGAAATTTGATGATTTCCATTTATGCCAGGCTTTCTTAGTATACATTAAACACATTAGATGTATAGGTTAGAGCTCTTTTTCATATGTGTGTTTTAATCATGGCACTGAAGCCATCCTTGTGTTCTCTCTGGACGGCCTCGGCTCAGTCCTAATCTGATGTTCCTCTGGTGTTCCTAAACTGACCAAAACATCAAAATGTATGTGTAAATGAAATATGAATAGACGCCTACCACATTTCAAATGTAAATGAGATTATTGCATTTGAATTTGAATTTTGTGCTCAAAGTTGCTTGTATGATTGGAACATGTAAATGCAAATTTAGGATTACATTGCTATTTTGTGTATTACATTTTAATTTTAAAATTGACACAGAATAACCTCCATTTACAACTTCCAGTTACAGAAACACTGTGGCTGTGTTCGAAATAGTCTACTACATACTACTGGCATACTGATCGAGCCCCAAATCAGTATGCCGTACGCAGTATGTGACCAAAATGAAAATTTCCAGTACGTGAAACATACCCGGATGACCTACTACTTATATTACTACCTACTACTTATATATACCGCAAAATATTCCAGTATGCGAACAGAGCTATCTTCGTGGTGTACTGCATCCCATCATGCAACGCTACGTTCACGTGACCCCGTAGTGTGCTTTGCTTTTGTTGCATACTGGAAACTGTACTGCATACTACTACGAGGACCAGTATGCAGTATCCAGTATATACTGAGTCCAGTATGCAGTATCCAGTATGTAGTAATCTATTTCAAGCACAGCCTGTAATTCCAGTCACGACACAACGGAAGTGGGCCACAACACAACGGAAGTGTTTCTGAACTGATTATTTTACGCAGGGACTCTGTAGGTTTTTATCCATAAACAATAGTTGTGTTATACAGTTTCTCATTATTTTGAATGGGATTAAGTATATTTAAAGAGCTTTATTGAATAAGTCCCCTAGCTAGCTATTTAGATAGACTAAGTTGTGTTAAATTGGATTTTTATCAGGGAGTTTAAGCCTTTGTTTCAGTCTAAATACCTAGCTAGCTAGCTACATTTAAAGAGCATTTATCCCTTTACCCATGATGTAAGCAGCGACTACCTAGTGATAAATAATAAGTACGCGATTTTATCACGGGTGATGCTATCACAACTCTTGTTTCTGGATAAAAACCTGCCAACTCTTGTGTTATTTACAAGATTGTTATACAATATAAAGGTTTTGATATCGTCTTCAGACATACATCATAGACACCAAGGTTCATAAACAGCATTATAAATGTGTTCAGCCCGCAGTGTGTTAAGTAGCTGGCGCCAGAAGAACAGATCCACAACACATGGGAGTCAAGAAAGTTTAATAAGAAGAGAGAGAAAGAAAGGTTGTAACTGAAGTAGACAAACAGATAAGGGAATGAACAAGATGTAGGAGTGCTCTGATTGAGCGTGGACAGTGGATCATAAATCCATTTACATTGTTCTGAATGTAGCGTTGTTCCGAATTCCGACTCCTCGCAGAATCAGAAACGACGCCCTTTCATGCTGAGAATTACGAAAACATTTAGCCTATATATTTTCATTCTCAGGACTGGAACAGTAGCTACTTGCTATGGCCTACCGAAGTTAACCTCTGACCACGGGACTTCGCAGTATTACTTGTCTAATTATCTAGACTAGAGTGCTCAATTAACTAAATTCAAATAACGTCTTATGACTTTTTTATGACGTCGTATGTGTTATTTTATTTTGGTGACTTGTCTGGATGTGTAGGCTATTCCATATAAAGCATATGTCTACGTTCAATAAGGGTCATATTGGGGGTTACAATTTTAGTGATGCCAACACAATGTCTGTCGAAATTATACTCCCGAATATCATATGCAGCGTCTTTATGCGCGTGCTAACGAGGGGAGTCTACATCTGTTTAGACGAAAACTAAGGATTAAAAACTTTTTCAGGCCTAATTAACTAGCTAGCTACATTTAAATGGTTTTTTCTAATTCAATCCCTTTCGACGTAATGAGATACTGTCTGACACAACTCTTGTTTCTAGTTTTAAAACTACAGTGTTATTCCCAATCTCTTACCAGTTTTTTTTTTTTTTGCAGTTTTGAGACATACTTCATCATTTTAGCTCCCCGTGATAAAATCGCGTACTTATCACTAGGTAGTAACCGTAGCTTGCCCTCCAGGCTGCATTATATCACGCAGTAGGGTGCTTGCCGAACATTGTCATATTGCTGAGTACGACCTCGAAAAGCTGCGTAATCACGCCACCACACGAATGGTGACACAGTGAGTTTGCACGGACCGTTATGTCTTTTTTTAAAGACATAGTACGATTTTAACTTGCGAGTGACACGGCACTTTCAAGTTTTCAAAAGCTTTTTATAAGGCGGTAACAGATCGTGGTCCGCTCGTTCGTGGTGCTGAATGGATAGCTCCAGTGCGAGGGTGAGGAGGTGTGAATTATATAACACGATTTAGACGTATTTTCATTATTGAATATAATCGGTGGCGATTAGCGTCTAATGGTATGTTAGTTACGTTTTAGAGCTAAAGCAAGTTTTACCGACCGATGCAAGATAGGTACAAAATGGTTGCATTAAAGTTCCATTTAAATGAGAACTTATATTCAGAACTGTGGACTTAAAGTTGCAAATACCTTTATGTAATGACAAGATTTCTGTTATTTATTAAAATGGTGGACTACATTAGAAATATTAGGTAATATTAGCCTTCCTATTTATTTAGAGCTATTTCTTGAAGCCTGGGTTCACGTTAAATAACCTAAGAGCTATTGCCGACACACATCATTAATGTACAATGCAAGTGTTATGCCATTGAAATCAGTTCTGTCAGACAGCAGTGTGGCGTCTGTCATGGTCCCTCTTTTGTTACTCTGACTCTCTTGACTGGGGCTTCCTAATCGCTTCATAAACATTTGAATGTGCTGCTAAATCATGCTACAGTTTATCTCACAGAATGTTTAATCAATGGCTTGTCCCTTACTCCTCAAAAATATTTGGATCACCACGGTCCCTAACCAAATCAAAGAGAACCTCAACAAACCCAAATTAGGTTTTTGCTCTTTTATGCTAATACTTATGTATGTTCTCATAAGTCTAACACTCCGAGTCTGCCTTTAGGTAGCATTAGTTAGATCTTTCATCTCTATGATATAACCTCTATTTAATCAAAGTATACTTCATGTGACTATGATTTCAAGATCTAGTGCTGAGGTCGGGTTCCCATTTTGAGCCTGGCCTCCTTCCAGCGTGTCTTCTGCGTGTCTCAGGTCTCCTTGCCACAGGTCCTTATAGGTCCTTTCATTGCTAATTATATAAATGCTCCTGCATTTCGTTTAACGTGTTAAAACATGTTGCAATATAGGACAAACTATAGCGATATTATTCACATGTGTTATTATTTCTACACAGGCCCCGGTTTTCGTAAAAGTGAATTAATTAGAAATTCGCTTTTCAATCATAAAAGTAAAACTAAAAACAAACAAAAATGTATTCCTGCAGTATTGAATGTAGGCTATTTAATATCCGATCTTATTATCTCTGACTGACTGGAGCGACACGTGAGGTGCGCTTTGATGCTCCGTGGGGATCCAGGACCACACTGCCACCTCGGGTTTTGGGTTTCCACTGCTGTTTAGTCCCCAGTGCGCTCGCACTGACTCAGTTCTTTCTCTTCTCTTCCAACCCCTCGCTGCGCAGCATGGCTGAACGTAGACACACTTTGAACAGGGACGATGACCTACCGGTTTATCTTGCTCGGCCGGGGACAGCGGATCAAATACCCAGGCAAAAACAAGGAGGGCTATTCTGCAACGTTGAAGGAGCGTATGAGAGTAAAACCATCGACTTTGATGCTTTGAGTGTCGGTCAGCGAGGGTCGAGAACTCCGAGAACGCAAAATAAAGGAGACGCAGTGAGCGAGGCGAGGAGTCCAACTAACGACAGGAAATGTTCACCCCCAAACACAGCAAAACAAACGAAAGAAATTAAAGACACCGCTGACAGGGAGGCACTTCAAAGCGGCAACGACGTAAAGGTAAGCGAGATGTCCCAACATATTTTATACTTTTTTCATAAACTCACCTGATAAACCTTTCTTCAGCCAATAACGACGACCCTGACGTTGTATACCTGTTGGGGAGATTTCTGATTGAGAGAATTCGTTGACTGAATTTTTGCAATGCAATACAAGCTATTGCATGGTAGACCTTAATATGTCTGCGTGATGTGTCCCTTAGATTTAGCTAAATAAATGTTTAGATAGGGAAATGTAATGAGAAAGGTGATGCTACGGAATCTAACATCACGTCGGACACATTATAAGTGTGTTGCAAGGAAAGTTTAACGTCAGTCAAACACTCATTATCATGATCTGATACATGTCTAGTGACTTGTGATGTTGAAGATCGGTGTTAGAGCCAGGAATTTCATCAAGTCATGTTTTTACACATTCGCAGGCTGTTGAGCAGCAAATATAGTTTGAATGAGTTTTAATTAGCGTACCCAAAAGAAGCTAATTTGTGTCATCATATTTCTTGATGTCAGTAAGTGATCTCGAAAAGGGCCTACTCACAGTCTTCCTTTCAAAATCATCCCCTCCAGCGTTCAAATCCCCCAATAAAACAAATAAAATAAACAAATAAAAAGTATCATACAAAAATCTATGTCAAAACTAAACTCATTGTGTCATCATCAGCAACCTGCTGCTGTTTTCTTTCTCTTTAATTATTAATGTTAATCCTTTGTAGTTAAATTAATAATAACTAATTGCAGCTTTAGTAGTACCTGTGTCTCACATGGTAAAGTTGGTAGAGTATGGCCATGATAACAGATTATGGGTTAAATTACCAGTAAAATGCTACTAAAATAATGTTGCTACCAGCTTCATTTCTCTAATTCTCCCACAGTGAGAGAGCTGTTTTCAAACTTTCAGACTCTTTATTGAGTTTTTCACTGGGTGACTTCAGTTAGTGGAACATGTAAAACACAAACTGACTTGTTTTCAAACGTAGTTTGTATTTTCATCAAAAAGATTATGTGAAATGTAAAGCTCTAATAACGCGTTACTGCAAAGTGTGTGTGTGTGTGTGTGTGTGTGTGTGTGTGTGTGTGTGTGTGTGTGTGTGTGTGTGTGTCTAAATGCAAGTGTAAGAAGTGCTTGCAGAACACTGTTCATCCAATAAATAAATTGCACTGAAAAGACTTCAATTAGATTTTAAATGACTGCTCAGCCAAACAAGATGGTTGTTGTGGCGCATGACTTGAATGACATGATTGATTTACTGCTGGTGTTTTCCCCAGAGGTGAAGCAGCAATTAGCAAAATTAGCATTCTATGGTAAGGATAAAGACAAATACAAGCAGTATTTTGAATGAGAAAATGACAGTAGTGCTGTTCAGTTAAAATTGATTTTAAATGACCTAGAATCACTTTCGCAGTTTGGTTCAACATAATGTTCAAAGGGCAAATTGGTGCCTGGGGAAAAAACTAGTGAGGGCAGTCACCACTTCTCTGGCTGAACATAAAAACCACTTAGGTAGGAGAGTGCCCCCCTGTGGATAGATCATACCATTACAATCCAGATTAAAATAGTCTGCAAAATCAGGAGGAAAGCAGGACAAGGTGCACTATGATAATGAAGAACTCTGTCCTATATATTATGGAGACGAATTGATCTACAATAGATAAAATAGATACAATACAATAGATAGAATAGATAAGAAAAGAAGCATATATTTTTTAGAAGCATTAGTTTTTACTTTTTACAGTATTTACATATGTGATCAGATTTCTTAATGTTATTTGATTGTTATTGTTCATATCATATGTTTTGAAAAAAGTAACATGAAAGACGTGAAATATGCTTGTCCTAATGAACATTGTAAATTTTTTTGCTACTACGGAAGATTACAAATCAATATCATTAGTATATTGGCAACAACTCACAGACTGCTGCAGAACATTGGTAATTCATGAGCTAATGGGCGAGGTCCTGAAAGTTGCCAGAGCTCGCGCTATTGTGTCCCCTTCTTGTGTGTGTGTGTGTGTGTGTGTGTGTTTGTGTGTGTGGGTTTGCTTTTGTATGTACATGGTGCATGTGTTGACATGACTGAGGTCAGCTAATGTAATCCAGGACAGGGTGGCAACACTTGGCAAGTGCTTACGGTGACACACTGGCTTGTTGTGGACTTACTCGGTATCTCAGACATTAGTTATTCAAACTGAAATTAGCGATGTGAGGTGTGTGTGTGTGTGTGTGTGTGTGTGTGTGTGTGTGTGTGTGTGTGTGTGTGTGTGTGTGTGTGTGTGTGTGTGTGTGTGTGCATGTGTGTGTGTGTGCATATGTGTGTGCATATGTGTGTGTGCATATGTGTTTGTGTGTGCATGTGAGTGCATATGTGTGTGTGTGTGTGGGGGGGGGGTGGCTGGTGGGGTGGGGGGTGGAGGAGGCTATAAAGGGGGCGTGGACGACAGAGGCACATGGCAGGAAGGGGCTGAGCAGCTGTTCCCTGAGCCAGACTGCATCCTCTTTGTTTTTATTCACAGCCTGTGTAGTCAATATTCTACAAGTTCTTTAAATTCAGTAAATTATGTTTAAATATTGTTAATTATTAAAACAAAACTGACTATTTCTTAATTATTCCTACTCCCATTCCTGTTCATGTTTGTTAGTTTTTCTTATAGTCTAATAAGTCATGAACAATGAAATTTAATATTGCCTTAATCCAAAACTATAAAAATGTAATATAAAAATGTACCCTACCATGACTTCTGTCTACAACAAAATTAGCTAAATTGTTTAAAGAATAATAGATTTTAAAATTACTATATTAGAAAAATACGTAGCCTACATATTGTCTGTCCTGTCGTGACTGTATTTTGTGTTTTATAAGTATGTACTGCGTGTTTGTTGCCCGCCTAAAACTTGTGGCATTGCTATATGCTAGTGTTTGCCAAATGTTATGAAAATTGAACAAAAATAAAAATAGATTTGGATAACAAGCGAGGCATAGTTAAGTAGTAAGCCTTAAGTACAGCAATCTTTTTGCTAATTTTGCTAACTCCCGCTGGATGCTTTAAGAAAACACAAATAAAACATTAATATATAAAAGAATAAAATAATAATAAATGAAGAGAAAATGGCTAGAGCGTCCTCTTGTGGGATGAATCGTCGGACGACGAGGGAGGAGCCCGTGGTGTAATGCTCTTACTGCGAATACACGGTCCACTCCAGTGTGTGCAGCTACAACATACAGGTCAATTCCCCTGTTTTGCACCAGCTGCAGATTGAGCACAGCAAAAAAACAGTCCAAATAAAACCCTTGGAATAACGTCCACATCCACGACGCATAAATCATGTCCTACCAAGGCAAAAAGAATATTCCAAAGATCACAGTAAGTAGATATATTTTCTTTGTCGAAAAACGAATCTTTGCAACGCAGCTCTTTTGTTGTCTGTGTTTTAGTAAAATCTTAAACAGAGGCGCGTAAATGCACTATCGATGAACTACAGAAAGATATCTCAGTCATGGGAATGCTTTTGTTAGACAAGATTTAATCTGCAGCATGGGACGGCATGACAGGCTCCCATAGCGACAGAGAAGCAGAAATGAGGCGTTTTCTTAAAGCTAAATTGCACCATTGTGGAGGTCTGTGTACATATAATTGAATATTTTGCATGATACACTTGTTAATATTACCCCGATGTTTCGTTTTTGCATTTGTTTACAGTTTTAAAATGTCAATTGCCGAATAAATAAGGTAGGCTATATAACCTTTTTACAAAGGTGCAGAAAAGTAAGCAGCATAATGCATTCATGGTCGATATATATTGTTAAAAGTCGAAACATTAATCGGCTGTTTTATTCAAGTGTATGTTCAAAAAATCTGAATCTCGGTTTATGGACTGCAGCAACAGAAATACACGCCCATAAAGGCTGATAACTGGCAAACGCCGGTATTCCCCTGCTACAAAGAAGCAAACGGACGTAAAGGCATTGTCCTAAAATATATGAATTAAGAACATTACGAGAATTATCAGCACATTTATTTTAATGCGGAGGCTTTTGTTGGTTTTCCTCCAGCTGCTGTATAACGGTTCTTTGTTCTGTTCCGTACCATGCAAATTGCTTTTAGGATGCTGGGGCGTAATCTCTGGCTAGTGCGATGTAGTTTATAGCCTACAGTGTAATGACATAAGTGTGTATTTTAATGGCTGGCTTTGCTGGCGGGTGAGGCAGCTGTTTTTCGCTTGTTCTAGTCTACAGAAGCTTCGTGTGTGTAGAGGCAGAATGAGGGTATGGTCAGATTTCTAGGTGTGGTTTGCGTTTTTCCCGTCTCCCCACTCGCAGTAGCTCAGTGTTTGGTGCGCTGCTCGTGTCATCAATAATTTTCTCCAGACGTACATGTGGGTAGGACTGACGGGACCTACCAGACGCGGGGAAGACTATTTGCCCATTCTGGCAGAGCAGAAAACGGGGTTGGAGACTGCAAACCATCTGTCTGAGGGGTGCTGAGGGCGAGCGAGACAGGCAGCTGTGCTCCTGCACCACCCTGACCAACATTCATTCACCATGGAGACTAAACGTGACGATGGAAATAGACGTGCGGGTGGATGTTGACCTGAAACACGCTCCATGTTTTTACATGTTGATTTTTGAAGGTTGATTGGGGGGTATTTTGCGCGCTTTGCTCCTAGGCTGCCTGCAATTAAATGTCAACAGTAACTACAACTAAATACCAGATTTGGGGGGTTTAATTAGATCACCATAGTTAGTTGCCTGATAATTCATTGGCAGGTTTTAGGGCTGATCTAGGATCAGTCGGAAAAGGCATATCTTGATCCTTTCAGACGTAATGGTTTACTGAATAGATGGGCAAGTCATAGTAACCACAGCTTTAGCTACCATGGCAACCACACTGCCTCCGTTGTAGGAAACGGATATTTTGTCCCTGGTGCATAGTATCGAGTTAGTGCAACTTATTTAGATTGATATGTTCCTTTGTGTCAACTGCTATGCCGGCGAAAAAAGAAAAAAAAAGAGTTTGAGTATTTACCATGAGTGTATGGTAAATATTTTGGTCACTAAGCAACAAGGTTGCTGTACTGGCTTTCATGCCGCGTTGGTTTTCTTCCATCATCCCGCCCTAACTTACGAGCGGGGCTAGCACAGCTAATACCACCGGTCATGTCCTCTTGGCTCAGAATTATGCGATTTTTTTCCTTTCTTCATTTTGTACAAACGACACCACTGTTCGCATTCAGAGTCCAGACAGATCGTTAGTATCTGTTGAACTGTAGGCTACGTGTTTTACATTAGACCCAAACAATTTACCAAACTGTTTCAGTTAATTCCACCGCAGATGTTGAGAAAGTTACCTTCACAGGTTTAGGTTACTCTTGATCTTCCTGTAGAGTTATGTTTGTGAACAGTTTACAAACATCCTCAGAGATTTATATTAGTAGAACAGTTGATTCTGGACTGTTGATTTTTAAAGCGTTAAAGGTGTGTAAAGAATATGAGAAATCTGATCTCAGATTAGGCATCCTCTGCTCAACATTTATCTCTCTCTTATTCTTTTAATGTCTATGTGAATCAATTCACTGTGTTGAACATGCTCATTCCACAGTTGGCCTACGAAAAGCACAATGAAATTCATGCTGTAATCACTTAAAAGCAAAACAACTTAAGGTAGCCACTTAAACTATTTGAGAACATCAATACCAGCTCTGCCATTAACGTTATTAGCTGATACCAGTTACATGCCAGTTAGGGTGTTTCTCAATTGATTTTATTCAATTTCTTCATCTGGCACAATGAATTGCATGCAGGTGAAATGTGCTGAAACATGATTTTCGTAGTGATGACATTCTTTAATCCACACTACTGTATACTGGAAGCCTTTTCACTCTTAACTACCACAAGCCTTCCGTGCAGAAAGACAATGAAAGGAATCTTTTGTCCATGTCTGAGAGATTTCCCCCTGTGCGGCCTTCCTGTTTGCCTGTGCTTCATCAATGTGGAAAACAGACGCTCTGCTTGATTTCTGTACAATCTCTGCATAAAAGGACATGTGTCCTTTATCTTCCCTTTATTGTCCCATGAGTCTCGTTTGTCCTTTGCATATTGCATAAATTATTGAATAGAACATTCCAGTCCACAAACAAGGGAAAATAATATAATATCAAGTCTGTTGATTTTGAATGTAAAATTGAGATCAAGTACAGTATCATTCTGTGGTGATGCTAGCCTTCAGCTTGGCACATGACTGGTTGGAAAGCGATCTTAAGGAAGCTGCCTTGTGTCATAACTGGGAATATATACAACATAAAAATTCCAAGAGGTTTTCTAAGAGCTGTTTTATAAGAAAATGAACACATTGGATTGAGGCAAGTAATCTGATTAGGTTATTGAAAAGGTCATGATTCTGTCTGTAAGACCTGTGCTGGTCCATTGAAATACAAGTTCCCTCGGCAGGTGTGTTGATTTACGGGGGACCTGCAGTTCTATCCAAAGCAGAGCAATGTGAAAATTAGTGATAAGTACCTGTCAGAAACATTCTGACATTTATAAATTGTTTGTTAAAAATGTTGGGACCCAATAAGTGATCTGAAAAGTGGTTTAAGAAATACAACTGCAAATGTGAAGTGTCACCAAATTGTGTCCACTGTGTTTTCTTCAGTGTTGTCTGAAAACTACCTATGCATTTTCACCGTGAAAGCTTGAATGGATATACTCATGATACATGAAGGAAATAGGTCACCATATCTCTGGATTATTGATACCATATTTTTACTTCACAGTTAAAATGATTTATTTAAAATGTGATTGAGTTTCAAGGCCTGTGAATGTCCAAAATTATAATGTTACCGTAGTCATTTCCAGGGAAATATGTAGCAATTGGAGTCGATTATGAAATAATGTCCTTGACAAACATAGTTATGGCACTATGTGTCAGTAAATGGATTTGATTACTAACAATCATAGAACAGACATCCCTTATTACATGGCTCAACAATATAATAAATTTGCTGCTTATATGTAATGAGACTCCACCAGCTTACGTAAAGTGCGTAAAGGAGAAACCATGCATAGACTGTGTGAGACTAGTAATATGATTGAGGATCAATCAACACGGCACTTTTGAAAATGCATGAAAATAGCATGCCTTTTGGACATGCCCTCGTGTGGTACTTTGTGTCAGTGTTCAAACAATTAGGCAGGAATGTGTTGACACAAGTTATTGAGATACCAGTTAATATCCTCTTGCAGTAATGTGCAGCAAATGGGGTATGAAAAAGAAAAGTAGCTATGTCTAAAAATGGCAAATTTGGCTGATATTGTAAATGTGGTCATATTTTTTATAGCACTGCTGTAAAAATACCTTTTAAGATGAAAAAAAAATGTTAAACAAAAATAATTTGTACCAGTGAACATGGTCTAATTACATGCACAACACTATAAACCTGTAGGCTGGGAAACCGAGTAGCTCCACCTCTACTTGTCGTGTGAAAGCTAACCAGACTGGATTTCCCCAAGTGTTTTGAAATGAACTTCGATTAACCTGTAGTGTCTAAACAAATTGACCACCTACTTATAGTCTGTTATAGTCCACAATGTGTGCCATACAAAAGGGCTGAAAGCCTTTAGTCCATTGATAGCATGGCTGTCCTTGATCATACTGTAACCCAAGCAGTAGTACCTAAGTCCTTTACTGGGCAGTGATGGAAGGTATTGATCCAGGGCTCCATGTCCCTGTAACTGCAACTGCCCCTGCAGGTCAGAGAGGGCAGCGCAGGCTTTATGGAACTGCACCACTACTGCTTCACAACCGGCACTGGTGGCACGCATGCTCACCCGCCTGCTGCGGCAAAAACCCGGCAACACCCTGCCTTTCGCCCTGTGACATCAATGAGTAATTGGCCAATGGCCATTTCAGGTGATCTGAGTGGGGGCAGCCTTGCTATGGTGTATGTACAGGCTGTTTTTACCACGCAAAATATTTATACTTATTTTCAATACACTAGAAGTTTGTTAATTTCATCATGATGTTTCATGCAAACATTTGCTAACACTTCTAAAAATTGTATGATATTAAACAGTTCAGTGCAGAGCAGCTCCAAAGCAGCTAATCATAGCTTTTAAACATCTTGATCATCATATTCTCCAGATCTGCCTCATTGGTGCTCAACAAATGAATGCAACCAATATTTTACACAGCGTGTGTTCATACTGTTACATAGAGTATAAGCCTTTCCGTATACATTTCTAGTGCAGATGACAGATGTGCAGATAGTTCAAGATTGTTCAAAAGCTGGTATTGAGGCACAAAGCTTGAGAAATGTGGTGTGGGTGAGACTAGTGCTGTCAGGGAGGAGAAAGGAAGCATCAGGGTTTAAAATATGAAGTCCCCAGCACTGCAATACTTATATTACTGTAAAGAACACTTGACTTCTTAGAGAGCTTGTGTCTAATTCCCAAGCATCTCTTGACTCAACTGTCAGGCTTCACAAATATATATATATATATATATATATATATATATATATATATATATATATATATATATATATAATTTATTTTTATTATTTAGCCTACACTTATTCAGAGATGGAGTGTGTGTTGGATGTGAGGTGTGCGGGGTTCTTTGGCTGTCCTTCAACCCTCTGAGTCATTGTAACGTTCTGTCCCTCTGCCAAGAACGCAGCCCTTGTGATTCAGTGCCTCTGCATGGCACAAAGGCAAAGTTCTGTGTGAAAAAAAGAAGAATCCATGCCTTCTGCAGTGCCGACGAGATGGTGTGTCTGATAGAGAGATGTTGGTAACAATCTAGCGGCTGTTGCTGACTGTTGGAAGATGTGACAGTGGTTTGCATAGCTTGCTATGATGCCACTAATTATGGGAGGCATAGTGTCACTAAATGATATGACATCAAGTTGTCTCAGCTGATAAATGTGGGTTATTGAGGACATCGACTTCGTCTCTGTTGATTCATATCAGTTAGTCATGTCCCTTAAATTATGTTTGTCACAGAAAGCATTCTTTTTTATCTTTTCTCTTCCAGCTGTTGGCTATGGTTTTCCAGAAAGAGCAGCGAGAATGTTTTGAAATATGCATCTAAGACTGTCACAGTGAAATGACATGTGGCTCATATGTCCTCCTTCTGTGCTTTCAGAGCGACAGGCTTCTGATCAAGGGAGGCAGGATTGTGAATGATGACCAGTCTTTCTACGCTGATATCTACATGGAAGACGGACTCATTAAGTAAGCTGGATACCAGAACACACACTCCCCCACCCCACATAAAGGCACACACATACAGGCACATGCATTTCCTGGGACACAAATCTAGGCTTTTGGCTCCAGCCCTAGTTTTCACATCCTCCCCTGTGGCCTCTGTCCAAACACAGCACTTGCATTCTTCAGTCCTAATGGAAGCTCACTCCTAACCACATGCTCACTTTCTAGGTACTCAGCTGACTAAAGTTCCCTTATTTGCCTCAGAGGATCAGTGCAGATCTGTTCACCATTTTTTAGCCAAGAATGAAATAAACAGTGATTCATAATGCAAGAAAGTCACTCCAACTACAAATGGAATAGTCACAGACACTCCTATATAGGCCATACCTACTGTGCTAAGTGATTACAAATAATTTAGATGGAGTTTATATTGTAGCCTTTTCACCCAGCTCATGCTGATGTTTTTGCTAATTATTTGTCATGCTGAATAATAATCCAGCATCCAAATACATTTGTATTTATTTAGTCACGGTACCATAGCAGAAATTGAAATGCTACATGACCTTTCCAGACAGGCACTGCATCGAAATGTGTCAGTCATTTCATTCTTGCTATTTCTTTGCCTGTAACAAAAGTTTTTTTCCTGAAGTACAGTTCAGCTATGAGTCCTGCTGTCTGTGTGAAGTAGTGACGTCTGCAAAAGGAGACCATGTTTGAGCAGACCCTTTCCTTAAGGTCATATCTCCCTCTGATCAACAGGCAAATTGGGGATAACCTGATAGTCCCAGGGGGGGTAAAGACGATCGAGGCGAACGGGAAGATGGTGATCCCTGGGGGGATAGACATCCACACCCACTTCCAGATGCCTTATCGAGGAACCACTACTGTGGACGACTTTGCACAGGGCACAAAAGCAGCACTGGCAGGTGGAACCACCATGATTGGTAAGAGGACATGCAAGAGGACAAATAGCGACAGAATATGTTAATATCTTACCAATTCTTGAGGTTTTTGAATGTTTTACCATGGTAGTTTAATTTGAAAATGGGTACAAAGGGCCTTTAGTGTGAGGGGCTTTTCAGATTAAGTGGACCTTTTAGCTTCTTTTTGACCATCACTCCTGCAGAGCAAGGTCATCCTTGCTTTTAATAGGCAACCAGGGTTCTCACAGTGTGACTCAAGGTGATGAGGTGAGCTAAGGGACCCAGGGATAAGTCACTGGCTGTAAAATGTATGGGGGTGGAGGGAATGCTTACTATGGTAAAGTGGTCTCAAATGGCATGAAGCACGCAGTGGTACAGCAGACCACACAACGCTCACGTGAGAGCCAAGGGAGACCCACTATGAAACACTAGTCCCGTGGAACTCCAGCAGCACTACGAGAGTCTCTACAGACCATAGAAACAGAAGCAGCAGCTGGTACAACAACATTCTCTCTCTCTCTCTCTCTCTCTCTCTCTCTCTCTCTCTCTCTCTCTCTCTCTCTCTCTCTCTCTCTCTCTGTAACTGCTTTGCTGGAGCACTGATGAACCACTGACTGCTTAATGCACTCACCTCAGGGAAAGCTAGGTCTGTTATTCTGCTGACAAGCAATGTCTTTCTCTGCTCTGTGCTTTTGTGTTCCTGGAGATAATGAGTGCTAAATTACACTGAGATGTATAGACCGGGTTAATCTGAGGCAACATTGCTGTGTAAGACTGGGAGGACCTTAGCTGGAATAGGTTTCACTTGATGGAAGTCTTTCAGTTCAGATTCAGTTGTGAAGGTGAATTTAAGACCTTTAAGACTTATGCTTAAATGTTTTGTTCATAAGGAGGATGGGCCTCTTTTATCTGTTTGGCATAAGATGTGCACTAGCTGATAATGAATGGTATACACATCTAATCACATATCAGCAATCTGTAATGAAACATTTTAGGGAATAGACCCTTCGACCAAATATGAAAAAAACCAGGATGCACTTTAGTAGAATCATGTTGTAGGTGTACTTACAGGCAGGGGATGGGCTAGTCATTAGCTATAAATGCACCTATAAGGCATGAGGACTTCATTAGTGAGCAGTGAATGTAGGTGGAAGAATGTGCTTGTAGCATAATGTCATTAGCATAATATTCAGTGTCAACCTTTAGATAACGCAACAGATAATGCATCACGCTCACTCTGTGAGTTTTTGAATTCAGATGATTGCTGGTAACAATGGAAACCAGCGGTCATGTTAATGTCACCATGGCACTATGGCTAAACTGTTGTTAGCCAGATTGAGAATGAGTGTCATCATTCACAGCCACCCTCTCATCCATCTTTCTCCCTGTTGCCCATTGTGGTGTTTGTCTGAAGTCGACCATGTGATCCCCGACCCTGGCTGCAGCCTTGTGGAGGCATTTGAGCGCTGGAGGGAGTGGGCGGATGAGAAGGCGTGCTGCGACTACTCACTCCACGTGGATGTCACGCATTGGAACGACAGCGTTAAGCAGGAAGTGGAGGTTCTGCTGAAGGAAAAAGGTGAGAGCTTAGCAGGGATGGGATGAGTGTGGCGGTCTACTTATAAATATATAAATATTATTAATACTTGATGAAAATGTACTGAACCCATAAGGCAGTCAGCACAGACTGTGTCATTTAATATTCTTCATTTTTTCTTTTTTTTCTGACTCACTCTGTCTCCATCCATCTCCCAGGAGTCAATTCCTTCCAGGTCTACATGGCTTACAAAGATCTTTATCAGATGAGCAACAGTGAGGTAAATTGGCCAAAGGAATGGAAACTTGTGGTAAAAAAGTCTTAAGTCCTTAATCAGAAGCATAAACCTCACACTCACACATGTGAAGTATGTAAAACACTTAATTGTGAAGCTTTTGAGTGAAAACATGGTAGTGTTTGTGTAATTGTTTAGAAGTGCCTAGCAGTCTGGACAAAGTTGCATCTGGTGATCAGCTAGTGATTCATGCTGATTAATGTGTTCTCATTCTCTCCTAAGATGTGTGTATATTTTAGGAAAGAAATGTGAGGATTACATCATGTAAATCTTTGCCTCCAGAAGTGTGTGTCTGCGTGTGTATGTGTGTGTGCTTCTGGTGCTTGCGTGGGTAGGGTTGTATGTATAAGGGAGGCCACTTAGGGACCAGGCTTATGTTTCTTTCATCTTCATGCAGCTCTATGAGATCTTCACTTTCCTTGGAGAAATGGGAGGCATTGTGCAGGTCCATGCAGAAAATGGAGAGATCATTGCTGAGGTATGGGCAGACGAGTGCATATACTTACAGACACAAACTTTATCCTTTAGCACTCTGTCAAGCCTGCCTTATATTTCATAGCTAGACAAATAAAAACACAGCTCAAAGGTACAAAAAGCTCCTTCGTCCTTTTTAAGATGTTAGTATACTATCCTTATTATAGCATAGTACCCATAGCTTTATTTTTGGTTGACTATTCTTGAGAACAGGAGAAACCTCCTAAACACCTCAATGTTTTTAACTCCTCTGGTTTTTGTCTGTGGGTGAGCACAGGGCATTTCAGGGCAGTTATTTTGTATAGATGATGGATTAAATGACACTCCTAGGTCCTTTCAGCATAACATCTCACTGTCTGGATCATGTCTTGTCATTGACTGGACCTTGACTGTGTGATTTTGTGTGATCTTGTTCATGCCAAGTCTTCCATTTCTCTTTATTCCAAATAATACTAAAGGTTTTAACTACCATTAAACGCCCCTGGCCAGTAAAGTGTAGTTTAAAATGAAGGCACAAAGAGTTCAAGATGCTTTGAGATTACAGAATAATCTTCACCTCTTCTGTCCATAAGACCCAGAACTCTTGATATGTTCTTGAAACAGTTGCTTACTGAATGTAATGCTTTTGTTATCTGTTGCCCTAGAGTTCTCGGTTTAGCTGGATATTTTGCCATTGTTAAGCCCGTCAACATGCAGTGGACACGTAACAACTAACATTGAATGTTGTAAAGTTAACCTCAAATTAAAGATAACAGTGTTGCACTATGTAATGAACACTCAAAGAAAACATCTAAATGACAAGGAAGGTTAAATGAATACAGTTTGGGTTGCCTGTGATTCCATACAAACCTATTTTATACTAACACTAATTCTGGCTCTGTTTGGGCATTTAGCTCTTGGTGAAGGACTGGATATGTCTCAGCCCTGGAACTCATTTGTAAATTGTCACTTCTGTCCCTGTGACTTTATGAAACTGTGTCTGACTGTGTGTGTCCACAGGAGCAGGCTCGCATGCTGGGGATGGGCATTACTGGGCCAGAGGGGCACGTCCTCAGCCGACCAGAAGAGGTGAGTCTTCAGAATGTATGGAGAAGTACAGCTTGCACTGATCTTAAGCAGTCTAGCTGTTTCATTGTGCTACAGCCTGTCACACTTGGTTTAAGGTCTGGTGTGAAGAGTCTCACATACCAAATATGAAAGCCATTAAACAGGCCACACTAAATGCTGAGACAGTCTGTCTGGATTGTAGGTGGATTACTATAATTAAGAGCACATGTTTCTGTTTGCTCTACTAATAACTAGAACAGTAGTTTTCAATATTCCTTATTTTGATCAAAAGAAATTAAACAAATCATCTAAACATCTAAGCTCTGTGTAGTGATTTTAGAATCTATTTATGCAAATTATATGTTGTGTTATGAAGTCATTATAGGTCTGCTGTTCCTTGGAATTATGTTAGCATGTTCACTAGAAAATAATACAGTATAACAATAACTATCTGTAAGAGGGTTTGTCTAATTCACTCCAATTCATTCATAACACCAAGAAAATCTGATCTGGCATCTATTTATCAGTGATTTCTTCCAGACTAGGTCTTCTAGTGCAGCATACTGCAGGCAGCCAGTCTCGATAGATGGATACAGATGGATGTCTGGTTATGATATGGGTGCTGTTTCAAAGCAAGAAGGGACTGTGTCAAACATATAAAACTATTCAGTTCATAGTGGGCCAGTGAATGAGAGTGTGCATCGTATTTAGCTGGTAATGTTATTTGCTTGAAAAAGATAGTAATTGTAGAAACACTCATAAGTGTAGTTTTGGTTGTGTGTGTGTGTGTGTGTGTGTGTGTGTGTGTGTGTGTGTGTGTGTGTGTGTGTGTGTGTGTGTGTGTGTGTGTGTGTAGTTGGAAGCTGAGGCGGTGTTCCGCGCCGTCACCATTGCCAGTCAGACCAACTGTCCCCTCTATGTGACGCGTGTAATGAGCAAAAGTGCAGCTGACATCATCTCACAGGCCAGAAAAAAAGGTACCGTGGACATCACCATGTTGACATATTGGTGAACATTAGTATACAGCCACTGATGTGATACAAGCTTATCCCTATATCCTCATCATGTTTCTTTCAGATGCTTACTGGCACAAGCCCTAATCAGACTGGTCATACATATTTGTCAAATAATACTACTCAATCTAACACAAGTAGTTCTCACAATTTCTAGAACTATATCCAGATTGTAATGTGCAGTCAAAGCCAAATTAAATGTTCATCACGTCTACTCTAGAGGAGCAATTAAAAATAGATTGGGTAAGTGTTGAGCCAATTCAGTAATGCACTAAAGTCATGGCAAGAACACTTGGCGTAACCACTTACATAAACACACGTTTCACATTCACCACCCTTGTTGTCAGCTGTGGTTCTCCTCCAAAGCTCTAGTACATAGCCAAAGGGAGAATGCTGCAAAAGAAGGTCAACTGCACAGTGAGAGAACATAAGTGAGTGTTAAAATAGGTAGCAGCCCTGTTCATTGCTTAAGGGTTGGGAAGATACTTGTTATATCCAAGCATGAAGCTGTACATTTACTTAAGCTCTCCAGCCATGATAAAGATTTATGAGATGGCTATAGCTGAAAAAGTGGGCTCCATCAATAATGACACGATGCTTCGTCCTGCTAGCTTTGGGAATCACATCTGACATTCATCAGGATTTTTTGAACTTAAGGTGATCCAATATGGTGGGTAGAATGATATATATGAACAAATCCAAAGCAGTGGGTGAGTTGTTGATGTAGTGACATGTTTTTCACTGCCATATGTTGGACTCAAATCTCAGACTCTGGCTAATTTATCAGTGGAGACCTGGATTGCACGCCAAACCATTAGCCTAACCGGCTGTGTGTTTTACCAGATACTGTAACTGCAGGTGAACATCTGTTCGCTTCATTAGCCTTTAACTAAGATATTCCTTGTATTTATACGTGTGTGAAACTTTGTTATTCACCAGATACATTTGTTTGACAAGACACTTAGTTTTCTCAGCATTGCATGTCAATGTGAACATTTTCAAAGCCCAAACAGCTTGACATGCTAATTTGCTTTTGGACTTCGTCCATAGGTAATGTGGTGTTTGGTGAGCCAATCACAGCTAGCCTGGGTACAGATGGGACTCACTACTGGAGTAAGAACTGGGCCAAGGCTGCCTCTTATGTGACATCCCCACCTCTCAGCCCAGACCCTACCACTCCGGATTACCTGAACACACTGTTGGCCAGGTGATAGGAATCAACCAATTACATTCAACTAAATTTGACATGATTTGCATAATGTAAAGTGGCCTGCCACTCGCAAGAAACTGAGCCACAGCACTTGCATCCATCTCATCAAGATTCATGTATTGATTCACTGATTCAAAGTACTGATATTGAATTGCATGATCATGCTGACTAATATAATTTCAAACGAATGATTTAACCAGATCAAATTTAAATAATTTAGATTGACTTTATGCAAAATTTTTATGTTTTCACCATATTGTATTTGCATGTCATTATTAATGTCAACAGAGAACATCATTATGTGACGTGTACCATCTAGACTTCAGAAAAGTGAAGATACACTACATGTCATAAAAAGGGGATTTAGAAATAAAACAGCAGCTCTTGATTTAATCTGTTCTGGTAGTAAATCGTGTGACTTTCTGCTAAGTCACCATTGGAGCACAGATCACAGCTACCAAAGTATCACTACTACCATATGTGCAGCTACACAGGGGCGCGATCACAGCCTACTTTGGGTATAGGAGACATACAGTACTTCTCATACTGTATGTACTTGGAAAGGCCCTTGGTTAAAGCCAAAAATAATAGGCTTGGAAACACAGTGGCTTTTAAAGTGTGTTTCCTGTGTTTCAGGAAGGCCAGTGTCATAGCTAGAATAGTGGTTAATTATATCCTTAGTTTTTAACTCATTCCCTGCCAGCAACCCTCCAAATTCCAGACTAGCTTAAAGGCATGCCAAGAATTTTGGATATAACCTCTACATTACACAATTCGTCAATGCAATACTACAGTACAGAATGTCACCAAGAGGATTTGTGTGGTTTTGATCTCAGTGTGTTAATAGATTACTCTGTAATCCTTTGCCAGTGGTGATCTGAATGTGACAGGCAGTGCCCACTGCACATTCAGTGTGGCTCAGAAGGCCATTGGGAAGGACGATTTCACCCAGATCCCTGAAGGAGTGAATGGAGTAGAGGAGAGAATGTCCCTCATCTGGGACAAGGCTGTGGTAAGGCCCTTAAGCTGATTCTTGACAACAACTATGACTCTTCTGTTCTATTGGTGCAACCATCACGTTGAGACCAGATGTGCTCCAAATGTTCATTTATTTAGCTATTTCTCTGTTTGTTTGATCATTAATTTAACAAAACACTTCAGTAACAGGGGAATGTAAATTCCATATTCTATCTTGAATAGGGATCTGTGTGGATATGTCTCTCTTGAAAGCTCCATTTGCAACTTATACAGCTATAACAAGTCATAATATAACAAGCTATAACAAGTCATAATTCTTACAGTTCCCATTATTCAATATTTCACCTTCGTAGCCATCTATAATCAAAATGATTTGTTTTACCTTTCACTTTATACTATTAATTGATTTTAAAAATCATATCAGCTCTATGCTTTTGTTTAACCCCAGGTTTTGTTTACACTGATGGAATTAAGTCATCTGGTCAGAGGTAGAATGTGTGTGTGAGAGAGAGAGTGAAAGAGAGAGAAACTTTTGAAATAATATGTCTAGAGTAGAAACATGTGCATAATTAGTTGACAGTCCTACAGTGAGATTGCTAGTGAGAGAAATGGAGAACCTAAAAAAAAAGATTTAATTTGCCTATGTTATGTGTTGTGTTACATGCATACAATTGTAAATACATGCAATGTAAAATATTTCTAATTTAAGCATGGGTCATTCTTCTAGGAATAATAATAATAATAATAAGGAATAATTTGCTACAGATGTGTCTCAAACATTATTATTTCCAGCATACATGATTTTTTTGTTCAGTTTTGTTGATGAAGCAAATTCTTTTCTTTGTTTCAGGTTACTGGTAAGATGGATGAGAACATGTTTGTGGCTGTAACAAGCACTAATGCAGCTAAGATCCTGAACCTGTACCCACGCAAGGGTCGGATAGCCGTCGGCTCTGACAGTGACCTGGTCATCTGGGATCCGGATGTAGTCAGGACAATCACAGCAAAGACACACAACTCGGTAAGACAACCGGACGGCAACAGAGTGGATAGCCTGCAATTTTTTGCAATTTGCATTTGGAAGAGACCGGAAAGATCAGACATAGCCAGAAGGGGACAGGGAGCTTTCTAGCAACAGAGTGAGAGAAGCATTGAGGCAGTCCTGGCAAGCTTCCACTGACCTCCTGGTTCTTCTAAGAGGAAATTGAGGTCTCTGTGGAGGGTTGGTATTAATCGAGCATGTGATGGATGCACTTCGTCCTCATAAGGAGCACTCCTAACTGCTCACCATTGAAAAGAAACATGAAGTGTCCAACGCATGGGAAAACCTGCATTCCAGGCTTTCTTTGACTTACAAGCCAGTCAAATGTCACTAAGTGTCTCTCATCATGCTGTCTTATGGGGATTTTATTGGTCACCTGCAGTTACAGTGGGTTGTAGAAGTCATAGCAACCAGTTTGAACTGTGCACTGAAAGTTGATCAGAGAAAAGGGAGATTTGAGGCAGGGGATGAAATTTCAGAAGAATGTATTCCAGCTTTTCAGCCACTTTTATGTTAAATAGTGCCAGTCGAATTGAGAGCAGCAAAGGAATCTCTATTGGATTAGTAACACATGGGAATGCAGGCATAGACAATGCCCTCTTGTTTTTTTAAATGTAAACAACAGATTTCTGAAACTTCACACTGTTTGCAGTTACACACAGGGGGGCTTGGCTATGACATAATCCTGGGCAGTGCTTTTTGCTTTTTTTTTTTTTTTTTGGTGATCTCCTGTTGTCCCAATACAAGAGTGTCGTGTGCAAAGAACTTCACAGACAATAACAGGACGTGGGTTCTTTCAAATTTCCATGGATTTTGAAATGGTGAAGAACGTGAAATAGTGGAAAGGGGATTGGTGAGAGAGAGAGAGAGAGAGAGAGAGAGAGAGAGCTGCAGAATGAAAGTCTTGAGCAGAATAGCCTACTTGTTTGAGGAGAGAGGGATAAAATATTGGAAAAAAGGAAAAAAAAACTTATTAATGGTAGCGTTGTGTGAGAGGAAAGGAGATATCGGATAGCAAGAGAGAGAAAGAAAGGAAGATAATGAGAGAGAGATAGAAAGAGAGACTGAGAGAGAAAGAAAAAGCACATGGAGGGCGGGAGAAGGAGGAATGTTTTTGCCGTCGCTGGATCTGGCTGTGTAATGTCAGCTGCTGGGATTTCCATGTCCAGTAGACGACTGTGAGAACAGGATGGATAGATGGTGTAAAACAGATGAATAAAGATGGGAAGGGTGTCTAGGATCAGCTATATCCCTCTGCTTTCTTCACTCTTCTCTCCTCACATGCTGTTAATTAGGGTGTAGCCATGGTCTCATTCCCAAGTCACTCACTTCTTTTCTCTCTGCTATTTTCCTCCATTTCCTCTTCTTCCATCATTCCCCCTCAGTTAATGCAGAAAAAATAAATGCCAAGCATTTTATGAGTACATCAGTAAAGAGGAATTACACTGCTGTTTGTATTCAGAGCAGATTTAGTTCTTGTGCTGTTTGTACAGAGGATATTCGAATAAATCCTTGTGGGAAATTGCTCAGGAGTAACTGATACACTACCATGTTACTTTTAAATTTGGAAAATACACAAAGTTGTAGTAGAAGATCCATGAAAGTAAAGATATCAGATCAATTTTGTGCTTATTACACTGGCATCCCAGAATCTTAGCTATTTAGCTGTGCAATTCAGGTTTAAATTTACACTGTGGCTAGTGTAGTTTTGATCTGGGAGCTCAAACATTTATTTTAATAACCAATTATGTCAGTTTAAATACTGAATAATTATTATTGGCATAGGAAAAGATGTATAGCTATTATCTTTGACTGTATTCAACAAATGCCTTTTAATTTAATATTGTGCCCAGTGTATCTAACATATCTTAAAAGTCCTCAAAATTCAATTTCCACACCAGAATTTGGCTGTAGAAATTGCAGTACTTGGCTTTAACTATGACCACATTTGTTCCAGGACCTTAAATATATGTGGAGATCCTTTGTTATAGAATCCAACACATGTTGCAATAGTATGGACCCCAAGAATAGAGTCAGTGTTACATTAATTTGTTGTACATGTCCTGTTGGGTTACCCTCTAATGTATCTGACATGTGTTGCAGAGAGCATTTTTGTGCATGTGAAAGTTTCATAGCATCTGTTCATCATTCGTGTCAGGTGTAAATTCCATAGATGAGGTCAGTCCCAAAGGAGCTGAGGAAATGCAGGGAACTCTTGTTCTGACTTTGTTGAAATGCATCCTACTGCTAGTGTAGCCTACTGTAAGCTTCATGACATACGGCTCAGGCTGAAGTTCTGTGGGGGTTCTCCAGCCTTCATTACCCCCCATGGTATGGAATGTAAGAGACACTGAGTTGCGGTTTGGGGTGGGGGGTGAAAACTAGATCTACCCTGACCCTAGTAGTAGGTGGGGAATATAGTTAGGAGGGCAGAGTCTCAATGTGGTCTTTTTCACCAAACATCAGGCATTTGCTGCATTTGTAGCATAAGTTCTACAGAACAACATACATTTTTAACATAATGATACTGTGTGTGGTCCCTGGAAATCGGACCCATTATACAGTGTTTTTGACACATTCTTTTGAGAAATAGGGAGAGCTAAGTTTCATAGGATGATATAGCTAAGTTATTAATGAACTGTAGATCGTGAAAGGATCATATATACGAAGCCATAGAAATCCCAGTCAGAGTAATATTTCATTTATTGGCTACTTTACAAAAAAGATTAGTTAGCAAGCTAGTTGGCTAACGAGGTGACTTACAATTAACGATTGAAGTGTGCAAACTGTAAGTCAGTAACTAAATTTAGGCTTCTGACAAATCAGTCAAAAGTGCTGATGCTCAAACAGGTTGGATTATATCTTTTCAATGGTATCTCTCCATTATGAAACTTAGCTAGCATTTTATTAGCAGGGGAAGCTGTGGAAGGACTGGGCAAGTAAAAGGTTTCCACTTTCATAGAATCTGGAGGTCTCAGTGAACGTAAAAGTGCTTTGTGTCCACAACAAGCAATTAATCATTCAATTACTCAGTCGATGTCAGAGGAACCTGATGGTTTTGATAATGAGCTTTGAGTGACTGTAAGCCCATAACTTTAAGCTCTGACTTGAACTGCACTCTCTGCGACCATGGAGGCTTCCTTACCTCATCTTGCTGATTGGATTTATCTTCTTCTGTCCCTCCCCAGGCTGCAGAGTATAATGTGTTCGAGGGCATGGAGCTCCGTGGAGCCCCCATGATGGTGGTGTGCCAGGGCAAAATCATCCTGGAAGATGGGAAGCTGCAAGCCACCTCCGGATCTGGCCGCTTCATCCCTTGCTCGCCTTTCCCAGATTTCGCCTACAAGCGTGTCAAAGCCAGGAAACAGGTGTGCCCACGCTACTGGCCACAGACCTAACACTGCTGAGTGCAGGAATTAGTTTGTTCTTGCACTACTACGATGACAGAGGTTCTTTCTATGATTTAATCCCACAGCACATGTTGATGCTCAATGGTTGAACTTAGTTGTCTAGAAATTAGTTGTCTAGAAGACCAGGTTTTCTTATGGTTGGATGCCAGTGCATATTCGTCAGCTTTGTAGCACAGCTGGTGACCGAGGCCACTTTGTGCTTTGACTGTGATTAGTTTATTAATTCCTGAGTGGTAGGTTCCATTTTGGTCCGAGCCTCTTGGCTGAAATGATGTGATTGTCAACCGTTCCTGGTACAGAAACTGCAGCTGGACTTGGAACAGTTTTTTTAGCTGATTCTTTGACATTTTATAGCAGATGTGTTTTGTATTGTACTGATTGAAAGATAAAAATGTATTAACCAAACTCAGACACAAAAAATGCTGAAGCTACAAAGAATATAAAGGGGCTATGTTTTTGGCAGTGATGTAGTCCAGCAAAGGACCATGGTGCCAAGCAGTTGCCTTCACAGCTCTGTTTTGTAATTGGATTTTTATCTGGCATGCTGCCCACACTTACACCATTTTTCTTCAAGATATAGTCAGCTGCAGTAATTAAAACCAGTGGACGTCATGCTAGCAACTCCACTACTGTCAGTTTAGCTGAACACAGCTGTGAGAGAAGAGGGTCAAGGCACCTCCTTTGTGTTCATAATGGATGCCCTGTTTTTACTGTGCAGTAGTGGAAGATAAACTGGTCAGGTAGTTCTAAAAGGAGTAATTAAACAGTAGGAAGAATTTCTTCGATGGGTGATGTGGCAAGTGAGCATTGTTGAGAATTGCTGCAGCTTCAGGAACAGTATCGTGTTTCAGTAATGCAGTGAATGTGCAATTTGTGTCAACACAGTGACATTTTGTCACTTGCCTTGATTCCACCCATCATGTATTGCACAAAGAGTTATTTTTCATTAAGGCTGTAACAGCTGCACAACAAAAGAGGCCATGAATAGTAGCCTCAGATCTTTATTTATTTATTTGCTGTTGTGGTCTACTTGGTAAATTATACACTCAGGCATGGACTATGAATTAACAGTACAGATGTGACACTAGCAGTAACAAATCTGTACTGCTAGTAATTCAGCAAGTTAATTCAAACTAGATTCCTGAGGGAAAAGCTAGCTTCCTGTCTACAAGTTATGGTGGGGTTATTTTATGACTGCCTTGTCTGCCCTTCAAGTTTTTTTTCTGCTCTGCTTAGTTTGCAGGCCATCAGAGCTTGTTTTAGGTGCTGTTGTTAAGAAAACAGCATTTAAAATTTCATTTTGGGGGAGCTCCTGCTGAGTTTTGCTACAGCAAATATAAATGCAGAAATTCCATCATGTCTTCTTTCTGCAGCTGGCTGTGTTAAGGGCAGTCCCCCGGGGCATGTACGATGGACCAGTCTCAGACTTCACCCCCATGTCCAGGGGGGGCACCCCCTCTGCCTCTAACCGAAGCTCTCCCACCAAGGCCCCCGTCAGGAACCTCCACCAGTCAGGATTCACCCTAGCAGGTAATCCTGAGCTTTGCTGTTTCTCTTCAAATGTTAACTATCAAACCACTAAACTTAACAAAACAGATAAATATATACAATTAGCAGTTTATGCTACACATAAATTATAGATGCTGAATTCCAAACATAAATCAATAAGGTCTTAATCATGATTTGCAAATAGGATCTAATTATAGTTTCTTGTCAGATAAATTGTGTCATTATAAAATAAGTACAGAGCTACATATTTCTACATACATAGTTATACAATTTAGCTCTATTTGAGTAATTGTGCATTTTTATTAAGATGTATTCCTTTTATCTTTTTGCCTACATGTCTAATTTATGTTATTCCTTTAAGATAACCTCTTTTACCTTGTTGCTCTGTTTCCCATTTTTCCTATAACCATTTTGAAATACCTCAGTGTGTGAAACAAGCTTTGCAAATAAACTTGTTTTGCCTTGTGTAGAGCTCCTGGATATATTTCACCTCTAGTAGTAACATTTGTAGTGTTATCTATAATAAGTAGTTTTGTGTTTTAAAGATTTCTCTATTAGCCCAGTGTGTTTACATAGCCTAAGACGTTCCCTATAAACTGTAGAGCCTGATCCTACATGTATACCCTTTTACTTTAGGATGTTTTTAGAATAATCACCTTGACTCTTACTGAAAAAAATTATTAGCCCTTTTCATACAATTTGCAGTCAGTCATCTGCCCCCAAACTTTGGCTTTAATTAGACCAAGTCCTACTTGATGAAGAGTAATCAGAATTACTTCCCAAATGCATGTGCCTATACTTAACTATGCATGGGAACAAATACCCTTAAACTGAGCATCTGCAGCCTGTTAAAAACTAAAGTAACCTGTCAGAGTGGATGGGTATAAACAGCGTTTTATGAGAATGGTTTATGCGTGATGCACTTATAGTGGATAGTGATCTAGATTGGAAAGTATTCATCCCCCCATCTCTTAAGTAGGGAGGGTAGAGAGCTTATTTCCCATCACCAAGGCCAGTGAAGACTCGTGTGCTGTTTATATTGCATCACTTTGTAAGCTTAAGTCTGGCTTCACTGCAACACACTGAGAACTGAAGTGATGGGATGCAACATTATCTTGCAGGACAGGCCCTTCGTAATATTCTTCATCTTTCTCTCCACCCATGCTATTAGACCATCACTATGGGTTAATGCAAAGACCATATGTAAAAGTGTCTTTACCAGTTAAACATTTCCTAAGATATTCACCTGCTTAGACTGCAAATGACCACATTTTAACTACATAGAAACAATGTAAAACATCCTAAGATTCACGCCTGAAGAAAAGGTGATGGGGAAAGTAATTAAAAAAGAGTGTGATTGGAAATTGATCACTTTCATATTAATTTAACAACATAAAACAATAAAACATCAAAGATCATGTTTACACAGAAACACAAGAAATATGATTCTTTCTAGTATAGGTTATAAAAAAATATATAAAGGATTTAAAATTTGTTTTACTGCTACCTTATGAAGCATGTGGTATTTACATTTTAACTGGGTAGAACAGAATTTTCTTCAACACTAACAGATGGATAGGTGTGTAAATGTGCCTATGGAATGTTGTGATAAATGTTTTTATTTATTCATCAAATACCATTCAAGGGACATCTCAAGACAAACTTTGTGAAATTCTTTGATTCCTGCACTCTTAATCATACCTCACTTTCTGCACATTCTTTCTCTCAACTTTGTCTCCCTCTGCACAGGTCCTGAAGAAGCCCCCATCAGGCCAGCTGGAAGGCGGATTGTGGTGCCCCCTGGTGGCCGCTCTAACATTACATCCCTCAGTTAAGAAGGTTGGTTAAGATAATTGTTCGGGGCAGGAAGAGGTCATTAGTTAAGAGTTGAAAAAAAAGAGAAGATAAGCAAAACATGGAATCCTCATGCCTTACCTTTCAAATACATTACCTGCATTACGCTTTAAAGAGTTCTGTAGTTCTTCTCCCAGGAAAGGATACATTAGCAACTTAGTCAATGTAGAAACTAGTTCAGGGTTACAGACGTTTAGTTGAGAAATCACAGGAGGGCTTCTGTTGATGTCATTCAACAAATTCAAATGCAAATTAAGATAAATAAGGAAAATGGTGCATTCATTATTACAGTTCAGATATATGTTTTCAAAACCATGTTTACCTACAAAACACTAGGAATTGTTTGGAATATTTAACTCCTGAAAGGTTTTCCTGGAGAGGGACCGCTGCCTTGGTCACGGTGAAGCACTCACATTTTGTTTCCATCATGTTAGATATTAGTGACTTCAGACATTCAACGCTAGCTTGCAGTTTTATCTTGTGCTACCATCAGTTGTGGAAAACCTACAATGTGATCACATACCTTTGTGAATGAGGCTATTTTTCATATGTTTGGTTTTTTTTTTTGGTCACTTGACCAGCAGCAGATGAGTGTGTGAATCCTTGTAGAAAGGCATCATAAATCAGCAGGTCATCCTGAACATTGATTGGTTTAAAAATGCCATTCATATCTGCTTGTCAACCTTATTTCTTTTTTGTGAAGTTACTGAAGCAAACTGAAAATCCATGGAAAATCAAGGACAAAATTATGTAAAAGTTAGCAACTAAGGCTTTACAAATCTGAATAAGAGTAGTAAGAAAGCAAATGATGAAATTGTGCTATTGCTGAAAACCTGCAGAGAAAAGTTATGTTTGGACATTATTTTCAACATTGCTGACTTTCTTTCTGCTGAGCTAACTGACTTTCTTAACAGAGTGCTAAACTTTGCTTAGTGCAAAATGAGCAAGCATTTCCCCCCAGTAATTATACTGTAAATTGGTTGCTTTCCTAGCTGCAACCAGCAACAATTTCTGAGAGATTTTATTTCTTCATTTTGTTTGTTGCAATAGTAGTAGTAATGCATGCCTACCGCTGGGGGGCAGGGTCAAAATGAATGGGGCTCTGCAAAGTATTAGTCACACTAGAGGAAGTCAGCACTGTCAATCAGTTCACTTACCAATCTTGAGTTTATATTCAGTACTGAGGCTTACTGCATTGCTTTCTGGTTCAGAGTGCACAGAGTTGTTTTGTCTGTACAACTGGTTACAATAGTGTGAATTGTTTTAAGGAAATAACAGAAAATCCAAGTAGTTATTGTATTTATGTTAGTTTGATTGTCTTTGTTTGAAATTTTATGTTCTTTTCTACTGTTGAATCAAAAAATAAAAAATAAAGATAAAAAGGAGGCAGGTCTAAACTAGTGATGTCCTAATTTTGTTCTTGAACAAATAGTTGCAACAGTTGTTTAGCTTTTTTTAAAGAACATTGTGATGTGCTTTAATCAGCCATAACTATTTACAGTTGAAGCGGGACAAATGTAATGGGGAAAAAAAACAACATACAATGTTGTGTAAGTCTTTCAGACACGACTTTTGAAAAAATCATAGGTGTAACGGCGAGGCACAGGCTGAGTGACGAGACGGTTGCGGAGAAACACACACGTTTATTTATTATATCTGTGGAGCAGGCAGCACACATTACACTATATTACATCACATTATATTCACACAAACCCACACCCGCGGATATACACATATGGACGGAGATGACATAAACACATGCCCAAAGGGCATCAACATGATCCTCTTCCTCTGATCAATACCACAAGAATATTCAGGAGTGTTTTGGGGAAAACTGACATGGCTTTACATGCTCATACAATTGTAATTACTAAATGAAGTTGATGAATGATAATAATCGTGCTCACCTTGGGAAAGAAAGGATGAACCAGTTTCAGTTTGAGAAAGAGTGGGAAATGTGTCCTCACTGGATAAAGAAATAACCAATAAAGAGCAATAAAGATTTCACCTTAAATGAAGGTTTAGACTTGGGTTGATAGGAGCACCTTACCTCATCTGTTTTTTAAGAGAGAAAGAGGATATGATTAAACTATATAAATAATTTAATAATAATATTATTAAATTATAATAATATTTAGATGTTACTTTTATAATTACTGTATTGACTTATATTCCACACCATTCTTTTATGCCAAAGAGGTCAAAGTGAAAGCACCTTCAGGCCAGAACCTAATAGTCCTAGATGTCATCTTTGCACTTTTACTGAGAGGGGTGTATGCCGGAATTAAAAACAGGGACCTATGGTCCCAATGGCCCAGATGTGACAGTGGCCCTATAACCCATGTTTATGTTGGTGTAGACCCTGTCCAGTATGTTCTGTCCCCCGGAAGCACATTTCATGTAGTGGTGGGATTTGGGCATCACTGTTTTTAAATCCACGTGGTTAAAATCCCCTGCGATGATAAAAACAGATTCTGGATACATGCTCTGCTGTCTGCATACTCCAAGTCCTGGGAGCAGCGGCCGCTCACTGTTTTTGTGTTGGTACACCATTTGTTGTTTACATATATGCAAAGCCCTCGCCCACTGCACTTACCGGAGGCTCGGGCCCTGTCATGCACATGGAGCGTATAACCATTTAGCTCGATAGCTGTATCTGGGATTGATGAATGAAGCCAAGTTTCCATGAAGATAAGAGTGTGACTGTCTTTTATGATGTTCACTGTCTACCAGGAGTCTCAATTCATCCATCTTATTAGCGAGGGATCTTGTGTTAGCAGGCCCGTTGACAGTCTTGCTGGGGCCCGGGACAAGAAAGATTCATGTGCCCCCCCAGCGCCAGCGGCGCGAGGGTTCGCGCGAAAATGACGTAATCGCAGTGGCTCCGCCCGTGCGCGACGGCCTCGCGCGCTGTCGGTTCGCGAGGTCGTGCACCTCTCGAATTTTGTAACTTCGCGCGCGCCGCGCTTCAGCGCAATGAACAAAGTCATGTTTGCAGGGTTCATACACCTTTATAAGGTGGAATTAAAGCACGTGTACGTCACTTTAAAGGTCCATTTCAATATTTTCCAGCACGTTAAACTTAATTAAGTTAAATATTTATACATATACTCGAAATGATTCGAAATAATTGGCTTTTTATCACATTATTTAATGGTTGTTTATTTTCAAAACGCCCAATCTTAAAGTCTTCACGAGAACTGTTCAGTCAGACAGCTATTTGTTGTGAAACGAAGTAGTTACAATTTCAAGCATTTTCAAGTACTTTACCCTAAATTCCAGCACTTTTCAAACCTGGAACACGATGCAACTTTAAAATTCGTAAATGTTTTTTCTTTCTTTTCTGCGCTCCAGATTTCTGTATTTACTTTAACTATCCACCACTGTATTTCCCGCTGTTGTGCGGGTACCGGCCGGCTACAGTCTGTGCTGGATCAAACCATTTTCCAGTGGGAGGCGGGGGTGTATGCACTTAATGGAAAATATGCAGATAGGTAAAAAACATATATATTGAGCCATTGAGCTTATTATGAGTACATAAGTTTATATAAATGAAAGATTTCAAGATTATTTAAAAATTATAGACTTTAAATTAAAAATAAATTGCTGGGCTCTTTGATGGGCCCCCCTGGCCCTAGGGCCCGGGACAACAGACCCGGTTGTCCCCCCCTGTCGACGGGGCTGTGTGTTAGCGAGGAAAATACTCTGAAGCAGCGGTTTGTGTGGCTGCCTTCGAAACCTCACCAGTACACCGGTGTTCTGTAGCCGCATTTCCTCCTCCTCTCCTTATGCCATCACCGCCACCACCCTACTGGGATAGACATCCATGTAGAGTTGGGGCTCCTCACAATGTCCATCGGGATGTTGTGAGTGTGACGAAACTCAGCTGCAATAGTTCACTTGCTGTGTAGACCTATCTGCAGAAGTTGTTGTCGGCTGTAGATGTTGTTCACCAAGCAAAGTAATCCTGAAGAACAGACAAATAGGCCTGGAAGACAGCTACAGATTTTTTTTATTGAGAAAATCTACATTTGAGAAATGACATTTAAAATGTAAATAATGTTAAGTATGAACATTGAGAACATCTTTGAATCCTATTTTAAACCCATGAGTTATTATTTTTACAGGTCAGTGAAAAACGAGAGGGGAGACCAAGGCCATTTGATCAACAGTGGTCTACAAACAGAGCCTGAAACTTCAAAGTTGTGTTTGCTAGTGATGTCAAACTCAAAATGCGTTTTAGTCCTCACTTAAGTTCAAGCAGCTGGTCTGAGATCAGAATGTTTACTGATTACTTGTAATCATTTGTGATTACAACTGATTACTTGTACTGTTTAATAAATAAAGTATTACACAAGCACTTACACTATTTACACCACCTACAGTATTTACACTACATTGCAATGTAAAAATGAATAATATCAGCTATATCATAGCTGAAAAATACATCTTAATGACATCATTAAAACAACCCTGTTCTCTGTAAAATAATGTTTTCATGACTAAAATTTATTTAGGGACACAATATGCTATGGGGGAATACTTCATGTCATTTTTCATTAAAAAAAACACATTAGCCCTTGTTGCCCACTAGATGTCACTGTGGCTGTGATGATTTGGATTTGTATGATTTGAACGTTTCACAAGATCGAATCATTTTCTGAATCAACTGGTTCATTTGATTCGATCTCGATCAAAGCACTTAATTAACAGAATTAACGGATAGTTTGCGTTACCATTGACGTTTGGTCTTAATAGTTCGTTTTACTATTTACGGCTTTACTATTGAATTTATAGGCCATGGTAAATGTGCAGGTTACCAATGATGGTAGGTACACAGATAAAAAATGGCATTTACAGGGTTGCCAAATTTTCAAGATCGCTTGGAGTGAGATTTGAACCTGGAGGAGGTGGCGAGTGTGAGAGCGTGTGAAGACGGTCGTGTGAAGACGGTCGTGTGTCTCACGGTCAATGCGTGAGAGTTGGCAACCCTGCATTTATCTAAACCAGGTATGGGCAACTTCCATGACAAAGGGGGCCAAAAAATTATCAGCACTATTATTGGAGGGCCACATGACCACGCACTTCAAATAATTGGATATGAAGGACACTACAAATTATTCTCAATAAGAACATTTTAAATGAATTCAGATCTGTATGTTTATTGCACCAACATACATATATTTTCTGCATATAAATGCATTAACATGTCCTTAATAAGCACCAAAGACAAAACATTTGCTTAATAAAAAAGTGCAAAAAGGAATTTGAACTGAATTTGAACTTCATATCAAAGAAGTGTAAAGCCTGGTATATATATCCGGCATCAAACGTAAATATGGCTTTGCAATGTTGTTCGAAACGATATGTGGTAGTACAAAGAAACACCCCTCAAAAAAGGGGAATGAACATTTACCTGACGCATTTTGATGTTGCTTTATGTTTCAGGTTTGAAAAGTGCTGGAATTTAGGCTAAAGTACTTAAAAATGTTGAAATTGTAACTACTTCGTTTCACAACAGCTGTCTGACTGATCAGGGGTGAGTTTCCCGAAACGTTCTTAGCGCTAAGTAGGCACATTACATTCTATCGCCTGACATGCCAACTTCACAGGTCAATAAAAAAAATATTCTACAGTAAAAAACTTCTTCTGGATTTATACAGTCACTTATGTGGTCAATCAAACCTGCTTGTCAGATCTCTGAGACGATGTAAGAATCAGGAGATACAGCCATAGAAACTAAGACCAATGCACTGTATGCACAGTACATTCTATCGCCTGACATGCCAAGTTCACAGGACAATAAAAAAAATATTCTACAGAAAAAAACCTTCTTCTTCTGGATTTATACAGTCACTTATATGGTCAACCAAACCTGCTTGTCAGATCTCTGAGACGATGTAAGAATCAGGAGATACAGCCATACAAACTAAGACCAATGCACTGTATGCACAGTACATTATCACCTGACATGCCAACTTCACAGGTCAATAAAAAAAATATTCTACACCGGTGTTCTGTAGCCACATTTCCTCCTCCTCTCCTTATGCCATCACCGCCACCACCCTACTGGGATAGACATCCATGTAGAGTTGGGGCTCCACACAATGTCCATCGGGATGTTGTGAGTGTGACGAAACTCAGCTGCAATAGTTCACTTGCTGTGTAGAACTATCTGCAGAAGTTGTTGTCGGCTGTAGATGTTGTTCACCAAGCAAAGTAATCCTGAAGAACAGACAAATAGGCCTGGAAGACAGCTACAGATTTTTTTTTTTGAGAAAATCTACATTTGAGAAATGACATTTAAAATGTAAATAATGTTAAGTATGAACATTGAGAACATCTTTGAATCCTATTTTAAACCCATGAGTTATTATTTTTACAGGTCAGTGAAAAACGAGAGGGGAGACCAAGGCCATTTGATCAACAGTGGTCTACAAACAGAGCCTGAAAGTTCAAAGTTGTGTTTGCTAGTGATGTCAAACTCAAAATGCGTTTTAGTCCTCACTTAAGTTCAAGCAGCTGGTCTGAGATCAGAATGTTTACTGATTACTTGTAATCATTTGTGATTACAACTGATTACTTGTACTGTTTAATAAATAAAGTATTACACAAGCACTTACACTATTTACACCACCTACAGTATTTACACTACATTGCAATGTAAAAATGAATAATATCAGCTATATCATAGCTGAAAAATACATCTTAATGACATCATTAAAACAACCCTGTTCTCTGTAAAATAATGTTTTCATGACTAAAATTTATTTAGGGACACAATATGCTATGGGGGAATACTTCATGTCATTTTTCATTAAAAAAAACACATTAGCCCTTGTTGCCCACTAGATGTCACTGTGGCTGTGATGATTTGGATTTGTATGATTTGAACGTTTCACAAGATCGAATCATTTTCTGAATCAACTGGTTCATTTGATTCGATCTCGATCAAAGCACTTAATTAACAGAATTAACGGATAGTTTGCGTTACCATTGACGTTTGGTCTTAATAGTTCGTTTTACTATTTACGGCTTTACTATTGAATTTATAGGCCATGGTAAATGTGCAGGTTACCAATGATGGTAGGTACACAGATAAAAAATGGCATTTACAGGGTTGCCAAATTTTCAAGATCGCTTGGAGTGAGATTTGAACCTGGAGGAGGTGGCGAGTGTGAGAGCGTGTGAAGACGGTCGTGTGAAGACGGTCGTGTGTCTCACGGTCAATGCGTGAGAGTTGGCAACCCTGCATTTATCTAAACCAGGTATGGGCAACTTCCATGACAAAGGGGGCCAAAAAATTATCAGCACTATTATTGGAGGGCCACATGACCACGCACTTCAAATAATTGGATATGAAGGACACTACAAATTATTCTCAATAAGAACACATTTTAAATGAATTCAGATCTGTATGTTTATTGCACCAACATACATATATTTTCTGCATATAAATGCATTAACATGTCCTTAATAAGCACCAAAGACAAAACATTTGCTTAATAAAAAAGTGCAAAAAGGAATTTGAACTGAATTTGAACTTCATATCAAAGAAGTGTAAAGCCTGGTATATATATCCGGCATCAAACGTAAATATGGCTTTGCAATGTTGTTCGAAACGATATGTGGTAGTACAAAGAAACACCCCTCAAAAAAGGGGAATGAACATTTACCTGACGCATTTTGATGTTGCTTTATGTTTCAGGTTTGAAAAGTGCTGGAATTTAGGCTAAAGTACTTAAAAATGTTGAAATTGTAACTACTTCGTTTCACAACAGCTGTCTGACTGATCAGGGGTGAGTTTCCCGAAACGTTCTTAGCGCTAAGTAGGCACATTACATTCTATCGCCTGACATGCCAACTTCACAGGTCAATAAAAAAAATATTCTACAGTAAAAAACTTCTTCTGGATTTATACAGTCACTTATGTGGTCAATCAAACCTGCTTGTCAGATCTCTGAGACGATGTAAGAATCAGGAGATACAGCCATAGAAACTAAGACCAATGCACTGTATGCACAGTACATTCTATCGCCTGACATGCCAAGTTCACAGGACAATAAAAAAAATATTCTACAGAAAAAAACCTTCTTCTTCTGGATTTATACAGTCACTTATATGGTCAACCAAACCTGCTTGTCAGATCTCTGAGACGATGTAAGAATCAGGAGATACAGCCATACAAACTAAGACCAATGCACTGTATGCACAGTACATTATCACCTGACATGCCAACTTCACAGGTCAATAAAAAAAATATTCTACTGTAAAAAACCTTCTTCTTCTGGATTTATACAGTCACTTACGTGGTCAACCAAACCTGCTTGTCAGATCTTTGAGACGATGTAAGAATCAGGAGATACAGCCATACAAACTAAGACAAATGAACTGTATGCACAGTACATTCTATCGCCTTACATGCCAAGTTCACAGGACGATTATAAAAATATTCTACAGTAAAAACTCTTCTTCTTCTGGATTTATACAGTCACTTATATGGTCAACCAAACCTGCTTGTCAGATCTCTGAGACGATGTAAGAATCAGGAGATACAGCCATAGAAACGTACAATACATGGGTCATTCCAGGATTTTGGTACATTTCCTGTCCCACCACTTAAATTTCAAATGTACATATCCAAAATATCTAAATGACTATTTTTTTTTAACATTGTACTTGTTATAAGACAAACTGTAAAATTTGGTGGAAAAATAAGCACCTTAGATATTATTCAAAAGACCGAATACCTTTGAACCACCTCAAAAAATGGCCATTTTCTCTTGTCCCACACATTGGGTGACCAACTCCTTTGCCAAATTTAACAATTAAAATAAGCTCTAAATAAATTACTTCCTCTTGTATATTGTTGAAATGCATCTCCTTTACTTATGAAAACAACTTCTTTGGTCTACGTTGTATTGCATGTCACAGTTTTTACACTATTAAGTTGTGTCCCACAACATGCGCGCAGCCCTGTTACCATAAGGAATTTTATCTGGCAGAGAAAGGGTTAAAAATATTTGTGTGCTGGCACAAAGGAATTTGCATCACAAGGACATTTCCTGCCCACATGGCAAGAAAAATGGTAAGTGCTCTAACAATTTTCAAGGTTTTTTTCCAAATATGTTTGTCCAAGTTGTGTGTGTCACTCAGTGAATGCAACCCTGTTCCTCATATTGTAAGACTAATATTGAGTAGAGTCAAAATTTACTTTATACACTTATATAACCATATTTGTCCTTGATCTTGTATACATAGCTAAATTTTACAGTGAGCATCTGTTCCTGGGGTAGACCACAACTTAGCCTAAATTTGCAACCCTGTTAGTCGCAACCCTGTTACTGCATACCAATTTACTGCACACCAATCTAATAACGAAAAAACTGCTTCCATATCTGAGATTGACGAATCAAATTTTTTGATAGTTTATAACCTGTAGATTATAAATATATGATTTTAAATGATCAAATTGAAGATCAAATTTTCAGAAGTTACCACCCCTGAAATGTACCAAAATCCTGGAATGACCCACATTCTATCGCGGCAACATAATGAAACTACCGCTTTATTTTTTTAAGGTGGAAAGGAAAGTGCGAATAAGACACTGGCGAATAAGGAACCAACTTCAGCCTCGTATGCTAGCTTGATTTTGATAAAGCTATGTCGAGTAAACCCTCTTAAAAACAAGTTTTCTGTTCCAACAAATTATTATGTGTGATTATTAATATTGTTATCATGTTAGGATAATGTTGTAAATACGATGTTCATTAAAATGATCTCTAAATCTGTATTACTGGGACCGATATTCAGTCCAGTTGGCATTATTTCCCATAGATACTCTCTCACACAAACTGAATAAATAATGAAACTGAATAAAAATTTAAGTCAATTAAATTTGTCATAATTATTTTTTAAATGAAAAGGTTAATACAGGTTTTTTTTTTTTTTTTTTTATAAATGCCATTTTTCTACACAGATTTCCCAACAAACAAAGAAAATAATAGCTGTACAATCTGTGGGTCAAAAAGTGTGGACGTCTGCCATTTTTCTACACAGATTTCCCAACAAACAAAGAAAATATCAGCTGTACAATCTGTGGGTCCAAAAGTGTGGACGTCAGAAAGGATATGCAGTGCTCACTTCTTGCCCACTGATATCAACCGTACACTGAAGAGGGCACATGTTAGAGAAGGAGCAGTGCCGCAGATTTTCAACCTTCCACCCCATTTGCAGGTAGTATTCCTAACATTTTTACCGTGTTTTTAACTATTAATATTTTTGCTGGTGTCATCCATGTTATCATACAACTTAAGGATGTTATTTCATATTTCTGTCAGCAAAAGCTACCAGCTAAGAGAAGGAGCCATAACAGTGCATGTGCCCTGAGACCCCTTCAATGCAGTGAGCTAAGTACTTCATACATACAGTATGTGTGGTAAGTGTTGTGTTTTATTGTCAGCAACTAGATGGAGCAATGGTTAGCCCATCACTAACCTTTGCTCCGTCCATGACAGTGCTCAGATCTGCATCAAAGATTGGCAGACACCAGAATTAGAACTTCAAACAAGAATTTTTATCATTTATTAGACCTCTTTCTGAGAGCTGCTTTTAAGCTTGGCATTTACAACTAATGATCAAGTATTCTTGATCATACTGTCATTTTTTGCAGGAACATACCTATCAAAATGATGACCAAGATTCCGTTCGCAGCAATCAGGTATCCAAGCTAGGAGAAGACTTGGAAAGGCTCAGGAAGAAGGCAAAAAATGCCAAAGACAGAGAAAAAAGAGCAAAGTCTCTCTGCAAGACTTTGCTGCAACAGCTTTCAGAGAAAGACCTGATAAACTCTGAACTGGAGCATCAGCTGCAGTCATATAGAGGTACATAAACTGCACAGTAAGCATTAAAGGACAGCACAGAATATGGTGTAATCATGTTTTATACAGAAAAACACAAATAGTTTAATTTATTAAATTATGGATACTTCGATACATTGTGGATAATTATGGATACATTCTTCCTTGCTGCAGAAGCAGAAGCTGCATCAGAAGTGCACAAACCTGGTTCTTTTTAAAGGCCAGTAAAGTTCTGAGAAGAATGATTTTGTTTTTTAGGTGGATATCAAAGTTGTGTTGTTATTGTCAGGAAATCTGAACTGCAAAGTAAATATTTTATTAAAGTTGATGAAATTCTGTAGCCAATGAGAAGTGGCTGCAATAAATGATTTTGAAAACTGTATATTGTGTCATGTCAATTTATCTAATTATGTATTTGTGGGAAACTGAATTGTGTAAGCTCTTTTCTGCTACTTGAAGGTGTCACGGTGAGCGGGCCGAGTCGCCACAGGTGGGCGCGCATCCCGGCCAGCAGCCGATCCCAGCACACACCCCCGAGCACGCAACCACTCCCACAGTCACAATCACCAGAGTACTGAAACACCTGTTTTCTATTATGTTGCTGTTTTTAAGCTTGCAGGTCGTACCGGTCCAGTGCTGCACATTGCCGCTACGAGCGTCTCTGGATCCGGCGAGCTTTTCACAAGAGTTCTCTTCCCGTGTTTGCGCTACGAGCATCTCTAAAGCTTCTCTGTTGGTGAACATGCTACGAGCATTACTAAAGCATAGCTGTGTGTGTGTGAACGCGCTACGAGCATTACTAAGGCTTCGCTGTTGTTACTGCTCTACGAGTATTACCGGTTTGAGTCATGGAGAATAAACACCCTACTGTTCCACCCACGTCTCCGGGACCGAATATTAAAAAGACGAAAAACCGGGACAAACCGGGACAGCCCGTGAAAAGCGGGACAGTTCAGGGAAAACCGGGACAGGTGGCAACACTAATCATTATGTGCTGTGGATGTTGTGTGTGTGTGTGTGTGTGTGTGTGTGTGTGTTCAGTTCACGGCAACGAATGACATTAGTATCACACAGGAAAGCACATCATTATATGTAGCAATCCCAGCTGAAGAATGGTCAAAAACTCGAAACTGATGATTCGTTAGATTTATTTGCTGTCTTCGGAATTCACCGTAAGAGCTAGTTAAAATGGAACAAAGTTTGCAATTACCATACAGAACAGTACAGACCATAAAAGCATGTTCAGTGCAAAACAAGTTCACAATCGCTTCTCACAATCACAATCAATATCGGTACAATGTATACTTACTTAAGTGCTCAGACCAAACAGACAACAAAAAAGAAATAAGCTTCTGGCAATTAAGCACCTTCAACTCAGTCAACCATATAAAGTATTTACCTTGTTTGCCATTCAGCTAGGTGCTAGTTTTCCTTTATGAGAGTCCTAACCACCTTTCTTGATGTCGTTTAGCCTTCTTTTCGCGGCAGTGACATAAATACGCTGCACAGCGTCACGAGTGGGCGGTGCAGCAGCAACCACCAAAATAAGAGTCTTTTCTCTTGCATTAATAAGCAACAACAACAAAAAAAACCAAAACAACTGAATATGTCAGATCCTTTACACTCCCACCAAATCACAAATACGACACACTGGGAATAATTTACTAGTCATGAGTGATTTCTCTAGATTAAGGATCTTCGAATGCTAATGAGTTTACATACAACCTGAACCTGAATCAAATATTTCATTGTTAAAGCTAAACCTTAGACTGAGAAATGTGGACGTAAGAAAGTAAGTAAAACATTATTCAGACTCCAACAATAGTACAAGTTTCTGAATTGGATATTCAACTATAGAAAGTGTATTGTTCAGGACTGCTCTTACTGTCCTGATCTGCCGTTCCCACACTCCGCCCGCATGACTTGAGTGAGGTGCATTCATGCAGAAGTCACACTGATTCTGTGCAAGAAACACGGCCAGTCTTTCTGTATTAATTTCATTTAGTGCTCTCTTTAATTCATTTTTGGCCCCAACGAAGTTGCTTCCTTGATCAGACTTGATCTGCCGTACTGTACCTCTTATCGCAATGAAACAACGCAGCCCATTAATGAAGGCATCGGTTGACATGTCAGTAAGCATCTCTATATGGACAGCACGAGAGCAGAAGCAGGTAAATAGGAGACCGTACCTTTTGTGAATGCTTCGACCCTGCCTTGTTAGAAAGGGACCAAAACAGTCCATTCCACAATAAGTAAATGGTGGTGATGGTTTCAATCGCTCTGGTGGAAGGTCAGCCATTTTTTGCTCCTCTACAGGTCTTCTTTGCTTCCTACAAGTGATGCAGTTGTGAATAAAGGATGCTACAATCCTATTGATGCCTGGGATCCAAAAACCGTTGGATCTAATCTCATTTATTGTAAGACCCTTACCTTGATGGCAGACCCTTTCGTGGTAGTGGGAAATTATCATTTTTGTGATGGGGTGATTTTTAGGAAGAATTGCAGGGTGTTTAAATTAGTTAGGAAGCGATGAATTATGAAGTCTACCTCCCACCCTGAGCACACCATCCTTATCTATGAAAGCATTAAGAGAATGCAATTCATGATGAGATGGCAGACAGGTTCCTTTGCTTATTTTCTTCAACTCGCATTGATACACCTCTCCCTGCAGGGCCTTGATTATGATGCATTGTGCATTGTCACGTTCAGTCACAGTAGTTAAGCTGTTAGACGTGTCCTTGTTGATTCGTCTGAGGATGCGAGCAACTGCCTGTGTCAAAAGTTAGACAAACGATCTATCAGGCTTAGATGTTCTGCAGCTTCCGTGTTCAGAGTGTGTACCACTTTGATTTCTGGGTCTCCAATGGGTAGTTCTAAAATAACATCTGATGGAAAGTGCATGTCTTTCTCCCATAAAAACCTGGGTCCTGTGAACCAGTTGGAGGACAGCAGCTCACTGACGGTCAAACCTCTCGAAGCATGGTCTGCTGGGTTTTCTAAGAATTTTCCAGAATTTAAGTCCAAAATTCCACTCTAAGAAGTTTGATAAATACAGGCCCAGGCAAAGAGCCGCATGCGGCTCGCGAGCCGCGGGTTGGCCTCCCCTGGCCTAAGTTTTAACATTAACATTTTTGTCACGTAGGGTTACGCCCCCTTCTCCTCGCTGTCACTCTGGTGTCTCTGTTCCTCGTGGTTCTGTTGTTCCTTGCCCGTTAGCCCCGCCTTGCTTGTTTGTCACCCTGGGCCCGTATTTATCAAACTTCTTAGAGTGGAATTTTGGACTTAAGTGCTGAAAAATTCTTAGATTTGCTCCTACTCACAGAGTTAAGTGTAAGTGCCAGTTATCAAAACTCTCAAGTATAAGAATCACTCTTACTCTCCCGAAAAGTTAAGACTGCTCCAGAGGACTCATAAGTCGTTAAGAGTTGCCACTAGGGGGCTGAGATAGCACTGAGAAGACAGTGACACGTGCGAACCTTCATTTTAGGTACACATTTCAATTTTATAGATATATAAATATGCACACAAATATGCACAATGCACAAATATGCACAATAATTAGGCATTAATATAAGCATGGGTTACATTTTTTTTTCTTTTTTTCGTGCAAGAGTGTAATATTCATGCTGCGATTTTCATACTTTAATTTTAAGCTTTGACTTCTGCCTTGTCAGTTATTGTATGTCATTTGGGAGTGAGTCCTCTGCCAGACTTCCTTCAGACGCTCACTTTTCCTCCGGCCATTCATGACTGGTGGTGTTTGGAAGCGCTGTCAGAGAGGGAGGGGCAGATGGAGAATCTGCGCTCAAGCCAGCAGGGTCGGGAGCACGAGCTTTAATACTGACAGATGCAATTATTTTATTAGCATCACAGTGTTTATGTGCAAATCTAAATAAATTTTAAAAACATTGTCTTTGAGATATACTTTAGAATTTCATTAATGCAGGATCCATTCCACATATCACCACAGTGTCTTCCCCCATGATACGCTGCACCACCTCACAAACTGCGCTAAGAGGCTTGCCCGGTGGTCCTCCGCCTGAATGTGATTCAGTTAGAATGTATGCAGTATCCAAAATAAATCAGAGAAAACATATGAATAACAAAAGAAAGAAGGAAACAAATTTTTTATAAAGATTATTTATTAACTACATAAATACGCTGTGTTATTTTACAAAAATCATGACTGCAACATTATTAAGTTAAATGTGAAGGTATTTCAACATTTTCTGAATTTTATCTTGACATTTCTCAGGAAATATTCTTGAACATGAAATCCGATCCAGTGATTGGTTCTTGCAGGGAGTTTTGAAACGACGTCATCCAGGATCAGCTTTGCGGTACAGCCAGGTGTCGTAAATCAGCTCTGAGACTGACACTTACGAATTGCTCCTACACTTCGCTTAAAGTGAGACTGAGAAGCTTGATAACTAACTTTTAGTCTCAGCTTTTAACTAAGAATTATTTTAGACATAAGTCAATTCTTAGCAGCATTCTTAGGAGTAATTCTAAGAAGTTTGATAAATACGGGCCCTGGTTTCTGTCAGTCTGCCACACCCGTGTTGTAATCGTCCTCAGCTGTGTCTTGTTAGTTCCAAGGGTAGAATAGTGCCCTATAGGCCCTGTGACGCTGCGTGTCTGCAAAGCCAATAGATGACACCGCTCTCAACATTTTCACCTCATCTAGCACCATGCACCAGTTCTCCATCATCACTGTGTCTCTGCTTGGGTTCTTCATTGGGTTAAACAGTGGTGATGAGGGTGGAGGGATTGAGAGGACCAACACAGGACTGATCACTGTGGGTAATGGACAGACCTGGGGATCATGGGGCGATGCAGAGGTGTGTCCACTGGGCACCTACGCTACAGGCTTTAGTCTTAAGGTGAGTGTATCTCACTGGGTGAGATTTATTATCACAGCATATACATTATATACAGTCACATTATATACAGTGCAGAGGAATAAGACAGAGACTGTGTGGGTTCTGCTCTCAGTCGGGTCATGTGCAGCCTTTCCCCTAATTCACCAATTTCCAACGAGTTTTACAAATTGCTTTTGCACTTTGTAACCTTGGCAGGTTGAGCCTTCGCAGGGGTCTGGGGACGACACGGCCATGAACGGAGTTGCCCTTCGCTGTACAACACAACTCTACAATGATTGTTCATATGAGTCCTATTCCACAGTGAGATCTGAAACGGGAAGGTAATTCTTTCATCTCAGATCGAGTTTTGACACGTTTCAGCAATCAAAGATTTTCATTTCAGTCCCTATGTATTTTTACCCTGTTGCCTTTTTGTTTTGTTTGGAATTCCAAAGACACCTGGACCAGGTTGAAGAATGATGATCATTAGCCTCAGGATTTATTAGAATATGGGATTTCTCTAACTGCTCCATCTCACTAATGGCAAACCAGTTGTTCTTGCGTCTTTCAGTTGGGGGAAATGGACCAGAAATAAGTGGTGCACAAATGGATATCTGGTGGCTTTTCAGCTGCAAGTAGAGGGATCTCAGCAGGATGGTGATGACACTGCTGCTAACAACATAAGGTACTCTCCTCAACACATTATATTGAATCTGTAACGTTCGACCCAAGAAGTAAAACGTAGACATGAACATGACTGACAGGAGGGAAGGGGTTATACGTTACAATCTTGTAATTTTGAGTAATAAAATAATTGTAAATGTGTTTAGTGTCTTATCGTGCCAGGGTAATGTTCCAAATGCTTTCTTGTGCAAATTTAACCAGTGATTATAATGAGTGCAGTGAAGATGAATACAGGGCATATTTATCACCTGTCCAGGTTCAAATGCAGTGATGGTGAAGTTCTGGAAGGTGATGGCATGTCCTGGGGGAGCTGGGGGTCGTGGAGCCCAACCTGCCCTGGGACGGGCATCTGTGGTATCGAAACAAAGGTGGAGCTCCCTCAGGGAGACGATGATGACACCGCTCTCAACGATGTCCATTTCTACTGCTGCAGATAAGGTGAATGGCATTTTGGAATGCATGAAAAACTCTACTGAAGTGGTCTAAAGGGGCCCCCGTCTGTTGGGTTTTTGATAAACAGTTGGGGCAGGACAGCTAGCAATCAGGAAATACTAGCGGTCATAAAAAAACATTTTAAATCTCCTTTGTTTCCAGATTATAGGATGCAGTAGTGGCAGATACAGAAGAGCTACAAGTCTGAATAAGCCACTGAACAAACCACAAACTTCATTAAGATGAAAGGGTTGTAGTCACAATTGTGCACTTTACTTCTACACTGTGCTCGTATTTGTTGACAGTATGAACATCAAAATAAAAATGATGGTCAATACTTTGTAAACTCTATATTTGTCATTTTTCAATATGAACTCCAATTCAACAATCATATTTAGCAATAACCCTTAGTTCTTCTCAAAATAACAATATTAATTTTGGTGTTTACACACACAAATTGAAGTGAAGATTAAGTGTCATGTTGGAAGGGGAGATGTGAACTGACTCACTAGAGTTCTTGTTCTGTTTGCTGTTTCTGCAATAGCTAACGAGTTTAAATAGTGGCCACGTCTGGTTTAATTTGCTGCACAATATACAGGCTAGCTAGCACTAGCCTTCACTGGACCAAAATTGGCTTCACTGGACTAAGATTACCTTCTCTAGGCTAACACTGCCTTCACTTGTGTAGCATTAGCATCACTGGGCTAACACCCTAGTTACACCTTGACCATGCTCTTAAATTTGATAAACAAATTAACTCTGTTGTAAAGGAGGGTGGGAGTTTTTCCTTGCCACTGTCGCCTTTGGCTTGCTCATTAGGGATCTGGACCCATATGATTGTAAAGCTGCTTTGTGACAACATGTATTGTAAAAGGCACTATATAAATAAATTTGACTTGACTTGGAGTAGCTTTTATCAGTTAAGAAACATCGCCAAGTTGAAATCTATTTTATCATTTAAGGACCTTGAGATAGTCATACATGCTTTCATTACCTCACGCCTTGATTACTGTAACTCCCTTTATATGGGAGTCTGTCAGTCTTCTTTCGCCCGTTTGCAGCTTGTTCAAAATGCTGCTCCCAGATTACTTATGGGTACAAAAAAGGGAACATATTACACCTCTCCTGGCCTCATTACATTGGCTTCCCATTAGTTATAGGGTCCAATTTAAAGTTTTACTTTTTGTTTTTAAAGCTCTCCATGGTATGGCACCGTGATGCATCAGTGACATGTTACGCCCCCACAAAGGACACTTTGGTCTTCAAATAAATCATTGCTAGCTGTCCCACAGTCTCGTTTGAAACTCTAGGGAGCCCGTGCTTCTTCTGTGGAATTCATTACCCTTGGATATTAGGTCAGTCATAGAGGAATTTAAAAACACTCACATTCCTACATCATTACCTGAACTCAGTACAACACTCACATTCCTACATCATTACCTGAACTCAGTACAACACTCACATTCCTACATCATTACCTGAACTCAGTACAACACTCACATTCCTACATCATTACCTGAACTCAGTACAACACTCACATTCCTACATCATTACCTGAACTCAGTACAACACTCACATTCATACATCATCATTACCTGAACTCAGTACAACACTCACATTCATACATCATCATTACCTGAACTCAGTACAACACTCACATTCATACATCATCATTACCTGAACTCAGTACAACACTCACGTTGCAACCCGGTCTCATTCCCCATGCGTATGAAATCGTACGCAAAACTATGCACTGAAATGCGTACTCATCGGTACGCAGCGAGCCTGCATACAAATGTTACGCCGCTATCAAATACATGTAAATACTCGCGCCGATTCCCGACCAAAACGATCCCTAGGCTATAGTAGGTGTCCAAAATGATCGTAGTATCTACTCTGTACAGTATATTAAAGCAAACGCTAAAAAAGATTAGACATTTGACGTTTTGCGAGTTGAGAGAGGGAGATAGAGACGCACTTCTTGAGCGTAATGCCCAGTGGCACGGACGTAGTTTGGGGGGGGACGGGGGGACATGTCCCCCCCACTTTTTCAAAAGTCGGTTTTGGTCCCCCCCAGTTTTTACAGTTAAAAACAAATATCTAAATAGCGACGAATCTAGCACTAGGACCATGCAGAAAACGACCGCTCTGAGCTCAGCTCTGGTAATACCCCCCCCCCCCCCCCCCCCCCCCCCCCCCGAGAGAGAGAGAGAGAGAGTGATAGAGATGTTTCATAGTTTAAGGATTGTGTTTGGCTACTTTTCTTTGTGTAGAGACAAACGAAATTTTCACCTAAACGTATTCATTCTTTTATTCTGTTTCTGGTTCTTCTCGGGTTCTGATACGCCTAAATGAACTGATTAGTATCCAAGCTTAAATAATGATGGATTAAAAAAAGATTAGACATTTGACATTTTGCGAGACCACCTATGGAAACATCCCAACATATGTATTTTATGTGCTCAGACAAAGACTCTTACTGTGAAGTTCTGCACACATTGGTAAGGTTGCTATCCAATTTGAGCATGATTGCGACCATCGATATCAAGGATTTGAAGCGAAGATTGTTTAAGGGCACTACAATTCATACAGCCTGAAGTGAAAGTGAGCGCCTCCCAGCTGTCGGACTGTGTGCACTTCCGCCCAAGTCACTGGACACAGAATCACAGCGCTAGTGATGGGCAGACGAGGCCTCATGGGTGTATGGCACATTTCCCCAAACTGTGTTGACACAGTGTTGAAACAGTGTTGCTGTATCACTTAATGGCGACATCTACTGGATTTAAAGAGTCATTGCAGGCAACTTCAATAAAAACGGGAAACGGACTGAACAAGGTTCATTCACAAGTTTTTATTTAGAAACATCAGCTGCTTTAAAATATTTGGGCTCAGACGATTGCGCCGTTTACATACAATTTCTCCTGCTTTTGAAAAGACCCTTTCACAGGGCACTGATGATGACGGCGTACATAGATATTTCATTGCCAGTTTATATAAAGTAGGGTAATGAAGTCTTTGTGTTTCCCAGTATTTTAATGGATCCTGTGATCTTGGTGTGTTCGCCTCAGAGATGTACCTTTGTACCTCAATAATTGAATCAGTGGTGACATTTGATTTGGACTGGCTCTCCTTGACGTCCATGTCCAGCTGCTGCCACAGGTTGTCATCTGATGAATAAATGTAATGCATCTACATTACTAATTATGTATTTCTAATCACATGGAATGATTTGCAAGAATAATAAAATACAAATAAACACAATTAACAATCATGAAATACCTAAACTGGGAGCAGACATTTGAGTTGAAGGTCCAGCTTGGTCATCTTCCATTTGTGTTGGTATAGCCTCTCATTTCTGTTGCGCACTCAGATTTTAATCGTTTCACTGCTTCATTGGCTTTTGACGCACTTAAGAATGCCATCGTCTTGAACCGAGGGTCCAACAGTGTTGGTATTGTCATGACACTTAATGACTCCAGGTTGCACAGTGTTTCTAGCAGTCTTCTTTTAAGGTTTTCCACAAGATTAATAGCAATTTCCGTTGTTACATTTAATGCATTTCGTTGCAGTGAGTGGTGCAACATTTTAAGCATTGGGATTACTTTTGATCCAGACACTCTTTTTTCCTCAGAGAGCTCCACTGTTGCTTGATTAAATGGAGCAAGCACACGCAGCGTCTCCTATTGTAAGTGCCAATTTTAATGTAACATTATTTGAACATTGTATTTGAAATGTGTGTTACTGTAACCAATCTGTGGACAACAATTATAATAATGACGAATAACTCAGTTGATCATTACGTGAAGGAATTTAATGTTGGGTTTGGTAGCAATATACTACCTGTACCTGATAACCTTGTTATCGGGCTGGAGCGTACCTCACAAGATGTAGTCACTCAACAATTTTTAACAATTAAACAGTATGACTAAACACCCTTGCAATTGCATCAGTTATTAATATACAGGACAATATTCGAAACCACATAACAATACATCTCAACTGTCAGATGGGAATGTCCAAAGTACATGACAAGTGTCCTTGGATAATTACACCAACATTTCTGTTGATGTCGAGTTGTCAGATTTGTAATAAAAATAAAATAAAAAAATAAATAAAATAAAATAATGAATGTGTGTGTGTGTGTGTGTGTGTACTTGTAGAATGTCCAGAACACTGAGGAGCGTTGTAGACTGCTCTTTGCTCAATCCTCTTATCCGACGTCTCACTCCAAACACAGTCACAGCAATAACTTTACAGCAGGCTAACAGGAGGGTGAAAAAGCACAATTAGCACGACGGTTGCACATACGACCAACAACGTCGTGATGATCTTTCTCATTTCGCGCCGAAAGTAATCTGACAGGCGCGCTTTGTAGCACACTTACAAAAAATAATCACAATAACAAAATACCACAAAGTTAACTCAACTATATATATATACAGACCACATTTTAACATTAACAAAGTTAAGCTAGATATTTTTGTTCAACAGAGTTAACTGAATTGACTAGCGACAACTAACCAACTCCTAGCATGTAACCAAAATTATTACTCTTGTTAAATTGAACAGATTAATACAAAAATAATATCCACAGTCACATTGTTTCATATTACAACACACTACATTAATATTTACTCAACAACATAGAGTCTGCTCACCTAACAGGAGGGTGAAAAAGCACAATTAGCACGACGGTTGCACATACGACCAACAACGTCGTGATGATCTTTCTCATTTCGCGCCGAAAGTAATCTGACAGGCGCGCTTTGTCCTCCAGTGACGTTCTTTCCAATCTACCGTAACGCAATCCCCATACTCGCAAACTGCACTAGTATACAGTAAACTGACGCAAAGCTCTTAAAGGGCCAGCATCTATTTAATAATGGCCTTGATCATTTTTAATGAAATTCCATGTAGGTTACATCCTCCCCCACTTAGAATATGACGCCCCCGTCACACTCTATAAGTAAAGAATGAATCAAGTCCGCAATCTGTTCTTGCCATGACATCAAGAGATCATAAATCTTTGACTGAGGTGAAGATGTATCAACCCTGTGCTGTCTACACCCAACATGGTAATCTGTCAGATAAGATGGAGGAACTCGTTTCCTCTGTGGTCTACCCCGTGGTGGGGTGGGGCTTACTACCCACTCACTCTCAGATGATCCTGAAAGATCCATTACTAAATTTGGTGCTTCATTATTTAGAGACCTCTGAGAGGGGGTTGCAGCTCTCTCAGCTGAGCTCATATTCCCTTCTTCGGAAAACAGCAACTCAAGGGTGTCATCAGGCTTCTGTGCTGCGGAAACATCAATAGAGTCTACTTGCTGCTTTTCATTTTCTCTCGTGTCTTGCAATGATGCATTACACTCGTGAACATCCATTCCAGCTTCTAGGTTTACTGGTAAGAATCCACAGGGAAGCAGCAGATCACGATGAAGAACGCGTTCTCCCCCTGCTCCATTCTCCTGCTTTACCACATACACTGGAAGATTCTCATCAGGCTGCCGGACCACCACATGGACGGCAGGTTCCCATCGGTCGGAAATTTTATGCTTCTTCCTCAGGCCCAAATTTCTTATAAGAACACGGTCACCTTCCTCCAGAGGCATAGCAGTGACTTTTGCATCCCAACGCTGCTTATTTAGTGCCTGTCTCTTCGCCATATTACTGGAAGCCAGGTTGTAAGCATATCTAAGCCTGTTCTTCAAATCCCTCACATACTGAGAGTGTGTTTTTGGGTTATATCCCCTTGGGTTGGTACCAAAGCAGAGATCTATTGGAAGGCGTGGCTGTCGGCCAAACATGAGGAAGAAAGGCGCTTCTCCTGTCGCATCGTTTCGCGTACAATTATAAGCATGTACTAAAGGCCTGACATATTTCCTCCACTCTTCTTTCCTCTTTTCCTCTAAAGTACCTAAGAGGTCAAGAAGCGTCCGATTGAACCTCTCAACTGGATTTCCCCTAGGGTGATAAGGGGTAGTACGTGACTTCACTCCAGAAAGTGCACACAGTTCTGCTACTACTTCTGACTCAAAGCTAGCTCCTTGATCACTATGCAACCTGCGTGGAAACCCATAATTACTTATGAAATTTTCCCAGAGAACTTTTGCCACCGTCTTGGCGGTTTGGTCTCTTGTAGGATACGCTTGTGCATATTTTGTGAAGTGATCCGTTACAACTAGGATGTTACGTGTATTACTTGAGTCAGGCTCTAAGCTCAAGAAGTCCATGCATACGAGCTCTAGAGGGGCAGATACCTGAATATTAACCAGTTTGGCCGCTCTTTGCACATGCGACTTCCTCCTTATACACCTCTCACATGTTTTGCACTTAGCTTCAATATACTGAGCCATTTTAGGCCAGAAAAATCTGGCTCTGGCCAGCTCTATCGTTCTCTCTATGCCCATGTGACCAGTTTCATCATGGACACCATGGAAGGCTCTTTCTCTGTGGCTGCTTGGTATAACCAGCTGGTAGAAAACATCCCCACTAGAATCATTAACCTTGCGGTGTAATACTCCATCCTTTAACAGGAGTTTTGTCTTTTCTCTCAAGAGCAATTTAATTTCTGGATGATGAACATACACTTCTGGGGTCTCCTGAGGGTTCTCCAACATCTCTATTAGGTAGGCCAAACTGGAATCCTCCCATTGCAACTGTCTCCAGTCTTCTGCGGACATCCCAGGAAGTGTTTCTTGACCTGGCCAAAGGGCCGGATCCAGTAGGTCGTCAGGAACGGCTCCCTCACCACACAGTAATGTTTCTACTGCTGGAATTGCACTATTAACTTCCTCACTTCCCCTTGGCGATTCTGTGAGAACATTAGCGTTGTGGTACATGCACAATGTACCTATCGCTTCTCCATCATAGACACTGTATTCTGAGGGCCGTGGGCTGGCACATTTTAACAGCTGAGCAATCCTTTGATCCAGTTCATCCGACTCCTCATCTGTCAGTGGCTGTCCACAAGGCCTCCTCGAAAGCCCATCAGCATCCGCATTATGCCTCCCAGACCTATAATGGATGTCGAAGTTGTAGATTGACAATGCTGCGAGCCACCTATGACTCGTAGCATCCAGTTTGGCACTCGTCAACACGTATACCAGTGGGTTATTATCTGTTAGCACCTTGAATTGAGCTCCATACAGATAATCGTGAAATTTTTCACTCACTGCCCATTTAAGAGCAAGGAATTCTAATTTGTGAGCGGGATAGTTCTTCTCACTCTTAGAAAGTCCCCGGCTGGCGTACGCTACTACCCTAGTCTGGCCATCTTGTACCTGGTACAACACTGCTCCTAACCCACTGGTACTTGCATCCGTATGCAACACATAAGGGAGCCGCCAGTCTGCAAAGCCAAGAATGGGTGCGGAGGTCAGTCTGTCAATAATCACCTCAAAGGCCGCCTGCTGCCCATCTGTCCACCTGTCTCCTAACACTGGTGACTTTGCTCGTGGACCATGTCCAGGGTGCTTATGCCTGGAGACAAAATCCCCAGTCAGTAGATCATTAAGGGGCCGGACAATCTTAGAGTAGTCACGGACAAACCGCCGGTAATAGCCAGCAAACCCTAGAAATGACCTAAGTTCCCGAACTGTTTGAGGGCAGGGCCATGTCTTTACAACAGCAATCTTGTCTGGGTCTGGCTGGATTCCTAGTGCGGAGATTTGATGTCCTAAATACTTTACTGAGGTTTGGAAAAACTTGCATTTTGAGGGAGATAGCTTAAGGCCAAAATCTGAAATGCGTTTTAGTACTTTCATCAACCTGTCCTCGTGCTCCTCTAACGTGCTAGAGAATATTATGAGGTCGTCGAGGAAAGTGATGACTTCTTGTAAATTCAGTCCCTCCATTACTTTCTCCATCGTACGCTGGAAAGTAGCTGGTGAATTGGTGAGCCCTTGCGGCATTCGCCGGAACTGCCATGTGCCAAATGGGGTTGTGAAAGCTGTTTTCGGCCTATCGGCAGGCTCTACTTCCAGCTGATAGTACCCACTCTTTAAATCCAGTACACTAAACCACTTTGAGCCAGAAAGTAAGGTAAATGTCTCCTCTATGCGAGGTAGTGGATACGCATCCTTCTTGGTGAGATTGTTTAATCTCCTATAATCTACTACCATCCTCAATTCACCATTTTTCTTTCTCACTAGTACAATCGGTGATGCATATGGGCTGCTAGATTCTTCAATGATGTTTGCTGCTAGCAGATCTTGTAAATGTCTCTTTAGGTCATTGAAGTCAGCTGGTGAGACTCGTCTGGTTCGTTCCTTGAAGGGAACATGTGGCTCCAACTCTATGCGATGTCGAACGCCCGAAGCAGTGCCCACATCTATATCACTCCGGGAGAAGGCGTGTGGGACTTCCTCCATGATTCTGCCTTGCAATCGCTGTCTGAGATGTTGGCTGATGGGGCTCTCATCAAAATTCAGTTCAAGGGGCTCCATGACCGGGGCAGTATCCTCATTCTGAGAGACCAGTAAAGAGTGTGCCTGTAGCAGGGTAGCCTCGGGAGGGCCGTCTAGATCTCCAGTAATGGGAATAGCCCAGTCAATGGGGGAGCATTCAGCTATGATCATCTTTGGAGGCAGAGTAATGTCATGATGGGACATGTTCTTTACCAGCAGCTCAACTTTAGTATGAGACGTGGTTTTCAAGTCCACTAGTTGGTCATAGACTATAAGGCCTCCGGGGGTATTTACTGTATCGGCTCTTGTGATGAGAGCACGAACCATGGCATTATTACGCTTAGGACGACACATCCCCTTTACCAAGTTCGTTTCACCCTGCTTCAGGTGAACTGGCCCCCTACTACTGAGCCTGACCTGAAGGACCTTGATATTTTCTGATTGAGGTTTTGACTTCTCATATGTTGCATATGCCATAGCCCATGTGGACTCGATGGGCAAGGTCTTAATAAATGCATTACCCCCTCTCTTTCTACACTGCTGCGTCAACTGTCTTAGAACATTAGTGCCCACAAGTAAAGGAAATTTTGCATTATATGACTGATCTGGGCTCACTAATACCAGTGATTTAAATATCTGACCTGAGCCACATGCACTTTGTGGAAACTGCAAATCCGCCTCCAAATATCCTAAGTAGGGGACACGTTGGCCAGCTGCACCCTCAATGCTGAGGATGCTGCCTATCGATTGCAGTTCACGGTGACCTAAATGTTGTGAGAAAAAGGACTGGCATACTATTGTTACTTGCGAGCCGGAGTCTATTAAACAGGGGCATTGTATTCCATCTAACCAAGCGACACTTCCACAAGTGTCACCGATAAGGCCATCGGGGATCTGAGCATGTTCATCTGCAGGGGTTGACCCTCCAGGAGTGCAGTGGTTTAAAAGAGAGGAACTAGTTTGGTTTTGAGCTCCTGCCTGTTCCGCAGCAGGAGCCCTTACATGTTTAAAGGCTGTCTTGGTCCTAATGACTGAGACCGATCTTGTTTACTACGATGTCTCGCACACAACTTGCTTTGCACCAGATCTGCATTTGAAGAGTTTGTGCATTGAGGCAGCAGGTGGGAACTCTCACCACAATTATAACAGAACCTCCCCGTCACTGTATTCGTCCCTGAAGAGGAATCAGAGGTAGTCATGGGTCTCTTGCTGTTCTGTGGGGATTTGCGATTAACTCTATCACTCTTAGTGCATTGTCTACTCCATGCAGGCTCATTCTTGAGCATTTCAGCCTCAAGGTGCCGAATCCTCTCCTCGAGTTGCTCTCGGGTTGGGACATCCTGATCATCGTTATCTGAGGAATTGGGCTCTCTATAAGTCACATGCGTTTTAGTATGAACCTGGGTCACTACTTCTCCTAAATGCCTTCTTTTTCTTACTTCTTTAAGTAGTCTTTCCTTCTCATATGTTCTGATCTTAAGTAAAAGCTCAGAGAAGGTGAGTGTACCCTTTGTAGTTTCACTCGGTATACTTTTTAACTGTAGGGAGGCTATCAGATGATCATCCCAACAGCCCCTGAGGAACTGCTTCAACAACTGAGTATCAGCATCCTTGGCATTCACACCCTTCCTCTCTACAGCTTCATGCAGCAAGGTCTGAAGACGGCACAAATAATCACTAACCCCTTCTCCTCTATTTTGATGCGTCTCCAAGAACTGTATGTACAGCTCCTCACCTTCTGTGACATTCCCGTAGGCATTGTCCAGTTCCTGGTGGTAAGCATCTGGTGAGGCGTGTAAGCCTATCCGTAGTGCTACATTCAATGCAGGGGAAAGCAAACTGTCGAGCAGTGCCCTACGCTTCAGATTCTCGTTCAAACTTGGATCTTGTAGCATCTGTTCAGCACGCAGTCGCCACGTGGCGAAATCTACCTCATTAGGAGGTTTATGCGGTTTGCCCGAGAACAAAGGTAACTGCCGCATAGCCGAGGCATATGTCTGAGGATCCTGCCTTACGATATGTTCAACCAGAACGCGATGCGCGTCTAATGGTATGGGTATTACCAGTGAAGAGTCAGCCTTAGCATCTGGAGTGTGGACGGAAGAGTATTTCTGGCCACTCGCTGCTGACTCCATTTCATCTGGAAGGGCCTTCTGTTGGAAATGTGTGGCAGGGGTTGATGTTAACGGGCTATGTGTCTGGTTCCCCTTTCCATACATGTAACTCATAGCCTTCTGACTCAGAGTATCGGGGTTAACATTGTATGCACTTGCTAACTCACCAACTCTCTCCCGGAAGTTGATTGTCATATCATTAAGAACGCGAGCTAATGGGGCTATTCTCTCACTGCTAGGAGATGCTACTGTTCTATCAGGATGGTATTCCTCTAGTTGGAGAACTTCCCAGTAGGAGCCACTGCTATTTGCATACTCAGCCTCTAGGAGTATGGGTGTTACACATTCCCGAAATTGACATAGTAGGGTGCCGGGTTGCACGTCAATGTACTGAATTTTAACTACCCTATCCAGTGATGTGAACACTTCTTGCACTCCCTCTAAGCTGACCTCGGGTGCAACCCCTTTCAGTATTACTGTGTACTCTGGGTCAAATCCGTACTGTTCACAGAGCTCCATTTTACCTAGCTTCCTATTAACGTCTACAAAATGTATAATTTCACGTCACCCGAAGGAACGCTCCAGCCCCACGTTGGGCGCCAAATTTTCCTTATGTAACCAATCTGTGGACAACAATTATAATAATGACGAATAACTCAGTTGATCATTACGTGAAGGAATTTAATGTTGGGTTTGGTAGCAATATACTACCTGTACCTGATAACCTTGTTATCGGGCTGGAGCGTACCTCACAAGATGTAGTCACTCAACAATTTTTAACAATTAAACAGTATGACTAAACACCCTTGCAATTGCATCAGTTATTAATATACAGGACAATATTCGAAACCACATAACAATACATCTCAACTGTCAGATGGGAATGTCCAAAGTACATGACAAGTGTCCTTGGATAATTACACCAACATTTCTGTTGATGTCGAGTTGTCAGATTTGTAATAAAAATAAAATAAAAAAATAAATAAAATAAAATAATGAATGTGTGTGTGTGTGTGTGTGTGTACTTGTAGAATGTCCAGAACACTGAGGAGCGTTGTAGACTGCTCTTTGCTCAATCCTCTTATCCGACGTCTCACTCCAAACACAGTCACAGCAATAACTTTACAGCAGGCTAACAGGAGGGTGAAAAAGCACAATTAGCACGACGGTTGCACATACGACCAACAACGTCGTGATGATCTTTCTCATTTCGCGCCGAAAGTAATCTGACAGGCGCGCTTTGTAGCACACTTACAAAAAATAATCACAATAACAAAATACCACAAAGTTAACTCAACTATATATATATACAGACCACATTTTAACATTAACAAAGTTAAGCTAGATATTTTTGTTCAACAGAGTTAACTGAATTGACTAGCGACAACTAACCAACTCCTAGCATGTAACCAAAATTATTACTCTTGTTAAATTGAACAGATTAATACAAAAATAATATCCACAGTCACATTGTTTCATATTACAACACACTACATTAATATTTACTCAACAACATAGAGTCTGCTCACCTAACAGGAGGGTGAAAAAGCACAATTAGCACGACGGTTGCACATACGACCAACAACGTCGTGATGATCTTTCTCATTTCGCGCCGAAAGTAATCTGACAGGCGCGCTTTGTCCTCCAGTGACGTTCTTTCCAATCTACCGTAACGCAATCCCCATACTCGCAAACTGCACTAGTATACAGTAAACTGACGCAAAGCTCTTAAAGGGCCAGCATCTATTTAATAATGGCCTTGATCATTTTTAATGAAATTCCATGTAGGTTACATTACCACTAGGCGCCTGTAGGTGGCAGTTGCGATTTGTTTAATTACTGTGTGTGGTTTAGGTTCGTGGGCAATAGGCACGTTCAAGCTACAAGACATGCGGTTTGGGGTGACGGAGCCTCACCTATTCTGACCGCAGTTTTAGGATTTAGGAATTAGAAACATGAATATAAGTACTTAGTTCTCAGTTTATACGTTTAGTTCAGCTTTCTTGTGATATTTTTTGAAGAAATAAAATTTTTGTTTGGAAACCTAAAACGCGAGTTGGAATGTGAGTCAAAACTGCATGTGTGGATCTACAAATAGTCAGAAAAGAGCTCCAAATAGATGAAGAAACCCCTTGGATGTCCTGAAGAGTGGATTCAGTCATCTATATGCAAGTATTGACCACAAGTTTGGATTTTTGTCGAAGGAACAAGTAAGAAATGTATTTGGCTTTGCTAATGGAGTTAGCCAATGACTCAGCAAAATTGTCCTTACTGCTATCTGCTAATGCTAGTTCTGAGGAGTATGGAAACCTCCCTTATGGAAAATAACCACATATAACGATTATTGGAATTGTGTTTGTGGAAAAGAGGAATATCAGAGGATTTAAAATGTATGAACAAAATGATGCTACTGTTCGTCCTAAGAGGACATTAAAGCTAACTGCTAAAGGCATTGAACAAAAGCTTAGCACGACATTGGCAGATAGGAAATCTAAGTTTGCACACCTCTGTGGAATAATGAAGGATATTGATGTCCTAATGGAAGATGAAAATAATGCTCGTACAGTTTCTCGGAAATTGTCAACAGAGTTTACAGAAGTGTACATGGAATTTTGCAGTCTGAATGACACGGTAAAAGAATATATGTCTGAAGAAGATATGATTAAAGACCAGAAAACCTGGTATGAATCTAGGGCCAAACATCTTAATGGTTTTGTGAAGGATGTTGAGAGATGGTTAAAAAGGGCTGCTGAGCAAGCTAAAGAAGCAAGACAGTATGATTCTGAAATAAACCCTGCAGATAGTGCTTCAATGGTCAGTTCATCACATAAGTTGGGTAAATCTCCTCATAGCAGAGCAGCTTCAGTTGTGTCTTCAAATGCCCCATCCACAAAGCTTAAGTACGAGGCTAAAAGAGCAGCTTTGATTGCACAGGCTACTGCATTGAAACGAAAACAAGAAATCGACAGAGAATTGGCCCAGTTGCAAGCAAAGAAAGAGGAGCTAGAATTGCAAACAGCTATTGATGCAGCAAGTGCTAAAATTGAAGTGCTTGGTTTGCATGAGTTTGATGTGCAAGAGCAAGAACAGTGGAGGCCTCCTGTGGTGAGGAATTTGCATGCTGAAGCGGCATTTTCTGATGATTATGAGAAAGGTGAGGAAGATGATGTGGCTTTTCCTCTACAGCAACCAACAAGACATTTTCCTCAGCCAAGGCCACATTACTATGTGAGTGGAAGGCAAAACGCACACAGTAATGTTTCATCTCTCCCACGCTCACATGCTGACAGTGGTTCTTATGTTGGTGGAAGACAATGTGATGATATACAGATTAGAGACCTGCTTGGTGTTATGAAACATCAGAATGATATCACTGAACTGCTTGTGAAACAGCAACGGTTGTCATCCTTACCATCAGTGGACATTCCTGTTTTTAGTGGAGACCCAACTGAATACAGATTTTTTACTAAAGCTTTTGAGCATGGAATTGAAGACAGAACCTCCAGTAGTAAAGATCGTTTATTCTTTCTGGAGCAGTATACAAGCGGTCAACCCAAAGTGCTGGTACGAAGTTGTCAGCACATACATCCTGACTTAGGGTACAAAAGGGCTAAAAGGCTATTGCACCAGCATTATGGTAATGAATACACCATTGCTATGGCGTATGTGGAGAAGGCATTAAAGTGGCCTGTCTTAAAATCAGAAGACGGAGCATCTTTGACTGAATTGGCTGTTTTTCTTACAAGCTGCCTGAATACAGTGGAAGGAATGGAGTTTAAAGAAGAAATGGACAGTCCAACTAACATGCGTGCAATAATTGCAAAACTCCCTTTCAGGCTGAGAGAAAGATGGAGGGGATCCGCATGTGACATACAGGAAAGGACTGGTGTTAGAGCCAGGTTTGAAAATTTGGTGCACTTTGTGGAGAGACAGGCAAGAATAGCTACTGATCCATTATTTGGCAACATCCAAGAGTCTGTGAGTTCAAAAGACAAAGGTATAGCTAAACCTGGCCACCCACAAAGGTGCAAAGAAAAGAAAAGCACATTTGCCACAATTGCTGAACTTGTGACTGACACTAAACAGGCAATAAGCAAGGCAAAGGACTTGAGTTCCTCTAGTGATAAATGTCATTTTTGTCAAAAAGAACACAAGTTGGCATCTTGCAAGTTCATTGTGCAGAAACCTCACAAAGAGAGGCTGCAATTTCTGAAGTCTAAAGGCTTATGCTTTGGTTGCCTGTCACCTGGGCATATGAGCAAAACTTGTGAGCAGAAAATAACATGTAAGAAGTGTTCATCAAAACATCCTACTATTCTGCACATAGCCAGCAAGCTTACTGGCCAAACTGAGACAGTGACTGACAGCAGTCCACCATCATTGGATAAGGAAACTTGTGGTTGCACTGGGGCCGGAGATGCAAAATGTGCCCTTGCTGTGGTTCCAGTGAAAGTTAAGTCTGAGAAAGGAACACATGTTGACCTACGCATTTTTAGATTCAGAAAGTTCAGCTTGTTTCTGTTCTGAAGACTTGATGCGTGATCTCAATGTGACCGGAAGAAAGACCAACATCTTACTTCGCACTATGGGACAAGAAAGACCTGTTAGCACACATGTTGTCACAGGACTGGAGATTTGTGGATTGAAAGGTGATTCCTATGTGCAACTTCCCCAGGTGTATTCACAAAAGGAGATTCCTGTCAAGGATGACTGCATTCCTAGACAAGATGATGTGGATAAATGGCCACACCTGAAGGAAATTCATGTCCAGGAGATTGAGGCTGGCATAGGATTATTAATAGGAACCAATGTGCCGAAGGCTTTGGAGCCATGGAAAGTTGTGAATAGTGCAGGTAATGGGCCTTATGCTATCAGAACTGTCCTTGGGTGGGTTGTAAATGGTCCTATGCAGAAGAAGGACGAGGAATGGCCAGAGGTATCAGTGAACAGAATTTCTGTGGCATGTCTTGATGATCTCATACACCATCAAATGAAGCTTGACTTTCCGGAAGCTCAGCAAGCAGAGAAAAAGGAAATGTCTGTAGAAGACAGACGATTCATGGATTCTGTGTCTAGGTCAGTACAATTGATCGATGGACACTTTAGCATTGGTCTTCCCCTGAAAGCAGTGGATGCCAAGTTTCCGAACAACCACATGATAGCTGTGCAAAGGGCAGAGCACCTGCGAAGAAAATTCAGGAGAAATGAGCAATTCTGTCAGGATTATGTCAAGTTCATGAGTGACATGCTTGAAAAGGGCTATGCAGAGAAAATTCCCGAAGATGAGGTCCACAACAACGAAGGTGAAGCAAGGACGTGGTACATCCCACATCACGGGGTCTACCACCCTACCAAGCATAAGATCAGGGTAGTCTTCGATTGTGCAGCCAAGTTCCAAGGAATTTCCCTGAACTCACAGCTACTTCAAGGGCCAGACCTAACCAACTCCTTGATTGGTGTTTTACTGAGGTTCAGGCAGGAACCAGTAGCCTTCATGTCAGATATAGAAGGCATGTTCCATCAGGTACGGGTCCCTGCCAAAGATGTGAACCTTTTGAGATTTCTGTGGTGGCCACAGGGGGACCACAGACAAGAATTGGAGGAACATAGGATGGTTGTGCATTTATTTGGGGCTACCTCATCCCCAAGTTGTGCTAACTATGCACTCAAGCAGTGCGCTGAGCACTTCCAAGATCAGTTCAGTGCAGAGGCATCCAAGACAGTGATGCGACACTTCTATGTCGATGACTGCCTCCGTTCAGTTGGATCCGAGGATGAAGCAGTGGCGCTGATACAGGAAGTAAGAGCTCTGTGTGCTTTGGGTGGATTTAGAGTGACCAAGTGGACCTCTAATAGTCGCAAAGTCCTGGCATCAGTTCCAGAAGAGGAAAGGGCCTCAGGGGTCCGAAATTTGGATTTGGACAAAGACTCACTTCCTCTAGAAAGGGCTCTAGGAGTCCAATGGTGCATTGAATCAGATGCCCTGAAGTTCAAAGTTACCATTAAGCGGAAAGTGCTCACAAGACGAGGCTTGTTGTCTATGGTTAGTTCCATCTACGACCCTCTGGGGATTCTCTCTCCCATAATCCTCCCAGTGAAAGGTATACTGCAGGAATTGTGCATGAGAAAACATGGATGGGATGATGAGATGCCAGAACCCCTAGTGAAGCAGTGGGAACAGTGGATAACTCACCTGCACAAGTTGTCAGAACTGGAAGTGAGGCGATGCGTTAAGACACATGACTTTGGAGCAGTCACAGAAGCCAGACTGCATCATTTCGCCGATGCTAGTGAGCGAGGTTATGGCACTTGTACTTACCTGGTCTTAAAAAATGAGAAGTATGAAGAACGGTGTTCTTTCATAATGGGAAAGGCAAGAGTTGCACCTCTAAAACCAATCACAATACCCAGGTTGGAGCTCACTGCAGCGACAGTAGCTGCAAAGATGGACAACATGATACGGGCCGAGCTAGAAATTGACTTGGAGGAATCGGTATTCTGGACTGATAGTACCACAGTTCTTAGGTACATACAGAATGAATCAGCAAGGTTTCGTACGTTTGTTGCCAACCGGATTACAACAATCAGAGAACAGTCCAAAGTAAGCCAATGGAGATATGTGGAATCCTTCACCAATCCAGCGGACCACGCTTCCAGAGGTTGCACAGTGGAAGCATTCCTGAAGGCCAATACCTGGTTATCGGGGCCGGAATTCCTGCTGCAGCCTGAGAATGCATGGCCTATCTTTCCAGACAGTTTCAATCAGTCTCTGGAGAAAGATCCTGAAGTGAAGGAAGCTGCGTTATTCACTGTGGTCACTGAGAATGCAGAGGACGTAGTCCTAAAGTTCATTGATCATTATTCAGATTGGCATTGTCTGAAGCGAGCGGTTGCGTGGATGATCAAGTTTAAGAATACCATGAAGCTTCTAAGTCAAAAACGAAAGGAATTTGCATCAAGTGATGGTCTTGGAAAGGATAAGAAGGATGTGCAAACAAGGATGGCTGAATTGAATGGTCTCAAAATGCAGCCCTCTCTACAGGTTGTCACCTGTCCTGCAAGACAACATTGTGAGAGTGGGTGGTAGACTGAATAAAGCCAGTATGCCTGAAGAGTCAAAGTACCCGGCTATCTTGTCAAGGGATATGCACATTACATCGCTTATCCTAAGAGCAGTTGTGAGAGAAATTATTGATTATTGACTAATTATCATTGATTAGATCATGTTTAGTTATTATAAGAGATCATTATGAACTTTATGATTTTGGACATGTCCATTCTGACTAAGCAGAAGGACTACAATAATGAAGTAGTGTGATTCAGTGTAACCATGTTTCGTTCATATTATGCATGTGTGCTATATGTGACCCAGGTCAGGGAGAGTGCTGAGGGTAAGAACACTGTTAACTGGTAGTCACTAGGCTACTAGTCTTGGGTCATTTAGCTTTCTCTGTGTTCAACTGATACATCAGTTGCTTCCGCTAACTCTAGGGAAGTCCATATTAGGAGATACACACATGTGAGACAAAGTAGCCTGCTGGACGCTTATGTTTTGGAACATGCTGTGCTAAAGATAACCTGCTGTTAGAACTGCTGAATTGTGTTTAAGATTGTATATAAGCAGGGGGAGCGCCCCCCTGCCTTCAGAGTTGTCATGCTTGAATGAGACTCTCATGTCTGTGTCTGTCTTGTATCTGTCTTTGTCCTATTTATATATATTTATATTTTTGTAATAAATTAATCATTTAACCACGTCTGAGTCCTCATCCATTTATTAGGAAATTTCCACGACAATTTGGCGTCACGAACAGGATCGGCGAGAGGCACCCCGGAAAGGCGGTGACTGATCTTCGAGGACGCTCCCCGGGGGATGAGATCCCTGGCTGGGCTGGGCAAAGTGGGAACCCCACGAGCAAAGGGAAAGTACCTATCCAGGGAGTGATGTCACCGCCAGTCTCCGGTGGTGTTCTCCGCCCGATCAAACAAACCGCAGTGAGTGGGAATTTTCAGTTTATAAAATTCTAGGAATTTTTTTTGTTTTTAAGTGTTAAATATCCGCCAGTGTCTGCCCGCCGGATGATCTCTGTTATACGATAGGGATATAGTGAGATATCGCCTACAGGGATACAGAGAGGTATCGCCTACAGGGATACAGAGAGGTATCGCCTGAGAATATAAAGTCTATAAGGTGGGGATACTGCGATATCGCCCACGCGAGATAGGACTTAGCCTAGCGCCCGTCAGTCTGGCCAGAGATCCAGCTGGGCAGAAGCGCACTGATTAGACGTAATACGGTGTTGGCTAGCTCCGGAGCGGCAGAGATATCCGATAGGGGCGGGTGGAACTGTTTGTTACGTTGGTATGCAGTAGCGGATCTAAATTTTGAGGACTTTTTCTGACGTGTTTAATTGATTTGGGATTTTTTTTTTTTGGACCCCTCACAAAAAAAAAAAAAAAAAAAAGTGTGAAGGGTCATCTTTGGGATTATCTAGAATTATGGGTAAACATCATTTGGGTAGAATACATAATAAGAGTAAAGCATCGGAGGCTCATAATATAATCATAATAATAATAACTATAAGTGTAATTTACCAAATGACCAGAGATTATTTAGAAGATGTAACTCGACATGTGGGTTTTTGGGCTAAAGCATTATGGGTTTGGTTCAAAGGGAACATTGAGTGTAGACTATCTGCGCCGACTAGTTGAGAGAGTAAAAACAGAGCCCAAGGGTGCAGATAGAAAAACACGAAAGTATTTTGTTAAACATAAAGCAGATATGGAAGAAAAAGCAAAATGTTGGCTTGAAGAAGCCGAGAAAATGCAAGCACGACAGGTAGGGATTAAAAAGTGTACTAACAAAAGTCTCTCAGTGTGTTGTTGTAGCCAACCAGACCTCGACGCTGCCCCGACGCTGCCAGCCATCCCGGCTCAGCAACTGCACCAACTGCAAGATGCACCCACAGCCGCTACCCCTGCCTCCCCCACCTCCACCGCCAGTTCCAGCGCCACCAGCTCTGGCGCCACCACGACAGCAAACTCTGCCTGCCACACCTGCACTGTGAGCTCCAGCGCCATCAGTTCCCATCAGGTATCACAACCACAACCTCTGCCTCCCGCACTCCCACCAGCCCAACAGCTGCCGCTGCACCCAGGGCCGCTAGTCCCGTATGATGACGTCCACCAGGCGATGGAATGCACCAGCCGGACGATGGGAAGCGCCACCTCCCCAACGCCACCACCACCACCCCCGCCACCCGCAGCCACCACCACCCCCGCCGCCAGCTTCACCCGTGGCAGCACACACAAGAAGCCGTGCCACAGAAAGAAAGGGTCAGGTAATGCTTGAACTGACCACCCCAGGGTGCGCAGCAACCTTCCCAATGGTCAAGGTCACAGGCCCTGAAGGAGACATCATGGTCCACCATCACTGGACAGGAGAGGACATCATGAAGGCGGCGGTGGGCCTGGGTAAACCGACAGAGATGGGAGGTAAGCGCTTCGGCGAAGAACTAACAGCTTTTGTTCAGTCTTGTCATCCAGTCAAACAAGATAGACCGAGACCGGACACCGGGAGACGTCCATCTCCACAACACTGAGTGGGAACAGCAGCTGGACAGGAGGATCCAAACAGGCCCTACAGAGAGATTGTAGGACGCCTGGTCGCAAGGTTGGAAGCTGCACACCCAGCCACTAACAACACGTCCAAAATAGCTGCATGTAAACAAGAAGACGGAGAACCTGTCAGCGACTTCCTCATGAGACTGACCAGAGTTCACAACGACCACAGCGGTCTTGTAGCACCAGCACACGAGCGGAGGCCGGCGGAGGCCAGCCCATGGGAAGCCCACCTGAGAAACAGCTTCCTGGTAAGCATGAGAAAAGACATCAGTGACCTCATCAGAGCCCAGTGCATTGGGTACAACAACGCCACCCTGAAAACCATAGAAGATCATGCCAAGCATCACGAGGCACAGCTGGCATGGAGAGTGCACAAGAAACACAAGCACAAGCACAAGAAAATCCAGAAGCAAGCTGAGACCATGGTGCAGAGAACTCCCAGAGAACGCGGGAGGGGCCACGTCAGAGGCAGAGGAAGAAGACGAGGTGGATGGAGACGAGAGAGTTACCCCAGAGGAGAGGTGGTGAATGTTACAACTGTGGAAAACTAGGACACTTTGCAAGAGATTGTCCTGAAAATGAAGAAAATGCTGAGCAGAGAAACAGAACTTTCAGAGATTGACGGGCAGCGGAGAGGCTGGACGGTACAGGACCACTGGAAGACGACAAAGAGGAAAGTAACTGGTTTAAATTATCATTTAATTTATCAATGCTTGCAGAAGATTAGTGTAGGGCCGCAGGGCCTGCCTAAAATAACACTGACTGTAAACGGCACTAAAATAAAAGATTTAGGTTTATAGTGGTGCCACCCATTCAAAGAAAAAAAAAAAAAGAGCCTCTCCGATGTAAATGAAATAATACATTTGAACATGAATTTTTAATTTAATTTAATTTAACTGCTATGGGTTGTGACTTAATGTGTAAATTGGGCCTGAGTAGCAGGCCTGAGGGGTTGTTTATGGAGTGGGAGTTAGCTGTGTTGCGGTTCAGTTATCAGCAGGAGTTCCACTGTATGTTTATGAGCTGCAGAGTGCAGGAGGAGAGTGTTGGGAACACTACATGTGTGAAGTGTGTAGTTTGTTGCCAGGTGATTTGAGACCGTAGGGGTCACTGCACTGCACGCTGCATGTGAGTGAGGGCCCCGATAGAGGTTTTGAGGATAAATTTAAGGTTGGAAAACATGATTGTTTGGTTGCCACTGCTATTGTGTGGGATTGCGTGTGGGCTGTGGCAATGGTGCAAACCCCATTAGAACAGGAAGACCTGTTCTCATTTCCTCGATCTAAACCACACGTGTCACTAGCAAACGTGTGCGAGGAGCCTCAATGGCAGGACATCGGTGAATGGATGACAGAGATGTCTGACATTACCGATTGGGAGAGAGTTCCTGGCAGGAACACCATGTTTAGCCCTAGCAGGAGGGCGTGGATGCAGCCGGCGCCGTGCTGGCTCCCCTGCAGGCGGGGAGTGGAACTGATTAACCCCCTTGGTATTTTTTTAGCCGCCTCCCTTACCCTCTCAGGAAAGAAAAAAAAAAAATGAGAGGAAGAGGAACTCAGAACTGTTCCTGCAGCATTATGGGCACAAGGTAAGAGCGATGTTGGGGCTCATGCAGGGGGTGTGAGCCCATACACATCACCCCAAAATCTGACTATAGGCCAAGACAACATCAATACCCTTTGAAGCCTGAGGCGCTCAAAGGAAATTAGGCCAGTTTTTCCAATCACTTAGGCAAGCTGGAGTGATCGTACTGTGCCCTAACTCACCCGTGCGCACTCCAATTTTTCCAGTTAAGAAACCAGAGTGGGAAGAATGGCGATTTGTGCAGGATTTGCTGGCTGTCAATGCAGCAGTACACGTTAGAGCCCCAAAAGTGCCAAATCCTCACAATATTCTTTCCCAGATTCCCCCAGATAGCCAGTGGTTCAGTGTAGTGGTCCTAGCAAATGCATTTTCAGTGCATCCAGATAGCCAGTACTGGTTGGCATTTTCCTTTGAAGTAAAAAAACATACACATCACTCACCATTTACAATGCAGCGCTGCGAGACAGTCTGGCCTCTCTGAAACTTCCAGAGGGCATTGCACTGTTGCACTACGTAGATGTTCTGATACTCTGTGTAAACACATGAGAAGTATGCAAAGAGGGCCATAGTGGCATTGCTACATCACCTAGCAAGGGAAGGCCACAAGGTTCCTAAGCAAAATTGCAATATTGCTGAAAAAAAGTGCACTTCCTGGGTCATGACGTAGTATGTATTGAAATTCTGACACAACAAACAGAGATAAAAATAACATTTGTTAAAGAGAATAAGCCCGTTTGAACAAATGAGTCTTAAGAACAGTTTTGAATTCTGAAATAAAAGTTCAGAATTGATGTGTGTGTTCAGTGTTCGTATGTGTGTGGGGAGTGTTGACGTTAAAGGACCAGTGTTTTGACTCAAGCCCACAGTGACAGACAGAGGCCAGTAGCCTACTTTTCAGGAAAACTAGACCCCGGGGCAGCCGGGGTGCGGGCACTGGTAGCATTCAGAGATATAGTGGGGTACGCTCAACTCTCCCTTTGGGTCAAACATGCTGTTTTTCGAATTTTAAAGGAAAAAAAAAAGGTTTTGTAAACAATAACACCCCTGCCACATTATTCTGCCCAAGCAGCTGAGCTCACCATTCCTTACCAGCTCAAGGTCAAAGATAAAGCACCAACTAATCTCACAACTGCAATCATCAAATGTGCCGCACACACCAGAACAGGCGACACAGTAGCAAAAGGCAATGCCTTCACAGACTCCACAGCCCAACACAGTTTTGCAGGCTCCAAACACACAAATGATGCTAACAGATCACAGTAACAGAGAAGACACACCCTTAACAACCAGAGCAATACAAACACAAGCCACAATGTAAAACAAACAGAGATGGGCAAAAGGGGGGGTGCAAAACAATGGGGGGAGTCTGGACACACACACGGAGACAGGTAAGCCGTGTGTCTCCCTACAGCCTACATGAGAGGACTGATTGAAATTGCTCATGGTAGGAGTCACAATGAGCAAAGGGGGGATAGTGGCATGCACTAGCATGCACTAAGAATATCCACACTCACCCAAAATTTTTGTTCACATTGTCTGGTATCCCACCACAGGGGGATAACAGACCTAAACATGCACCCGCCGGACACCTGCCGCCGACCGAACCCTTTCAACACTGGCAAATTGATCTTGTTGAACTAACACCTGCTGAAATACAGGCTTGTGTGTATGTATGTCTAGCAAATGGACGGAGGCCTTCCCCACCACAAAGCAGAATTCAGATACGGTGGCAAAGATGCTACTAAGGGAAATAATCCCACGATGGGGGTTTCCCAGGAGGGTGTCGAGTGACAACGGCACTCCCTTCGTACACGAAGGGGTAAAGGAGTTAAATTAACTAAATTTTAGAGGAAACTAACTCAGGAAACAGGATTGAAATGTCTGCCTCTGGTTTTGTGGCAGAGCCGCACTAGGCCCCAAGCTCGCACAGGCTTATCAGCCTTTGAGATTGTGTTTGGAAGGCCTCCAAACATGGGAGTAGTGCCGCCGGAATGGGACACACACACACACACACACACACACACACTTTTTGAGCCATTAATATGTTATCCTGCACAAGTTTGTCTCTATTTTGTCTGAGCAGGTCAAAGCTGTCAGAGGTGTCGGAGAATCCACTGCTGATCAGAGATCCACGTGCTGCTAACAACCAACACAGCTGTGAAGACCAGCGGCCGAGCCACGTGGACACACCACACCCACTGCAAAAGAGCTCCAGAGCAGCCGCCAGAATGAATGTTATGCTGTTGTTTTTTACATGATGCTTTTCTCAACAGGAGGGGCAACTGTCATCTCCCCCACACCGGAGGAGAGGTGTGAGGGAAAGAAAGCATGTGTAATGTCCAATGTCTACTGCAGTGAAACCAAACCAGCCCTGTCTGGTTTGCCATCCTTTCCACATGGCGTGAACACCAACACCAATCACTTATGAAATGGCTACAATGTTAATTAACAGACCCATATGCGAGATTGATAGGTTAACAGGTCAATTCTACAACATGTCTCACACCATCATTCACAGTGGTAAGGCTCCTGATTGGGTAGGTGATGATGTTGCAAGTATGGATCATAGGAAATAAACAACTGCGACTCAAATGACGAGGTGTCACGAGCCGGCATTCGCAACATGACATTTGACACCACCCCTGTTGAGGGAGAGTGGTGTCTATGCTCAGAGGGGGCCTTGGAGGCCATTTTTGGATAGAGCACACCAAGTGCCAGGTTGATCTGGTAGCAACAGCCAGAAACGAATCAACATGCGCCATTAGACTAAATAACTCCTCTGCAAAATGGAGTTTCACCTCCTGTCATGGCATCGTGAACCCAGTAACAGATTGGGCGACGATGTGGGCATGCAGAGAGAAAACCTACTCTGTTCTACCTGAGAGATCATACAACAGGGGTCAGTTTTCAGTTTGCCTGGGGAGGGTGTTGTACTCCAGTTTTCCTTACCCCCCCCAGTGTCAATTTATACCATACCAGATCGTGTCCCACAGGAGGCCTCACTGGAGGGGATCCCTGGTGAGTTTAGAGGTTACACGCTGGCAGACCCCTGGACTACCCCAGCGGTTGCTGTGGGATGGTCAGTGTTCCTCGGCGGAGGAACTGCAGCTACGATAGATAAGATCAATGGACTTGTATGGCAAATTCTGACTCTGGCTTCTCGTACCGAGACTGCCCTGGACCTATTAAACAAAGAAGTGAAGGAAATTAGACAAGTATAGGTCCAGAATAGACTAGCTTTAGACCTCCTCCTCATAAAAGAAGGAGATGTGTGTAAGAAAATCAATGTTTCATGTTGTTTCAGCATTCCAGATTACTATGATAATATTACTGATTTAATTGATCACATGAAGGCCGAGGTTCAAGAACCTGGTTTGGGTGGATCACTTCATGGCTAGGCCCATGGGGACATTGGATGCTGACTATGATTTTACCAATTGTAATAATCATTTAGCTGTTGTTGTGTTTAGTGCCTTGTATTTTGTCTTGCTGTTCGTCGTGGCTTACTGGCCTTATGCGTCAGCATTTTCAGATGGCCTTGCATGACGACTTAAAGGAGCCTGAGATAGCAGACTCCTTGGGACATCTGTTTAAGGAAGACGTCTGGGATGACCTGGCGACTGGCTGGGTTGTGCCCGATGGCCCTGAGCAGCTTAACAAACTCCAGGGCCTGTTTTAAGTTGATGCTTTATGATAGAATTAATGATTTATTCTCTCCTTTTTAATGATTACACAGAATCAAAGGGGGGAAGTGTGAGAGAAATTATTGATTATTGACTAATTATCATTGATTAGATCATGTTTAGTTATTATAAGAGATCATTATGAACTTTATGATTTTGGACATGTCCATTCTGACTAAGCAGAAGGACTACAATAATGAAGTAGTGTGATTCAGTGTAACCATGTTTCGTTCATATTATGCATGTGTGCTATATGTGACCCAGGTCAGGGAGAGTGCTGAGGGTAAGAACACTGTTAACTGGTAGTCACTAGGCTACTAGTCTTGGGTCATTTAGCTTTCTCTGTGTTCAACTGATACATCAGTTGCTTCCGCTAACTCTAGGGAAGTCCATATTAGGAGATACACACATGTGAGACAAAGTAGCCTGCTGGACGCTTATGTTTTGGAACATGCTGTGCTAAAGATAACCTGCTGTTAGAACTGCTGAATTGTGTTTAAGATTGTATATAAGCAGGGGGAGCGCCCCCCTGCCTTCAGAGTTGTCATGCTTGAATGAGACTCTCATGTCTGTGTCTGTCTTGTATCTGTCTTTGTCCTATTTATATATATTTATATTTTTGTAATAAATTAATCATTTAACCACGTCTGAGTCCTCATCCATTTATTAGGAAATTTCCACGACACAGTCCATAAAGACGTTGGACACAGTGGTCGCAAATACGTGCTGTCGAAACTGAGGGAAAGGTATTGGTTACCTAGGCCTCATGCTGTCATTAGGAACATGCTGTCTCAATGCATCATCTGTAGGCGTCAGCACGGAACTGCAAGCAGTCAGATTATGGCCGACCTTCCAAAAGACAGAGTCTTACCCGATGAGCCGCCATTTACTAATGTCGGTGTCGATTATTTTGGCCCATTTGAAATCAAGAGAGGCCGAACCATTTTGAAGAGATATGGAGTGCTTTTTACATGTCTTGCAGTAAGAGCTGTTCATCTCGAGGTTGCAAGTTCGCTTGATACGGACTCCTGTATTCATGCCCTACGAAGATTTGTTGCTAGAAGGGGTCAAGTCAAAATGATCAGATCAGACAACGGCACAAACTTCATCGGTGCAGAACGTGAGCTGCGACAGGCTGTACAGGAGTTAAATAAGGAACAGATTGAAGCTGAAATGTCACAAAGGAACATTAAGTGGATCTTTAACCCCCCAACAGCATCCCACCATGGCGGGGTGTGGGAACGCCAGATAAGATCAGTGCGGAAGATTCTGAATTCTGTCGTGAAGCAGCAGACTTTGGATGAGGAGGGTCTGCAAACACTTATGTGCGAGGTTGAGGCCGTCATCAATAGCCGCCCTCTCACGAATGTGTCGGATGATCCTAACGACTTGGAGGCAATTACCCCGAACCATCTTCTCTTGATGAAGGCTAAACCTGTAATACCTCCAGGTATTTTCGATGCCAAGGATATTTACTCCAGACGCAGATGGCGCCAGGTCCAGTACATGGCAGAGTTATTTTGGAAACGCTGGACTAAGGAGTATTTGCCAGACCTGCAGCAAAGGCAAAAGTGGCTGCACCCGAGGCGTAATATTGCAGTTGGTGACATTGTGCTGCTGATTGATGATTCTGCTCCCAGAAGTTCCTGGATAATGGGTCGAGTCATTGAGACCATCCAGGACAGTAAGGGAAGAGTTCGCCAGGTCCGACTGAAGACCAGCACGAATCTTCTCCTGAGACCAGTCACTAAGTTGTGTCTCTTACTTGAAGCGTACGTAGCATATTGCTTGCTGCATGAGACAGTGGTAAAGACTGATCTCCAACGGTGAGTCATGTGCTTGAACCTCTGACTCCATGTTTCAGTTTATGAAGACATATTGGACATTAATAGAGACTAAACTTTGAAAATTCCCTTTTTTGAAAACATGATCAAGAGTTTCAGACGTGAAAACATTGTACAAAAAAAAAGGGGGGGGGACAATTGTACAATATTTGATTGTTTTGAACTGCTTAAGAGGTTGTTTACTGCCATCATGTCTTTAGGAATTATATAGTTTAGTGTATATGGTAATTGTTTGTTTATTTACAAGACAATTAGGGGCCGGATATGTAAGTGCCAATTTTAATGTAACATTATTTGAACATTGTATTTGAAATGTGTGTTACCACTAGGCGCCTGTAGGTGGCAGTTGCGATTTGTTTAATTACTGTGTGTGGTTTAGGTTCGTGGGCAATAGGCACGTTCAAGCTACAAGACATGCGGTTTGGGGTGACGGAGCCTCACCTTTTCTGACCGCAGTTTTAGGATTTAGGAATTAGAAACATGAATATAAGTACTTAGTTCTCAGTTTATACGTTTAGTTCAGCTTTCTTGTGATATTTTTTGAAGAAATAAAATTTTTGTTTGGAAACCTAAAACGCGAGTTGGAATGTGAGTCAAAACTGCATGTGTGGATCTACATCTATGATTTTGTAATCATCTGTAGTTAGCTGAGGTATATCACTTTTTAAAGAGGCCAGGGATACCAACACCGACTCCTTCTGTTCTACAATGCGTTCCAGCATTATATATGTGCTGTTCCATCTAGTTGACACCTCAGTCATTAATTTCTTCACTGGTCCTCCCATCTGTAGCTGAACTTGTGCCAGCTTCTCTTTTGCTGTAGTACTGGTTCTAAAGTATGTTACTATCTGCCTTGCTTTATTTCGGACATCAGTGAGTGTCTCAATTTGGTCGCATGATTTTCGAACTGTTAAATTTAAAGAATGCGCTATGCAAATTGTGTGTCTGATTTGGAGCTTTTTGACACATGAAATCATGTTTGCAGCTGCATCTGTGACCAGACATGTCACTTTATCTGCAATGGCCCACTCCTCTATTAAGTTTGATTTTACTCGGGCCATATTTTCAGCGGTGTGCTGCTGAGGAAAGTGTTCCACTCCCAGCATTGATGTACACAATGTATGGTTCTCACTGTCCACATAGTGACAAGTCACAGCCAGGTACGCCTCCATGTTGATGGATGTCCACATGTCCGGCGTTAGGCTCACTGCAACTGCACTCTTCAGTTCTTTTTTTACTTGCTCCTTTTTCTCCTCATCCCTCTGGCTAATCATGGTCTTGATAGCCTAACATTAATAGCACAAATGGAGTACATTAATGAATGACAGCACAGAACATGCATATACGTTGTTAATGTGTATTGCACCCATTCATCAGTTTGTTTCACGTACCTTTCTGCTTGGCAGAACATATGAGGGCTCAAGGAGTTGGAGCAGCTCTCTGAACCCCCTTCCACAAGGCTAAGCGGCTGACAGTCTGTAATTATCATATTCACTACAGCCTCATCAATCGCCTGCTTTCTGGAAGCACCAGGGTTGATCACGTGCGTGTCAACCGGTTCTTCCTTCTCATGCCGGGCACGATAATGCCTCAGCATTGTGGAAGTGCTCCGGTTACAGTAAGACAGCTCATGGGAGCAAATCCTACATTTCACCTACAAAAGAAATAAATTTTAAATGTAATAAAGGTAAAAGTGAAACAAAACAACCTTGATAAAGAAATTAGAATAACCCAAAATAAAAATATGAACAGTGAAAACGAGAGCTGAATAATCATGTACCTTTTTCTCAGTGATGCGATCAAAATGATCCCACACGGGAGAAAACTTTCTCTTCCTTGGTTGATCCATTGTAATTAATGACAAGCCAAAATTCAAAACCAATTCAACACAAAGAACACAAACTCCATCCAACAAAACCCACAAACGTGTCGATACATTTTCTCCCTTATAAATACAATTTGGCGCGTTCACAACCAAACGATACAGGAACTGTGTCGGTCACGTGGTTTTCCTTAACGTTATACGCGCACCGACACGGGGATTCGCCTTGTTTGCTCGGCACATGCGCCGAGGTTTCGGTGTCGTCAGACCCATCACTACACAGCGCGCTTTCCCTCCACACGGTGAGTGTCTAAGCAGTCCGGTGCTTAAACTTGCTTAGTAATCTTGCTTAGATTAGCTAGCATGCCTTTAATTAACTTGAGATTTGATTAGTATCACAATTTCTATAAAGTTATGTTGCCCTCAAAATAAGTGCACCATGTAGAAGTTTACTTTTGACATGCTAAGAATGCGTGTCGATGTTCTTTGCTAGCTAGCGTTAGAGCTGGACTAATTATGTGCCTCTAATTATTTATACCTAAATAATACACAGGTCTAGACTAACATTACTCAAACTGTATGTCTATTATTGAATGATATAGAAATGACATTTCAGCTAGAGCTGATTGATATGTGAATTGTGAAGTATAAAAGCACAATGATATTTTTTAACATTTCACACACTGTGCACTACCAAATCTAGTTGGAGTGGCCTAATTATACTCTCTTTTTAAGCAAATGTGAAAGACATCTGTTTTATTACTAACAGTATCTGCAATATGCTCAGAAAAGTTATATGTTAACATTAAATGTTTTGACATCTTTTTTTTCTTTTCACAGACCTTTCAGATCCCTCCTTACATGCATCTATCTCACTATCCTTTATAGCAGGGGTACTCAACTAAAACTAACTGACATACCTTATACATATATATATATATATATATATATATATATATATATATATATATATATATATATATATATATATATATGTATAAGGTATGTCAGCCTACTGTCTTTTGTGCCAGATGTAATTTCCATCCAATTTCCATGTGCCTGGTAATGTGTCGTTCATGAGAATGGGATAGACATGAGAACACATTGACCTTGACCACCAATCGTTTATCATTAAGTCCAATGGGTTGTTTTTTTAGAATGAGAAATTCCCAAAAGGAAAGTGGTGGTAGTGCTGTGGCTTTGTAGGAAGTAAATCCACTTGGTCCAGAGGAATCTGAGGATAAAGTGGGCCGGGTTGGGGCACCTAAACCTAAACGCCTTCACTATGCAAAGGACGACAATTCTCACCAAAACAACAAGGTGAAGACACAGGCACTTCATATTTCTTGTGACCCAGCGGCATGATTTGGAAGTGTTAAGTAAGAAATGCCTTTCAAATAATGTCAAGTCATTTTGATTCTTTGTTCTGATCAGCTGGATTCTAGTGTGTGTGTGTGTGTGTGTGTGTGGTGGGGGGGGGGGGGGATCACTAGGATGCATGTTGTGGACTATCTGCTTATGAACTCCAGCGCCTTGAGAACATCACACAGAAGGAAGCCTTCTTGTCTTCTTTAAACATATGGCAAGTACGTGGACATGTTAACTGAAACTAAAACCAATACAAGCCTGATTAGCTGTTGTCCATTTCACACTGTCTCCCTCTCATACTTCTCCTTCTACAATGTAATTTACAAATGTGTCATTCCTGTCTTCCTTGTCGTATGTTTAGCATTGCCGTTCATGGAGAGAAACAATGGGATAATTAGTGTTTTTCTCTGTGAAAAGGCAGCTGAGGACCTGAGGCAGTCAGAAAAGCCAAAGCCAGATGTCAAGAGGTAAGTCATAAAGCAGTGTAGTTGGAGCATTAATTATTGTTGCTCTTGGGGCTGAATATTGACTAGAAGGGGGTGTTTCCAACAGTCGAGGAGTGAAGGGAGAGACATGGGAAGGTTAGGGAAAGGTTGGTTCTTTCTCTTCTTTATCGTCCTCCCTCCAACCTTCCTCTCACTCCTGTCCTCTCTTAGGCCAATACAAGACAGCTCACTTCTTTACGGGTCCTGAAAAGTTGAATCATTTCAGCTTTTCAATGCTGCTCAGCACCTCCCCTGTTTATTACGTCACAAGGTAAAGTTTTGTGACCAATTTGCAAAAAACTGGGCAAAACACAATGTGAGTCAGCTTTAGACATAACAGGCATGATGCACACACTCTACTACTCCCTGGCTGGAAGACTGCATCTTTATTTCCTCTACCATACTATTGTTTTAGGTGATTTATCAGGTGCCCAGGCTCAACTCAAAACATGTGAGAACAACACTACTCCTTTATATGATAATTGTCAGATTATTTATTGTCACCTTGGCAGAAAAGTGCAAAATATTCAAGAGTAGTACTGCACACCTGATTAATCACTTAAACTTATAGTATACGCAGGAAATGAAGGTCTTCCTGTCAGGATGTAGTGGAGCTTGTGCATCAAGTCTATTATTCCAGTGATGAGAGTAGGAAGGAGAATAAACCTTACACCTACAAGAGCTTAGGAGAGAGAAGAAGTGAGTAGAGAAGGAAGACTGTAGAAGAGAGGGAGAGGTGGTTGGAGAGGTTTGCCTCCTTTTCTTCAAATCAAATCTTATTTATCTAGCGCTTTTTACAACAGTTGTTGTCACAAAGCAGCTTTACAAGTGTCCGCCTAGCCCCCAGTGAGCAAGCCAAAGGCGACAGTGGCAAGGAAAAACTCCCTAGTTTTTTTTGCATGAGGAAGAAACCTTGAGAGGAATTTCTTCAATCCATTTTCCCTGCACCAAAGAACAGTTTCTTATTTGGCTCTTAAGGCTACTGGCTACGTATTTACATCGCTGATCTCTGAATAAAATCAGTATGAGGGTTCCTGGTTCTGTATTGTTAGATGAATTTTTAGTTGGTGTTTTGGTAACTGCATTTTTTTCTGGCAGGTCAAAGGCTTCATTAGGAAAAGAGCAGGCTCTGCAGTCTCCCCAGAAATCCCTCTGTCTTAAAGAAGCACAAAGCCTTACCCCCAGTGGTGGATCAACCCTTAAACACGTGAGAACAAGTCTACTACTGTAAAGGATAATTGTCAGAGTTTTTAATTGTTGTTGTCATTGATTGAAAAGTCCACAAGACTGTATATAATCTCATGTTAACAAAAACACAAAATGCATCCTTATGACTTTCTTTTTTTCCAGGCTTTTAGGAGGTGATCAAAGGTCTTAAGGTCATTGTTACCTTGAACATGCATCCATCTCATTCTCATGAATGCATATATGCAGTGCTTTAAATAAATATCTTCAAATTAAGATTCAATTGGTCTAAGGATGAGCTGCTTAGATGGTGGTCCAGGTTAGGGTCTCACAGCTCATCATCCTGTTCTTTCTGTTCCAGGACATTGAATCCAGAGAGGCTGAGGCAGATGTTGCCGAGCAGAGGGTCATGGTCCTGATAGTCCAGGTAATGGACGCTTTGCTGATGTTGGTGTTGTGCTGGAAGGCGTGGAAGTTCTCCATACCCTGCAGAGTGTCAGCCATGCATGTGTGATGCTTTATGGGCTGATCTACGCACTCAACTTGAGTTACCCAAAAAGCATACGTACATTCGAGGTGTACCAGAAACTCCTGATGAACCTGGACTCAACCAAGCTTTCACCAAAAGTACAGGCACTGAAAATCAAATTGCTCCAGTGATTTGACTGGCAGTAATGCACTTAAACAACCCCTACCTGATTTGTCTTTTTCCTCAGTCAGAGAGGATCTTGTGTTTAAATGATCCCTTAGTTCTTGAAGGGTATATCAGGGTTTTGTTTTGTTTTCTTTTAGTGTTGAAGCATTTAACGGGAGTGTTGTGAGAGTGTAGGTGGGTTCATAGATGGCCGGTTTCTGAAGTGTGTTAGCTGGCGGTGTTGTAGTGGCTCAGCTCAAACTATATTTGTCATTGTTTCTGAATTCTGTAGGCTCTGGTTGCCTTCAAAAGATATTTAATCTACAGAAAAGATCCTTCAGATGTTATAATTTCACGTCTTTAATGTTTAATGTGAAGTTCTAATGTTAATAAAGCTGTTGAATCAACAAGATGGTCTGATTGTTCTTATGCATCATTAAGATTGTACTAAATGGAAAGAAATTGCATAAATTTGATGCATTTAGATTAATTTGGTTTATTACATAAGCATAAATGACATGTAATTCAAAGAAATATATGCTATTTATTTTGTATAGGTAACCTGATAATTATGCAATTCAAACAATATACTTTATGTATTTGAAAAATACACCTATTATTATTCATTTAATTTAATTATACTTTAATAATAGTAAATACATAAACCTGAGGATTATGCATTTGAAATAAATAGGCTTTATTACACTAATGAATATGTATCATGTAAGGTTTATTTGATAGGTTTGCGTTAAAATAATCTAAAAAAAGTAAATGGGAATTTGTCATGTAATAAAATTACATAAATCTTAAAAGTTAGGGTTAAATATTTCTGTGAGTGTAGAGGGCTTTGCCTTTCATATAAGCCATTTCTGATTTCAATTGATCAACTACAAGTCAAGTTATTTGTTGTTGTTTCTACAACTTGGCTAAGCGACAGGACATTTGCCAGATACTGTGTGTGTGGTTTCCATAGTTAGTTACCTGCTGGGCTAGCTACTACCATTCACTTGAATGTGTTTGTCCTTTAGCATGCTAGCTTGATTTACAGGCTAACCAAATGAACTGTTTAAAGTCCTAAACAGCTATTCGTTGAAATCATACATGACTATTTTAGACAATGACAGATGGTATCAAATGAATATTTATGACTGTTTGGTGTTGGAAAAACGTTTGTCCATGTCTGACACGACCTAGCCTACCCAATTGGTATCATTGGACCTACCGTTCGACAAGCAATACATTTAAATGAAATTTGTATAAAGTAATGAAATGCAGATTGGTATCTAATCAAGTGCACGCAACACGTGCAGATTGTATAGAATGCAGTATTTAGAGATACAATGCAGTTAGTTACAGCTAGTGTAAGTAAAGATGGTTAATAGATATGTGCAGAGTAGATACATTACCTAGGGAAATGCATGTGTGTGTAATGTAGTTATGGCAGTACAATGCACAGGGCAAAGAAAAATATATGGTATAAATAAATGTGATAAATACAGATGGAATCATACAGATAATATACAGATTATCCTATACCACTGTAGATAGGGCTATACAGATGTGAATTGAAGAGTAAGACTACAGATGTTGTGTGGATGGTAAGGTATGGATAGAGGGGAAAGAAAGAATGGTCTTTGGGAAGAGTTCAATAAGGTGACCGCTGTGGGAAAGAAGTGGTTTCTGAACCTGCTTGTGTTAGTCTGCAAACTGTGAAAATGGTAGAGCCTGGAGGAGGAGCAGAAAAGCCTATGGCCCGATGACAGTAGTCTGATCTTATATGCCTGGTGCAGGCATCTCTTCTTGTGGACCTCCTGTGATTGCCTGTCAGCAATTCCCTCTCAGCTTAGTACTCTTTTAAGGTTCACACTGTCAGTTCTCAAAAATGAAATGTTGATCATGGGTCAATACTCATTTAAACCTTAAAGTAATCCAAAAGTAATCCAAAAGTAATTAGTTACATTACTTTTCAAAAGTAATCAGAAAAGTTACACTACAATTACATTTTAAACAAGGTAACTTGTAACTGTAACGAATTACTTTTTTAAAGTAACTTACCCAACACTGCGGATAACACAAATGCTGTGTTGAATGAATGGCCACAAATTCCCACAGTCACATTCCAAAATCTTGTGGAAAGTCATCTCAGATTTTATTTTTGTACCATGAAGTGCATTGTGCAGGTTTATAGACATGGACCTGTTTTATACTGGCTGTGTACTTCAACATAAACGGGAAAGTTGTGTAATTATTAAAAAAAAACACCTGCTGGAACATCTAGTGTACAGTAATGACTAAAAACCTAGTACATACAGTACCTGTTGTGTTCTCTGAAGGCCCGAATAATGGTGGCCACTGAGAATCTGCTGAGGTTAGGTTGGACTCATTGTCCCGCTTCGGTCATTGTCATGCCGTGGACAATGACATGGTCAATGACTGTTGCTCTCATTTCATCTGTAATGAAAATGCGTTGTCTTGCTCACCCTCCTCGCCCTCTCTGGCCCACTCCTTGGCCCGCTACTCTCCCTCCTCTGACACAAACTCCTCTTCTTCTGCCTTGATCATCCATTTTTGTTTGGAACCTTCAGCAAACTGACTTATATAGGTGTGGTCACATCATTTGCAACATGTGTTTTCAATTATGAGTCGTCGTGTTTACTGAATGACACCAGCTATGTTGATTGTGTTCAGGTTTTGCTGACTGTGGGTGGCATTTTGCATCACATGGGCTTCACAATGCATATTGGAGCAGAGATATATGCAAAATGTGTTTTAGCAAGGCAAAATGTGTTTTAGCAAGGCAAAATATGTTTAGAGTTTTGAGAAAAAGGGGATGGGTTTTGTGAACAGTGTCTACAGGTCAATTGTGTTTTTGGATGTGGCAAATGGGGGGGGGTGGTTTTACTAAATGTGTTTAGGTAACTGGTCATTTTGTTTAGAGTATTTGGTTTAGTGTTTTGGCAATAGAGAAAAACTGTAAACCTCTTCTGTGGGGAACAGCTCTGAACCAGCTGAATGTCCATCCTGTAGAGGAGTCTCTGACCTCACAGCTTAGAGTCACTGAGACTCCTTCAGTCAGCCAGCTCTGTGGAGACACACTCAATACTCTCTGGGTTCTCACTGTAACAGAGAAAATACAAAATCAAAATGCAGAGTGTATAAACTGACTCATGTACAATACCAACCGTGAAGAGAACATTTACTCACAGAAAATCAAATGGAGTGGATTGAGCTCCATACTCTTCAGTAATGACAGACTGACTGACTGTGTTAAATGCTCAAAACTTCCGGTGTTCTTTCAGTTAAAACACAGTTTGAGAGAGAGAGAGACACAGACAGACAGACAGAGGGGGAGAGAGAAAAGGAATGTGGTATAGTTCCTGTTTTAAATTTTCTCTACAGTTTTTGATGTGTAAAGGACACACTTAGGCCAAATTATCACCATAATCAATATAAAAATAACTACATTTTTAGATGTCACGGTAGGCCAGGCCAGCCCCACAGGGGAACCGCCCACTTCACATTCTTCAACACAGCCACACCCCCTTTCTAATTCTCCATACTCCATAATCACGGGCACCTGTCTCATCTCCAGCACTCCCTATTTCAGCCCACAGATCCTACCAGTCCAGTAGCGAACCGTGACCATAAACCTGGGCCCGCTACCCCCCCCCCCCCCCCCCCGAAAAAAAAAATGTTTCTTCTCCTAATAAACTGCAATAAAGAAAAAACTGAGATGACAGTACAGCTTTAGAAACGCAATAAATAATATCTGTACTACATAACTTCTTAAGCAAAATAAGGTTCCAACAAAATAAGGTTCACAGCTCCGTGTTCCTCGGGAGCGGAATATGTCAACAACGCGCATGAGGGCATCAAAGGAATGAATCGAAACTAGCTAGCAGTGGTACGCTAATGACAGCTAGCGTTGCCACAGCGGGCGGAAATTACCATACAGTTAAGCCCGCCCACTAAGAGGGAAGATATGATTGGTCAATTTTACTGTCATTTGAAACTGGTATTGCGCTGAATTATAACTGCCAGACCCTCTGTAAACAGCGGGCATCACAGTCCTGATAGGGGGAGACACAGGCTCACAGGCTTCCACTTAACCCCTCACCTTCCAACACAGATTTTTGTAATTGTTTAGATGTCGATTGTAAAACTGTAAGTAGATAAAATAAAATTGGATAATTATATGTTTTAAGAATATTTTAGGCCCTCTGAGAGGGCGTAGAGGGCCCTGACGGTTCCCCACTGTACTAGTCATCGCTGTGCATTCCTAGTTCATAGAGGAGTGAGTCTGCATGTGTCGTCTTCCGCTGCCATCCTCCCACTGACAAGTCACGGACGTTGCGTGGACGAGGGCCACCAGTGATTTTCTCTGCAGTCCTGATCACCCTCTGAAACTCTTTTCTGTGTCACACAGTGCAGCTGCAAAACCACACACAAAGGAAATAGGTGAGAATGAATGTGGAGATGTGGGGGTCTACCCTAACCCTCTGTGTGGAGATGTGGGGGTCTACCCTAACCCACTGTGTGGAGATGTGGGGGTCTACCCTAACCCACTGTGTGGAGATGTGGGGGTCTACCCTAACCCTCTGTGTGGAGATGTGGGGGTCTACCCTAACCCTCTGTGTGGTGATGTGGGGGTCTACCCTAACCCTCTGTGTGGTGATGTGTGGGTCTACCCTAACCCTCTGTGTGGTGATGTGGGGGTCTACCCTAACCCTCTGTGTGGTGATGTGGGGGTCTACTCTAATTGTTTACATAACAGCCATTGAGGGAGGATTGTATTAAATGCTGAGCTCTAGTCCACAAAAAGCAGCTGAATGTAGCTCCCCTGCAGTTCTAAGTACAGTAGGTCAGTGCATTGTGAAGGACTGTAGCTAATGTGTCCTCTGTAAAGCTATTAGTTCTGTATACAAACAGATCCAGACTGGGTAGTAGGAATGAAATGATGTGACCACACCAGTTTATCAAAGCACTTCATCAGTTCAGGGGTGAGTCAAATCAAATCAAAGTTTATTTGTATAGCGCTTTTAACAACTCAAGTTGTCACAAAGCAGCCTTACAGGATTTACAAGGTTAACAATACTATGGGTCCAGAACCCTAATGAGCAAGCCAAAGGCGACAGTGGCGAGGAAAAATTCCCTATGATGGTGGGGAATAGGAAGAATCCTCGGGAGAACCAAGACTCAAAAGGGAACCCATCCTCCATTGGGCGGCCCGTTAACACACAAATACACAAGTCACACACAAATCACACAATCAGACTAAGTAAAAATGACTAGGTAAAAGTGAAAGTTCTGGGTTTTGATATTGTCACTGTAAATGTCTTATGATGAACGCCAGGCTTTCATTCCGTGTCGGAGCAGCGATGCTGGTATTGTAGGCTCCGACTACAATGTTACTCCCAAGGTGAACCTTGGAGAAAAAAAAGATACGTGATGTGGTAAATATGTAACAGATTAATCAAAGGCCAAAGTAAACAGATAAGTTTTTAGTCGAGATTTAAACATTGAGACCGTGTCTGAGTCCCGAATAGAGGCAGGAAGATTATTCCAGTTGTGGAGCTTTAAAAGAAAAGGTTCTTCCACCTGCTGTGATCTTTTTGACCCTAAGAATAGTTACAGTTTTTTTCAACTGTTTACACACATTTTCCAAGATCTGTGTCTATTTTTCAAAACCCTACACACAAAACTCACAATTGCTCACACAAAATGCAAAATGCCTCAAATCTCCAGCAAAATGACACACAACATTCAAAATGTCATAAACACATCTCAAAAGCAAGCACTGACATCACATTGTCAACACCTTTGTCATAATATGACATTTTGGATTCATCATGTACACACTGTTGATCAAAACCTAAAGCTCTTCTTTCATTCATGGGATTCTATGTTATACAAAAGTGCAGAGAGAAGGTAAAATACTCACAACACACAAATAATTTGCTGCTGTTACAATATTTGTACAGTGCAGAAAAAAAAATCCATCCACCACATGAAGTTGGACAGACACCAAACACATGTCTGAAAAAGCTAGGGCTGTGGTGAGGGTATGGGCTGGGGGGTGTTGTCTGTGGTGAGGGTATGGGCTGGGGGGTTGAGTGTGTGTCTAGGCTTCATCTCTCCTCTGGGCTGGATCTGGCCACAATACTTCATCCACATCAGAAGCTACTGTATGTCCTCTCTTGCTAAACACAGAGGAAAGAACCTCCTTGCGTGGCTCATCCATCCTTGAATGGAGGCATCAATGTCTCCACACGCTTCCTCCATCGCCTAAAGAAGTGGAATGTGAGCATGAGGACGACGATCATATGCCTGCCAGCACCAGGTGGAGAAGAATTCCTCAATTGGATTGAGAAAAGGTGAATATGGAGGCAAGTACAGAACAGAGAAGTGAGGATGGGTCACAAACCAGTTCTGGACCAGATGTGGCCGATGAAAACTGACACTGTCCCATATGACCACAAAACTTTGTTGATCTAGATTCTGCCGACCTTGGACAAGAATATTGAGAATTGCATCCAGAGAAGTTATGATATGAGCAGTGTTGTAAGGACCAAGTGTTGCAAGGTGATGCAGGACACCATTATTTGTAATGGCAGCACACATTGTAATGTTTCCCCCAGGTTGTCCTGGGACATTCACAATGGCCCTTTGACCAATGACATTTCTCCCCCTTCTCCTGGTCTAAGTGGGGTTCAAGTCCACCTCATCTATATAAATATACTCATGGCGGACATTTGCATCTGCATCCATCTCCAAAATTCTCTGTAAGAGACAAGAATATATATTTGCACACATGTGCACAACCCAAAAATTTTTATATGTGCAAGTCTAATATACTGGAATTAGTTTTGCATACATACATTCACAAAGTCATGATGCAGGTTCTTCACTCTGATGCTGTTCCTTTCAAATGGGACTCTGTATAGCTGTTTCATATGTAAGTGATTATTCTGCAGGACATGATGGATAGTGGACAAGCTTACTGTGTCCATGTTATGGAAAACAGTTGCATCGTTGACTATGTGGTGCTGGATCTCGTGGATTTATGGTTCAAAACAGACATCTTGACATTTGACCTATTTATAGGTCTATACTTAGCCAATGATTCGTTGGTGTTCAATAAAGTAATGAGTGCTTACACATATGAGGAGTGGGAGTGAAGCACTGGTGATTTAGTGTGGCATTTTGATAGGTTGTGTTTGAAAGATGAAATCAAGTAACTTCCTGTTTGATCTTTGTGTGTTAGGTAGAAACTTGTGTGTAGAGTTTTGCAAAATGTGTGTAAGGAAATTGAAAACTGAGTCAGACACTGAGAGTTAGTGTATGGTTTAGCAGATCTGGTGTGGGGTTCTGGTGTTTGAAGGGCATGTTTAGAAAATTGTGTGAGAAGAAAAGATTTAGTGTGTAAACAGTTGAAAAAAACTGTAATAACCCTACGCCCTGTGAGCGAAGTGAGCGTGCTGGGTTATATTGAGTGATACTAGAGTCATTGAGGCTGGTAATGCAGGATTTTTTGGGTCGAGGGACTATGGTGGAGAACATCAACAGGTCCCTATGATCTTAGTAAAGATCCCATCCAACTAGTGTGCACAGTCCTTCAGCACATGAAGGATAGTTAGTATACTACTGACAGATAAGACTAATAAGAGGAGTTAATATACTACTATCAGGTAAGACTAATAAGAGGAGTTAATATACTACTGTCAGATAAGACTAATAAGAGGAGTTAGTATACTACTGACAGATAAGACTAATAATAGGAGTTAATATACTACTGTCAGATAAGACTAATACAAGGAGTTAGTATACTACTGTCAGATAAGACTAATGAGAGGTGTTAGTATACTACTGACAGATAAGACTAATAAGAGGAGTTAGTATACTACTCACAGATAAGACTAATATAAGAGGAGTTAGTATACTACTCACAGATAAGGACAGTCATGGCCTGGTGGTTAGGGAACTGGTCTTGTGACCGGAGGGTCGTGGGTTTGATTCCCAGACCTGAGGCCATGACTGAGGTGCCCCTGAGCAAGGCCCTTAACTCTCAATTGCTCACTTGTATGATAAAAATGTAAGTCGCTCTGGATAAGGGCGTCTGCCAAATGCCATAAATGTAAATGTAAATAAGGGCAGTGAGAACCAAAATGGGACCCATATAAAGCGCACTGTTAGATTCGTTGAGATACTTTGAACAAAATGCACATTTGAAGAGCTCAAACTGTTCATTTCTTCTCTCTCCAAGATTCATTAACTCTGAAATATAAATGGGATATCTCATATCCCGGTATGAGGGGACCTTTCTTAGATCTTTCAGTTAAATCTGCAAATTCTGGTTAATCTTGCATCGTCTATAGATCTATATGTCCTCTCATTCCTATATACAGCACTACTCAATAACCTACATCCCTTACAGCTATTCAGACTTAAATAAATTTACAGTGAGAATGAAGACATCCTCCAATATATAATGTTAATCTCAGAATATTTACATAACTGGATTTCCTAAGCATGTCACAGGTGATGCCTTTTATACCGTTTTACCTGGTAAGAGAATGGGTGTGCAGACCTGTAAATAATCTCCTGTTAAGACAAGAATTACATTAGTGCTGACTTATCATCCAACAAATAAAACCATGACTAATATTATGCTTAAACACTTCAGAAACCTTCAGGATGAGACCACGTCCATTTTTAAGAATCCTCCACTAGTCTCCTACAGACAAGATGAAACAAATCAAAAGACACATGTGTCTGTGATAAATGACCAGTCAAACAATAACTGAGGTACTGTAGCCTGCAACCACTGCATATGTGCTCCATGTAAATTGAACACAGCCACTAAAATAACTAATACAAAGTGGTCAATTGCTATCACTCAGAAAGAGAGAGAGAGAGAGAAAGACAGAGCGAGCATAAAAGATGTGGAATAGAACAGATAAGCTAAACTTAGAGACAGAAATGATATCGGCCCTAGTGATGTGTGAAAGACACAAAGGCTCAGGTCCTGTGTTGTCATGTAATGCTCCTATAAGGACAGAATTCTCAGAATTCAAACAGAATTGTCCTTGATGACTATCTAGAGCAGGGGTCACCAACCTTTTTGAATCTGGGAGCTACTTCTTGGATACCAATTATTGCAGAGGGCTACCAGATTGATACACATCAATTGAACAAAACTTATTGTATTCAAAGCAATTAATCATTTTATTTGTCCAGCATTTTGGAGAGCTGTATGGGGAGCAGTATTTATCCTACAATGTACACAATCTTGTCCACCTTCCTGAGGATGCAAGGACTTATGGAACACTTGACAATTTCAGTGCTTTCAAATATGAGAACTTCATGCAAAAAATCAAGAAACTTGTGAGAAAGCCTGAGATTTCTGAGAAGATCTGAGAAGATCAGATTGTGAAGAGACTTTCCAAAAGGCCCGGCTGTAGACAAAAAAAGAAAAGATTCCAGCTCAGACGAAAGCATACGTCTGGTCCACGTCCTACATCACTTGCCAATTCACAAGCAGAACAATTCAAGGAGATAAAAACAGACATTTTCACACTGAAATTAGACATGGCAAATAACTTTGTCTGCATTGGAGGATCTGTTGCTAGGGTTAAAAATATAGTATATGGCTGTATATGGTGGTGTGCGTGTGCGAGTGTCAATTGCTAAGCGGGAAGACCGCTAGCAACTGCGGACAATCTATAATAGTAGCAAAAACATAAACGATGCAGCGCTTTGGTGCATGGCACTATAGTGAGCTATTTTTAAAACAAGCCCGCGGGCTCCACGTTGGTGACCCCTGTTGTATACAGTGAATTTGGCAATTGGTGCAGGACCAACAACCTATCCCTAAATGTGGATAAAAACAAAGAGATGGTTGTTGACTTCAGAAGAACACCAGGTAACCACCACCCGCTGAACATCAACGGCTCTGCTGTGGAGATTGTGAAGAACACCAAGTTCCTCGGTGTTCACATCGCAGAGAACCTCACCTGGTCCCTCAACACCAGCTCCATAACAAAGAAAGCCCAGCAGCGTCTCTACTTCCTGTAGACTGAGGAAAGCACACCTTCCACCTCCCATCCTCACCATGTTCTACAGAGGGACTGTAGAGAGCATCCTGAGCACCTGCATTACCGTCTGGTTCGGGAGCTGCAACATCTCGGAGCGCAAGACCCTACAGCGGATAGTGAGGACAGCCGAGAAGATCATTGGTGTCTCTCTCCCCTCCATCAGTGACATCTACACCACACGCTGCATCCGCAAAGCCACCAGCATTGTGGAAGACCCAACCCAGCCATCACACAGTCTCTTCACTCTGATGCCGTCCAGCAAAAGATACAGGAGCATCCGAGCCTCCACCTCCAGACTCTGTAATAGCTTAGTTCACCAGGCAGTCAGGCTCCTCAACTCCCAGACACGGAACTGACACACACCAACACTGATCTGACACCAAACACGCACAAAAAGACTGCACTGAAACCTCCCACCAGAAATATTTGCTGCTCTCCCACAGGACCTAATAACTACCTCAGAACCACTGTGTTCATGTATGTTCCATATGACACAGTATATCACTTATCTCAGACAACACTTAGACCATATTGCACTGTACCAGCACTTTACACCATCATGTCTCAATTGTCTCTGGCCTGTTGTATTTATTGTAATGTCTTGCTGTGAGATTGCCCTATGCTGCACATTTTGCACATTCTTAAACTGCTACCCTGCCGCATTTCATGTTGTCTGTTGTACTGTCAATTTGTGTTGCATCATGGTTCCGGAGGAACGAAATTTCATCACACTGTGTAACTGTACTCAGATGTAATGACAATAAAAAGCCACTTGACTTGACTTGATACCACTCAGTCGTCAAATTGCAATGGATACTTTTTGAAGATAAAAAGCAATACTGAACAAAGATATGTTAGAAAAAAGTAGAGTTCCAGCCTATTAAACCTATTAATGTGTTAATATTTCCCCCCCAGCATCAAACCCGCCAATACACAGTCAGAATGTGGATTTTAGAACAATGTCCTCCTATCACAGTAAGGTTATAGGGTACAGTAAAACAGATACTCCATGTAAACTTAGCTCGTTCCCTAAAATGCAGACAGTATCTGCAGTGTACCTTTATAAAGAAATTACAAACACATATGAACACATGTACTTACCAAAGACATATTCTTTCCATAGCGCCACAGCCACAATAGGAGTCTAGTCCTCCGATTGGTCTCACATCTCCACCTCATGGTAGTACACATACTGAAAGTTAAAAATGTTTACTCTAAGCAGTGCAATATTACACATACACTGGGTCTTCATATTAAATAGTTGTTGTGCACAGCAGTTTAATGCAGATGTGCATTTTTCACAGGTAATGGGGAACTTCCCGTTTCTTCTTTCACAAACGATTGTGTTAATTTATGTTGCCTAACAAAACCTATACAACAGAAGATGTTCAGCTTAATACATAGATTTGCAAACTCTACCTTAATTATTTGTATTGGTTTGGTGCTGTATGAGACATTTTACTGCACAAGAAAATGATTTCACGTTGGGCTTAGAGGTAGTGATGGCAAAAGTGGGGCTTTTGGGAGATCGAATCAAATGAACCAATTGATTCGGAAAATGATTCAATCTTGTGAAACGTTCGAATCATCACACGCCACAGTGACATCTAGTGGGCAACCAGGGTATAAATCCACACCACAGAAACAGAGTAATGTGTTTTTAATGAAATATGACATGAAATATTCCCCCATACCATATTGTGTCCATAAATAAATTGTAGTCTTGAAAACATTTTGCAGAGAACAGGGTTGTTTTAATAATTAAGATGTATTTGTCATTATGATACACTGTTAGTGAGTGGATTGATATAGCTGACATTATTCATTTTACATTGCAAGGTAGGGAAATGCTTGTGTAATGCTTTATTTATTAAACATTACAAGTAATCAGTTGTAATCACAACTGATTACAAGTATAGATAGATAGATAGATAGATAGATAGATAGATAGATAGATAGATAGATAGATAGATAGATAGATAGATAGATAGATAGATAGATAGATAGATAGATCTTTATTGATCCCTTTGGGAGGTTTCCCTCAGGGAAATTAAGATTCCAGCAGCATCATGACAGTAATAGAAGATAAAGATTAAAGAGATTAAGCTAGTACTAATAATAATAAATACTAAAAAACAATAGGATATAAAGAGCCAAAGAGGTATTGCACATAATTTTTGCTATCTGTTTAAAATGTTATTGCACTGGCTATGTTATAATGAGCCTTTAAGTTATTGCGCATAGTCCGGTTAGTGTTTTTGTTGTGATCAGTCCGTTTTCCTGTGACCCCTCCTCCCCTGCAAAGAGGAATTGTACAGTCCACTGGCATGAAGAACAAATTAGTTATTAAACATGTAAAGTAAACATTCTGATCTCAGACCAGCTGCTTGAACTCAGGGTTGCCAACTTTTCAAGATCGCTTGGAGTGAGATTTGAACCTGGAGTGGGTGGCGAGGCGAGTGTAAATTGTTGAGCGGGGGGGGGGGGGGTGGCGAACGTTACTGGGGCGGTGTAAAATGGACACAAATTAAGTATTATATCGCGATCGATCGATCGCCGGTGGTTGATAGATATAGATCTTTTCGGCATGAGATATCGGAAGTGTGGGGTGAGAGCGTGTGAAAACGGTCGAATGCGTGTGTCTCACGCTCAATGCGTGACAGTTGGCAACCCTGTGAACTTAAGTGCAGACTAAAACGCGCTAAAAGATTCGAAACGTTTCGAAACTTCGTGACGTAACGAAACCCGTTTTTGGAACAGTCACGTGACTTTCCCGTTTAGATACAGACTTCGAAACAGTGTTTCGGAAGACCGTGATTCAAATGAATCGATTCAGTTCGATTCCGCGTTTCGAATTTGACATCACTACTTAGAGGGCAAACGGTAGATTTTACTTGATGTGTGACCTGGCTGGTGGGGACGGGAGAAGAAGTCTATCTGTGACCGTGCGTGCTGTGCTGAAGACGCTTCCTTCACCTCGCTGAACTGAACTGCTGCTGCAGCGCATCTGTTGTTAAAGGAAGAGAGAGGTCGGGTATGTGCGAGGTCGTGGCTCATTTCAGGGCATTGTTTTTAATCGCTCAGGTTTTCAAAAGATCATTTCAACCGACCTCAGTAAAATGATAATAAAAAAAAACGAAGTTTCAAAAGGGCACTTTCGTTGATAAAGGGCAGAGTTGGTGGTGCTTTAGCACCACCTGATGTCTATGTGTGCACGCCACTGCATGTATATAATAATGTGAATGCAAAGCTATCGAGAATAAATCGAGAATAGCTTTACTATTGTTGTTGGAAACATAAAGTGTTCGATTACAACAAATATTGGAAATATACAAAGAGCAAGATTCAAACTATTTTATTTATTTATTTTTATTGTTTGGCGGGACTTATTAGAGGAACAGTCGTTTCTACGTCTGCTGGTACGTGCGCTTGAATTTTAACTTTTGAAACACGAGTCTACAAATGTTCTGCTGTTTGTCGTAGGATCGGTAACATACAGTCTGCTTGTAACTTCAAGTTTATCGTGAAGTTGTATCACGTTTGGTGCCGCTTACGAAACCTTACGAAATTTTAGAGCCCCCGACTCTAAATTACAATGATTTGTTACGTATGAGGAGGGACTCGATTAGTATTATTGCGCAATTCATTCGATTTTGGTGAGCGAGTATTTGCGGCGCAACGTCAAGTTCCTCACAAACGGGAAACGGCGCTGGCGGAAAAAGCCCCAACTCTGTGTGTGGTTTCAAGATGAAATGAGTGAAACAGGTAGGTCACTCCGTCCTGAGTCGCTTGGACGTGTGAGATGTAGTCCAGGTCTGTAGTTTGGGAAGGACAAACGCGGCATGTAGCCCTCAGACTCGAGCGACGCGTAACCGCGACGTGAGCGGGCCGTGTTTGTGTTTTGTACAATTTACAGTGGCAGTAGTCTGCGTTACCCTGCTGTTCCTAACCCTGATCTTTGAAGGATGTGAGGAACAGGTGACTAATGTGGCTAATGGAGGGTGTGTGTGTGTGTGTGTGTGTGAATTGTACCTTTGAAGGCGTAGAGCATACACACACGCGTCCTCATATATGTGGAATATTGGGGTAATGGTGTGTGGTGTTCACTGCTTGGGTCCAGTCATCAGTCCAGCTGTTTGTTGCCCTGCTTTTTTTGTTCTTTTACATACACACACACACACACAAGCCATTTACTAGTTATTCATGCACCTCTGTCTGCCTTGAGTATAGTATCCCCTACAACATTAAGAACATAAGAAGGAACAGACTGTTTTCTCTCTCTCTCTGTGTGAGTGTGCAAGTATTAGCCTGTAAATAAGCCCATTATTAGAGCTATTTTATTAGGTGAATGAAAGTATTTGTATGTGCTTTTTATACACAGTAGCTCCATGTAGAGGTGTGTTTGTGTGTTCTGTGTGTGTTTGCAGTATCTGTATAAGTTGAAATTGGATGTTTCAGAGGGTTTAAAGTGGTTGTTGTGTTGAATGAGTTATTGTGTTCAAGTGTGTTTGGTTTGCTGACTGCGTCTTTGTGTAGCTTGCGCACTTGCAAGTGTGTGTGTGTGTGTTTGTGTGTTAACATCCCCACCAATGGTGTTTGTGTTCTCTGTGGGTAACACAAACGCCTATCTCCCCCTCCATGTCTCCATCTCCCTCTCTCTCTCCCCCCTTTCCATCTCCCCCTCCCTGTCTCCATCTCTCACTCTCTCTTCCCATTTCCATCTCTCTTTCTCTCACTCACTCACTCACTCACAGTTCAGTTCAGATGAATCATACCCAAATAAGGGTACATCTGCTTCGCCTGAACCATGTTACAGCACTGGACAATAATGAATAACTGGATTCTTAGACAATGTAACATTATCGGGTCCCATAACGGGAGCCCCTTCCTGCTGTGTGGATGTTTGGGCTGTCTGACGTGATGTTCTGTGATGTAGAGCGCGAAACCCAAGATCTGCATGCACAGGCCTTTGAGGCCTTTAACTTGACCTCAAAGTCTCAATACAGTGTTTGTCTTTTGTGAGAAGTGTGTCTTTGTGAAAAGTTCTTTTCATGAACAAGTGTTTGTCGTAAAAACAAACAAAAAAACAACCAAAAAACAAAAATGCATGTTTGTCTTTATCTCTGATATTCTGTCTCCCATAACTCCTCCCCTCGTCTCTCTGTTTATTTCTGTTCCTCCTCATCTCCATCTTTGTTTCTCCTCATCTGTGTTTCTCATCTGTTTCTCCTTACCTCTCTGTTTATAGCACCCAGGCTTCACCCAGCATGGGTTGTGAGTGTGCTTGCGTGATGTCATTGCGTTCCCTAATTGGGTAACATTTATGAAGTTTTTGAATGTAGTTTTGTAGCTTTTACTTAAGATTTTGTACTACATGATGTGCAGAATGTTTAGTAGAATTTCATAGCATTTCTGAAGTATGTTCTGTACTACAAAAATTACGTAGTGGATTATACCCAAAATTACCCACTGCAGCCGATAACTTATTGTATGTTAATGTTACACAATTCACTTGTATTATATTTATCGACCCCAAAATTCATTTTTTACAGTGTACCTCTCACATTTTTGTTTGACCTCAGCACTTGGTTTGTCTCCTTATCAACTTGACTTGTACTGTCTTGTAATGTCATGGATACATCAGACTCTGAGAAAGCAAAAGGAACCCTAGCATTATATATGGTATGTTTAGCTTCCTACAGTAGTCAGAAACCTCTCCTTCTCCACGATCATTCTGTTTGTCATGTCAAGAGAATAAACACCACATGCTCTAGCTTACTGCCTCTGCCATTAGGCAAGCAGTATTGAAGAATTCAGTCCAGAATACCTGCATGAAGCGTCCAAGTTCTCCTGAACTGTTGCCAAATTTAGTACGATGAAGCGCTACCTCACACAATGATGAAATCTTACTTCTCTATTTCAAAATTTACATTACACATATATGCCACATTTAGAATATGCATAAATAGACTGACTATGCAGTCCATCATAAATGTTGCATAGATTGTCTATATACAGTCCAAACATTTTGGGTCAGTCAGAATGCAATAACAATGTGTGTGAATATGTATGCTTGTGTGTCTGTGTATTGGTGTGTGTGTGTATATGTATGTGTGTGTATATTTGTGTGTGTGTTATGGAGGTTATATATACACACACACACACACAGACCAGCTACTGAAGGTGATGCACACATGCACACACACACCCTTTGCTTACGTTTCAGGATGGGGACACAGATACAGATCTTTGTGTGTGTGTGTGTGTGTGTGTGTGTGTGGAGGGACATAACCAGGCTCTGTCAGCACGCACAGCTGAACTGCAGGACCTGCGCAGGCAGCTAAGTTATGCCCAGAAACCTGTCAGCACGGCAACCGAGGACACACCCTTAGAGACGGCCCAGCTGCGAGCCTCGCTGGTTGAGAAGAACGCCATCATTAACGTGAGACCTTTGACCTTTCTCTCAGACCTCAGGATTAAACCTGAGGGTGTTGACGGCTGTTACTCCCAGTGTTTATGCACGTGTGTGTACTCACAGGGCACACGTCTGTGTCTGTTAGAATACTGACTTCTGAAAGCTCATTAAAATATTAGCATTAATATTCTAATAATTAGCATATTGGCAGTATTGGAGGGACTGGTGTGTGTCGGGGCTGTTGCCTGGTTAATCGTGTGTGTGTGTGTGTGTGCGCACATGTGTGTACAGAAGCTGTTGGCACAGGTCCAGGAGAGAGGCGGGCCAGTGGCTCAGGTAAAGGTGTCGGAGGCTCTGCCTTCTCAGGTGCTGGAGCTCAGACAGACCATAGAGGTGCTGCAGGAGAAACTGGAGAGAGAAGGTAGGAGTGTGTGTGTGTGTGTGTGTGTATGTGTGTGTGTGTGTGTGTGAAAGAGTTCCAATTAATTTTATTTTTGGTTTTCCTGGTTAAAAAAATCTGTAGCATGTAATAATTTATTATTATTCATTTATTTTGGGAAGATTTTCTTTTGTTGCGGTGTTTTTGCCTGTAGCGACGAGTTTTTTCCGTGTCTTTTGAGTTGCCCATACACAACCTGCAATACGCATACACACCCTGCAACACAACCCTGCAACCTCCATACACAACCCGCAACACCCATGCACACCCTCCATGCAACACCCATACAACAACCTCCATGCACAACCTGCAAACCTCCCCCTATTTTCTTGGTCCACCTAACCCCAATAATTATCACTTTGCATATTGTTATCACTATATTATACATAATTGTTATAATCGTCATTTGAACTGTACATAAAAACAAAGTTGTCCTCCAAAGATGGGGGGTGGAGGTGGGCCATTAAAAAAAAACAAAAAAAAAACAACCTTCAACATCCATACACAACCTGCAACACCCATACACAACCTCCATACACAACCTCCAACACCCACACACAACCTGCAACTTAAGGATGCTTGTGGAGACGGATCATTGCTAATTCGTTTTTGGTCATGCCGGTACGACTTCAGCCCTTCTCTGCTTTCTCTACCATTGTGCTGTGTTGTAAGGTGTCTCACCACCTATCTCTCTCTTTAAATTTCTCTTGCAAATCCCATCACTTATTCGAGTTACTATCTCCTGCGCCGCTTCCTGGCCTATCTCAAGTTTTCCTCCATCTGTTTCTCTTCCTATCTGTTATTCATTTATTTTGGGAAGGTTTTGTTTTGTTGCGGCGTTTTTGCCTGTAGCGACAAGTTTTTTCCGTGTCTTTTGAGTTGCCCATACACAACCTGCAACATGCATACACAACCTCCAACACAACCCTGCAACACTCCACACACAACCTCCAACGCCCACACACAACCTCCAACGCCCACACACAACCTCCAACACCCACACACATCCTGCAACTTAAGGATGCTTGTGGAGACGGATCATTGCTAATTCGTTTTGGTCATGCCGGTACGACTTCAGCCCTTCTCTGCTTTCTCTACCATTGTGCTGTGTTGTAAGGTGTCTCACCACCTATCTCTCTCTTTACATTTCTCTTGCAAATCCCATCACTTATTCGAGTTACTATCTCCTGCGCCGCTTCCTGGCCTATCTCAAGTTTTCCTCCATCTGTTTCTCTTCCTATCTGTTATTCATTTATTTTGGGAAGGTTTTGTTTTGTTGCGGCGTTTTTGCCTGTAGCGACAAGTTTTTTCCGTGTCTTTTGAGTTGCCCATACACAACCTGCAACATGCATACACAACCTCCAACACAACCCTGCAACACTCCACACACAACCTCCAACGCCCACACACAACCTCCAACGCCCACACACATCCTGCAACTTAAGGATGCTTGTGGAGACGGATCATTGCTAATTCGTTTTGGTCATGCCGGTACGACTTCAGCCCTTCTCTGCTTTCTCTACCATTGTGCTGTGTTGTAAGGTGTCTCACCACCTATCTCTCTCTTTACATTTCTCTTGCAAATCCCATCACTTATTCGAGTTACTATCTCCTGCGCCGCTTCCTGGCCTATCTCAAGTTTTCCTCCATCTGTTTCTCTTCCTATCTGTTATTCATTTATTTTGGGAAGGTTTTGTTTTGTTGCAGCGTTTTTGCCTGTAGCGACAAGTTTTTTCCGTGTCTTTTGAGTTGCCCATACACAACCTGCAACATGCATACACAACCTCCAACACAACCTCGCAACACTCCACACACAACCTCCAACGCCCACACACAACCTCCAACGCCCACACACAACCTCCAACACCCACACACATCCTGCAACTTAAGGATGCTTGTGGAGACGGATCATTGCTAATTCGTTTTGGTCATGCCGGTACGACTTCAGCCCTTCTCTGCTTTCTCTACCATTGTGCTGTGTTGTAAGGTGTCTCACCACCTATCTCTCTCTTTACATTTCTCTTGCAAATCCCATCACTTATTCGAGTTACTATCTCCTGCGCCGCTTCCTGGCCTATCTCAAGTTTTCCTCCATCTGTTTCTCTTCCTATCTGTTATTCATTTATTTTGGGAAGGTTTTGTTTTGTTGCGGCGTTTTTGCCTGTAGCGACAAGTTTTTTCCGTGTCTTTTGAGTTGCCCATACACAACCTGCAACATGCATACACAACCTCCAACACAACCCTGCAACACTCCACACACAACCTCCAACGCCCACACACAACCTCCAACGCCCACACACAACCTCCAACACCCACACACATCCTGCAACTTAAGGATGCTTGTGGAGACGGATCATTGCTAATTCGTTTTGGTCATGCCGGTACGACTTCAGCCCTTCTCTGCTTTCTCTACCATTGTGCTGTGTTGTAAGGTGTCTCACCACCTATCTCTCTCTTTACATTTCTCTTGCAAATCCCATCACTTATTCGAGTTACTATCTCCTGCGCCGCTTCCTGGCCTATCTCAAGTTTTCCTCCATCTGTTTCTCTTCCTATCTGTTATTCATTTATTTTGGGAAGGTTTTGTTTTGTTGCGGCGTTTTTGCCTGTAGCGACAAGTTTTTTCCGTGTCTTTTGAGTTGCCCATACACAACCTGCAACATGCATACACAACCTCCAACACAACCCTGCAACACTCCACACACAACCTCCAACGCCCACACACAACCTCCAACGCCCACACACATCCTGCAACTTAAGGATGCTTGTGGAGACGGATCATTGCTAATTCGTTTTGGTCATGCCGGTACGACTTCAGCCCTTCTCTGCTTTCTCTACCATTGTGCTGTGTTGTAAGGTGTCTCACCACCTATCTCTCTCTTTACATTTCTCTTGCAAATCCCATCACTTATTCGAGTTACTATCTCCTGCGCCGCTTCCTGGCCTATCTCAAGTTTTCCTCCATCTGTTTCTCTTCCTATCTGTTATTCATTTATTTTGGGAAGGTTTTGTTTTGTTGCAGCGTTTTTGCCTGTAGCGACAAGTTTTTTCCGTGTCTTTTGAGTTGCCCATACACAACCTGCAACATGCATACACAACCTCCAACACAACCTCGCAACACTCCACACACAACCTCCAACACCCACACACAACCTCCAACGCCCACACACAACCTCCAACACCCACACACATCCTGCAACTTAAGGATGCTTGTGGAGACGGATCATTGCTAATTCGTTTTGGTCATGCCGGTACGACTTCAGCCCTTCTCTGCTTTCTCTACCATTGTGCTGTGTTGTAAGGTGTCTCACCACCTATCTCTCTCTTTACATTTCTCTTGCAACTCCCATCACTTATTCGAGTTACTATCTCCTGCGCCGCTTCCTGGCCTATCTCAAGTTTTCCTCCATCTGTTTCTCTTCCTATCTGTTATTCATTTATTTTGGGAAGGTTTTGTTTTGTTGCGGCGTTTTTGCCTGTAGCGACAAGTTTTTTCCGTGTCTTTTGAGTTGCCCATACACAACCTGCAACATGCATACACAACCTCCAACACAACCCTGCAACACTCCATACACAACCTCCAACGCCCACACACAACCTCCAACACCCACACACATCCTGCAACTTAAGGATGCTTGTGGAGACGGATCATTGCTAATTCGTTTTGGTCATGCCGGTACGACTTCAGCCCTTCTCTGCTTTCTCTACCATTGTGCTGTGTTGTAAGGTGTCTCACCACCTATCTCTCTCTTTACATTTCTCTTGCAAATCCCATCACTTATTCGAGTTACTATCTCCTGCGCCGCTTCCTGGCCTATCTCAAGTTTTCCTCCATCTGTTTCTCTTCCTATCTGTTATTCATTTATTTTGGGAAGGTTTTGTTTTGTTGCGGCGTTTTTGCCTGTAGCGACAAGTTTTTTCCGTGTCTTTTGAGTTGCCCATACACAACCTGCAACATGCATACACAGCCTCCAACACAACCTCCAACGCCCACACACAACCTCCAACACCCACACACATCCTGCAACTTAAGGATGCTTGTGGAGACGGATCATTGCTAATTCGTTTTGGTCATGCCGGTACGACTTCAGCCCTTCTCTGCTTTCTCTACCATTGTGCTGTGTTGTAAGGTGTCTCACCACCTATCTCTCTCTTTACATTTCTCTTGCAAATCCCATCACTTATTTGAGTTACTATCTCCTGCGCCGCTTCCTGGCCTATCTCAAGTTTTCCTCCATCTGTTTCTCTTCCTATCTGTTATTCATTTATTTTGGGAAGGTTTTGTTTTGTTGCGGCGTTTTTGCCTGTAGCGACAAGTTTTTTCCGTGTCTTTTGAGTTGCCCATACACAACCTGCAACATGCATACACAACCTCCAACACAACCCTGCAACACTCCACACACAACCTCCAACGCCCACACACAACCTCCAACGCCCACACACAACCTCCAACGCCCACACACAACCTCCAACACCCACACACATCCTGCAACTTAAGGATGCTTGTGGAGACGGATCATTGCTAATTCGTTTTGGTCATGCCGGTACGACTTCAGCCCTTCTCTGCTTTCTCTACCATTGTGCTGTGTTGTAAGGTGTCTCACCACCTATCTCTCTCTTTACATTTCTCTTGCAAATCCCATCACTTATTCGAGTTACTATCTCCTGCGCCGCTTCCTGGCCTATCTCAAGTTTTCCTCCATCTGTTTCTCTTCCTATCTGTTATTCATTTATTTTGGGAAGGTTTTGTTGCGGCGTTTTTGCCTGTAGCGACAAGTTTTTTCCGTGTCTTTTGAGTTGCCCATACACAACCTGCAACATGCATACACAACCTCCAACACAACCTCGCAACACTCCACACACAACCTCCAACGCCCACACACAACCTCCAACGCCCACACACAACCTCCAACACCCACACACATCCTGCAACTTAAGGATGCTTGTGGAGACGGATCATTGCTAATTCGTTTTGGTCATGCCGGTACAACTTCAGCCCTTCTCTGCTTTCTCTACCATTGTGCTGTGTTGTAAGGTGTCTCACCACCTATCTCTCTCTTTACATTTCTCTTGCAAATCCCATCACTTATTTGAGTTACTATCTCCTGCGCCGCTTCCTGGCCTATCTCAAGTTTTCCTCTATCTGTTTCTCTTCCTATCTGTTATTCATTTATTTTGGGAAGGTTTTGTTTTGTTGCGGCGTTTTTGCCTGTAGCGACAAGTTTTTTCCGTGTCTTTTGAGTTGCCCATACACAACCTGCAACATGCATACACAACCTCCAACACAACCCTGCAACACTCCATACACAACCTGCAACATCTGGTGGTTGTGTTTTTTATTTATTTATTTTTTTATTTTATTTTTCCCTGCCCTTGTCTTTTCCCTTTTTATTTTTTCTCTCCCCCTATTTTCTTGGTCCACCTAACCCCAATAATTATCACTTTGCATATTATCACTATATTATATACATAATTGTCATTTGAACTGTACATAAAAACAAAGTTGTCCTCCAAAGATGGGGGGGTGGAGGTGGGTCATAAAAAAAAAAAAAAAAAAAACAACCTGCAACACTCCATACACAACCTGCAACACTCCATACACAACCTGCAACATCTGGTGGTTGTGTTTTTTATTTATTTATTTGTTTTATTTTATTTTTCCCTGCCCTTGTCTTTTCCCTTTTTATTCTTTCTCTCCCCCTATTTTCTTGGTCCACCTAACCCCAATAATTATCACTTTGCATATTGTTATCACTATATTATACATAATTGTCATTTGAACTGTACATAAAAACAAAGTTGTCCTCCAAAGATGGGGGGGGTGGAGGTGGGCCATAAAAAAAAAATAAAAAAAAAAAACAACCTGCAACACTCCATACACAACCTGCAACATCTGGTGGTTGTGTTTTTTATTTATTTATTTGTTTTATTTTATTTTTCCCTGCCCTTGTTTTTTCCCTTTTTATTCTTTCTCTCCCCCTATTTTCTTGGTCCACCTAACCCCAATAATTATCACTTTGCATATTATCACTATATTATATACATAATTGTCATTTGAACTGTACATAAAAACAAAGTTGTCCTCCAAAGATGGGGGGGTGGAGGTGGGTCATAAAAAAAAAAAAAAAAAAAACAACCTGCAACACTCCATACACAACCTGCAACACTCCATACACAACCTGCAACATCTGGTGGTTGTGTTTTTTATTTATTTATTTGTTTTATTTTATTTTTCCCTGCCCTTGTTTTTTCCCTTTTTATTCTTTCTCTCCCCCTATTTTCTTGGTCCACCTAACCCCAATAATTATCACTTTGCATATTATCACTATATTATATACATAATTGTCATTTGAACTGTACATAAAAACAAAGTTGTCCTCCAAAGATGGGGGGGTGGAGGTGGGTCATAAAAAAAAAAAAAAAAAAAACAACCTGCAACACTCCATACACAACCTGCAACACTCCATACACAACCTGCAACATCTGGTGGTTGTGTTTTTTATTTATTTATTTGTTTTATTTTATTTTTCCCTGCCCTTGTCTTTTCCCTTTTTATTCTTTCTCTCCCCCTATTTTCTTGGTCCACCTAACCCCAATAATTATCACTTTGCATATTGTTATCACTATATTATACATAATTGTCATTTGAACTGTACATAAAAACAAAGTTGTCCTCCAAAGATGGGGGGGGTGGAGGTGGGCCATAAAAAAAAAAAAAAAAAAAAAAACAACCTGCAACACTCCATACACAACCTGCAGCATCTGGTGGTTGTGTTTTTTATTTATTTATTTGTTTTATTTTATTTTTCCCTGCCCTTGTCTTTTCCCTTTTTATTTTTTCTCTCCCCCTATTTTCTTGGTCCACCTAACCCCAATAATTATCACTTTGCATATTATCACTATATTATACATAATTGTCATTTGAACTGTACATAAAAACAAAGTTGTCCTCCAAAGATGGGGGGGTGGAGGTGGGTCATAAAAAAAAAAAAAAAAAACAACCTGCAACACTCCATACACAACCTGCAACACTCCATACACAACCTGCAGCATCTGGTGGTTGTGTTTTTTATTTATTTATTTGTTTTATTTTATTTTTCCCTGCCCTTGTCTTTTCCCTTTTTATTTTTTCTCTCCCCCTATTTTCTTGGTCCACCTAACCCCAATAATTATCACTTTGCATATTATCACTATATTATACATAATTGTCATTTGAACTGTACATAAAAACAAAGTTGTCCTCCAAAGATGGGGGGGTGGAGGTGGGTCATAAAAAAAAAAAAAAACAACCTGCAACACTCCATACACAACCTGCAACACTCCATACACAACCTGCAACATCTGGTGGTTGTGTTTTTTATTTATTTATTTGTTTTATTTTTCCTGCCCTTGTTTTTTCCCTTTTTATTCTTTCTCTCCCCCTATTTTCTTGGTCCACCTAACCCCAATAACTATCACTTTGCATATTGTTATCACTATATTATACATAATTGTCATTTGAACTGTACATAAAAACAAAGTTGTCCTCCAAAGATGGGGGGGTGGAGGTGGGCCATAAAAAAAAAACAACCTGCAACACTCCATACACAACCTGCAACATCTGGTGGTTGTGTTTTTTATTTATTTGTTTTATTTTATTTTTCCCTGCCCTTGTCTTTTCCCTTTTTATTTTTTCTCTCCCCCTATTTTCTTGGTCCACCTAACCCCAATAATTATCACTTTGCATATTATCACTATATTATACATAATTGTCATTTGAACTGTACATAAAAACAAAGTTGTCCTCCAAAGATGGGGGGGTGGAGGTGGGTCATAAAAAAAAAAAAAAAACAACCTGCAACACTCCATACACAACCTGCAACATCTGGTGGTTGTGTTTTTTATTTATTTATTTGTTTTATTTTATTTTTCCCTGCCCTTGTCTTTTCCCTTTTTATTCTTTCTCTCCCCCTATTTTCTTGGTCCACCTAACCCCAATAATTATCACTTTGCATATTGTTATCACTATATTATACATAATTGTCATTTGAACTGTACATAAAAACAAAGTTGTCCTCCAAAGATGGGGGGGGTGGAGGTGGGCCATAAAAAAAAAAAAAAAACAACCTGCAACACTCCATACACAACCTGCAACATCTGGTGGTTGTGTTTTTTATTTATTTATTTGTTTTATTTTATTTTTCCCTGCCCTTGTCTTTTCCCTTTTTATTCTTTCTCTCCCCCTATTTTCTTGGTCCACCTAACCCCAATAATTATCACTTTGCATATTGTTATCACTATATTATACATAATTGTCATTTGAACTGTACATAAAAACAAAGTTGTCCTCCAAAGATGGGGGGGGGGGGGGGGTCATTTAAAAAAAAAAAAACAACCTGCAACACTCCATACACAACCTGCAGCATCTGGTGGTTGTGTTTTTTATTTATTTATTTGTTTTATTTTATTTTTCCCTGCCCTTGTCTTTTCCCTTTTTATTTTTTCTCTCCCCCTATTTTCTTGGTCCACCTAACCCCAATAATTATCACTTTGCATATTATCACTATATTATACATAATTGTCATTTGAACTGTACATAAAAACAAAGTTGTCCTCCAAAGATGGGGGGGTGGAGGTGGGTCATAAAAAAAAAAAAAAAAAAAAACAACCTGCAACACTCCATACACAACCTGCAACACTCCATACACAACCTGCAACATCTGGTGGTTGTGTTTTTTATTTATTTATTTGTTTTATTTTATTTTTCCCTGCCCTTGTCTTTTCCCTTTTTATTTTTTCTCTCCCCCTATTTTCTTGGTCCACCTAACCCCAATAATTATCACTTTGCATATTATCACTATATTATACATAATTGTCATTTGAACTGTACATAAAAACAAAGTTGTCCTCCAAAGATGGGGGGGTGGAGGTGGGTCATAAAAAAAAAAAAAAAAACAACCTGCAACACTCCATACACAACCTGCAACATCTGGTGGTTGTGTTTTTTATTTATTTATTTGTTTTATTTTTCCTGCCCTTGTTTTTTCCCTTTTTATTCTTTCTCTCCCCCTATTTTCTTGGTCCACCTAACCCCAATAATTATCACTTTGCATATTATCACTATATTATACATAATTGTCATTTGAACTGTACATAAAAACAAAGTTGTCCTCCAAAGATGGGGGGGGGGGGGGGGGTCATTTAAAAAAAAAAAAACAACCTGCAACACTCCATACACAACCTGCAGCATCTGGTGGTTGTGTTTTTTATTTATTTATTTGTTTTATTTTATTTTTCCCTGCCCTTGTCTTTTCCCTTTTTATTTTTTCTCTCCCCCTATTTTCTTGGTCCACCTAACCCCAATAATTATCACTTTGCATATTATCACTATATTATACATAATTGTCATTTGAACTGTACATAAAAACAAAGTTGTCCTCCAAAGATGGGGGGGTGGAGGTGGGTCATAAAAAAAAAAAAAAAAAAAACAACCTGCAACACTCCATACACAACCTGCAACACTCCATACACAACCTGCAACATCTGGTGGTTGTGTTTTTTATTTATTTATTTGTTTTATTTTATTTTTCCCTGCCCTTGTCTTTTCCCTTTTTATTTTTTCTCTCCCCCTATTTTCTTGGTCCACCTAACCCCAATAATTATCACTTTGCATATTATCACTATATTATACATAATTGTCATTTGAACTGTACATAAAAACAAAGTTGTCCTCCAAAGATGGGGGGGTGGAGGTGGGTCATAAAAAAAAAAAAAAAAAAACAACCTGCAACACTCCATACACAACCTGCAGCATCTGGTGGTTGTGTTTTTTATTTATTTATTTGTTTTATTTTATTTTTCCCTGCCCTTGTCTTTTCCCTTTTTATTTTTTCTCTCCCCCTATTTTCTTGGTCCACCTAACCCCAATAATTATCACTTTGCATATTATCACTATATTATACATAATTGTCATTTGAACTGTACATAAAAACAAAGTTGTCCTCCAAAGATGGGGGGGTGGAGGTGGGTCATAAAAAAAAAAAAAAAAACAACCTGCAACACTCCATACACAACCTGCAACACTCCATACACAACCTGCAACATCTGGTGGTTGTGTTTTTTATTTATTTATTTGTTTTATTTTTCCTGCCCTTGTTTTTTCCCTTTTTATTCTTTCTCTCCCCCTATTTTCTTGGTCCACCTAACCCCAATAACTATCACTTTGCATATTGTTATCACTATATTATACATAATTGTCATTTGAACTGTACATAAAAACAAAGTTGTCCTCCAAAGATGGGGGGGTGGAGGTGGGCCATAAAAAAAAAACAACCTGCAACACTCCATACACAACCTGCAACATCTGGTGGTTGTGTTTTTTATTTATTTATTTGTTTTATTTTTCCTGCCCTTGTCTTTTCCCTTTTTATTTTTTCTCTCCCCCTATTTTCTTGGTCCACCTAACCCCAATAATTATCACTTTGCATATTATCACTATATTATACATAATTGTCATTTGAACTGTACATAAAAACAAAGTTGTCCTCCAAAGATGGGGGGGGGGGGGGGGTCATTTAAAAAAAAAAAAACAACCTGCAACACTCCATACACAACCTGCAGCATCTGGTGGTTGTGTTTTTTATTTATTTATTTGTTTTATTTTATTTTTCCCTGCTTTTGTCTTTTCCCTTTTTATTTTTTCTCTCCCCCTATTTTCTTGGTCCACCTAACCCCAATAATTATCACTTTGCATATTATCACTATATTATACATAATTGTCATTTGAACTGTACATAAAAACAAAGTTGTCCTCCAAAGATGGGGGGGTGGAGGTGGGTCATAAAAAAAAAAAAAAAAAAACAACCTGCAACACTCCATACACAACCTGCAGCATCTGGTGGTTGTGTTTTTTATTTATTTATTTGTTTTATTTTATTTTTCCCTGCCCTTGTCTTTTCCCTTTTTATTTTTTCTCTCCCCCTATTTTCTTGGTCCACCTAACCCCAATAATTATCACTTTGCATATTATCACTATATTATACATAATTGTCATTTGAACTGTACATAAAAACAAAGTTGTCCTCCAAAGATGGGGGGGTGGAGGTGGGTCATAAAAAAAAAAAAAAAAACAACCTGCAACACTCCATACACAACCTGCAACACTCCATACACAACCTGCAACATCTGGTGGTTGTGTTTTTTATTTATTTATTTGTTTTATTTTTCCTGCCCTTGTTTTTTCCCTTTTTATTCTTTCTCTCCCCCTATTTTCTTGGTCCACCTAACCCCAATAACTATCACTTTGCATATTGTTATCACTATATTATACATAAATGTCATTTGAACTGTACATAAAAACAAAGTTGTCCTCCAAAGATGGGGGGGTGGAGGTGGGCCATAAAAAAAAAACAACCTGCAACACTCCATACACAACCTGCAACATCTGGTGGTTGTGTTTTTTATTTATTTATTTGTTTTATTTTTCCTGCCCTTGTCTTTTCCCTTTTTATTTTTTCTCTCCCCCTATTTTCTTGGTCCACCTAACCCCAATAATTATCACTTTGCATATTATCACTATATTATACATAATTGTCATTTGAACTGTACATAAAAACAAAGTTGTCCTCCAAAGATGGGGGGGGGGGGGGGGGGGGGGGTCATTTAAAAAAAAAAAAACAACCTGCAACACTCCATACACAACCTGCAGCATCTGGTGGTTGTGTTTTTTATTTATTTATTTGTTTTATTTTATTTTTCCCTGCCCTTGTCTTTTCCCTTTTTATTTTTTCTCTCCCCCTATTTTCTTGGTCCACCTAACCCCAATAATTATCACTTTGCATATTATCACTATATTATACATAATTGTCATTTGAACTGTACATAAAAACAAAGTTGTCCTCCAAAGATGGGGGGGTGGAGGTGGGTCATAAAAAAAAAAAAAAAAAAAAACAACCTGCAACACTCCATACACAACCTGCAACACTCCATACACAACCTGCAACATCTGGTGGTTGTGTTTTTTATTTATTTATTTGTTTTATTTTATTTTTCCCTGCCCTTGTCTTTTCCCTTTTTATTCTTTCTCTCCCCCTATTTTCTTGGTCCACCTAACCCCAATAATTATCACTTTGCATATTATCACTATATTATACATAATTGTCATTTGAACTGTACATAAAAACAAAGTTGTCCTCCAAAGATGGGGGGGGGGGGGGGGTCATTTAAAAAAAAAAAAACAACCTGCAACACTCCATACACAACCTGCAGCATCTGGTGGTTGTGTTTTTTATTTATTTATTTGTTTTATTTTATTTTTCCCTGCCCTTGTCTTTTCCCTTTTTATTTTTTCTCTCCCCCTATTTTCTTGGTCCACCTAACCCCAATAATTATCACTTTGCATATTATCACTATATTATACATAATTGTCATTTGAACTGTACATAAAAACAAAGTTGTCCTCCAAAGATGGGGGGAGGTGGGTCATAAAAAAAAAAAAAAAAAAAAACAACCTGCAACACTCCATACACAACCTGCAACACTCCATACACAACCTGCAACATCTGGTGGTTGTGTTTTTTATTTATTTATTTGTTTTATTTTATTTTTCCCTGCCCTTGTCTTTTCCCTTTTTATTCTTTCTCTCCCCCTATTTTCTTGGTCCACCTAACCCCAATAATTATCACTTTGCATATTGTTATCACTATATTATACATAATTGTCATTTGAACTGTACATAACAACAAAGTTGTCCTCCAAAGATGGGGGGGGGGTGGAGGTGGGCCATAAAAAAAAAAAAAAAAAAAAAAAAACAACCTGCAACACTCCATACACAACCTGCAACATCTGGTGGTTGTGTTTTTTATTTATTTATTTGTTTTATTTTATTTTTTCCTGCCCTTGTTTTTTCCCTTTTTATTCTTTCTCTCCCCCTATTTTCTTGGTCCACCTAACCCCAATAATTATCACTTTGCATATTATCACTATATTATACATAATTGTCATTTGAACTGTACATAAAAACAAAGTTGTCCTCCAAAGATGGGGGGGTGGAGGTGGGTCATAAAAAAAAAAAAAAAAAAAAACAACCTGCAACACTCCATACACAACCTGCAACACTCCATACACAACCTGCAACATCTGGTGGTTGTGTTTTTTATTTATTTATTTGTTTTATTTTTCCTGCCCTTGCTTTTTCCCTTTTTATTCTTTCTCTCCCCCTATTTTCTTGGTCCACCTAACCCCAATAACTATCACTTTGCATATTGTTATCACTATATTATACATAATTGTCATTTGAACTGTACATAAAAACAAAGTTGTCCTCCAAAGATGGGGGGGTGGAGGTGGGCCATAAAAAAAAAACAACCTGCAACACTCCATACACAACCTGCAACATCTGGTGGTTGTGTTTTTTATTTATTTGTTTTATTTTATTTTTCCCTGCCCTTGTTTTTTCCCTTTTTATTTTTTCTCTCCCCCTATTTTCTTGGTCCACCTAACCCCAATAATTATCACTTTGCATATTATCACTATATTATACATAATTGTCATTTGAACTGTACATAAAAACAAAGTTGTCCTCCAAAGATGGGGGGGTGGAGGTGGGTCATAAAAAAAAAAAAAAACAACCTGCAACACTCCATACACAACCTGCAGCATCTGGTGGTTGTGTTTTTTATTTATTTATTTATTTGTTTTATTTTATTTTTCCCTGCCCTTGTTTTTTCTCTTTTTATTCTTTCCAGGGTTCGTACGGTCATGAAAAACCTGGAAAAGTTATGGAATTTGAAAATAGCAATTTCCAGGCCTGGATAAGTTTTGGAAAAACTAAAAATACTCAAATGTTTTGGAAAAGTCATGGAAATTTGCTTGACACAATAAATATATGTCGTTCCGATAACCGGAAGAAAAAATAAACATATATAATATAGCCATGTTTTTTCTTTGTGCGGACCACTAACGTAACTTCACAGGTTAGTTCGCTGCGTTAGCGTTGGACTCCAAGCGGAGCTGTAGATTGTACTTTGATGACGTGTAAATCAGCGTAATGCTGGTAAATGCCGATTCAACTATGGCTGCTTCAGTTGGACAAATACAAGCTATGGCTTGAGAAAGACAAGGACACGGGGCATGCAAAATGTGCACTGTGTGGTTAACCAACTGATTAACGTTGGGGTTAGAGACTGAAAAGTCCGACGCAAAGCAGTTTTCGTCGTTAAGCGCGAACCTAGATTTAGACACGCCTTGATCGTAAACACAGAATAGAAAAAAACTAACAATGTTCTCGTGCGTACAGCGTGAGAAAGAGCGACCGCGTTGCCGAGATGGGCTGCGGTGGAGGCTGCGCTGCTTCAGCTTATCGTACACAACACAACACAACACTCCACAGAGCTGCCACTGCACCTCCACGCACCGCGCGAAATTAAGAAAAGTCAGTCGTAACTCCGTCCGTCGTTAACCAGACCCGTCGGTAAAAGGGAACTCACCGGCTTTTAGCCCGGATACGGCTTATAGCTACAACATTTTCCATTAAAAAAACTTAGATGCGGCTTATATTGATATTGAAAATACGGTAAATGTTTATTTTTTCAATTAAACCATGTGTCTTTTCATTAATTGATGATATACTGTGGAATTTTAGCCTGGATTTTTCTTATTTTTCGTGTCTACACATATGTTTAGAGAATGTACAGTCATTGAAATTTGTCTGAAAGTCATGGAAAAGTCATGGAAATTAGTTGTCAAAAAAGTGTATGAACCCTGTCTTTCTCTCCCCCTATTTTCTTGGTCCACCTAACCCCAATAATTATCACTTTGCATATTGTTATCACTATATTATACATAATTGTCATTTGAACTGTACATAAAAACAAAGTTGTCCTCCAAAGATGAGGAGGTGGAGGTGGGCCATAAAAAAAAATAAATAAATAACAGAGGTCCAGTGATCCCCAATCAGAGCCACATTTGTGGCGCTCTTCACAATAACCTGTTTTACTTCCCTTTCCTGATCATACAGCTGCTGGACATTGTCTTTCTTCATTGTCATTCGTAACTTGCACCAGCTGACGCAATTTGCAGCACTTCTTGTAAAGCCTGGATTATACTTTCACGAGTGACCGTAGCGCGCGACTTCGCCCACCTTGCGCGAACCTCCGTGACCGGCGGAGGCGTTTAAACTCGCCACGTCTTACTTAAGCCTTCGACCACAGAGAGCGGTCTACAGTCCACAGCAATCCATCTCGCCAATGAATTGGTCAATTTGTCTAACGTGGACTTTGACATTCTTAAGTTGAACCAGACATGTGGACGAGCGTTGACTGGCGACACTGCTCGTACTAGGAATACATTTAGCAGCTAAGTTATCATTACTGACCTGCGCGTTAGCCCCAACATGTCCCCAACATACGGCAGTCATGGCCTGGTGGTTAGGGAACTGGTCTTGTGACCCTAGGGTCGTGGGTTCGATCCCCAGACCTGAGGCCATGACTGAGGTGCCCCTGAGCAAAGCCCTTAACCCTCAATTGCTCACTTGTATAAAAATTAGATAAAAATGTGAGTCACTCTGGATAAGGGCGTCTGCCAAATGCCGTAAATGTAAACATGTTTTGCGTTGAGGTGGTAACGAAGGGTGGAAGTGCTCCTGTGATAAGCGAACTCCTTCCTACATAAAGTGCAAATAACACTATTTTTGTTTGTACTTCCATCTGGTAGTTTCTTATATGTAAATTTCCCATCCACCAGCGTAGCCTCTTCAGTCATCTCTATCATGATCTTCTTATTGTGCTTCCATATAATCTGTATGACTGGAACTCGTGCACTGAGAAACATTCCATGGTGCAAAAGTGTCTCATGCATTAATTTTTTTAGTTCGTTAATTTCCCTGTAATTAATTAATCGAAAATAACGCGCAAGTCCCACCACTAAATAAATCATATTGTTTAATGCTTAATACACTTTGATTGACATTCTGACGTTGATTGATGTTAGTGACGGGTGATCGACAATGTGATTGAGGGGGGGTCATTTTGAGGGTAAGGTCGTAAATCATATTGTTGGAAGAAGACCCATATTTATATATAGTGTAAACTGAGTGTAAACTCACTGTAGGGTCTCCAGTGTATAGTGTGGATCCTGGGGTCCTGCGTGTGTGTGTGTGTGTGTGTGTGTGTGAGAGAGAGAGAGAGAGAGAGAGGTGAAAATTTTGTGGTTTTGGACGAGATGATGGAGACTATAACAAAACACACACAGAACAGACACCGCCATGAACCCCTGGGTCATATAATATATATTTATTACCTTCAGACCTTACCTTCAGACTACCATTTATTGTAGATTGAAGTATACGTATGAACACACACACACTTCCTGGTACACTTTCATATTTTGAATATAAATCCACTTATTCCACCTCCACAGCTCCATAATATTACAGTGTTGATGTTAATGAACTTGGGTAACATTAAACAAAAGTAGAAAAACATTAATTTCATTTGTTCTGGACAATTTTACTGAACATTAGTCACATGGCAACGGTTTTAGCACAAGTGTGTGTGTGTGTGTCCAGGTCTCGATTTACTAGGGGGTTGTGGATCACACGTGCCCAGAGCTGTGGGCAGCCCTAGCCCGGCGCTCAGTTGGGGTTAGGTGCCTTGCTCAAGGGCACCTCAGTCATGGCCTCAGGTCTGGGAATTGAACCCACGACCAGTGGCGGACTTAGCAATTTGGGGGCTCAAGGCGAATTTAGCTAGGGGGCCCATCAACATTAATATGCGAGAAATAAGTTCAGGTTCACACTACATGATTTTAGGCTGGTTTTTCAGTCGCCGACTGTTTTTGTAGATCGCCGACAGAAACTGTGGTCGGAGGCAAATCGGGGATCACTCTGCGCTCGCTCAGTCGTGTAGTGTGAACTGCTGAAAGACGCTCGCCGAGCCGTCGCCGAGTGGTCGCCAACTCATCGCAGATGACCGGCAGATATCTAGCATGTTTAATATCTAGCCCAGTCTGCGACTGTGAGTCAACAGCAGCGTCTAGTTTCATACAACTTTACTACAACACTGTGTTTAAGTTATTGTGACAGCACTGGAGAAATAGTGCGATTGACTATATCTATGTTCACTGCAACGGAGAGATGAAATAATTCTGGCAATTTGGGACTATGGAGTGGTTAAACGGTAAAAAAAATAATAATAACGAAAATGTGGAGTACATGTACATTGTTTTTTTTCTTCTACGTGGTGCTGCTGGTTCTCGCGAGAGTTTCGTTTTCGTGTTCTCGTGTTTTTGAACGGCAGCCAGATGAGTCGGCGATTCCCCAGTCGTTTAATTCGTGAGCCCACGTCACCGATCAGTCATGTAGTGTGAAAGCCACAACAACTGAAAGACTCGCGATTACAGCACAACCAGTCATGTAGTGCGAACGGCACAAAAACCTGACGACTGAAAAGTCGTGTAGTGTGAACCTGGCTTTAGCTAGACAAGGGGGCCCTACAGTGGGAGGGGCCCAAGGCAATTGCCTAGCAACGCCTCTATGCAAAGACCGCCTCTGCCCACGACCCTCCGGTCACAAGACCAGTTCCCTACCACCAGTCCATGATTGCCCCTGTGTGTGTGTGTGTGTGTGTGTGTGTGTGTGTGTGTGTGGTCATCCTCTTCTCTGTATACGAGACCCTAACCCTAGGTCACGTCATCTCCATGGTGTTCAGATACTGTAAGACAGAGAATAGAATCAGACACACTCATCACAGTCAGACATCACACTATATACAAACTCAGGGTCTCCAGTGTAGTGTGTGGATCCTGGGATTCTACATGTGTGTATGTGTGTGTAAGAGAGAGAGAGAGATGAAAATTTTGTGGTTTTGTGTGTGTGTGTGTGTGTAGGTGTGTTAATTAATACAGTGATAGTGTGTGTCCCAGAGGAAAAAGTGGAATACTGTGTGTGTGCATGAGAGAGTGAGAGAGAGGGAGGGAGGATATTGACTGTGTGAGAGAGAGTTAGAGGTACAGTGAGTGATCATAAACACACGCACACAAACACACACACTCCTTGTCTCTGATGGCTGATATATGTACATGTATGTGGGCATATATACATGTGGTTCCCCTTCTTACCCCCTTATGTGTTTATTATTTGCTTAAGACTACTGATTTTGTATGTATTTATGTATGTATATGCAATAGATAAACCTGGAAGACAATGCAACATTAATTTTTTGTCAGGTAAATGCTCCTTCCCCTGTTTTTGAGGGGTGTTTCTTTATACTACCGCATATCCTTTCGGACAACGTTGCAAAGAATATAAACGCCTCCGCCGTTCGCGCAGGTTGGCGCGAGGTGTGCGGAGTCTCGCGCTACAGTCACTCGCGAGTATAATCCATAATAAATAATCCAGCCTTGACGCGGCTCAAGGATTATGTCACTTGCAGCGCCGTGTGGCCGTTGCAGTTATTTAAACAAATATAAACATGGGTCTGTGGCGGGAGCTGAGTGCAGAGCATTGAGGAGCGATTTCGATTGGAGGATCGGGCTCTCTGTCTGAGATTTCTTATTATTAATTTTTTTGCTGATGCTGGTCCAGCGTGGCGCGTGCCACTGATTATGCCTCGGTGTGCCAACGGTGGCAGGTTGCCGACCCCTGCCATAGACTAATCTAAAACTGGCATAGGCCCCTCTGCTGTAAATCAAGAATCGAATCGAATCGTGACCCTAAAATCGGAAATACAATCAAATCGAGGATTTAGAGAATCGTGACACCCCTAATATATACACATCATATTTTCCGGACTATAAGCCGCTACTTTTTTCCCCACACTCTGAACCATGCGGCTTATAATGAGGTGCGGCTTTTCTGTAGACTTTTCTTTTCACCCGTCGGGATGGAGCAGAAAGTGAATCAGGTGGTAGGTCAAAGTTGTAAATCAAAGAAGAAAGTGGTCATTTTCATTTAGTACATGCAAGCAGCAGGCACAACGGAGATTTTTTTCCAACCAACATGTGTTGTGCCGAATTCCGCCTCCCCTCGTTTGCACATGCATAAACACGCTAGAGATGATATTCGGGAGTTGCATTGATTATAACTTAGTTCATTGAGCACTCAAATTTTGTCCTAACTAGATATTCAGACATAATACTGCTGTAATACTGCAAAGTCATGTGATCAGTGGTGAACTTCGGTATAGCCAGTGTGTTATTTATTTAAAATAATTAACACCCTTGAGCCAATGTGGCTTTGGACATAGATAATGCTGTGCCATTTGCTGTGATGGATAATTAAAGTCTAGCTCTTATTTATGCATAGAAACGTAAATCGACAATATCATCTGTAGCGTCTTTATGCAGATAAACGAGGGGAGTTGGAATTCGGCACAACACCGGCTGAAAGCCAAATCTGATTATACAGGCACCGTTCAGAGACTGTTCAGTTAATGTCTTCAGTTCAGTAGATATATGCGGCTTTTAGCCCTAACATTTTACATTTTTTAAAAAACCTTTTAGGTGCGGCTTATATTGAGGTGTGTGTGTGTGTATGTACTATTGTTATTATTTAGTTTTATGCTTGTTTGTTTTGATTTGTTGTTTTTGTTTTGCTCATGTGTTTAGAGCTGTGAGCTCAACTGTTATCTGTTCAATGTTCAGTGTTATTAGTATTGTAAGTGTTCAGGCTTTGGCAATACAAATGAAGCAATATTTGTCATGCCAATAAAGCAGCTTGAATTGAATCGAAATTGAGAGAGAGAGAAGATATTGACTGTGTGTGTGTGTGTGTGTGTATTAGAGAGAGAGAGAGATAAATATTGACTGTGTACGTGGGAGAGAGATTGAGAGAGAGAGAGAGATACTGACTGTGTGTGAGAGAGAGTGAGAGACGATTTTGACTGTGTGTGTGTGCTTGTGGGTGTGTGTGTGTGTGTGTGTGCGTGTGTGTGTGTGTGTGTGTGTGTGTGTGTGTGTGTGTGTGTGCTTGTAGAGAGAGAACAAGCAAGAAAGTGTGTGTGAGAGAGAGGGAGGGAGAGGATATTGACTGAGTGTATATGTGGGTGTATGTGTGTGTGGGTGTGTGTGTGCGCGCGCGTGTGTGTGTGTATAAAGAGTCATTAACTCACTGTAGTTTCTCCAGTGTACAACATGGATCCTCCAGTAGAGCAGAGAGCTGCTTCACTCCTGAGTCGCCTGGTTTATTGTAGGTCAGATTCAGCTCTCTCAGGTGTGATGAGGGGTTTGACCTCAGAGCTGAACACAGAGCAGCACAGCCTTCCTTTCTAATACTGCACCTAGACAGACTGTAGAGAGAAGGAGAAAAACTAATCACACTTACAGATCAACACACATACTCACACAAACATAGACACTGTGTGTGTATTCAGGACAGAAATGCAGTGATGTGTGTGTGTGTGTGTTTGTAGAGTGAGAGAGAATATTGACTGGGAGAGAGAGAGAGGATATTGACTGTGTGGGTGTGTGTGTGTGTTTATGTGTGCATATGCATGCGTGTGTAGTGAGTGTGCGTGTGTGGGGTGTGTGTGCATGTGAGTCAGTAACTCACTCTAGTGTCTCCAGGGTACAGTGTGGATCCTCCAGTAGAGCAGAGAGCTGCTTCACTCCTGAGTCTCCTGGTTTATTGAGGGTCAGAGTCAGCTCTCTCAGGTGTGATGAGGAGTTTGACCTCAGAGCTAAACACAGAGCAGCACAGCCTTCCTCTCTAATACTGCAGACAGACAGACTGTAGAGAAAAGGAGAAAAACTCCTCACACTTACAGATCCACACACATACTCACACAAACATAGACACTGTGTGTGTATTCAGGACAGAAATGCAGTGATGTGTGTGTGTGTGTGTGTGTGTGTGTGTGTGTGTGTGTGTTTGTAGAGAGAGAACCAGCAAGAAATGTACGTATGTGAATTTATTGAATACAGTGATAGTGTGTGTCTCCAAAGAAAAAGGGGGATAATGACTGTGTGTGAGAGAGTGAGAGTAAGATAGAGTATATTGACTTTGTGTCTGTGTGTTTGAGAGTGAGAGAGGATTTTCACTGTGTGTGTGTGTGTGTGTGCGTGAGAGAGAGAGAGAGAGAGAGAGAGAGAATATTGTGTGTGTGGTGTGTGTGTGAGTGAATGTGTGTGTATAAAGAGTCAGTAAGTCAGTAACTCACTGTAGTTTCTCTAGTGTACAGTGTGGATCCTCTAGTAGAGCAGAGAGCTGCTTCACTCCTGAGTCTCCTGGTTCATTGTAGTTCAGGTTCAGCTCTCTCAGGTGTGAGGAGGGGTTTGACCTCAGAGCTGAACACAGAGCAACACAGCCTTCCTCTCTAATACTGCAACTAGACAGACTGTAGAGAGAAGGAGAAAACTCCTCATGCTTACAGATCAACTCACACAATCACAGACACTGTGTGTATTCAGCAGAACAGACATGCAGTGATGTGTTTGTGTGTGTGAGATAAGATAAGATAGTCCTTTATTAATCCCTCAGAGGGGAAATTTGCATTTGGAGAGAGTGTGTGTGTGCGTGCGCGCAGCCCCGTCGACAGGGAAGGACAACCGGGTCTGTTGCCCATCAAAGAGCCCAGCAATTTATTTTTTATTTAAAGTCTATAATTTTTAAATAATCTTGAAATCTTTCATTAATATAAAATTCTGTACTCAAAATAAGCTCAATGGTTAAAATATATATGTTTTTTACCTATCTGCATATTTTCCATTAAGTGCATACACCCCCGCCTCCCACTGAAAAATTGTATGGTTTAATCCAGCACCCGTAACCGGCCGGTACCCGCCCAACAGCGGGAAATACAGTGGTGGATAGTTAAAGTAAATACAGAAATCTGGAGTGCAGAAAAGAAAGGAAAAACATTTACCTGACGAATTTTAATGTTGCATTGTGTTCCCGGTTTGAAAAGTGCTGGAATTTAGGCTAAAGTACTTGAAAATGCTTGAAATTGTAACTACTTCGTTTCACAACAAATATCTGTCTGACTGAACAATTCTCTTGTATTACGTTAACAAATACGAGCCTCTTGTAATTCCAGGACGAAACATGAGAGAACGTGAAGACATTAAGATTGGGCGTTTTGAAAATAAACAACCATGAAATAATGTGATAAAAAGCGAATTATTTCGAATCATTTTGAGTATATGTATAAATATTTAACTTAATTAAGCTTAACGTGCTGGAAAATATTGAAATGGACCAACCCTTTGATGCGCAACATGGGTCAAAAGTGACCCGGCTGAGTTTTTATTTTCTATATCTTTGCAATAAATTAATTTAATCATTCAGCCTTCAAGGTATTCCTCAATTAACTTGTTTTTGATCATCATATATCCTTAATTTATTTTTTCATTTCTTACTTTTTGAATAAAAACCCTTTTTGTATCACTACCCCTCTAATGCACAAGATGGGTCTAAAATGACCCGCATTCTCTGTTACTTCAAGTTTGGCTGAGTGTTTCTATGGTACATCTTTTAAATTAATAAATCATTAATCATTTTCTATCCCAAGTTTGCAGTAAATATCTTGTTTTTGTTTAATACAAATCTTGATTCTTATTTTCCTTTTTTACTTTCAGAAAAAAACACATCTTTTGTATTTATACATCAAGTTTACACACATGGGTCACAAACGACCCACATGCATTTACCATTTCATAACTCACCACAGCTCCCATCACACAAGCATTGTTTTTTCAATTGTTCTAACATTACTTTAGAAAATATTTTGATGATCTTTGGGAAAGACAATTGTACATACTGTAATATTTTATTAGGTTTAGGTTACCTTGAGAGTGAGTACATTACTTGTCAGAAGGTCACAAGTAATTATTATTTACTAGCTAACTGTTGAACCTCGAAGAGGCCTGTGGTTCTCTAGTACAACATGGTGGGTGTTTCCATCCTCAATGTCTACACCAACTTCACCTGCACAACACCCTGGTGATATGGGTGGTGTGAATTCACCTGCACAACACCCTGGTGATATGGGTGGTGTGAATTCACCTGCACAACACCCTGGTGATATGGGTGGTGTGAATTCACTTGCACAACACCCTGGTGATATGGGTGGTGTGAATTCACCTGCACAACACCCTGGTGATATGGGTGGTGTGAATTCACCTGCACAACACCCTGGAGATATGGGTGGTGTGAATTCACCTGCACAACACCCTGGTGATATGGGTGGTGTGAATTCACCTGCACAACACCCTGGTGATATGGGTGGTGTGAATTCACCTGCACAACACCCTGGTGATATGGGTGGTGTGAATTCACCTGCACAACACCCTGGTGATATGGGTGGTGTGAACGCTGCATGGCGGCTATTCATCAAGGAACTGAGCAAAAATCTTGTCATGCCACATATAAAGTGGTACATGGAGGGCTCACCCAAACTCCAATGTGCTTGAGGTAGTGGGAAGATGTGGGTTACAAAAACAAACCACAGCCACCACCCATCCTCAGAAAGACATCCCCAAGGAGGGCCAACGACAGAGGAAGAGGTGCGCTCGCTGCCTTCTTCCCAAAGAAAGAGGAAAAGGTGCAGAGACAGAAAGGCCAGCCAGCCCAGGGGGCAGGTGAACCAGATGCCTGAACCACCTCAACTGACTCCTCTCTACAAGATGGAGCAGCGAGACTACTCCGAGTCTCTCCCGGATGACCGTACTCCTCACCTTATCTCTAAGGGAGACCCGAACACCCAGCAGAGGAAACTCATTTCAGCCGCTTGTATTCGCAGTCTCATTCTTTGTCTCATTGTATTCATGATCTCATACTAGCCAAAGCTTACAGTATGACCATAGGTGAGACTTGGAATGTAGACCAGTAAAAACCCTTCACTACAACGGTCCGTTACAGTGTTCGCGACACTGCAGAGGCTGCACCGATCTGCCTGTCACCCACCTGTTTTCTGCTCACTGTCCTCACCCAAGCGTCTTTTCACCTGTCCCTCGTCCCCTTGTCTGTGTTTGTATTCAAGTCCAGTTTTCTGTTCAGCCTTTGTTGCATCATTAGTCTTCCACACTAAGTGTTGCGGTATTTATCTTATAGTCATCATAGTCAGAGTCATAATCTTAAGGTCTTGTTGTCCTGTCCTGCTTTCCCTATTTGTCTTGTTCTTCCGTGTTCTGTTTTTGGATCTTGCCTATACCCTGTATTGGTTATTTTGAAGATGCTTCGTTTAAATTTCCTCTTCCTTTGATGTCTGCATTTGGGTGGTCACTTTGAAAACCTGACATTGTGTGTGTGTGTGATAAAATGAAAAATATGTGGCAAAAACCAAATAAATGTTTGACCCCACTCACTACTAAAGTAACAACTTAAAACTAGTTATTATTGGATTATGTTACTTTATTTTATATCACATTTGGATGAAGGGGTACTATTATAGAAACTATTTTTGTTCAATAAGTATTAAAGTACAAATGAAAATAATGATCAGCAGTGATCAAAAACAAGATATTTAATGAATACTTGAAATATTCAATCATAAAAGGAATAGATTGAAAAGACAGGAACACAGAAAAACCCCACCAGCATTATATAACACTGTATATGAATGCGGGTCATTTTTGACCCATGTGTGTAAATTCAATGTACTATTATAGAAACTATTTTTGCTCAATAAGTATTAAAGTTCAAATGAAAATAATTATCAGCAGTGATCAAAAACAAGATATTTAATGAATATTTGGAATATTCAATCATAAAAAGAATAGATTCAAAAGACAGGAACACAGGAAAACCCTACCAGCATTATATGACACTGGATATGAATGCGGGTCATTTTTGACCCATGTTGTGCATTAGAGGGGGTATGCATATGTTGCGCATCAAAGGGTTAAAGTGACGTACAAGTGCTTGAATTCCACTATATATATTATATACCAGGGGTCACCAACCTTTTTGAAGTTGGGAGCTACTTCTTGGATACCAATTATTGCGGAGGGCTACCAGAAAGAAAGTTGTTGGCCGGGGAGGGGGGGGTGTGGCGGTGATCGAAAGTTGTTGAGCAGGGGGGGGGGGGGGGGTTCATGTGCGCGTGTGACATTCGCTAATAGCAGCAAAAACATAAACGATGCAGCGCTTTGGTGCATGGCAATATAGTGAGCTGTTTTTAAAACAAGCCCGCGGGCGACTCATAACGTCCTCGCGGGCACCACGTTGGTGACCCCTGGTATATACTATATGACCTAAGTGCTACAGAGGAAATTCAAATGACGTGCGCGGGGGGGGGCACATGAAACTTTCTTGTCCCGTCCCCAGCAAGACTGTTAACGGGCCTGTGTGTGTGTGTGTGTGTGTGTGTGTGTGTGTGTGTGTGTGTGTGTGTGTGTGTGTATGTGTTATATGGCTGTGGGTAGTGAACAGGCTTAGAGGGTAGTAGGCTTCCCAGAAAGGGCTGCAAGGATGTCTCCAGGAGTCTTGTTCAGTACTCAAAAGTAATTTTCTTTATTTGCAGATAAACCATCGTGAGTATTAAAAAAGGGAGGACCATTACCTCCCCCTTACCCATCAAGCTTTTCTATTTCCCCAGTCACACATATATACCCCTTAGCCCCTCCCCAAACGGATAGGTCTATACCACCTTGGGTATAGGTAAGGGAAACATTTAACACACAGCTTATATGAGGTGTACGCATGACAGTTCTTATATCACCACAAATGTAAATGATTACCTCATTGTCCCAATAATTGATTTTAAAACCAAGAATGCATACTAATTAATATCAGTACTGCAGTTTCGTCGTCTCTGGATCTTCCCCTGGAATGTGTATAAAGAGTCAGTAAGTCAGTAACTCACTCTAGTGTCTCCAGGGTACAGTGTGGATCCTCCAGTAGAGCAGAGAGCTGCTTCACTCCTGAGTCTCCAGGTTTATTGTAGGTCAGATTCAGCTCTCTCAGGTGTGAGAAGGGGTTTGACCTCAGAGCTAAACACAAAGCAGCACAGCCTTCCTCTCTAATACTGCACTCAGACAGACTGTAGAGAGAAGGAGAAAAACTCCTCACACTTACATATCAACACACACATCAACACAAATATCTCTCCCCCACACATACACGTGGTCTCACACAGGCGGACAAGGATCCAAATGCGGAGAATAGCTGCTTTTATTGAAACAACGATTACAGAGCAGTCGAACTGGTGAGTAACTCCGTTCAGGACGCGCTGTGAAGGAGTATTGCAAATGTAGTCACAATTGCTTCTACGGCTCGCCACTTTAACATGTCTTGGCTGCCCTTCAGGATTTCCTACCGTGGCTTCACCTATCTAGGGGTATTTATCACCAATAAATTTGACAAACTGTTCAAACACAACTTCCTCCCACTGTTTTCACGTACCAAACAAGACCTCCAACGCTGGACATCACTACCCTTATCATTAGCAGGGCGTATTAATGTAATCAAAATGAATATACTCTGTAGATTTCTATATTTCTTCCAATGCATTCCAATTTTCATTACCAACTTTTTTTTTTACCAACCTTGACAGTATAATTTCCGAATTTGTTTGGAACAAAAACGCCCAGAGGCTTCGCAAATCGGCTCTACAAAAACCCAAACACTTAGGTGGCATGGCACTGCCCAACTTTCTCTTTTACTATTGGGCTGCTAATTTTCAACCTATTGTGTACTGGCTGCACTTAGACAACCTGGCCTCTCTGCCTGCCTGGTTATCACTCGAATCTGCTTCTTTAGCTCCCATCTCATTAGCCTCTCTTTTAGCTTCCTCAGTACAGTTACCTAAACCAAGCTGTAAAAATATTATTGTCAGGTCTACAGTTAAGATTTGGATACAGTTTAGGCATCATTTTGGCATACAGTCACTTCCACTATTCACACCACTTTGTGCAAACCCACTGTTTCCTCCTTCCCTACAAGACAAAGCATTTAATATCTAGCATGACCACGGTCTCAAATCAGTTACTGATCTATACATAGAAGGAGTTTTTGGTTCTTTTCAACAACTTGCTGCTGTATTCAGACTCCCTTGTTCTCACTTCTTTCGCTATCTGCAAGTCCGTGACTTTGTTAAGAAAAAAATTCCCAAATTCCCAAACCCACCACCTCAGTCATCCCTAGACACACTTTTTTCATCTCTCCCTACTGCTCTGAAAGGGGTTGTATCTGTATTGTATTGTATTTTGTTTAATCTTGTTTGTATGGGTTGTATACCTTAATCCAATAAATAAAACAATTAAAAAAAGAAAGAACAAGCGAGAGTTTGTATGTGAATCTAATACAGTAATAGTGTGTCTCAGAGGAAAAAGGGGGATATTGACTGTGTGTGTGTGTGTGTGTGTGTGAGAGAGAGAGGTATTGACTGTGAGAGTGAGAGGATATCAACTATGTTTCTGTGTGTGTGTGTGTGTGTTTTTTATGCATGTGCGTGTGTGTGTGTATAAAGAGTCAGTAAGTCAGTAACTCACTCTAGTTTCTCCAGTTTACAGTGTGGATCCTCAAGTAGAGCAGAGAGCTGTTTCACTCCTGAATCTCCAGGTTCATTGTAGTTCAGATTCAGCTCTCTCAGGTGTGATGAGGGGTTTGACCTCAGAGTTGAACACAGAGCAGCACAGCCTTCGTCTCTAATACTGCTCCAAGACAGACTGTAGAGAGAAGGAGGAAAAACTCAACACACAAGTGAACACAAATATCTCTCCCCCACACACACGCGTGCAAGCTTACGCGCACACACACACACACCCATACACAGACATTATATATATATATATATATATATATATATATATATATATATATATATATATATATATATATATATATATATATACACACACATACACACGCAGACCCACACAGACAGAACTCAGAGCAGGAAAATTGTGCGAGACAGACTGAACTTGTAACGTTTGGCTCCGCCCCTTTGTGTGTATCTTGCCTTGTTCCCTCCCTCTGTTCCCTTTCGTCGATTCTGTTTCGATTCGTCACGCCCCTTTTGTTTATCCCTGCCTATGTTATCCTTGTCAGCTGTTTTGAATATGTGGTTTGATTAGTTTGTGTATATAGTCTGGTTGAGTTCATGTGTTCCCTGTGGGTCTATGTCTGTAGGTTGGTTTACGTTGGTAATGTTCTTTGTCGCGCTTTCAAGTCTCCGTGTCCTTTTTGGACTTCTGTGATCAGTCTGGTATTGAGGTGTCTAGGTCTGTTGCGGTTCTGGTTAGAGTTCTGTCGTCTTTGATTCGTTTCGGTTCTTTGTTGAGTTTCCTATGTTATATGTAATTGTCCTTTTGATCTGGTTGTAATGTGTCTTGGTCTTACTTATACTATATGGTTGTTCCCGCTGTGTATTTGTACTTAAGTGTTGCGAGGGTTTTCGTATGTCTGGGTTTTAGTTCGGTTAAATATTATGATTTGATCCAGTGTGAATTGTGGTGTGAATTGTTCATGACTGTTGTTAGACATTGTGATTTGATTGTGTGAATTGTTTATTGTCGTTGTCCGAGTCGTAATCTTTGTCTTTACATCAGTGTGTGTTTCTTGTTATGTGTGATTATTATGCCGCGCCGATCCCGGAACGTGCGTGTTGGAATGGTCGAGGTTATAGGAGGTAGTACCGCCTCTGACTTGAATAAATGTGGTTCTTTGCAGCAATTGTGTCCGCTGTCTGATTCTAGATCGTTACATATAGACCCACCATTAGAGGACGCAGCTGGAGAACTAAGGATGTCTCGGGATGACTCCCCGTTGAATTCAGTTAAGCCTCATTGTTTGTTGCTGTTGGATTCTTTGCAATCGTGTTTAGCTTTGGATGAAGGAGGTAGATCGAGTACACTGCCTTCACTCATGGCTTGCCCTTGTGAGTACTCAGGTGATGAAAGCAACGCCGATATGTTTGTAATGCATTGTGAGTTGTACTTATTGCATCTAACGTGTCCTCAGCCCTCTCCGAATGTAATAATAGCATTTGTGAGATCTCGATTGCGGGGTAAGGCGCTAGATTGGGCAAATCTTCTTTTGTCCCGTGGGAGTGTTGAATCATGGACAATATCAGGTTTTCTCCAAGGCATAAAGAAGAGGTTTGCTAATGTGCCTACTCAACGAAAATCCTCGTTTGAGGAGACAGATGCAGTCAGTAGTTTGGAGCCAGCAACTCCCCTGTTGACTGTAATTCCTGAACGGTCCCTGCCCTTGAAATTAACCACGGTGGACACCGCTACTCGATCCCTCCCAGTCATTGCTACTGTATCTCAAATCCTGACGTCAAAGGACGAGCCGTTCAAGTATCCTCTTAGTAAAGACTATTGTCCAACGCACCGTAGCCTTATGTCCCATCAAGCAGACCCTATTGGTTATGTAGGGAGGGTTAAGGGCCTTAGAATTAACTCTACCACTGTGCTATCCCCTAGAAATAAAGGCCCGTCTGATCCAGAGGCTGTTCTACCTGCTGTACTGCCTGACCCGGAGACTGTTATACCTGCTGTACTGTCTAACTTGGAGGCTATTCTGCCTTGTGTGCGGCCTGTTCCGGAGGCCGTCCTGCCCGACGCCCGGCCTGTCCCGGAGGCCGTCCTGCCCGACGCCCGGCCTGTCCCGGAGGCCGCCCTGCCCGACGCCCGGCCTGTCCCGGAGGCCGCCCTGCCCGACGCCCGGCCTGTCCCGGAGGCCGCCCTGCCCGACGCCCGGCCTGTCCCGGAGGCCGCCCTGCCCGACCCGGAGGCCGCCCTGCCCGACCCGGAGGCCGCCCTGCCCGACCCGGAGGCCGCCCTGCCCGACCCGGAGGCCGCCCTGCCCGACCCGGAGGCCGCCCTGCCCGACGCCCCGCCCGACCCGGAGGCCGCCCTGCCCGACGCCCGGCCCGACCCGGAGGCCGCCCGGCCCGACCCGGAGGCCGCCCTGCCCGACCCGGAGGCCGCCCTGCCCGACCCGGAGGCCGCCCTGCCCGACCCGGAGGCCGCCCTGCCCGACGCCCCGCCCGACCCGGAGGCCGCCCTGCCCGACGCCCCGCCCGACCCGGAGGCCGCCCTGCCCGACGCCCGGCCCGACCCGGAGGCCGCCCAGTCCGAAGCCCGGCCCGACCCGGAAACCGCCCAGTCCGATGCCAGGTTAGATCCCAGGCCCATTCAGCCTGAGAACAAGCCTGACCTAGAGGCTACCCAGCCTGCCGCGCCCTCAGACGCCACACTGCCTGCCGCGCCCTCAGACGCCACGCCGCCTGCCGCGCCCTTATACGCCCCTCCTTTCTCTGGCGGTGTCTTCCCGGCTACGTCGCCCTCTGACTACATCTCTCCAGCTGCAGCTTTCCACAGTGACGTTTTTGGAACATCATCTTTTCCTTTAACTTCCACTATCTGGAAGGGGTCTGATCGTGTTTTGGAATCCCGTGACATGGTTGATGTACCCTTTAGGCCTGCGACCAGTTCTACTGCTTCTTTTTCCTTGCCTGCTCCACGGACTGGGAGGGCTGTCATGTCAACTTTAGGGGAGGGTGTTCCGGGGCCTGTAAAAGGAACTAGTAGTGCGGACTCTTGTCTTGATGTCCCTTCTGTTGTGACTCCTAGTGTTTTTGATTTATTGAACGCGTTTGATCCGAAGTCGATGCCCTTGTTCCCTGGTCCTTTTCCTGATTATGTGTTTGTTCCTGTGTCTGTAACAGTTCCTTTGCCGATATGTGTTCCAGTGTTTCCTGTGTTAGGTTTTTGTATTTCTGTTCCAGTGACGTATTCTTTGTTGTTTTCTTTTACCTACCTGGTCCCGGTTCATATGTCCGTGATTTTGCATATTTGTTCTTCTGTTTTTTCCCTTCCGTCTGATCCTAGCCCTGTGCCTTGTAGTCCTTTTTACGGGTCTTCCCCTGTTTGTAGTTCGCCTGTTTCTGCTTCCACTGCTCCAGGGTTCGCTGGCCGGGGTTCGGCTCGACATTCTGGGACCTCACGGCCTGGCTGTGCTCTTGATGCGTCTGAGTCGTTGGTGCCTTTTTCTGTGTCCTCTGTTTCAGGGCTTGCCGGTTTGGACGTGTGTGGCTTGGAGTCTTGCCCTCCTCAGGAGTCTCTTGCGTCTTGTCCTGGTCTTTTGCCCCCTGTTCCGGATGAGTTGATGTACGCTGTTGTATGAGTCTGTTTACGGATTTTTTCCTTGGTGTGTTTTTCCTTTTTTTTTGTTTTGCGTGCCCAGGAGGAGCACGCTTTTGAGGGGGGCTACTGTAACGTTTGGCTCCGCCCCTTTGTGTGTATCTTGCCTTGTTCCCTCCCTCTGTTCCCTTTCGTCGATTCTGTTTCGATTCGTCACGCCCCTTTTGTTTATCCCTGCCTATGTTATCCTTGTCAGCTGTTTTGAATATGTGGTTTGATTAGTTTGTGTATATAGTCTGGTTGAGTTCATGTGTTCCCTGTGGGTCTATGTCTGTAGGTTGGTTTACGTTGGTAATGTTCTTTGTCGCGCTTTCAAGTCTCCGTGTCCTTTTTGGACTTCTGTGATCAGTCTGGTATTGAGGTGTCTAGGTCTGTTGCGGTTCTGGTTAGAGTTCTGTCGTCTTTGATTCGTTTCGGTTCTTTGTTGAGTTTCCTATGTTATATGTAATTGTCCTTTTGATCTGGTTGTAATGTGTCTTGGTCTTACTTATACTATATGGTTGTTCCCGCTGTGTATTTGTACTTAAGTGTTGCGAGGGTTTTCGTATGTCTGGGTTTTAGTTCGGTTAAATATTATGATTTGATCCAGTGTGAATTGTGGTGTGAATTGTTCATGACTGTTGTTAGACATTGTGATTTGATTGTGTGAATTGTTTATTGTCGTTGTCCGAGTCGTAATCTTTGTCTTTACATCAGTGTGTGTTTCTTGTTATGTGTGATTATTATGCCGCGCCGATCCCGGAACGTGCGTGTTGGAATGGTCGAGGTTATAGGAGGTAGTACCGCCTCTGACTTGAATAAATGTGGTTCTTTGCAGCAATTGTGTCCGCTGTCTGATTCTAGATCGTTACAGAACTACCCGTAATTACACATATTAGTAACTGAGTTTCTCTGTGGTCATGCAGGAATCTACAGTAGCCCTGAGAGTTCATTGCGCTGCAAAGGAAAAACACCCTGCAAATATGTAAAGCAAATGCATCAAAATGACAACACATGCGCTACAATTAAAGAGCTTTATTAAGTCCCCTAGTGTGAGAGAAATTACACCATTTTGCTCATCTAATTTAAGATTACAAAAGAACATTAGGATTTGCTATGTCATTCTAATTAGCAGAAGGACTGTGAATAGTGTGATTCAGTATGTTATCATGTACTTGTGTGTGTGTCATGTATATTGTAACCTGCGTCAGAGGAATGTGCAGAGACAGAAAGCACTATGTTATATGCCTGTCATCCCTCTGCTATGAACTGACACATCAGCTCTTACTGTGTACAACTGATATATCGGTTTCTTCTGCTAAAAGGAACAGGAACGCTCCATATTAGGATGAATACACATGTGAAATGAAAACAACCTAGACTCTTTTAAGGCAGTCACACTTATCTCTTGCTCTTGCACTCCCTTCTCTTTTGTTCAGCTTCTCTGTCTGTAACGCGGTGGTACCAATGAGGACACACTGCATGTAAAAACTGTGAGAGAGGTGGACCCAAGTGCCGGCTCACGCTAACAGTAAGATAGGCAGAGCCTATCGTCAGTGTGAGAGAGAGACGTAAGCTCACAGAAGAGAATAACCAACACAAACCATGCAGAAAAAATCAATACATAAGAAATAAAACAAAATGATAAGTACACGGGAGAAAAGAGAATAAAAGGCAACACGAAAACTTAACTTAATAAAAACTTAACTGTCGAGAGATGGGAGAAAAATAACAAAGGCAACACAAAGGACGCGGAAAAACTCAACGCGTAAAACAAAACTAAGGATTCCAGGGGAAATAACTGGCAGCAGCCAAAACATGCCGAAGCAAAGAAAACCTTCCCAAAATAAAGGTAAAATGGATAGGAAGTAAAACAGTTGGAGGAATACTTGAGAAGTGCCAGGGAGCGGCACAGAAGAGAGAGACTCTAATAAATGACAGAATGGTAAGAGAGAGAAAGGTGGTGAGAAACCTTGCAACGGAACGCAACGAAAGCATGACGGCATAACTAAACGCAGAAAACACGGAAGAGAGAAACTGACAGGGAGGTGATAGTGGGGCGAGGCTAGACGTGAAGAGTGTTATCTTTTGATGTTCCAGCACATTTGTGTTGTTGGAGATGAAGGAGAGAAAAGCATATAAAGCAGCCAGAAACTCCTGAACACTCAAATGCACAAAGCTGAACACCTTCTCCAGGTGCAGTCCAGACTCCTCTCTGAAGATCTGGGTACACACTCCTGAGTACACTGCAATGATAACAAATGACGGCATAACCAAACACGGAAAACACGGAAGAGAGAAACTGACAGGGAGGTGATAGTGGGGTGAGGCTAGACGTGACACACAGAGATCAGAGTGGTCACATCATGGTCACTTTTGCAGACACACATCACCAGATGGTGAGTTGTTATTCATGACTGTAAATCACTGTCCAACCACCAGCTGTGAGTTTCTGTGTGTGTGATACCTGATTATTGTTGCATGGTGCAGGTACCAGTATGTGGTGAGTTGTGATTGGTCAGTGGTGTCAAACCCTGGTCTGTCTGCCTGTATGTCTATCTCTCTCTCTGTGTCTTTCTAGCTCTCTCTCTCTCTAGTTCAACAATGCTTTATTGGCATGAATGTAATAAAATACAGGAAACACCTAAGAATAAATATAACATAGATAAGAGATTATAGACAGTGTTATAGACACAATTATAGACAGTGTTTTAGACAGTGTTATGCAGGTCAAACCAGAGTAAGACACATTCGCTGAGAGAAGTGAGATTTATTATGGGCAAATCCTATATCTCACTCATGAAAGCAGTGTAGGGTGATAACAGAATGGCAATCCGACACAGAAACAAAACCAAGACTTAAACAGGGGTGAGACATGATGACAAACAGATCCACAAAAGAGCTTGAGACAAAATGTAGAAACAGGCCTAAAGTCTAACATAAACAGTGAGCAAAGTTACTAGAACTTTAAAGTAGGGGTGTATTCATCTAAGGATTTTCATAGTCGAATCTGATTCGTCAGCTTTTCCCTTTAGTCGACTAATAGTCTAATCGGGTTTATTTTTATTTTTTTTATTTAGAGCACCTTAAACGGGATCCCGTTCTCATTCAGGACTTTTTTCCTCTTCAAAGTAAAAACCTAAAACACTCAGATAAATGAATAACCACGGTAGGTTGGCTTTATTCAGCTTTTATTTATTTACTTATTTATTTTTTAATGAAACGTTAGAGAACATTAACCGTTGTGCGCATTGAGCATATCGAACTGTCAGACAGGCACTGTGCAAAATGTCAAAAATATTTTAAACAAAATATGCCTGCCTGAAAATACAAAAACAATTGCCACACAACAGCAAAAAAATACAAGGAAAGGTTCAAGTAATGGGGTTTAAAAGCAAACAACAACAAAAAATGTTTATATACCTGCCGAGACACACCGTGACGAGACGAGACGACACGACTGAAACGACAAACGTTTTTTTCGCCTTACTGTAAGGAATGCCGTATGATATGTCCCTCCCAGCTACACCTGCTACCTATTACCACGCCCCCTTTTCAGTCACATACATACACCTTCCCACCACTTCCTCGTCGCGAAGTATTGCCGTTCCCATGCAGCATACCAAGCGTTTCCATTGCCTGTTCGATCTCCTGTGCTTTGACCCTTGCTTTCTCTCCAGACCTCGCCTCCTGCCTAGCCCTCCTGTACCTCCCGGATTCTGCCCCCCCCGTTATGACCCTGGACCGTCCTGACCATCCCACGAAAACGCTGCTGTTATTACTGCGCCTAGCGCTAGTGATACTCATGCCGTTTCTTGTAAACGTAACTCATTTGAATAAAAGCGGTGTACTTCCGCAGTTGGATCCCTCTCTGTCTGGTCAATACGTTACACTTACGCATTTTAAATGGTATACCATGTTGGTTGTTGTTGTGCGAAATGAAAGATGTTGATGACATAACTTGCACTTTACTTTGTTTGATTCATCTTTATGTTTTTCAAAATACTTTTGAAGTTTTTTAGTAGCCGTTATAATCTCGGCAGATGCTACGCGTATTCTGTTGCGTGTTCAGCTCCGCTCGTTTGTATTGTACAACTGCAGGTTGTGATTTATTAATGTGTAGTAAGGAAGATGCCTATTGTTAATGCGCAAACATCATTTTAAAATATTTATTAACAGAAATTAGGATTATTTTATTTGACAAAAGGCTATATATAACGAAAACAAAGACATTTCATGTAACAACTAATGCTTAGCTACATCCTTGGGCACCCCATGCAGTTAGAATGGTACATTCGACTATGACGTTCATAGTCGACTAGGGGGTATAGTCGACTATAGTCGAATCAGCGACTATTGCAGGTCACCCCTACTTTAAAGTAACACCAAAGTGATCTTAACAACACAAAATTATACAGAAACCCCTAGCAAGTGCCCAACAAAGCAAATGACAAAACACAGGACTAAAATACACAGACTGAACCTAGAATCAAAGAAGACACACCTGAAAACAATGACGAGGGGGGCCAGCGCCACGTGCCCCCGAGCCGCCCCGGACTACAACCGCCCCCACGCCGGAGCACCAATCCAGGCCCCGGAACCCCAAGGCCCCCCCTCTGGAGTGGAGCAGTAATCACAGGGGAGCAGCCGGGAGAGGACTGGGCACAATAAGCCCCAGACCCAGAACCAGCCGTCCCCACACATACACTCTTACTCTTACATTCACCCCCATATATACACCCCTACATACCTGCATACTACTAGAATTTATTTCTAATGGGGTCATATTTAGGACATTCACTAAGAAAGTGCAGCTCTGTCACCACCACTGAAAGCTCACAGTGGGAAAACTGGTCACTCTGGGTAACCAGCTCTGTCTGTGTTGGCCAGTTTCTGTGTCCAGACTGTGCTCACTGAGTCATTATCATTATCTTCCTCAGTTTGTTCTCATTTATTGGGGCATTAGGGCAGTCATAGTCTGGTGGTAGGGAACTGGTCTTGTCACCGGCGGGTCGTGGGTTCAATTCTGAGGCCATGACTGAGGTGCCTTTGAGCAAGGCACCTAACCCTAACTAGGGCTGCCCACCGCTCTGGGCACATGTGCACCACAGCCCCCTAGTAATCACTAGTGTGTGTGTGTTATCACTGTACAGATGGGTAAATGTGGAGGACAACTTTCAATTGGGGTGAAAATCACAATTGATAAATATGGCACATTTTTTATTATTATGATCATGTAGGTTGGAAATGTGTAGTGTCGGTTTTGGGTCAAATAGCATTGGAGTTTGTGCTGTTATTGTGTAGTTTGTCTCTCTTCCTCTCACTCCAGTACCTCTCTATCCCTCTCTTTCCCTCTCTTTCTTTCGATACCTTTCTCCTTCTGTCCATATATTAGGTAACATACAGGTAATATTATGTATGTTGCATTTCTGTTATTTATAACATGTATTGTTTCATATAAGCAGATGTAATGTGCAGTTATGCCAATCAATCTTGTGTTACATGAAACGTATGTGAATCTCTGTTTTTCAGATAACATTATTTAATGTAAATGTGTAACGAATGGGAAGACAGGAGTGACACAAACGCAAGATTAGAATATCGTCAAAGTAACTGAAATGCTTTAATAAAACAATGAGAACCGCACAAGACAAAATGAGCGGTGACGAACACAACGCAATATGAAACGTAACACAAACACGTAACATCTAGCTGACCACTACTTCTAATGATAACAAACAGTAAGGTAAACCTACAACAACTGAACGAACACGGAGGGTAGGGTAAATCATACAATAAGAATAACACAGGAATACGGGCGTCAGAATACGAAGGAAACTATACAAGGGAGCAGGCTTGTATAGAAAAGGGACTGAACGTAAGAGGCTAACCAATACTACAAACTATACAAGGGAGCAGGCTACTAAACAAAGAAAGGGGACTGAACGTAAGGGGCTAACAAACACTAAAAGAATACACAGGGGAGCATGCTACGATGGGCAGCGAGGGAACCAGAACATAATTGTTAAACAATGTGACTAGAACACAAGATATATTAACACAACGAGCGCGGGGGGAACAGACTATAACGAAAACACTAACGACAGACAACGAGAAAGCACAGAGGCAAAAGACACAGAGAGAACAGACCTTACGGAAGACACAAAACATGGAGGACAACCAGGACAATGACCGACAGGGAACAAAGGATATGACAGGGAATATATAGGCCATGAAAACACTAAGGAATAACATGAAACAGGTGAGTAGAGTACAACAGGGCATGACAGACAAAAGGGAAACCTAGGAAACTGGAAAACAAGGCGGGGCTCGGGTCCATGAACATGGGACTGGGAAGGAGCGCGGAGCTGGACGTAACAAAATGTAAATGTCAGTAATTATATTTAATTGGTTATATATATTCATAACTCATGCTGGACTATGCAGTAGAATTTACTCCAACACATTTATAATTCTATTGTTGTTTAGTTGTTTCTATTGTTGGGGGGAGGGATCAATAACCACATTACAGAAAGTACAGTGAGATACAGTGAACATCTGTTTGTTTGTGTGTGTGTGTGTGTGTGTGTGTGTGTGTGTGTGTGTGTGTGTGTGTGTGTGTGTGTGTGTGTGTGTAAAGTGTAAAGAGAGAGAGAGAGAGAAACAGAGGTGTATGAGTGTGATGATTCTTTTTTGCAGTTAATGACGTTCTTAGTCTTATTATGATTTTGTACAGAATCTATGAACCTTTTGGGAAACTCCTCCCAGTGCTGTAATGTGTTTATGAATGAAAATACTCACTCAGCTTTTCTGGATGCTGTGACCACTGGCAGCAGTCTCAGTAGACATTCCTCTGATGGGTCATATTTCCTCAGGACAAACTCATCCAGCTCCTCTTCTGAGTTCAGCAACACAAACACCAGAGCTGACCACTGAGCAGGAGAGAGTCTGGCTCCACTGAGACAACGGTTTCCTCCACTGTTCAGGTATGTTTGGACTTCCTGCACTAGAGAATGATCATTCAGTTCATTCAGACAGTTGAACAGATTGATGGATTTCCCTGGGGAGGAATTTTTCCTGATCTTGTCCTTGATGTACTTGACAGTTTCCTCTTTGCTGTGAGAACTGCTTTCCGTCTGTGTCAGAAGGCCTCGTAAGAGAGTCTGATTGCACTCCAGTGAGAGACCCAGAAGGAAGCGAAGGAAAAGGTCCAGGTGTCCATTCTCACTCTGTAAGGCCTTGTCCACTGAGTTCTTAAGGAAACCAGACAGTGATGATCTTTTGAAGAGTGTTATCTTTTGGTGTTCCAGCACATTTGTGTTGTTGGAGATGAAGGAGAGAAATGCATATAAAGCAGCCAGAAACTCCTGAACACTCAAATGCACAAAGCTGAACACCTTCTCCAGGTGGAGTCCAGACTCTTCTCTGACGATCTGGGTACACACTCCTGAGTACACTGACACTTCTTTGACATCAATGCCACACTCTCTCAGGTCTTCCTCATAGAAGATCAGGTTGCCCTTTTCCATCTGTTGGAAAGCCAGTTTTCCCAGTGCCAAAACAATATTTCTAGTCTGGTGAGAATCAGTGTCAGTTTTGCCATTGAACTTTCTGTTCTTGCATTTGATCTGAAAGAACAGGAAATGTGTGAACATCTGAGTCAGAGTCTTGGGGATCTCTCCACTCTCTGCCTCACCCACCATTCTCTCTAGAACAGTGGCTGCAATCCAACAGAAGACTGGAATGTGGCACATGATGTAGAGGCTTCTTGATGACTTCAAGTGTGAGATGATTCTGTTGGCCAGGATCTGATCACTGATTCTCTTCCTGAAGTACTCCTCTTTCTGAGGATCACTGAACCCTCGTACCTCTGTTACCAGGTCAACACACTCAGGAGGAATCTGATTGGATGCTGCTGGTCGAGAGGTTATCCAGAGGAGAGCAGAGGGCAGCAGATTCCCCTTGATGAGGTTTGTCAGCAGCACATCCACTGAGGTCGACTCCGTTATGTCCGATAAGCTCTCATTGTTCTGGAAATCTAGAGGAAGTCGACACTCATCCAGACCATCAAAGATGAAAATGACTTTGTAAGCATCACAGTCTATTAAATGTAATTGTTTTGTTTCTGGGAAAAAGTGGTGAAGCAGATCCATCAGACTGAACTTTTTCTCCTTCATCAAATTCAGCTCCCTAAAAGGAAGTGGAAATATGAAGAGGATGTCATGATTGGCTCTTCCTTCAGTCCAGTCCAGAATGAACTTCTGCACAGAGACTGTTTTGCCAATTCCAGCAACTCCTTTAGTCAACACTGTTCTGATGGTTTTGTCTTTAAAGAGGTCATTACATTTGATGGTTGTGTCCTGTGTTGCTGGTCTCCTGGATGCTGTCTCAATCTGTCTCACCTCATGTTCATTATTGAGGTCTCCACTTCCTCCCTCTGTGATGTAGAGCTCTGTGTAGATCTCATTCAAAAGGGTTGAGCTTCCGTGAGCTGATATTCCTTCATTAATTATTTTACATTTCTCCAGTAGTTTGTGTTTTAGCTTTTGCTCATATACAGAGACCAGCTCTAAAAACACAAACACATGATGGCAGTTATTTATAACTAAAGGAAGAGGGAACCGATTACAATTACTAACTCATGTCCATATACAGGGTTTAACACCCCCTTAACTAAAGGAAGAGGGAACCTATTACAGTTACTAACTCTTGTGTGTGTGTGTGTGTTTGGTTAGTGTTCGTCGTGATGTGTGTGTGTGTGTGTGTGTGTGTCTGGTTAGTGTTTGTGTTGGTGATGTGTGTGTGTGTGTGTGTGTGTGTGTCTGGTTAGTGTTTGAAGTAGTAATGTGTGTGTGTCTGGTGAGTGTATTAATTAAAGAGACATCACTCTTGACAGGTGCTCAATTCATATGGGTCCTACCCATGACACACAGGACTAAATGTAGTTAGTTGGAGTGATAATGCCATCATAGAGCCATGACGCAGATCTCTTACTGGTCTGTAGTGTGTTAGTGAGGTCTGTCTGCTCCATGACCCAGAACTCTTACTGGTCTGTAGTGTGTTAGCCAGGTCTGGCTGGTTCATGTTCCTTAGGACGTGCAGTGTGATCTTCAGCGTCCCCTCTCTGACACTGCTCTGATCCTCCTCATCCTCCATCTCTCCCCCAGAGCATGCTGGGCAATCTGGACTCAGTATGTTCTTAAACCTCTTCAGCTCCTTCTTCACCAGAGAGATGACTTTGTGCTCCAGCTCCTGGTGAATAAACACCAACAATCATAAAAACACCACAATAATACAGACATTAGTTGTAATATTTTCCACACACACACACACCCTACACACACACCACTGCACACACCTTGAATATGGACTCCACATGTTTTCTGTAGGGCAGCACTAATTTCTTCTGTTGTTCACTGTGGACAAACACAACACTGAATTTAATGGGGAATATGTAGCACATTCATACCTGTACAACACACCATTAAACACGCCAGCAGATAATGTACAATATAGACTGGATTAACTGATTTAATCCCTTAATCCAGTGTTCCTCATTTCCAGTGCTGGATGAACTGATTTAATTTCCTAAACTAGTATTCAATACAGAGTCGTCTGAAAGGTGCTCCATGTGCATATATCGCTACATCACTACTGCATCTCACACTCCTCGTCTTTACTACGCTCACTTTATTAAGAACACCTCCTCATAGATTCACTCGGTCATCACTTTATTAAGAACACCTCCTCATATATACACTCAGTCATCACTTTATTAGGAATTAGCAAATCAATGTTTAATACAAAATACAATGACCAAAATAAGTTTTTTAGTTATCTTTTTATGCTTTACAATTGTGAAAAACCAAAGAGCAACAACATGACTACATTATCCATAGAACTCAATAGAACACTCACATTCCTACATCATTACCTGAACTCAGTACAACACTCACATTCCTACTAGGGGTGGGACACGATCAAAAAAATTTATCGAATTAATCAGAAGCTTTGTAATTAATTAATCACATTTTAATCGCATTTCAGTATTTAACATGAGAAATATTAATTTAAGTTTGAATGATGAATGAATCAATGAACATAAGCATAAACTTCAACATCTTATTTATTTTTCCACCAGTCTACTATACAGACCAATAGATGAGTGCAGAAAACAGAGCAAACAGTTTTCAGAACACTGGAAATTCGGACCAAAATGTTGTTTAATTTTGGGAGTTTTGCTCAGGATATTGGAAGAATAAGAAGAATTGAAGTAAACCAGAAGATGTTTTTTAATACCATTTTAGATGGTATACTTTTTCTTTAATTTCCCTGGCCTCTGCCTCAGCCCTAAAGTCCTCTGCCACAGGCATCTCCATAGTGCCTAGAAGTGGTCTTCTGCATGCTCAAATGACTAGATCTTCCATTCATCATCTATAATATGAGCTATCACACCAAGATAATTCTTGTTGCTAACAGAGGTCCAGTGATCCCCAGTCTGAGCCACATTTGTGGTGCTCTTCACAATAACCTGTTTTACTTCCCTTTCCTCATCATACAGCTGCTGGATTTTCTTCGACATTGTCTTTCTGGACGGCAGTTCGTAACTTGCATCAGTTGACGCAATTTGCAGAGCTTCTTGTAAGCCTTTATTTTCGACCACAGAGAGTGAACAACTCTAAATAATGTGACGCATCAAGTTTAAACGCTTCCACTGCTCGCGCGAGGTGTGCGGAGTCGCGCGCTACGGTCACTCGCGAAAGTTTAATCTAGTCTTAACGGTCCAATGAAGGTAATTTAAAAACCAGGACATTTCCTCACTTTAAAAAAAACCGGGACGCCCGGGACAGGATGTGAAATACGGACATGTCCCGGGAAATCCAAACGTTTGGTCACCCTATCGTACTAGGAATACATTTAGCAGCTAAGTTATCATTACTGACCTGCACGTTAGCCCCAACATGTTTCGCGTTGAGGTGGTAATGAAGGGTGGAAGTGCTCCTGTGATAAGTGAACTCCTTCCTCCATAAAGTGCAAATAACACTATTTTTGTTTGTACTTCCATCTGGTAGTTTCTTATATATAAATTTCCCATCCACCAGTCATCTCCAGTCATCTCCATCATGATCATCTTATTGTGCGTCCATATAATCTGTATGTCTGGAACTCATGCACTGAGAAACATTCCACGGTGCAAAAGTGTCTCATGCGTTAAATGCATTAAAATGCGTTAATTTTTTTTTGTTCGTTAATTTCCCTGTAATTAATTAATCGAAATTAACGCGTTAAAGTCCCACCACTAATTCCTACATCATCATTACCTGAATTCAGTACAACACTCACATTCCTACATCATCATTACCTGAACTCAGTACAACACACACATTCCTACATTATCATTACCTAAACCCAGAACACTCACATTCATACATCATTATTACCTGAGCTCATTAAGATTCACTTCCGATCTCAAGCGTAATGGAGATTCCATTGACCAGTCAGTCTTCATGGACACACAGCTGGGTTCAGGAGTGTCTGATATTTTATGCTTAGTCACACTAAATGATACAATTAAAAATAAATAAATAAATAAATAAATATATATATATATATATACCTGAACTCAGTACAACACTCACATTCCTACATCATCATTACCTGGAGTCACTAGAACACTCACATTTTTGTGTGTGTTAATCTCGTCTCCTTTGTCCGTATGTTATTCTCACCTCTCTCCCTTCTGTGTTTGTGTTATTCTCACCTCTCTCCTTTATGTGTGTGCTGTTCCCCAGAGACACTCATTCTGGAGGTCATGTCTCCTCCTACAGATTCCAGCTGTAAACCTGAAAACACACACACACTCACATAAATAATGCAGGACACATATTCAATTACTGTGATTACATGATACTGATAGACTAATTACAGTTTTTTTACGACTGCTAACATGCGTTTCTCCAATCTGTAGTCACATTTTCAAAACTCTAAATACAGTGAACACAACATCAGTTTTCAGTGGCTATACAATTAGTACAATTCATGTTGTTTTGGCACAAAATGCAGTCATTTTACATATTTCTATAATGCTTACATTTTCTATACACACAAGGTTATCCAATGACAAAATTCTGGATCATTTTGTCTTATTTACATTTTGCTTGCACACAGCATGTCACCTGCTCCTTGGCTCTCGGACCCCCTGCGTAACAACCGATGAGAACTGAGGATGGTTGAGAGGCGATGGAGGAAATTGAAGCTTACTGCTGATCTTCACTTGTATCAATCTCTCCTGTCGCTATTTTCCATGGAACCACCTGCTGCCAAGACATCATTCTACAGAGAGATGCTGGAGGCATCTACATCAGATCCACACAAGATGTTCAAAATCTTCTCTTCTCTCCTCAAACCCTCCCCGCTCCAACTCCCACTTCTCTTACTGCAGATGATTTTGTCACCTGAGAAGGTCAATACGATTCACAGTACCTTTTCCCTAGTCCCTGTGCCCACTGTGTCCCCTCCTACTCCTCCCTTTTCTCTAACCTCCTTCTCTCCTCTCTCAGCTGAGATGGTGCTTCAGCTGCTGACATCCAGCAGTCCCACCACATGCCCTCTGGACCCCATCCCATCCACACTCCTCCAGACAATCTCCCACAAACTCCTCCCTTTCATCTCGACCATCATCAACAACTTCTTATCTTCAGGAATTGTCATCCTCATTCAAGGCGGCTAGGGTGGTGCCAATCCTAAAGAAACCCAACCTTGACGCCACCAACATCAGCAACTACAGACCGGTATCTCTCCTCTCATTCCTCTCTAAGATCCTTGAACGGGCTGTACACTACCAGCTATCCTCCTTTCTCTCACAGAACCAGCTTCAGGACCCCAACCAATCTGGCTTCAAGCTGGCACATTCTACGGAAACTGCACTCATTGCAGTAACTGAGAAACTCCATGCGGCTAGAACTGGACTATCATCAGTTCTGATTCTGCTTGACCTTTCAGTGGCCTTTGACACAATCACGAGATCCTCCTGTCCATCCTTTCAGGCCTTGGCATTACTGGCAATGCATGGACGTGGTTTGCTTCCTACCTGGAGGGACGTTCCTACCAACTAACATGGGAAGGATCAATATCCATGCCATGCAAACTCTCCACCGGTGTTCCACAAGGCTCAGTGCTGGGTCCACTTCTTTTTTCCCTTTATACCTGCTCACTGGGTGAGACAATTTCTGCACATAGCTTCTCTTATCACTGTTATGCGGATGACACCCAGCTCTTCTTTTCCTTCCCACCCTCTGACACACAGGTTTCAGCTTGAATCTCTGCATGTCTAAAAGACATTGCCTCTTGGATGGCAGCTCACCACCTAAAGCTTAACCCAAGCAAGACGGAGATGCTGTACATCCCTGCAAGAGCCAGTCCTCATCGTGATCTTTCTATCCCATTTGAGAACACCGTGATCATTCCATCCAAGGAATCAAATAAAATCAAATCAAATATATTTGTGTAGTGCTTTTCACAACACATGTCACAAAGCAGCTTTACAGGATTTACAAGTTTTAAAAAGTTTACAAGTATTTACAAGTTTCAAGTTTTTTTATGGAAGCGCGTAGCCTTGGTATAGTTGTCGACAATCAACTCTCCTTCACGGCCCACGTTGCTAACACAACACGATCATGCAGATTCGCCCTTCACAACATTCGGAGGATTTGGCCATTTCTCTCTAGGGAGGCCACTCAGGTCCTTGTCCAGTCTCTTGTTCTCAAGACTGGACTACTGCAACTCCCTCCTGGCTGGTCTTCCTATGCATGCCATCAAACCCCTGCAACTGATCTAGAACGCTGCAGCTCAGCTGGTCTTCAACCTTCCCAAGTTCAGCCATGTCACTCCCTTGCTGTGCTCGCTCCACTGGCTTGGCTCCAAGGTGGTGGAATGAACTTCCCTTGTGTGTCCAAACATCGGAGTCACTTGCTGTCTTCAGACGCCGACTGAAGACCCACCTCTTTCAAGTGCACTTTACATAATTATGCTTTCGTCTACTGTGCTTTATCGTCTCTTTCCTCAGGTGTTTGTTATAGGTATTGCTTACTGTCTTTTTCTCAGGTATTATGCATAATTGGGTTATAGGAATTGCTTACTGTCTTTTTCCTCAGGTGATGTGTATATTCAGGTATAATAATGACTTGGCATAATTGTTAGGTATCATATGACTTTCGTCTACTGGTTTTTCCAGCTTAGAGTACCTTGTGTCCAGGACTATCTATACTACCTTGGAGATTCCAAGCAACTGCGTAGCACTTTTGTAAGTCGCTCTGAATTTGTCTGTTATCATCAATTCTTCTGTGTGCACAAAATGCCTCGGCTGCCCTGGTATACGATCGGCAAATGCTACTGCAGATAAGGGATTCCATGGAAAGTTTATCCACAACAAACAACTTTCCATTTCCCAGTTTTGCTGCTTACTCACCATCCGACAATTTACCACTGCTGCGTGAGTTTGGAGGAAAGCCGAACTCTTTGCGGAAGAAACGCTGTAGGAGGAAGCGAGGCACAAGAGCTGGTCTGCAGGTGAAACTGGGGCGTCTCTGGATTCATGATCATGCATCCAAACTCCAGTGTCGTATTCCAGCTCCCACCTGTGGAACGCTGAGGTGTCCCCCGTCTCCCTGGCTGCAGGAGTGCAGCGTGGTGTGGCGTCGCTGTGACCCTGTTAGATCATCGTAGCTGCGGGTGGTGTGTCCCAACACTTAACACCATCTTGGTGGGCTTGCACCAACCTCGCCCGTGTTCCAGGCATGTTGTTGACCGCGGTGGGCAGCGCGTGCTCCGGCAGCTTGCCACGCCCAAACATCTCCTTCCGCAAACGAGGATTTAGCGGTTTCACTTGAAATCTGACTGATCAATGCACGCTCTGTGGCAAACAAGGCTCACATTTTAAATGACCTTTTCCTAAGGAAAAACCTGGACTTTTTATTCCTGACTGAAACTTGGCAGCGAAATCTGGAGTTTATCCACTTACAGTTTTTTTCAACTGTTTACACACTAAATCTTTTCTTCTCACACAATTTTCTAAACATGCCCTTCAAACACCATAACCCCACACCAAATCTGCAAAACCATACACTAACTCTCAGTGTCTGACTCAGTTTTCAATTTCCTTACACACATTTTGCAAAACTCTACACACAAGTTTCTACCTAACACACAAAGATCAAACAGGAAGTTACTTGATTTCATCTTTCAAACACAACCTATCAAAATGCCACACTAAATCACCAGTGCTTCACTCCCACTCCTCATATGTGTAAGCACTCATTACTTTATTGAACACCAACAAATCATTGGCTAAGTATAGACCTATAAATAGGTCAAATGTCAAGATGTCTGTTTTGAACCATAAATCCACGAGATCCAGCACCACATAGTCAACGATGCAACTGTTTTCCATAACATGGACACAGTAAGCTTGTCCACTATCCATCATGTCCTGCAGAATAATCACTTACATATGAAACAGCTATACAGGGTCCCATTTGAAAGGAACAGCATCAGAGTGAAGAACCTGCATCATGACTTTGTGAATGTATGTATGCAAAACTAATTCCAGTATATAAGACTTGCACATATCAAAATTTTTGGGTTGTGCACATGTGTGCAAATATATATTCTTGTCTCTTACAGAGAATTTTGGAGATGGATGCAGATGCAAATGTCCGCCATGAGTATATTTATATAGATGAGGTGGACTTGAATCCCACTTAGACCAGGAAAAGGGGGAGAAATGTCATTGGTCAAAGGGCCATTGTGAATGTCCCAGGACAACCTGGGGGAAACATTACAATGTGTGCTGCCATTACCAATAATGGTGTCCTGCATCACCATGCAACACTTGGTCCTTACAATACTGCTCATATCATAACTTCTCTGGATGCAATTCTCAATATTCTTGTCCAAGGTCGGCAGAATCTAGATCAACAAAGATTTATGGTCATATGGGACAGTGTCAGTTTACATCGGGCACACAATCCAATTGAGGAGTTCTTCTCCACCTGGTGCTGGCAGGTATATGATCGTCGTCCTCATGCTCGCTTTCCACTTCTTGAGGCGATGGAGGAAGCGTGTGGAGACATTGATGCCTCTATTCAAGGATGGATGAGCCACGCAAGGAGGTTCTTTCCTCTGTGTTTAGCAAGAGAGGACATACAGTAGCTTGTGATGTGGATGAAGTATTGTGGCCAGATCCAGCCCAGAGGAGAGATGAAGCCTAGACACACACTCAACCCCCCAGCCCATACCCTCACCACAGACAACACCCCCCAGCCCATACCCTCACCACAGCCCCAGCTTTTTCAGACATGTGTTTGGTGTCTGTCCAACTTCATGTGGTGGATGGATTTTTTTTTCTGCACTGTACAAATATTGTAACAGCAGCAAATTATTTGGAAAAAATAAATATTTTGGGTTTGAAAACTGTGTGTTGTGAGTATTTTACCTTCTCTCTGCACTTTTGTATAACATAGAATCCCATGAATGAAAGAAGAGCTTTAGGTTTTGATCAACAGTGTGTACATGATGAATCCAAAATGTCATATTATGACAAAGGTGTTGACAATGTGATGTCAGTGCTTGCTTTTGAGATGTGTTTATGACATTTTGAATGTTGTGTGTCATTTTGCTGGAGATTTGAGGCATTTTGCATTTTGTGTGAGCAATTGTGAGTTTTGTGTGTAGGGTTTTGAAAAATAGACACAGATCTTGGAAAATGTGTAAACAGTTGAAAAAAACTGTAAATGAACTGTGCCCAGCAGACTGCTCTTTTATTGGGGCTCCACGTCAGTCTGGTCAGGGTGGTGGGCTTGCTGTGGTTTGGAAAAAACGGTATTTCTCCCAACTAGTGAGCTCTGACCACGTCTCCACCTTTGAACTGCAACTGATGAAAGTTGGTAAGATCAATCCGTTTTACTGCATTTTAGTTTACCGTCCTCCAGGTCCAGCAGGTCAGTCCTTATGTGAATTTACTGACTTTCTGACATCTATTATCAAGCTGGACAAAGTTTTATTGCTTGGTGATTTTAACTTGCATATTGATGATAACCTGGATAGTGCTGTTATGCAATTTCTTAATATTGTCAAATCCTTCAATTTTAAACAGTTTATTACTGGTGCCACACATACAGGTGGGCATACTTTAGACCTTGTGTTTTTTTTTAGGATTACACGTTGATTACGTGTGCTGTGAAGCTCTTTTGATTAGTGATCACAAATGTATTTTCTTTAATCTCTCTGGAAATACTGACCCACTCTGTCCAAAAAGAACGACGCTCACTCGTACCATCAGTCAAAAATCAGTAAACCAGTTTTCGACTAACTTCTGCTGTGATTTTAATCCCAACTGTAACGACGTGGAGTCTTTAATGCAGTCTTTTAATAAACTAGTATTTTTACATTGTTAAAAGAAACTCTGTACAGGCTAGTTTAAATCGATTTTGCTCGTATCTCTGTAAAATTTCCGTCATCGCCTATACTTCAATACTGTGATTCTCTTTTCTGCCAGCGGGTGTCGCAAAGATTCATATGTCATTTAATATTTAGTATAAATAAATTAAGATCAATAGTTTTCAAAACAAAATTAATCACAAAATTCAAACTGATTATGTGTAAAGAAAAAACGGAATTCGTCCATTGAACAAAAGTGAAAGTGTTTCACTTTCCAAAGTCTTAAAATATATACTTTATTTATTAATATTATTTAATATATACTATATATAAGTTTACATCAACGGTTTTCAAACCGTGAGTGAGTCTTGCTTTGCCTAATAAATGCTTTAGTAGTTTGCAGGAATTCTGCGAATGGTAACCTACTTATCAAGTCAATATCTCAAAGGAATTATCTCTCGGGTATAATCCCTCTTCGCCAGGGCTAGCTGTTAGATACATTATGTATGGCTGCTTTTGACACACTGACATTACAAATGAATGAATTAGAATGCAAGTTACATATATAAATGCATAACTTTGTGAGCGATGTAAAACTGAGATGATGGCATGGGCGGTGCTGTTATAACTATAAATACTATAAATTCGTCGGGGCGGCTACACAGTGAAAACTGCTTGGGCGATCGAACCGCAACACAGTTTGCTTGAAAGCTTGGTTTGGGTGATCAATTGTGTTGCGTTTGATGGAGCCTTTCACGGGTAAAGGAAGAAATGTAATGACTGACAATTTCTTCACTTCATTGGCACTTGCAAACACCCTTTTGGCAATCAAAACCACTATTGTTGGTACGATTAATAAAATCGGATGTGAGATATCACAGTCAAAGTCTGAAAGATTTTCCATCAAGGTGTTGCGGGCTGGAAAAATAACTCTAACGATTTACCAGGCAAAACTTCAAAAAATCTATGCATCCTGAGCTCAATGCATCAGACAGTTTCAACTGATAATGGCGCAAAGAAACTGCACACAACTGTGGCGTTGATGTTATGGATCAAATGGCACTACTGTATTCGGTGAAGGGAGGCACCTGTCGTTGGCCTGTAGCGGTGTTCTACAACCTCCTAGACCTGGCTGCAATAAATGCACAAATACTGTTCAAACTGTGCATGGACGTTAACCAGAGCAGGCGAAGGTTTATTCTCGAGTTGGTAAAGGAGCTGTGTGCACAGCAGAAAATGGTGAAAGCGGCTGGGGCAGTGGCACAAAAGCGAATTTTACCTGAAACGCCTTGCCCGCCCTCAAAAAGAAAACAATGCCAAGTCGGCAGATGTTCAGGGAACAAAACATATGACATCTGCCAGACATGTAAGCAACTGGTCTGTGGCAAATGTGCAAAGACTGCACCTAAGCTGTGTTTTGAATGTTGAGTTGTGTGAAGCTGACACACAAATCAAAACAAAGGGAACTTGACTTGAGGTGGGGAACGAAACTTATTCAATATACGCTAAAGAGAGAAGGGAGGCACCCGTTGTTGGCCTGTAGCTGTGTTCTACAACCTCCTAAACCTAGCTGTAATAAATAAACAAATATTGTTCAAACAGTGCATGAACATTAACCACAGCGACAGAGGTTTATTCTTGAGTTCACAATTCACTACATAAATGGAACTTAATTTGAGGTGGGGAACGAAACGTATACAATATAAGCTAAATGTAAATCGCCGAATGGTGATAATGCTACTTGTGAACCTCAATACTGTGAGGGAAACATCTTCAAACAACTGGTGACATGGTCGTTAGGACGTGGGATCGGCTATTCACCGATCAAACATTTGAAACGGTGACACAAAGTAAACATTACAGAGGAGAGAGGCAACTATATTCGTGAAGCCATCAAAAGTATCATTTTAATAATTTTGCGTTTTGTTACGCAAAGGTACATAACCTACCTTTTATAATAATTTTTTTGTAATTAATTTTGCCTATTTGTGCTTTTTGTTCTTTGTCTAACACAAACCATTATAGACATTTATTAGTAGATTTGTTATGTTCACCATAGCCTGCAATTTACTAACATACACAAGTCTATGGGTTTCACTTTGGTACTTTGAGTATTGAACAAGCTTTCTGTGGATGTGGGGATTGAAGGTTCCAGCGCAGTCTGTTGCATTAGCAAGACAAAAGATATTAACGCTTCACAGTGGGGGGTGCGGGCCAGTGGGTTAGTGGTGTGCTGTACGAACATGATAATCTAGTGCAGAGGTGGGGACTCGAGTCACATGACTCATACTAAGACTTTTGACTTGACTTGAAAAAATATTCAGAGACTTAGACTTGACTTGGACTTTTACACCAATAACTTGGGACTTGAATTGGACTTGGACCTGTTTACTTGCAAAGACTTGATTTTTTTTTACCCCAAATCTAAATTTTAAAACGCATATTAATATTTATAAAGTGCGCCCCATTAATTTCATTTCCGTCCTTCTGATGCAGACCGGTCCTCTGCTTTTCCACACTGTACGTTGTGTGTGTGTGTGTGTGTGTGTGTGTGTGTGTGTGTGTGTGTGTGTGTGTGTGTGTGTGCGCGCGCGCATGAGCTGCAGCACAACCAATCAAATGGGGGGGTCAGCGAACGTGAATTGTTACCGGGCGGGGTGTAAAATGGACACAAATTAAGTATTATATCGCGATCGATCGATCGCCAGTGGTTGGTGCCAGAGCGAACTAGTAACTCATTGAATCATAGATAAGGATCAGAGGTAAATAAACTAGATTTTGTTTTCGGCGTGAGAAATCGGATGTGTGGCGTGAGAGCGTGTGAAGACGGTCAAATGCGTGTGTCTCACGCTCAATGCGTGAGGGTTGGCAACCCTGGGTTCTGTATCTGAACTCAGGGAAGAGAGCCTCTCTCTGTCACCATCATATCCAGTTCTATCTCAGCATGGATTGTGTATTTGAAGACATCTACGTCGAGAAAAAAATATATTGACAAAAGTGGAGCGAGTTTTCAGCTATGGGGACATCATTCTACGGCCTCATCGTGCACAAATGACATACAGACTTTTGGCCAGTTTGGTCTTTTGCAAATGCAATGCCGAATAGTTTACTGAAATGTCTAAAGTTGCATTCCTGATTCCTGTTAATTGTTCAGTTCTTATATTTTGTTTGTCTTGTCACTCACACATGGACACACATGTTCTCCAAGAAACCAGATAAGAGAAGAGAGGGGAAAATGCTGTTATGGTTCTTTGTATTGTACTGTGAAAATATCAGCACTTTTTATTTGAACATGGAGTTCTACTTATGACTTTCACAGAATATTTATTTCTGGAAAATTGTAGTTTAAAGTATGAATATTTTTGCAGCTAACTTTAACAAATTGAACTGTGCAATAAATAGGTGTCATAAAAAAATTTTTTATACTTCGTGTTTTCAGTTGCACATGTTTTATCAAGATTTGAGGAGAATACAGATTTAAAAAAGAACACATGTCTATTATTTACATTGTGGTGGAAATTTGGTGATTTCCATTTATGTCAGGCTTTCTTAGTATACATTAAACACATTAGGGATAGGTGTTAGAGATCTTTTACATATACGTGTGTTGATCATGGCACTGAAGCCATTCTCGTGACTTCAGTAGGCCTCAGATGTGTGTGTGTGTGTTCTCTGGCCTCGGCTGAGGCCTAATCTGATGTTCCTCTGGTGTTCCTAAACTGACCTCGCTGGAGACGCCTAATCTCTGCTTGGAAGGGACTACGGCGACACTCAGTCTGTCGTTACATCACGAGGATGCTGAGCGTGGAGGGGACATGCGTCATATGCATCTGTCAAATCAGTGTTAATTATTTCATGTATTGTCCAATCACATTTGGTTGATCACCTCGTGCTCACCTCGTGGACACCGTGTGTATTGATGATTAAACATATAAAAGATGAGAGTTCGGAATGGGGGATTAGCTCTCTCTTGCAGACGCCTTGTGTGTATGTAATTGAGATCTCTGGATTAATCCATACCTTGGTAAATAAATCATTGTACTTCATTATCTAACCCAACTGCTTCTGACTTTTATTGTGCTCACCATTTAAGGGTTTCAGAATTTCTAACAACATTTAAAATATACCTGCAACATTGGTAAAAAAAAATTAAATACTCGAAAGGACTTGAAATTCCAAGTTTCAGACTTGGGAATTGACTTGACTGTTGCCTGTCTTGACTCGAGACTTGACTTGATTGGACTGTCTTTGCTTGAGACTTGACTCGGGACTTGAGGATAAAGACTTGGACTTACTTGAGACTTGCAAAACACTGACTTGGTCCCACCTCTGATCTAGTGACATATATGCCAACAGAACAACACACAAATAAGCAAACTATTACACTAACCAAGCAAACTATTACACTAACCAAGAAACAAAACACAAACCAGGAAATGCAATATGAAACTAAACAAAACTGGCAATGGGGAAGCTACTGAGAACAAGGTCACAAGGCACTGATTCTAAAAGGTTTAGTCACATTAATTTGTTAACATATTGACGTTACGTGCAAATGTCACCATTATGAATATTTTGTTTGGGCAGCTCATTCTTTCTTTTGTGCAAAATGCCATCTAGCGTTAATTATGTGTCAGTACCAGCTTCCCTATGTAATGACTCAGCGGTCTTTTAAGTAGGTTTAAGTAGGTGAAAACAACACGGCGCTAGTAGTAGGTGGTGAAAGCGGTCAGATAACCGGCCCTCTGCGTTTCTAGGTATAAGTATGTAAATGAGGTTCGGTGCTTCTAGTGTTAATGATCTAGTAAAGGATGCTAGGTCCTCCTATCAAATTTTACTCTCCAAAAGAAACCTGTAATGTATGGTAGACACGGAGAGGGATCCTGGTGCAAAAGCTCAATGTTTTTATTTTGAATGGTGTAATAGCTCGTGTCGCTGTGTAGCGGTGGTCGTTTCAGTCCGAGGTCGTAGGGGGTAAGCAGAGTCCAAGAGGTATCCGTGGATCAGGCAGGAGAGGAAGTCTGGGGAACAAGCAGAGGTCGGTACACAGAAGGAGAATAACCAGGGAATAACGCTCAGTAGTCAACATATTCGGCAATACTTCGCGTCTAGGTAGTGGGACGGAAGCGATTAAATATGCTAGGAATGTGGGCGTGGTGATAGTAGTGTTGCCACCTGTCCCGGTTTTCCCGGGACTGTCCCGGTTTTCACGTGCCTGTCCCGGTTTTACCGGGCTGTCCCGGTTTGTCCCGATTTTTCTTCTTTTTAATATTCGGTCCCGGCAAAAAACTAGGTTAGTTCAAACCACGATTCAGACTGTTTCTGCACACTTAAAATCTGTTTTTTTTCTCGCTGTGACCATTTTAAACCCCTCAGGTAACATTTTACGTTCACTGCCACCCCCCGTCAACAAATTACACGTGCCACCCTGTGTCAGTATGACAGTGTCCTTATTTTTTGTCAGACCTAGGTGGCAACCCTAGGTGATAGGTAACAGCTGAGTGCGAGGCACAATCAGGTGACGTTCCTGACAAAACCCAAAGATTTTATTTAATACCATAAACAATATTGTAGCTCCACCTCCTGTAGCATTGCCATGTCTTTCAGTCAATGACTGTAATAAGTTTCATGAATTTTTTTGTGGAAAAAGTCATGGACATTAGGTCCAGCATTAAGCCAGTGACGGGTGTTTCCTCTTCTAGCCGCCCACCTTGTCTTACTGTTTTGGATTCCTTTCAGCCTATCACCTTAGCAGATCTGCTGGATGTAATTGTGAGGCTAAAGCCATGAAGTAGCTCAGTGGATGTGATACCCTCTTCATTATTGTTGAAGGTCTTACCTACCGTTGGCCCTGCTATATTGGCCATTGTAAATTCCTCACTGTTAACAGGTTGCGTTCCATCTTATTTTAAACACGCCACTGTTCAGCCTCTTTTGAAGAAATCAAATTTAGACCCAGCTGTGCTTAGGAACTATAGGCCTATATCTAAGCTTCCTTTCTTATCCAACATTTTAGGGAAGGTGGTGGCAAACCAACTGATTACAGTTTTAGAAAATCACAATTGTTACGACTTTTTTCAATCTGGGTTTCGGAAGAGGCATTCTACAGAGACTGCTCTCCTGAGGGTCTCAAATGATCTCTTAATGTCTGCTGATGTCGGTGACTGCTTTGTGTTGGTGCTGCTGGATCTTAGTTCTGCGTTTGATACTATCGATCATCAAATACTGATAAATAAGTTATGTGACTGGGTGGGCATATCTGGAACAGCACTTGATTGGTTTATTTCTTATCTCACTGAGAGAAGTTTCTCAGTTACGATTGGAGTTTACACGTCTGAGGCAACCGCATTAACCTGTGGGGTTCCACAGGGTTCAGTTTTAGGGCCTTTGTTGTTTTCTTTGTACATGTTACCTTTGGAGCAGACTTTAAATAGTTTTAATATTTCCTGTCATTTATTTGCTGATGATATTCAGCTTTATTTGTCTTTTAAACCAAATGAGGTTCATAGTTTGTCTAGGCTATTAGATTGTCTTCAAGCAATCAGAGAATGGACCTCAAATAACTTCCTACAGTTGAATGACAACAAGACTGAGGTATTGATCATTGCTCCCGAAAAGCTTAGTCAAACAATTAAACAAAATCTTGGGCTTCTTTCCCCTGCTGTCCACTCAGGCCTCCGAAATCTGGGAGTTATTTTCGATCAGTCTTTAGCATTTGATCCTCATGTTAAACAGCTGTCAAGATCCTGTTTCTTCCACTTGAGAAATATCAGTAAACTGAGATCTATGGTTTCAACAGCAGATCTAGAGATGCTGACCCATGCGTTTATTTCATCTCTCAGACTATTGTAATGCTTTGTTTTCATCTCTCAGTGTATCTGCTCATGGATGTCTCATATAACACCCATTTTAAAATCCTTACACTGGCTTCCTGTAGAATACAGGATCCAGTTCAAGATTTTAACTTTAACATACAGAGCACTACACAACACAGCTCCTGTGTATGTCGCTGACCTGCGATCACTCAGGTCAAACAACCTGAGTTTACTGTCTGTGCCACGCTCACGTCTAAAGACTCGTGGAGACCGAGCATTTAGGGTGGTTGCTCCAAAACTGTGGAACACACTTCCATCACATTTAAGATCAGCTGACTCTGTGGATACTTTTAAAAAACAACTAAAGACTTTCCTTTTTATGCAGGCTTTTAGTTAGTGGTCAAGGTTGCAGCCGTTGACCTTGTGCACTGTGTTTTTATTTTTGTTTTATAGTCAAAAACTGTAACACAGTTGGTGTATAAAGAGAAAACTTTGTTTGCATTGTGAAATGCAGAGTTGGTATTTAGTTAAAAAATTTTTGAACAGGATATTAACTATTTGGCTATTTGTATGAGATAAATTGTAACGATTTCAGGGGCGGGTGTGACGCAAACGCAAGATAAACTAATTTATTCAATAATAAACACCACGGAAGACATACAGAAGCTAGGGTGAAAACCAGAACTACGAGACACTAAATAGACAGATCCAATAGACAATGCATATAGGGAAACACTACTGGGAACCAATAACAATGGAATAGTACACAGCACACACACGTAACAAAAGAGCTAATTAAAACACTAAGGGGAGGACATGACTAAGACGGGTGAGCCAAACAACTGGGAAACGTGAACACATGAGAACATAACACCTAACAAAGTATAACACAACAGACTCCATGAAAAGGGGCAACGGATACCAGAAATGCCAAAGCATGGGTGATTCACTAAACAGATGATGAGAGAACGAAAATGAACAAATACCAACAACGGGGAACCTGCATAGGAAAACTCGAGTATAAAACACTGGGAATAAACCAACACACGGAGACTAGGAGAGAAACAAAGGGAGAACACGAGTCGTAAGGGAACAGGTGATACAAGGCAAAACAGAGGAGAAGCGAAGGGTTACCGTACAGGGAATGACCGACACCGGGGTAAAACACGAGGGGGGTTTTATACACGGAAACACGACGGTGGAACAAGACTCAGGTGTACGAGACTGACGACGAGGGCGTGACAGACAGAGGGAGGAACGAATGGGAGCAGGGAGCTAGGCGGGACCAGGGAGGAGGGAGGGGCTGGACGTGACATAACCCCCCTAAATGTTTAGAGTTTTGAAAATGTATCTCAAGTGTTGGGAAACGCATGTTAGCAGTCATAAAAAACTGTAATATATGATTGTATACACAGCACATGGTCTACACACAGTCAACACTAAAAGCACGATGAAATTAGTATATTAATTCACGTATATGTGTTATGACCTTAATGTGGATTCATGAAAACAAGCTATAGTAGAATCTGCACTGGTAATGGTGATTGGCTGGGTGGTAATGGAATTATTTTGGCATTATAGAAATATTCTGAGAAATGTGTAAACACACTTTGAAATTGAGATGTAAACCCCCAATATGGACAATATGGATTTATTTTAACAAAAACCTTGTACAGTAGAATCTTTTCAGACCTGATCTAGTGATTATCAGGACCCCCAACTCATACACCATATCAACCTTATAGGGAAATCCTGAAAAACATTAGAGCCATGTTGCTCCATGTCTATTAAATAAAATAAATACTAAATTTCTGTCTCCACCAACACTATGAGTTCTATTATGACTGTCTCCACGAACACTAGGAGTTCTATTACTACTGTTTGTATTATCTATCACAGACTCACATACTCACCGTGTTCCTCTGAAATAGATTAAATGTGTCTTTCATAAAATGATGATCCAGCTCTGTCTCTCCCACTCTGATCTGAGTCTGTCCTGTTCAGTTTCTCATACGATACTGGTAGAGGTGGAGACTCCAGATTCAAGTTTGTCTTCATATTTTAACAGATCAGTATCATGCTCTCTCCTAGTGCTGAATAACAGGACCAGAGTGGCTCACAGGTAAGTGGCCCACAGGTGAGGAATGCAGCCAGACTGCTACAAGTACATTCATATACAACAGGGGTGCTCATTACGTTGATCGGGAAGGAAGTGTGGGTCGATCGCGAAGGAAGTGTGGGTAGATCACATGACATTAAAAAGTAGTGGATGTATGATAGGCTATCGTCCAGTGCTGTTTAACTGTGTACTGATGAACTGATCTGAGATCAATCCGAACAGAGGGGGATGTTCAGACTGCAGGTTGAGTGCTCTGAATCAGGACTCAACACTGGACTGGATTCCTGCTATTCACATTAGATCTACTTATGTTTGGATCAGAGGCTTTCACCACATCCACACAGACTTACTACATGATTATTACACTGTAAAAACAAAGAAAACGTATTATAAATTGATCAAAATGTTCATATCATGTAATGTGGTGTGGGAGGAGTGTCTCCTCCCATCATGATCATCAGGACTATTAATGTTGGTCTGTACTGGAGTGTCTCCTCCTATCAGGATCATCAGGACTATTAATGTTGGTCTGTACTGGAGTGTCTCCTACTATCAGGTGTAACGTACTAACCAGGCAGAGAAGAAACCAAACGCGGAATAGCATCGCTTTTATTGAATACGAAACAAATGCCTGAGGCGAGTAGCAACAAGCACAAAACAGTACGAAAACAGAAATGTTGCGCGGAATGTGGGGTCGGTCCAGGGTCAAGCCGGGAGAGCTTGACTGGACTGGATTCCTGCTGTTCACACTAGAGCTACATACATAGAATGATAATCAAGACACTGGTCCCCTCACACACTGTACACTGGATAACACTCAATAACACCACTAAAGTGACTAGACCATTAAACTGAAGGAAGAGACCCACAGAGAAAGAACCAAAATCAAACTAACATATTAAATGTTCTTCTCACGGGCCCAAGACTCTGCTTACCTAAATTAGTCTTTATAACAAATGTATGAATACAGACTTCACATCTGCCTTACATTATTTATTTACTTTCACGTTAAAGCCAAACCAATATGCAGTCATGGCCTGGTGGTAGAGGTCTGCACTCCCGCCGTAATCCCGCGGGACCCGACAGAATATCTTGCGGCGCGGGACAGAATTTAATTGTTATTGGCGGGAGCGGGAGTTGAATTAGTCCAGGCGATGCGGGAGCGGGACCACATATACATGTAGAAAAATCCCGCAAATTAATAGTCTAGAAAATTATAATAATAACAATGCAATGATTTCCATGCATAAGGAACAGGACGAAAACAACTAATCATTCAGTAAGTAAGCAATAAACTAATTCAAAATATTGGCTAAGCAACTGATCACGTGAACATGAAGTGTGCATCATTTTGTCATTTTGATACAGAAATGGCAGACTGTAGACCAGGGGTCGGCAACCTTTGAGACATGGAGTGCCAACTTTAACATGTCCAGTCAATGAGTGTGCCACTATGGCGGCGAGTTTAAATTGTTGACCGAGGAGGGGGGGAGGTGTAAATCGACACAAAAAGTATTATATCGCGATCGATCGCCAAGTTTAAACGCCTCCACCGTTCGCGCGAGGTGTGCGTGCGGAGTCGCGCGCTACGGTCACTCGCGAAAGTATAATCCATTAATATAATAATTTATATTAAAATATATATTTTTGCTGATGCTGGTCCAGCGTGTCGCGTGCCAGTGACTATGCCTCGGTGTGCCAATGGTGGCACGCGTGCCATAGGTTGCCGACCCCTGCTGTAGACGGTCAACAAGTTTCAGCTGTGGAAAATTCTATTAAAACAGGCGAATACACCACAATTAAGCCAACTACAGGAAAGTCTGATGTATGGAAGTCATATTCCATTGTAATTAATGGTGATGGAAATCGGCTTGTTGTGATACATGTCAGAAAGTGTTGGTGTACGTCACCTAACGGGATGTGTTTGGACTGTGGTAAGAAATGGGACAGTGCGATCAATCGCTATATTGCTGTTTTAATAAATACATAAGAAAATTTCAAGTACTAAATTTAATTAATTCAATTCATATTAGGATTGCGGGCGGTTTTACAAAATATTACACAAAACAATGAAAGTTAAAATTCTGATCTTATTTTCATATTTACTTAAAAATGTTTTGCTGCTCTCAAATTTAATGAATAAATATAAAACCTGAAGCTGACTTAGTGGATGTGTAATGTCTCATGACTAGGGGACTCCTTTAGTCAGCACTGTTCTGATGGGTTTGTCTTTAAAGAGGTCATTACATTTGATGGGTGTCTCCAGTTTTGCTGGTCTCCTGGATACTGTCTCAATCTGTCTCACCTCGTGTTCATTATTGAAGTCTCCACTCCCTCCCTATGTGATGTACAGCTCTGTGTAGACTTCATTCAGAACTACATTTCTTCAGTAGTTTGTGTTTGAAATTTTGCTGATATACAGAGACCAGATCTAAAAACACAAACACATAGCAACTATTTTATTTGTTTATTATCTCTGAAGCACTAAACCCAAATTAAAGCATTCTCCTGCACCTCTGTCCACTCCCACAAACGCGTCGTCCATGCTGTGCTAATGTCCAACTTTGCCTCTTTTCCGAGTATTCTGTTTGGCCGTAAATTCCTCTTCACACCGCTGCCACCCTGTTTCATGCAATGTTGTTCACTTATAATAGCATCGCAAATAAGAGTCAGAACAATGCTTCGCCGTATTCTCCCAACTCTTTAATTAAAAATTTGATCAGTACAACTACAGTTTACAGCTCTGTGTCACACTCTATTCAGTCCATGCTACAACAACACTACTATAATAACGCCTTTCGTAAAGACATGGACAATTTAACATAGATGACTGTAGCAAAAACCACATTTCCCACTAAAGAGACTAATTAAACATTCTTTTAAAATTGATTTTACCACAAATTAACATATTCTCATACAAATTCACATTTGCCCCCTTTAAAATAGAATTTAAAATGGAATAATTTATTAGGGGTAAATTCACAAGTACCCCTAATAAATTATTCCACTTTAATCACTCTTATAGCACATTTCAATAGCCTTTGTGAATATAACAAATGTTTGTTTGTATTTAGCCTGTACAGTTACACTTTGTAAATATATGTAATGTTAACTTTAAATGTTTGTCATGTTCAATTATTTTTTTAAATGACTAATTTCTTGAGTTTGTTAAATACATTTTTATAATTTTACTGTTGATTTACATTGTACTCTACAAGCTCTCAATTAAGCATGCATTACCTTGTTTAAAGTATGTGATACCTTCAATGCTCTTTTGTTTACCTCATCAACGTATGTGATATGATAATAGTCGCATCATTTGGTGATAGGGCCTCTCCCAGGGATTTGAGCCCCATGAAAAAATATCACACTGAGCCCACCACCCCAGACATAGCACACCCTGAAAATGTAGCATTGTGCATATTGTAGGATTCACTTTTTGAAGACTGAAACCCTGAAAATGAATGAGTCAAAAACAGACCAGCAAAAAAGGCACAATGGTATGAGCTTTTATTTTGTAGCAGGGAATGAAAAACTAATTACAGTATACTGGTTACGTCAATTGGAAGTGGAGCTTAGATAAGGGGCTCTAGACCTCTAGAAGACATTTCAGACAACACAAGTTAGATCTCGACAACAAAACACAGACCCCCATCACAGCACAGAAACTTACAATAAAACAAAACCCAGACCCTTAGAAGACAAATCGCACTACAACAATTTCAGACCTCTGCAACACGTAAGATATAAATATATAATAATAATAATATTTATACAATAATATTATACCTGCATATGGATCCTCACTCTCATTCATAGTCCATTTTGTGGACATGTCAGACCTCTACAACACAGCAAATCACACCTTTGCAACAAGTCTGAATTGTGTTGTAGATATCTGACCTACATTGAAAAGGTCTTACATGTTAATGAGAAAAAACAAACATCTCTCCAAACTTAATGCAAATAGATAAATCTTTTTGACAATAAAATCTGTAGCGAATCGAATGAATGAACTACGGATTGAGCAGAGAGAGACTAAACATCCAGTAACAAAAGAGCTCACCATATATACCTTTGAAAATACGTTGAGGCTGCTTCTGCCTGTACTGCCAAAGAGCAGAGACAGGGTCAACTCATTTAGTGTAGTTTGCTGTGAAAATAATAATAATAATAATAAATTTTATTTATAAGTGCCTTTCATAACACTCAAGGACACTTTACAAGAATACAGAATATGCACCAGAGGACATAAAACATAGACAATAGACAATAAAGTGAATCACAGGGAATAGGCTATTGTGAACAGGTGAGTTTTGAGTCTAGATTGAAAAAGTGGAAGAGAATCAATGTTATGGATGTCAGGAGGGAGGGAGTTCCAGAGTTTGGAAGCAGAGCGACTGAAAGCTCTGCTTCCCATGGTACTCATATGAGCAGGAGGCACAGAGAGATGAGTGGAAGAGGAGGATCTGAGCGAGCGAGTGGAAGATGCGATATTGAGAAGATTTGACAGATATGGGGGAACAAGATTATGGATGGTCTTGAATGTAAAGAGAAGGATTTTGAAATAGATTATATATTAAACAGGAAGCCAGTAGAGTTGTTGAAGGACAGGTGTAATGTTTTGGAAAGAAGGAGTTTTAGAAATAATACAAGCAGCTGTATTCTGAACCAGCTGAAGCTTATGGAGGGATTTATGAGGAAGGCCAAAGAGGAGAGAACTGCAGTAGTCAATACGGGAGGTAACAATGCTATGAACAAGAATAGATGCAGTATGGAGGTGAGGGAGGGGCGTAGACGGTTGATGTTATGGAAATGAAAATATGCAGACCGGGTTATATTACTGATGTGTGAGTGAAAGGATAAAGTGCTATCTAGGATGACACCCAGACTCTTAACCTGAGGTGGGGGGGGAGACTTCAATTGGGATGGAGAAACTAAACTTTAGATTTTGAACCGCAGAGCAGCATTTCAGTTTTACTGCTATTAAGTTTTAGGAAATTAGATGCAAATCAGGTTTTTATTTCAGATAGACAGTTTGAAAGGGATGAGGGTGGAAACAAGGTTTACCAGATAAGTAGAGCTGGGTATCATCTGCGTAGCAGTGGAAATCAATATTATAAGAGCGAAATATATTGCCAAGGGGTAAGAGGTAAATGATGAAAAGGAGGGGTCCCAGGACAGAACCCTGTGGAACACCAGAAGAAACAGGGGAAGAGTGAGACCTGAAAGATTTGAGTTGGATGAACTGAGTACGGCCTGAGAGATATGAGTGAAACCAGTCAAGTGCGATATGGTTAATGCCAATGGAAGATAGTCTATTAAGCATAGTGTGAGAAATAGTGTCAAAGGCTGCGCTCAGATCGAGAAGAATGAGAATGGAAAGTAAACCAGAGTCAGCCATAAGAAGGTCATTAGTGATCTTAATAAGAGCAGTTTCTGTGCTGTGGAGGGGGCGAAAACCAGACTGGAATTGTTTGTATAGGGAGTTGAGGGATAAGTATTTATTGAGTTGAGTGGCAATAAGTTTTTCGAGAATCCCTGCCTATATTGATTGATTCATTGTTTTTATTACATATCAAGCTTCATGGAGTATCAAAACAAAAATTCACAGCAGCTATAAAAAACAAACAAAAACTGTACAGAGCAGTTGTAGTGGATACATATGTTATTTATGGATTATGAACGGGGCATCATCCTGATTGCTCAGGATCCAATATTGTGATAATGGAGATAGGTGAAATATGGTTTAATCAGTCACATTACTAAAGGGTTAAGTTCTGCTTCCGTGCAGTGACCTAATACCATTGACAAAAATATATGTTATTACCACCCTGAACAGATTAATAAATAAATGTCCAAATTTATTAAATGGTTACATTACAACTGATATGAAGAATAGCTTAGGACCCAGGGACGGACACAAGGTCTTTAGAAAGAAAATAGAAAAGGAGAAAGAGAAAGTTTGGGCTAATGGTAACGGCAACCCCAAAGCAGCATACGAAATCTGAGCATCACGGTTCGTTTCCTGAGATGGCTAAAGTCAGCGGAGCAGGTCTAGTGAGACGGCTCAAATTGCGAAGGCTTAACGGTGACGTCACAGTCGCAGCTGGAGGGCGCAGACAAACTTGTGCAGATAACTTAACTGAGAAAGAAAATGAGCTTGACTTGAAAGACTAGACTAAGTAAAAGTTACTTTGACGACAACATGTAAAATAAAGAAAATAAAATATAGAAGAATCTTTTCAAATCAAATCAAATCTCTTTATTGTCACATCACTTTGTACAAGTACACAGGTAAGTGAAAATCTGGGTGTGATTCCCTGTTTGTGCAACTTATGCGACATTTACAGCAGGAAGACGTATAAATAGAAGAAAGAAGTCCAAAAGTCTGGATAGAATAATATAATATATAAAATTTGAATTTAAATGAATTACATATTTACAGATGGCTGGTGCCGTTTAATTGAAGTGTTTAGTCCAGTTGGCAGATAAATTATATTGTTTTGTGGAAAAGAGTGAATGAATGAAGAGTTTTTTTCCACTATGTTGTGCTTGATGCTCAATGAGTCAGTGTGTTATGGTGGGGGGTGGAAGTTGTGTATTTTGCTGTCTAGCATCCTGATGGCCTGAGGGTAGAAGCTATCTCGGAACCGGCTGGTCGTGGACTTGATGCTCCTAAATCTCTTCCCACTTTGCAGCCACGTGAACAGGCAGTGGCTTGGGTGGGTGGGGTCTTTAATGATGTTGTTAGTCCTCCTCAGACAACGGCTGGTGTACAGGTCTTGGAGATTTGACAACTGAACCCCGGTGATCTTCTGTGCTGTCCGCGTCACTCTTTGCAGTGCTTTATGCGCAAGCGCAGTACAGTTCCTGTACCAGGCGGTGATGCAGCCAGTCAGAACACACTCCACTGTGCAGGTGTAGAATGTCCTGAGGATGCGGGGGTTCAGGCCAAACTTCTTCAGTCGCCTGAGGAAAAAGAGGCGCTGTTGTGCCTTCTTCACTGTCCTTGTAGTGTGTTCATTTCATGTTAGCTCCTCCGTGATGTGGACACCGAGGAACTTGAAGCTGCTGACCCTCTCTACTGTGGCGATGGTGATGGGGGCGTGAACCTGCTTCTGCTTCCTGAAGTCCACTATCAGCTCCTTGGTCTTGCAGATGTTGAGGGAGAGGTTGTTTTCCTGACACCAGTTTGACAGGGTGGTGACTTCATCTCTGTAGGCCGTCTCGTTGTTGTTGGAGATCAGGTCTATGATGGTTGTGTCATCGGCAAATTTGATGATGACGTTGGAGCTGTCTCTAGCTGTGCTGTCATAGGTGTACAAGCAGTAGAGGAGAGGACTCAGAACGCAGCCTTGGGGAACTCCTGTGCTGAGTGTCACTGAGGATGAGGTGATTTTGCCCATCTTCACCGCCTGGTGTAGTCTTGACAGGAAGTTGAGGATCCAGCTGCACAGATCGTTGTTCAGTCCCAGGTCCCAGAGCTTGGTGTCTAGCCTGGAGGAAACAATGGTGTTGAATGAGCTATAGTCAACAAACAACATTCTCACATATGTTTCCCCTTTCTCCAGGTGGGAGAGAACAGTGTGCAGTGTCAGGGCAATTGCGTCATCTGTGGATCGGTTTTTCCTGTACGCAAACTGCAGTGGATTGAGCGTTGCAGGTATTGAGGAGCAGATGAAGTCTCTCACTAGCCTCTCAAAGCATTTGCTTATAATGGGCGTCAGAGCCACTGGACGCCAGTCATTTAAGCAAGATGTGCTGGGGGTCTTGGGGATTGGGACAATCGTGGCCTGTTTGAAACACTCCGGCACAACCGAGAGGGAAAGGGAGAGATAAAAAATGTCTGTGAACACTCCCGCGAGCTGATCAGCATCTATAGACTTTGAGGACCCGTCCAGGGATGCAGTCAGGTCCGGCTGCTTTCCTGCTGTTAATGCGCTTAAAGGATCTGCGCACATCAGCCACGGAGAGAGTGAGGGAGGTGGGTGCAATGGTGGTGGGGGGAGGGGGCGTTTCCTAGAGGTGCAGCATTGTTTACCTCAAAGCAGCTTGTCTGGAAGCGCAACGGGGGTGTTTGTTGCTCCGCGAGGTTTTGTTTTAAAGTCTGTGATAGTGCTTAACCCGTGCCACAAACTCCTTACACTGTTACTTTTAAACTGTGTCTCCACTTTGGCTCTGTAGTCGCATGAATAGTGGAGCAGACTTCACAGTTGAGCCAGGGTTTTTGGTTGGTGTAAACACGGATGGTTTTTGTCGGCACAACGTCCTCTATACATTTCCTGATGAATCTAGTAACTGAGTCTGTATATTCGTTGATGTTATTATTGGATGCTTCCCTAAACATCTCCCAGTCAACATCATCAAAACAGTCCTGGAGTATAGAGTCCAATTGGTCTGACCACAGACGAACCTCTCTGGTAGTGGGCGGTTCCCGTTTCAGTGTTGGCCTATAGGTGGGTAGGAGAAGGATGGAGGAGTGACCGGGGAGCAGTAGGACTCAATAAAGTGCACATTTCTCTGCTCACACCAAGCATTATTGATCAAAAAGCATACACCACCGGCTTTGCTTTTCCCCAGAGAGGTCTTTCGATCTGTCCGCGCGGTGCACCGAGAACCCCGCAGGCTCGACGGCTCGGTCCGGTGTTTCAGGTGTTAGCCAGGTTTCAGTGAGGCAGATTACGCAGCAGTCCCTTATCTCTCGCTGGAACAAAATCCGCACGTGGAGTTCGCTGAGTTTATTTTCCAGGGACTGCACGTTAGCCAGTAAAATGCTGGGAAGTGGTGGGCGGTTGGTGCGTCGCCTCAGCCTGACCAAGGCTCCAGCTCTGCTGCCTCGCTTCTGTCGCCGGCGTCGTTTCTTCGGAAGTGCGGTACCGATGAATGGAGTCTCGTCTCTGTTTGCAAACAAAGGAGCGCTGCTCAGAAACTCGAAGTCCAGGGTGCAGTGAGTAATTGCTCTGATGTCCAGAAGTGATTGTCTGTCGTAGATGAAGGTGCTGGCAACATTTAGTACAAAAAAAGCTACAAACAAACATAAAGTGACATAAAAGTTGCATAAACTATGGGGAGCTCACAACACGGCAGCCATACTCGGCGCCATCTTGAACTATCTTCTGTTGGACTCTGTGAGAGCTTTAGTTGCGGTCTTTTGGCATCACTCCAGTGGACGTTGCGGTGTTCGGCTTGAGTCCAGCAAACTGTTGGTCGCGATGGTTTGGCATGTTTCCAACAAGTTCGAGTCTTTGAGCCTCGGCGAGTCTGGCGAAAGTTTCAAGTCACTCCAAGTCTGCCAGGCTGCCAAGCTAATTGTCTCTCCTTGAGCAAGGGTTTTTAACCAACTTTTAGGCACTTTCTTGATCATCATGTCATTGACCATTGGGCCTGGATTATTGAATATTCATTAATTCATCATGCCCGGACAGGGGGGAGGGAGGGAGAGAGGGAGAGAGAGAGAGAGAGAGAGAGAGAGAGCGAGGGGTGCCCGTCTTTCCAGGTCCAATTAATGACTTAACCGAAGAAGGCAGATTAGCACAATTTGAAGACAAAGGGAATTCTCTATTCCTAAATAAATTGACTTACATACTCTGCCTAACTAAGTATTTGTCGAATTATCAAGGGGTTTGACTGCCTGAACTCGAACAGGCTCGGCACAGAGGACGCAGGAAACAACTCAGCTCAACTTCATCTCATTTATTTGATTCTCTTGTTGAAAACCAAAGCAGGTTGATAACCTCAAAAAGAAGACAAACAATCATACATTTGTTTACCCATGCACATGCAATCATATTGGTTTTCTGTCTAAGATTAATTAACTTTAATAAGTTAAACAAACTCGTATCTGTATAATAAATAATATAAACTCATTCTTATACAAACACAAGGTAAGGAAGGAGGTAAACTACATACCAATAGCGTCTCTGTGCTCTGCTGACTCAAACTGCAGGAAACTGCACCCAGCAAACAGACAAATACCTGCCAGGTGCTCTCCCAGGTTACTCTTCCTCTCTGCTTTCTGAACACCAGATGAACATTTGGGCCCTCTACTGCCCCCTAGCACCCCCCATGCACCAAGCAAGCATTCACCACCTCCCAGTGTGACAAAATGTGAATAATAAAATGATACCAGCATATAGTGCACAACCCAACAGTTTGGTTCTATTAGTCTACACATTGAGCCATTCTTAATTTCCACTTTTGGACAATAAATTACACATAATGCACGAAGGCATGAATGTGAGATCACATTAGCACACATGGTGGGTAGGATTACATTTGATGAGTAACATACAAACTAATACATAGATATTCATATGTCTAATATATCACATTACATGTTGACACTTGGTTGTATATAAATCTAAATTAATATTACACTGGAATACAAGTGTATTGATATGTCTAAAATAATGCAGCACATGAATATGTGAGTACACGGGCCTTTATGACTAACACACAGAATTAATGAGCATGCATGTCTAAACAGCAGAACACACAGTAATCTATATATACATGCCTGCATTCACTATAGAGTTTAAGACTACAAGAACAGGTATATCTACTGAAACACAAAGTAATACATGGATATGTATCAATGTGGTGTTTTTATACAATAACTGGTATTCTAATAAGATCACTTAATACTGTATACATGAAAGATCATAAGTTGTGTCTTTATATCAACCACATATCACAGTGTTCACATTTAAAGGCACATGGTCCTGTGGTCCTTTGTCCTTAAGGGCTGAAAAGCTGAGTCTACCTCTCCTCTTCTTGCCTGGAAGTTCCATCCTCAAGACCCTCCTACCAATATACCTCTCCTCCCTCCTCTGTACATGTCTCAAACCATCTAACTTTATCTCCAAAACATGCTACAAAACATGTGCTGATTCTCTAATAAACTCATTTCTGATCCTATCCTTCCTCGTCACTCCAAATTAGAATCTCAACATCTTCATCTCAGACACCTCCATCTCCCTCACCTGTCTCTTTGTCAGTGCCACTGTCTCCAGTCCATACAACATAGCAGGTCTCACTACATTTACATTTACATTTACGGCATTTAGCAGACTCTCTTATACAGAGCGACTTACAAAGTGCTTTGCTTCTGATCACAGAATACATCCTAGGTAATAGTGCGGATAGGCCAGAATTCAAGATACCATTGAGTCAGACTACTACAAAACTACAGGAGTCAGTGTCATTACCTAGTGTTTTGCAAGTGATGACAATTATTGGGGTTAGGTGGACCATAAAAGGATAGAATATAGAAAAGAGGGGGAAAAAGAGGGGGAGAGAGAGAATAAAAAGGGAAAAGACAGAAGGGCGGGGGGAAAAAAAACATATATATGTGTATACAAGTATACACATATATATATACACACACATATACATATTTTTAAAAAGTATATATATATATATATATATATAAACAACCAGCTCAAAAGACCACTGCAAAGTAGAGCAGAAAGTGTACCCATGGCATATAGCACAAATTAGTGTGATGTATGTGTATGTGTGAGTGTGTGTTTATGTGCAACACAAAAGTGCAACATAGGATAAATGTACAGAATGTACTTGCCAGCAAGGGTAGAAAGCTGCGACAACATTCCCCCAGAGGCCAGAGGCAGGTAGAGAAAGACCCCCAGGAGCTGTGGAGTCCCAGGGCCGCACTTCCCAGTGACCCCCCGCATGCCCGCCCCAGCAGGTGGGAAAGGGAGACCCCGGACAGCACCCCCCCAGCCAAGGAGTGCAGGTCCAGAGGAAACGGACATACATTCACCTACACATACATTCCCACACACATTCACCCACACCCATATACACTCTTGCGGACATATATACCCCCACACATGTACTCACACATTCACCCCAATATATACATACGTCCCCATATCCCTCCCCCTCCCCCCTCAACACGTACTCATTCATCTACCTATACAAACAGAGACAAGGACAAAAACGCACATTCATCCAAACTAACACACTCTCTGCGGCGTGGGCAAATGGCTGGACCAGCAAGGATCGGCAGCAGCCCCAGGACGCCCCCAGCCCAGCCCCGCGCTAGCTACCCACCCCCACCCCGGCAGGGAGCAAGAAACGGGTGAAGGAAGGCCTTCCATCCCCTCCACCCCCAGTGCTGTGTAGGTGTTGGTGTATATGCATGTATGGTAGTGTGTGATACTATAGTGTAGTTAAAATTGAGGGGACAGATGCTGGGACAAACGTGGTCAAAGCCCCGAGCCACTGGCCAGTGTTTGTCCACACCGTCCCCTCAAAGGCCCTCAATGTCTAAAGTGCAGTAAAAACTGAGGGACAGACAGTGGTGAGGAGACGGGTGAACCATGGCAGCAGGCCCACCTCGTCAACCTCTGGTTACATGCCTGCCCCCCAGGATCCTAAATGTAAAAGGACTGTGTGTATATGTATGTGTGGGGGGTGGGTGGGTGGTAATGCGTAGGTCCAGAGGAAATGGTCCTCTGGAAGAGGAGAGTCTGCTTGCTAGCTGGCTCATTAGGCACCGAGCTTCGCTGCCCCCCCTGCTCGAGGCAGGGAGTGGTCAACCCGGGGTGACTAGGGGGACACCCCACCCCGTCACCGTATCCAATCCCCGACCCCCACCACCCCCACCGCCGAGAGTAGCCGGTCCAGGCATCCACATACACCTAAACACATATTCTCTCTCACACACGTACACACCCACACACATTCACCCCATATGTACACCCACACACATTCATCCCATATATACATCTCCACACACATATGCACCCACACACCTTGTGCCATATGCACATCACACCCATGTAGGCACCTACAACCATACCAGTCGCACAATAGTCATACAACAATAGACATCAACAGGGTGAAGATATGCTGGTCTGACTCCGGAACCCAGTGCCCCCGGCCCACCCCCCAACAGCCACCGCCCCACCCAGTCTGATCAACTCTGCTAGTACAAAACAAGTGAACCACTTGGTGCAAAACTGCTTATGGCCCAATGTTTTGAATTTATTTTTTATTATTAACACTAGTATTACAATTACTAGTACTTTAGTAGTTACTTAGAGTGCAAATGAAAACCCCACAGTTGTTGGTATCACTGGAGCTCTGTAGCCACTGGGATGGATAACAGACTGTCCACTTCTTGAAGTCACCAAGAAGCAAGAGTACGGTCATTGAGTACGATGAGTAGCGTGAGGACGCTAGCGCTACTGGCTGCCGCTTCTCGCTGCTCCAACCTGTTCCTTTTTTACCTGACGAACTGCCATCTGCCTTCGCAAATAAATCTACCACCTACCTGGATTACTCGCCGAAAAACATCCGGACGGCCCCACACTTCAACGCCGGTTGGGACCGTTACCCTCGGCATGAGCTGGCTAGGCTAGCCAACCAACGCCGCCTCCACTGGGCTAGCCGGATAGCCGCTACATCGCTCCTCAATTTTCACCCCACACAGGTTTTTCCCCTTGTTCTGATCACCCTTCTTCAGCATCTCGACTTTCACCTGCAGCAATTCACCTCCATACATCTCCAGGATCTGCCATTTTTCTCAGCGCCTGCCATGGTTTTCCGTTACACAACTACCGAACTTCACCGGCTCATTCCCACGCTGCCTCCACCCGCCGAGCTACTGGACAGTCTGCGGCACTTTGCACTTTTACGCCGACCCCCCTATGTGCATCGTGGATCTCGGCGGGGGTTCATCTACACGACAAGTGGCGTAAACTCCATTCCAGCACTGTGGACCGACAGCTCACACGCCGGCTCAAGTGCTTCCTCCCTGCGTCATCACAACAGCACGCGTCATCAGAACACGTCCTCTGTGAACTTTTTCAACCTCCTGACTATCCAAACCACTCCCTCAACCGCTTTTAAACAAAAGCACCTGAAAATCGCCCTCTTCAACACACGATCCCTCAACAATAAAAGCCTCATCTTAAATGAATTTATTACTGACAACAAACTCGACCTGCTCTGCCTAAACGAAACATGGCAAAACATGGGGGGGTGGCATTGCTGCCATTTTTAATCAAAACCTAAAACCCCGTGCACTGTCCCTCCCCTCAGCCCCATCATTTGAACATCTGGTTTTTAAACTCCCTGGACCTAAACCTCTTATCACTGCTATTATTTACCGACCCCCTAAACCCAACCCATCCTTTTTATCTGACCTTTCAGATTTCACCACCGCACTTTTCTCTATTTCATCATCTATCTTGCTTCTTGGTGACTTCAACCTGCACATTGACTCCCCAGACTGTAAACATGCAATGGACTTTCTGGATTTCCTAACCTGCTCCAGCTTCACCCAACACACAAATTTCCCAACCCACAATCGTGGACACATCTTGGATCTGGTCTGCTCCACTGGCCTTCACATCCATAACATGTCCAGCGTTGACCTCACCATATCTGACCACTTAGCCATTATATTTGACATTGACATCCCCACCCCTGACCCAAAACAAAACCGCAAAATCACTTTTCGCAACCTTAAATCCATCTGCCCAGTGACTCTTTCCACCTGCATATCTAACAGTCTATCCTGCTCCACTCTCCCTGAAAACCCAACCCCCACTGACCTCGTAAACACTTACAACAATATTCTGTCTACATCCCTCAACACACTGGCCCCTTTGAAAACAAAAACAGTCACCTTTTCCCATTCAGCACCCTGGTTCAACCCGGCACTCCATAAACTCAAGAAACATCTCCGACAGCTAGAACGATTATGCAAGAAAACTGGTCTCGCAGTCCACACCCTCGCTTACAAAGATCACATGCAACATTACAAATTAGCCCTAAATAAAGCCCGCTCAAATTATTATTCTGCCATTATTCACTCAGGTTCCTCAAATCCACGTTCCCTGTTTTCTACCATAAACTCCTAAAACCCCACGACAACACTCCATCATCATTCACCCCTGAGAAATGTGACTTGCTCTTGGCATTTTTCAATTCAAAAACAGAAACCATCCACCACCTGCTTGCACCCTCCACTACCCTACAACCGGAACCCACATTTTCCTTTTCTCCACCTGACACTCAGCTATCTACTTTTTCACCCATAACCTCTGCTGACCTATCCAAAATACTCTCCACTATGAAATCTTCTACTTCTCCCCTGGACCCTATGCCATCTCAACTCGTCAAAGACTGCTTCACTCCCCTTGCTCCATTAATCACAGATATCATAAACTCCTCCCTCACCTCTGGCACAGTACCTTCACCTCTCAAACTTGCAGCCATCACTCCTCTTCTTAAAAAGCCCGGCATTGACCCGGAGGACCTCAATAATTACAGACCCATCTCAAACCTCACCTTTCTGTCAAAACTACTGGAAAGAGCCGTTGCAAACCAACTCAAGATCCACCTTCTCTCAAATAACCTGTACGAAACATTCCAGTCCGGTTTCCGCACCCACCATAGCACCGAAACGGCCCTACTGAAAGTTATAAATGACCTTCTGCTTTCCTCTGACTCTGGCTCTCTCACCATCCTCCTCCTCCTTGACCTCAGTGCTGCTTTGACACAGTAAAACACTCTATCCTTCTGAATCGACTCGAATCGATCGGCATCACCAACACCGCCCTCGCCTGGTTCAAATCCTACCTGTCTGACAGATTCCAATACATCACCATCAACCAACACAAATCCCACACCATCCCTGTCGTACACTGTGTCCCTCAAGGCTCAGTTCTGGGTCCCATCCTCTTCATTCTGTACATACTTCCTCTCGGACTCATCATACGTCGCCATGGCCTCAAATTTCACTGCTACGCTGATGATACTCAACTCTACATCACCACAAAAACCATCTCTCCTGCCATTCTCACCACCCTCACCTGCTGCCTTACAGACATCAAAAACTGGATGACTCATAACTTTCTCAAACTAAACAGTAATAAAACAGAGATCATTATTTTCGGTCCAAAATCCAGCCTCCCCACCTGCCAAAATCTCACTCTCGATATTGACAGCCACTCTGTCACTCCTTCCCCCCTAGTCAGAAACCTTGGGATTTATATGGACCCCACACTTTCTTTCAAATCTCACATCAACCATGTAGTCAAAACATCCTTCTTCCACCTACGCAACATAGCGCGTCTGCGATCCACTCTTCCCACCTCTGCTGCAGAGACATTAGTTCATGCTTTTATCACCTCCAGACTCGACTACTGTAACAGCATTCTGTATGGTCTCCCCTCCTCTGTTCTTCAAAAACTACAATATGTTCAAAACTCTGCTGCCCGACTCCTCACCGGCTCCCCCTCCAGACAACACATCACCCCTGTCCTTTGTCAACTTCACTGGCTTCCCATAAAACAACGCATACACTTCAAGATCCTCCTCTTTACCTACAAGGCCCTCAACAACCTTGCCCCTTCATACCTATCAGATCTCCTGCACCGTCACGCCCCCACCCGCAAACTCCGCTCTGCAGATGCCAACCTCCTCACTCCTACTACCTCTACCAAACACAGGTCCATTGGGGACAGGGCTTTTGCCATTGCTGCCCCCACCCTCTGGAACTCTCTACCCCTGACCATCCGAAACTCTGATTCTCTGCACTCCTTCAAACATAACCTCAAGACCCACCTTTTCCAGTCTGCATATAACACTTAAGTCATTACCCTATCTTTCCGTTTTGTTTTTCTTTCTTTTTTTGTGTGTATGATTGTACGTGAATTTCTGTGTGAAATTACTGTAAAGCGACTTTGAGTACTAAGAAAAGCGCTATATAAAACAGATTTATTATTATTATTATTATTATTATTATTCACTGAGACAGGTTCCACGTGTGACTAAATGCATAGCTGAAGCACAAACAGAATGACTGACACATGCATATAATCAAATCAAATCAAATATATTTGTATAGCGCTTTTCACAACATATGTTGTCACAAAGCGCTTTACAGGATTTACAAGGTTAACAATACTATGGGTCCAAATCCCAAATGAGCAAGCCAAAGGCGACAGTGGCAAGGAAAAACTCCCTAGATGGTGGGGAATAGGAAGAAACCTTGGGAGGACCAAGACTCAAAAGGGAACCCATCCTCCATTGGGCGGCCCGTTAACACACAAATTACACAAAAACAAATTATACAGACTAATACACAAGTTACAAATAAATCACACAATCAGGCTAAGTATAAAGTAACTAGAATGAAAGTTCTGGGTGTTGATATTGTCAATGTAAATGTCTTATGATGAACGCCAGGTTTTCATTCCGTGTCGGAGCGATGATACTGGAATTGTAGGCTCCAACTGCAGTGTTACTCCCCAAGTGAACCTCGGAGAAGAAAGATATGTGATGTGGTAAATATGTAACAGATTATTCAAAGGCCAAACTAAACAGATAAGTCTTTAGTTGAGTTTTAAACATTGAGACTGTGTCTGAGTCCCAAATAGAGGCAGGAAGATTATTCCACAGTTGTGGAGCTTTAGAACAAAAGGCTCTTCCACCTGCTGTGATCTTTTTGATCCTAGGAACAGTTAATAACCCTGCGTCCTGTGAACAAAGTGAATGGGCTGGATTGTAATGATCAATAAGTTCACTAAGATACTCTGGAGCTAAGCCATGCAGTGTTTTATATGTTAATAAGAGTATTTTATAGTCAATACGGAATCTAACTGGCAGCCAATTTAATGACGATAGTACGGGACTAATGTGATCAAATTTTTTAGTTTTCATTAAAACTCGCGCTGCTGCGTTCTGAACAAGCTGGAGTTTGTTTATTGATTTACCAGAACATCCAGCTAAAAGACTATTGCAATAATCTAGGTGAGAGGATATGAATGCATGGATTAGCTTTTCACATCACTAGTATTTAATATATTACTAATTTTAGCAAAAATTAAAAATATAAGTGTCCCAGCAGGCTGTTCCCAAGCCATGAGAGCCAAGGCCACTTCTGTGCACACACCCATTCGGGTTCTGTCCCGTTCACAATCACCTTGTTATTAGTTAATTTGCTGCACATTTCAGCTTCGCCTTACAGCCTAGATGTTGACGTCCCATTGCCCTGTGATCTGCCATTGTTTCTAGGACTTGCTAGCTTTTGCTGTTTCTGCTTATGTATGTTTTGCAGCATTGTCAGCTTTCTTTGTTTGGTCTACGTCTTTAAGATTAAAAACTTGCTCTTGCTTCCTCTGTGCCTTCCATGTTACAATAGGTTTCTCAGTCCTACATGTTGCTGAGTAGCCTATAGCACTGTAACAGTCTCAAATATATAAACATACTACAACAGGTCTATCTGCTGATCTGGAATGTTTCTGTAAAGCCCCAAGGAGTCATACACCCGCAAAATAGCTATTAATGTTATTTTTACTAATATTATAATTACTAACAAGAAAAAAATATTTAAAATCATTTAACACAGTGATTCTCAACTGGTGGGTCGCGACCCAAAAGTGGGTCGCGGACACGTTCTTGGTGGGCACTGCGCACTCTTTTGCAATAATTTCAATAGCTTTTAAACGGTCCATCTAAGACCACCAAAGAAGTTGGATTACATAAAGTTAATCTTTAATAACAACCTACAACTAAAAGATGGGTATTTATACCTTGCACCAATGTGTGGTGGTCAGTTTTTGTCAAATATTTCAATAGCTTTTAAATGGGCCATCAATTCCACAAAACAAGGTTGTTGATTAGGATGCACTTAACTATAACTTGTTTTATGCTCTTATGTTGGACATTTTAAAAGCTATTTAAACATTTGACAAAATGTGCACTTAATATTTATACAACTTGTTTTTATCTTATGAAGAATCGTTTAAAAATTTTTTAAATCTTTGCAGAAAAAAAGAGTGCGCAGTGCTCCGGGGCCTTTACGACCACCACTTTTGTCCATGTTAAGGTCATTTGTAGATGGTAATAGTAGTACATTTAAAACATGTCTAATTCCGAATACGCGAACCTGAAACCAACTTAACCACAGTTACAAGGAAGAGAAAACATCAGTCATGTTGGACGACAGAGATCCTAAATAACAGCTGACCTGATGTGAGTGCTTATTAGTTTATATTATGGCACCTAGAAAAAGTTATTGGCGCCTGATTTTTTCCTTTTAGGACCTACTGGCTCCTTGAGTAATTTTTAGTATGTAGCCCAGCATGAGAACCATCTTGTTGCCATGGTAACCACCAATTGTTTACCCTTTTAATTTGTTATAACATTTGTACTGTATAAAACTGGGTCGCGACTTAATGACAATAAGAAAAAGTGGGTCCCGGGCTAAGACCAGTTGAGAACCCCTGATCTAACATACATGCACTAAACAGTGAGAGTCGACCATCAATTCCAACTTGAGCTTTCTCATGTGTGTGCCTTATTATTTTGTCAATAAATTTCTGGTTTTCTCTGCTGTTGTGCAAATGGAACACCAACCGGAGTGCAAACATGAAATGAGTGTCCTTCGGCTGACAAAGAAAGTAGCAACGGTTTGCTAGTTCTCTATTCAGCTGTTCTGCCGTGGAGGTGTTGATATACCCAGAGAGCTCAGGTACAAGATCGAGACTTCTGAGCTTCTCCTTGGTCTGTTTTTGATTTCGCTGATGGAAACGATCATATAAAGAACATCTATCTGCAGTTCCTGTGATTGGGGGATGATTTGTCTTTGATTATATCATGCTTTCTCTAGACTGGTCCACCTTCTTTTAAAGCTTTAATCCATGGCAAATTAATTTCAAGTGTTTTGGCTGAAGCCCTCACCAAATTTTCCTCAGTTGCTTCACATGTAGCTTGAAAAATGCTTGTCGAGTTCTGTTGTTGGCATGTCGAGCCACTCTTCCTGCTATATCAGATATGTAAATAGTAGGAGGGGTCTTGAAGCTTAGAAGGGCGTTAGTGTGATCTCGCGCAGACTCTTGCCAACATAGTGGAGCAACAATAAACAATTGAATGAAGACAACCAAGATGTAGGACACCACCTAAAAAAATAAATATATCAAAATATGAATGGGAATGCATTTCCCATATTTACTCTTTTATTTGCTTTTTAAAATCTTTATTTCAAAGCTTACCTCCTGCCTTTTGGAGTTTTAAAAACATTTTTGGATAAATGTCTTTGTACAAGAGTAATTCCTCCAAATGATTAATAATGTCAGATGCAGAGCTTTCTGCAGACACTCCAAGAACTGCACACCCTGCAACCAGGTCACTTTTTGAAGTCTACAAAAATGTTTACATTAACACTCATAATTCTTGACAAACAAAGCAAATCCTAATCCATGTAAAGAAAATACATTTTTTCATTTCAGTAGTTTAAGCACAGTGTCTTCTACAGCATGAGAGCTAGTAGAAGGTGAAACACCATTCAAGCGCAAATCCTTTCAGGACCTCCTTTCAAGACTGGCCCATCACGGCATGCAGATCCAACCCATGGGGCAAAGGCAGAACATGAGAGATCACTGGAGAAAGGGTTTTTCTCCCTTGTGTCTGAGGTTGGAACAGAATTTAATTAAATATTGCAATACTTTAGTTTCTATTTTTTGTAATTCTGATATTAATGTAAACAGAAGCCTACAAATCAACAACATTGTACTCTATAAATTAATACCATTTACCATAATAAAAGCCAGTAGCAATAAGTTCCTTTTCCAATGATGACCATCTCTCATCAACACTTACATTAAGGCCACTTTGTTGAATACTGTCAATCATGGACGTAATTTTGATTTCAAAAGTGGGGGGGACATGGATTCGTCGCTATTTAAATATTTGGTTTTAACCGTAAAAACTGGGGGGGACCAAAGCCGGCTTTTGAAAAAGTGGGGGGGACATGTCCCCCTCGTCCCCCCCCAAAATTACGTCCGTGCTGTCAATGCATGGTCTCTTCAGGAGATTCACTTGGGGGCAAAAATGTGAAATGACTTCAAAAATAAAGACAACACACTCGTGTAAACAAAAAGAAAATGTCAGGGCTGGCTCGGATGCCAGGATGCCACTCCCTCTACCACCAGGAGGGGCACCCGAGTCAGTCCTAGACTTGCTGGGCGTAATGAGCAATGATCCGTTTCAGCTGTCTAAAGGCTTCTTGGGAAACGGATCATTGCTGATTCGTTTGGTTATGCCTATGCATTCTCAGCCTGTATCTGCATTCTCTGTGGTTACATTCTCAACAAGGTATCTCATCACCGTGCTCTCTCTGTTTTTTCTCCTTCTCTTCTTCGAGATTCTCCTGCGTCGCTCCCTGACCTACCTCAAGTTTTCACAAGCCTGTTTCTCTTCCTGTCCTTTTTTTGTCTTTATTTTGGGAAGGGTTTTGTTTTGTTGTGGCGTTTTCTGCCTGTTGGCCAGCCTCCTCTCCTGGCATCTTTAGTTTCGTTTTCGAGTTGCTTTTATCCACGCTATTTTAGTTACGTTTGTTGTTTTGTTTCTTTCTCCCGGTTGAGCATTTGTTTTTTTCCACGTGTTGAGTTTTCAGCATTGGTTTTGTTTATTGTTTTACAGTGCTCTCACGGCTTTCATTTATCTTTTCACGCGTTGAGTATTCAGCATTGCTTTCATTCATTATATTGGGGTTGTGTTTCATGTTTCACTCTCACATTTGCGTTCTGTTGTTAAAACGGCACTTGGGTCCACCATTCACACTATTACTATACGCGGTGAGTACCTCCCTGTACTCCCGCATTACAGAAAAGCATATGCTAAGTGTCATTAATTTATCAAAACCATCTCTAAAGTATCTGGAGGATACATGGACATTGTTTATTTATTTTTATTTTTTGGGGGGTGTTTAACTTCCACCGCAAGGTTTTAGCCCACAGATACAAAGGTAATTTCAATCCGCAGAGAAAGAAGTATACTTGAGATGTCATGTAAATAAGACTGATTTCAACCTTGCCTTATTTTGCAGTCAAATATATATTTGCCATGTTTGACAGCTGGTACATATCATGTAAAGTAAAATAGCTTACCAGGTAGGTCAAAGGCCACTTTCCAGTTGGCATCAGCAATAAGAACAGGTGGTTCATGTCCACATCGTACACAAGAGGAGTCAAAGCAATAATTGGTCATTGCCCAAAAATGGAAGAAGGCTTTTCTGAGAGTGTTGTGATGTATCTTCACATTTAGAAGGTCCTCCATCATAGACAAAAAACGTCCAACAGCTGTGTTTGACTTTTAAATAGAACACTTGGATTAAAATTGCTATTTGATAAAAGTTGAAAATAGTGAAAAATATCTTTGCAATTCACATGTATCTTGCCTTCAGAGCTGATGTCATCATGGCACAGAAACGGATGGTCAAAATAATCCTGTTAAAATTACGAAATCCTGTTTCGTAGTCCTGAAATCTTACAGGAGTCTTGCAGTTCAGGCACTTTTTCACACATACAGTGACTTTTTCAATAAAAATATTGTTAAAAAAATTTTTTATCAAACATATAGATACAATAAAACAACTATTAATTAGATCGAGCAATAACACACATCCATACAATAGACACAAACAATAGATACAAAGATATAGATGCACGAATAAAGACAGAAAGAAAGAAAATAAATAAATAAATAAAAAATAAATAAATAAATAAAAATAAAATAAAAAAGCACTCAAGCAATATTTTACAATGTTTATGTAGTATGTCCTTTCAAAAAATTTTCTAGGGGATACCATATTTTTTCAAATTCTACTGCCCTTCCTCTGCTTATATAAGTCAGCCGTTCCAGTACAATACAAGATGCCATCTCCTTCAACCATACAGATTGTGAAGGTGTATCTGGTTTTTTCCAGTACAAAGCAATCATCCTTCTAGCTTGCAGAAGACCGAAATCAATTAAAATGACCTGTTTTGAGTTAATGCTGAAATACTCTGGATATATTCCTAAAATACATAATTTTGCTTCATAAGGCACCTTCACACCAACAACTCCTGACATCGTATGAACAACTGTTTTCCAATATTGTACTAATTTTGGGCAGTCCCAAACACAATGAAATAAAGTACCTTTGTTTTCCAAACATTTATTACAAGTGTCTGGAATGTCAGGTGACCAGTGGTTTAGTTTAACTGGGGTGATGTAAGTTCTTATTAACCATTTATACTGCAATAGTTTCATTCTAGTATTAATAGACTGTTTTTGTGCTTTTGTACAGGCCTTCTCCCAATCTATGTCTTGTATATCCTCTTGGATATCTGCTTTCCATGCTTCTAGCTTGTCAAGGGTGGATTCTTTATCATATAACACCAAAGTTTTATAAAACAAAGAAATCTGACCTTTCCCCTCCAAGTTTAGAAGTGTTAGGTTTTCAAGGTGTGATAGTGGTGGTTCAGACATTGTGTTTATATTTTGATGATATGAAACTTTTCAGTTGAAGATATTTAAAGAAATGTTTTTTGGGAAGATCATATGTCCGACTTAATTGTTCAAATGTAAGAAGGTTACAGTTTATATAAAGATCCCCTATTTTTTGCACCCCTTTACATGCCCAAATTTTAAAACCCCCATCCGCCTTTCCCGCATTGAAATGTGTGTTACCCTATATAGGAGAAAACTGAGAAATAGCTGGGGTGTTCCTAATATGATAATGAGCTTTAAACCATATGTCAATAGTATTTTTCAAAAATGGGTTCTTTGTTGACCTTTTCAGATTTTTGGGAGTCGCAGAATACATATACTGATTTAGCTGTAGGTTGGGTATTGATGCCTGTTCAATGTCGACCCAGGCTGGGAAGGCCCCTGCTAAGAAGTAGAACATTGCCAAACGTAATTGAGCAGCCCAGTAGTACCACTTCAGGTTTGGAAATTGTAACCCTCCTCTTTCATATGGTAGGAACAATAGTTTGAGTCTCAATCTAGATTTTTTTGTTGTTCCAAATGAATTTGATAAAAAAACTGTTAATTTCATCAAATAGCAATTTTGGTGGTGGAAGAGGGAGTGACTGAAAGAGAAATAAGAATTTTGGAAGTATGGTCATCTTGATCATGTTTATACGTCCTATCATTGATATGGGCATTTTCATCCATTTATCCAATTTTTCTTTCACTTCACTCATAAGTGGATCATAATTTGTCGGAATAATATCTTTAATTTCTGGGATAATTCTGATGCCGAGGTAAGTGAATCCATTCTGTGCATTAATAAATGGGGTTTTTATAATTGGTTTGGATCTTTCCTCTTTGTTCAAGAATAATATTGATGATTTGGAATAATTGATTTTATAGCCTGAAAATTGCCCAAACAATTCGATTTGTTGCATTAATGTAGGGATGCTGACAGATAGATTGGATAAAAAAACAATCACATCATCAGCATACAAAGATATTTTATGCTCCAGTTTTCCTAGTCTTATTCCTGTTAGATTTGTCTGTGCTCTTATTGTCATGGCCAATGGTTCTATCGCCAATATGAATAATAAAGGTGACAGTGGGCATCCCTGGCGAGTTGAACGCTCCAAGATGAATGGTTTAGAAACTATATTATTTGTTAAAACACTAGCCATTGTATTTGTGTATAGTATTTGAATCCATTTAAGAAATTTCTTTCCTAATCCAAACCTGGACAAAACATTGATCAAATACGGCCACTCTATTCTATCGAAAGCCTGTCGAGCATCCAATGATAATAATGCTGTATCTTTACCTTCACATTTTTCATGAATTACGTTAAGAACTCGCCTAATATTATGGAATCATTGACGGTTTTGTACAAACCCGTTCTGATCATTATGAACTAAATAAGGAATATGAGGTTCTAGTCTTTTTGCCAGGACCTTACAAAATATTTTTGTATCTGCGCAAAGCAAACTTATTGGCCTAAATGAAGAACATTCTGTAGGAGGTTTACCTGGTTTCAATATCAGCGTTATCATTGCTAATCTTAAAGTGGGCGGGAGGGTTCCATTTTGGTAGGTTTCATCAAACATATTTAAAAGCGGAACTAATAATCTTTTTTTAAACGTTTTATAGAATTCAATAGGTATTCCATCAGGCCCTGGCGCTTTACCACTACTGATATTCTGGATAGCTTGTGATAGTTCCTCAATTGTTAATTCACTATCTAAATACGTTTTATTGTCTTCCACCAGCTTTGGAAACTGGAGACGGTTGAGAAACGTATCTCGATCTTCTGAGGCTTGAGGGTCTTCTGATTTGTATAAGTGTTCATAAAATTCCTTAAAACTATCATTAATTTCCATTGGGTCTACTGTTAAGTTTTTAGAAGAAGTCATTATACTGTTAATTGCTCTATCAGTTTGTATTTTTTTGATCCTCCATGACAAAAGTTTACCAGCTTTTTCTCCTTGATCATAGTAGGATTGTTTTAGCCACATGAAACTTTTCGCAACCTTATCAACAGATAATTTATTATAATTAGCTCTTAAGAGTAGCAGTTCTTTCTGCTTTGCTTCATCATCTAATTCAATTAATTCTGTTTCTAATGTTTTAATTTGCTTTTCCAAAGTTTCCATCTCTCTTTTTTGCTGTTTTGTCTTGGAGCTTGTATAACTAATGATTTCTCCTCTTATATACGCTTTAAATGCTTCCCATCTAGTACTAGCATCGGTCTGATTTGTATTTAACTCAAAGTAAGTGTCTATTTTTGTTTCAACAAATGTAACAGTCTGAGTTCTGTAACCAACTCACATGGAGATTTTCATCTAGTGAAATAGGTGCATGATCACTTATTACTATGCTATCATAACAATAGTTCTTAATTCTTGACATAAGCGCTCTTGAAATAACAAAATAGTCAATACGAGAACGGCATTTATTTATATTTGAGTGGCAAGAGTATTCTATTTTCTTTGGGTTTTGTTCTCTCCATATTTCAACCAGATTCATGTCCTTACTATACTGTTTCAATAATTTCCTAGTTTGTGTTTCAGATGTTTCAAAGCCTGTAGAGCGATCTATTGTTGGGTTTAAAGTACAATTAAAGTCACCTCCAATTATATAAAAACCTTGTAGAGTGGATATAGTGAGAAAAAGATCTTCAAAAAATTTAGGGTTGTCCTCATTTGGGCCATACACATTGACCAAATTCAGTGTGGAGGAAAGGATGCTACCTTGAGCGATAACATATCCTGAACCTGAAATGGTATTGATCTGTGAATAAGGATGAGTACTCCTCTTGCATAATTATTGAACGACGCATGTATTACTGTGCCAGGCCATCTATTTTGTACCATTTTAACATCAGAGTCCGTTAAATGGGTTTCTTGAAGAAATACTATTTTTGATTGAAGTTGTTTAATTCTATTCATCACCTGTTTCAATTTTGTCAACCTTCTCAGTCCCCTAACATTTCAGCTTGTAATTTTTATACCAAAAAGATTCTGAGTATTTGTATGTTCCATACAGAGTATGTATAATATAATAAGGAAATATGGAAAAGACTACCATTGTATTGAGTGCCAAAAACAAATACAAAAAAAAGGAGAAACACATAAAGAATCACACATTGAAATATTTGAACCCTTAGACTAACCCCCCCACCCCTTACTCAGCAAAAAACCTATGGGGCTTGTACCGATCCACCCGATGGGGGAGCGGCAACCAACCATGCAACCCAGCTTCCCAGAACAGCTGTCAATACCCGTCAACCACGCACAAATGTACTTAAAAACTTATATTTAACCCATTTAACACATGGTTTACAGTAGTGTGTTAGCATACCTGATTCTCCAGGGGCAAGCTATGTTCATCATTTAAACAAAACGTTCAGGTATGTCCACGGTAAAACTCCTCCGGGTCATTTGGTGATCGAAACAAGTGTATTTTCCCGTTGTGGAGGACCCGCATCTTACATGGACCATACTGAAATCCATGGAAAGTTCCTTTTTCTGTAAACCGTTTCCTGATCGAGTCGAACTCACGTCGCTGCCGTACGGACTCAACCGAAAGGTCCTGAGCAAAAAATAGCCGGTTCCCTTAGTGAGTTATGACACGTTGTTTAGCAAAGCGAAGAACAAACTCACGATCCTGAAACTTCAGGAATCGAATGAGAACCGCTCTGTTCTGGTTTGGTTTCGGTGGTGCCAGAGTTCGGTGAACTCTCTCCAGAATGAAGGATCTATCCGAGTCCAGCTCCAGCCAACACGGTAACATGTCCTGAATGTAATCCAGTAGTGGTTGACTTCCCTCGGCTCCCTCTCGAAGTCCAAACAAGCGCAAGTTCTGTCGTCGGCTCCGGTTTTCAAGGTCCTCCGTTTTAGATTCCAGGTTCGCAATTCTGGTCATGGCTCTTGCCATTTCAGACATGTGTTTTCCAATTTGTTCTTCTGCCGACACTATTCGATTTTCAGCCTCCTCAACACGTGTAGTATTAGCAGCGACTCGCTGTTTTACTTCAGCCATTCCGCTTTCCAAAGCAGCAACTGAGCTGGCCATCCTAGTCATACCTTTTGTCTATACTGTCCAACTTAGTTCTAAAGTCTCCAAATTCTGAGTGTAATGATTTAATTTCACCAAGAATGATAGCCAGGTCCGCCATGTTGTCAGAAGTTGTCCCGGCTTGTTAAGTCGACAGAGAGTCACTTTTTGGCTTTTTAGAATTGCGTCCGGTTCGGGTGAAAATATCACAATCTGGTTGTAGTCGATTCTGACATGATTCCAATTCAGTTGGTATTATTAATTTAGGTTTTTCAGAGTATTTATTGCGAAGTTTTCGGGAGCTTACACGCTAAGCAGCCATCTTGGTACGCAGCTCCACAGCGCCCCCCATACAGTGACATTTAAATGAAAATCTTATTAAAAAGACCATCACATTTATACATGGGAGAAATAACACATTTACAAGTACTTTTTCAGATTTTTATGCACAAACCTTTCTTAATGGACTCTTGGTCATAGATGACTGCTTTTTTAGTAACAACCACTGCTTCTGTGAGGCCAGGTGGTGTTGGTCCAGGGCAGTATGGACATGTTTCTTTGGGCTCAAATCTCGCTGGCAAAGCACTCATCTGAGCCTTTAATTCCTGTGGCAAACTTGAAGGGATTCTTTTATTTTGCCAGAGATATGTAGGCATGGCTACTATTTTTTTTATTTTAATTTTTTTTTTTGTGAGGCCATCTTTTTCTTCCAAACAGACGTTTGTATCCTCATCCTTGGAGCTCTCTCCCTCACTGGCTGATGGGATACAGTCCATCAACAAGTCCTCTCTCTCTTGGAAAAACCCACCACATACTCAAATATATGTGAACACATCTGTATCGTTTCTTAGTCCCTTTACAAAGACAATACCAGCAGCCAGATAGTTTGTCAAGTCACTCTAGTCCTTCCATAAACACACAAACACTCTTTCCTGTATATACAGAGAAATATGTGTACCTGCCCGAGTAACCATGCTCTTCGTAGAAAATGGGGAACACTGTGCAGCTTCCCTGTGTGTGTGTGTGTGCGCTGTCTGGTTGTTAAGGACACACTCCTCTTTCCTACAACTGGAAATCAAGCCTTTTTCCTGCATTAAGTCAATAGATCCATGCTTCAGGCTTTGCAGGATTTGCCAAGGGTAGGATATGCCAGATGAGGTAGAATGCTACAACAAAAATAAATGACAAAACAGTAAGAAACTACATATACTTTCAGTCAATTGTTTCTGAATGTCTTCTTTGAGGATGCATCCTATGAAAGCAATTTATTGATGTGTAAGATAATTGGTAGACAAAGACACAATATATGACAAATATTAAATCACTGACAAGTATTAGTCCTACCATGGTGTTGCAAATGAATTTTGAAAAAGGGTAGTCTTTGCTAAATGTTTCCACACTTAAAACAGTGCTAATGACTTCTCTAAGTCTTTCATTTGTCCACAAAAACACAGAACTGTGACAAGATCTCCTAGAAAACTGTAACGTACGAGAACTAGGAGAAGGAGACAAATGCTGCTGAGAATCAGCTTTATTGGAAGGAGCAGGAGTTGCCTTCTGTCTCCTAACCAGATCAACTCTAATCGCTCTTGAACGGTGAGGCATTACGTTACATTTTGCTCTGTGTGACGGAGGTATAGAGGCGGCCGGAGGCACTGGTTGCATGTCAGGAGCTTTATTATCCATGACAATGAAAAACAGAAACGAGCACGAAGCAAAACAGAAATAGCAAAGCTCATAAAAGAGCTAAATACTAAGAGCAGAGAAGGGATCTCCTTAGTAGGCACGGCGTGATGCAGGACGTAGGAGACGCTTGAGTCCTCGAAGGAATGTGCAGCACTGGACTGCACGACCTGTGGACAAAAAAAGGGGTGCAAAGTGATTGTGTACAGGTGTCAGTAATTAGGTGAGTCAGATATATAATTAATATATATATATATATATATATATATATATATATATATATAAACTGTGTCAATTTCAATTACACAATGGCCAGCAATTTCCGCCCAGAACCAATCATAGAGGTCGGATTGTGTTTATACAAATGTTCTTCATTCATGTTATTCATTTATTGCTAAGCGGGACGAGAAGCAGGACCTATTTCTATCTATGCCGGGGACAAGGCAGAAGAGCGTACGTTTACCACTACATTTACCAGATCGTACATTTCCCAGTGGATTTAATTGGGTTAGTAATAGTTTCAATCGTTTTCATATTTTGCGATAAAACAAAGTTACTGCCGTTCGCTACAGCTTGCATTGAACACTGTCAGAGCTAGCCACGAGCTCTTGCGAAAAATAGGTAGACTACGTAGATAGATAGGCATATTAAGTTCGCGTCAACCCTGTATAGTTATAGTGACATAAAATAGGACATAATGGTAATCGCCGTATCCCCGTGCCATCACCTGTCATCCCCCCCACCCCCGGTCTTTTCACCTTTTTAACCCCTGACCAATTTTCATGCCTGAATATGGAATCACTCAGTGTGATGACACTGGCAACACTGTTGGACCCCAGGTTTAAAACTGTTGGCTTTCTTAGCCCATCAAAAGCAGCTGAAGCTGTCAAGAAACTGAAGTCAGAGTGTGCTGCTGAAATGAGGAGCCATGAGCCTGACCCAGCAGAAGGGGACTCATCTGCTTCCTGCCGACGCTGTTGTGGAGCGAATTTTGAAATTGTTTTCTAAAGTATAAATAATCTATTTACGTGCTAATCTTTTACTTTTTGCCTTCCTTGATAAATTTTACAGGTTTTATTTCGGCTGCTGACCAACTTTCTGCCTTCACAAAGCAGCGAGCGTAAGTTTGTATAAATCGGCTAGACGCGGTAAGTGTTCTGATTTATTCATGGCTGGTGTGGGTTTGTTTCCCTGTTCGGAGTGTGGCATGTGTAGTCTAGACCCTTTCGCCACTGATGGTAATAGTGATAGCATTTGTGAGAGGTGCAAACTAGTTAATTCTCTCGTGGCGAAAGTGGAAAGTTTAGAGCGCCGCGTCCACTCATTATTGAGGGATAGAGAGACAGGGTCTGTAGCAGCTGTGGACGCGCCAGAGAGAACTAGCGCCTCCGCGACTCCGGCGATAGAGCCCTCACAGCGGGGCGAATGGGTGACGTCTCGGCGGCGTAGTCGGAGAGCGAGGGCTGCAGCTACCGCTAACGCCAGCGCTAGCCCACCAGAGCACCACTCCCCGGTTCACGTGTCCAACAGATTTGCCCCGCTCAGTGTTACACCCGCTGAGGAGACTCTGGTGATAGGAGACTCTATACAGACCCTCCAGAAAGTCGCGATGTTGCGATTTGCAACTTCAACGCAACTTCAAGCAAACCCCGCGAATTCAGGGCGGTGTTGCAACTTCAGCCAATCACCGCAACTTTCCCGCACAATTGACCAATCACTGATGTCGTCTTGATGTGACGTCGACAAACTCCCGCCTTACTTCCGTATATACGTTCAAGAGGAGCAGACTGAAAGTAGCATGAGCGACGAAAATAACGGCAAAAAGATCGGGAAAAGCAGTATCCCGGTACACTACATGAAAGCGGGGATAAACTGTCCAGATCCGACCCGCGAATTGATTATCTATGGCCCCCTGGATGATATTTAATAACTATTAGAACCGGCCCGCAGGCCACAGCCGCCCGATGGTGTTTTGCACGCACAAACACTACATTCCCCACAATGCAACGGTAGCCCGCGAAGTCACTGCAGCGCACGGAAGCGGCGAGGGTCTGAGATAAAGTTTAAACTTTAAACTAGTGTTGCCACCTGTCCCGGTTTTCCCGGGACTGTCCCGGTTTTCACGTGCCTGTCCCGGTTTTACCGGGCTGTCCCGGTTTGTCCCGATTTTTCGTCTTTTTAATATTCGGTCCCGGCAAAAAAACTAGGTTAGTTCAAACCATGATTCAGACTGTTTCTGCACACTTTAAATCTGTTTTTTTCTCGCTGTGTCCATTTTAAACCCCTCCGGTAACGTTTTACCTTAAGTTTACGTTCGCCACGCCGCGCTCAACAACTTACGTTCGCCGCCCACCCCGCTCAACAGATTACACTCGCTCAGTATGACAGTGTCCTTGTTTTTTGTCAGACCTAGGTGGCAACCCTACTCAGGCCCGTTGACAGTCTTGCTGGGGCCCGGGACAAGAAAGTTTCATGTGCCCCCCCCCCCCGGCTTACGTCATTTGAATTTTCTCTGTAGCAGACAATCCTTGTGTTAGGTTATATAGTATATAATACAGCCACACATCAGCTGTTTCTGACAGCTGACTGGTTTATACTTGACGTGTCGCGAGCGGCGCGAGGGTCCGCGCGGCGAAAATGAAGTAATCGCAGTGGCACCGAACCTGCGCGAGGGTCTCGATTCTTCGCGAGGTCGTGCACCTCTCGAATTTTGTAACTTCGCGCGCGCTGCGCTTCAGCGCAATGAACAAAGTCACGTTTGCAGGGTTCATACACCTTTACAAGGTGGAATGGAGTCAAATGGAGTCAAATTAGGGTCTTTAATGGTGACGAAATAATAATAATATCGCAAATATAAGATTAGCATTTTGCATTTTACGTTCCTAATTTGTTTCTGCAATACTTTCCCTCTTTTGCGTTTCTTTCTTTTCTTTGCGTTTCACATTTTATGTTGCTGCTTTTTTTTTGCAATACTTTCTCCCTTTTGCGTTTCTTTCTTTTGTTTGCGCGTCACTGCTTTTCTTTGCGTCTCGCATTTTACGTTCATAATTTTTTTTTCGCTTCTCTTTTCTTTGCTCCGGTTTTACCCTCTGTGTGGGGGGCGGGAAAGAGGCGTGGCCAAGAGCGAAAGGCGTGCTGTGAACGTTCAGCGTCAGTTCAGCTTCCTTCCACTCGCTGAACTGAACTGCTGCAGCGCATCTGGTGTTAAAGGAAGAGAGAGGTCGGGTGTGTGCGAGGTGGGGGCTCATTTCAGGGCATTGTTTTTAATCGCTCAGGTTTTCAAAAGATCATTTCAAACCGACCTCAGTAAAATGTTAATAATAATAATATATATATATATATATATATATATATATATATATATATATATATATATATATATATATATTTTAAACGAAGTTTCAAAAGGGCACTTTCGTTGATAAAGGGCAGAGTTGGTGGTGCTTTAGCACCTGATGTCTATGTCTGCACGCATATACCTGTGGTCCAGCTGGGCGACCGTCTGCCATGATACCAGTAACCAAATTGCCGTGCTGTGTGGTTCAACTGATGACGCTGAACGTTCACAGCACGCCTTTCGCTCTTGGCCACGCCTCTTTCCCGCCCCCCACACAGAGGGTAAAACCGGAGCAAAGAAAAGAGAGAAGCGCAAAAAAAAATTATGAACGTAAAATGCGAGACGCAAAGAAAAGCAGTGACGCGCAAACAAAAGAAAGAAACGCAAAAGGGGGAAAGTATTGCAAAAAAAAAGCAGCAACATAAAATGTGAAACGCAAAGAAAAGAAAGAAACGCAAAAGAGGGAAAGTATTGCAGAAACAAATTAGGAACGTAAAATGCAAAATGCTAATCTTATATTTGCGATATTATTATTTTTTCGTCACCATTAAAGACCCTAATTTGACTCCATAGAATTCAAGCACTTGTACGTCACTTTAAATGTCCATTTCAATATTTCCCTGAACGCTAAACATAATTAAGTTAAATATTTATACATATACTCGAAATAATTTGCTTTTTATTTACATTATTTAATGGTTGTTTATTTTCAAAACGCCCAATCTTAACGTCTTCACGTTCTCTCATTTTTCGTCCTGGAATTACATTTGTTGTGAAATGAAGTAGTACTTTAGCCTAAATTCCAGCACTTTTCAAATACATTAAAATTCGACTTTCTTTTCTGCGCTCCAGATTTCTGTATTTACTTTAACTATCCACCACTGTATTTCCCGCTGTTGGACGGGTACCAGCCAGCTACGGTCGATGCTAGATCAAACCATTTTTCAGTGGGAGGCGGGGGTGTATGCACTTAATGGAAAATATGCAGATAGGTAAAAAAAACATATATTTTAGCCATTGAGCTTATGTTGAGTACAAAAATTTATATTAATGAAAGATTTCAAGATTATTTAAAATTATAGACTTTAAATAAAAAATAAATTGCTGGGCTCTTTGATGGGCCCCCCTGGCCCTGGGGCCCGGGACAACAGACCCGGTTGTCCCCCCCTGTCGACGGGGCTGACCCTACTTTAAACTGAGATAAAGTTTAAATTCAGAGATAAAGTTTATTTATCTCTGATCCATATCTATGAGTTACTAGTTCGCTCTGGCGCCAACCACTGGCGATCGATCTCGATATAATACTTAATTTGTGTCCATTTTACAGGCCGCCCGGTAACAACTTACGTTCGCTAACCCCGCCACCCCCTCCAGGTTCAAATCTCACTTCAAGCGATCTTGAAAAGTTGGCAACCCTGAATAAATAGGTAAATAGATCATTAAAATGGACTACTAAATAGAGGAAACCATACAACATTTACTCCCTATTGTAATGTACTCACAAAAAAGCAAAAACACACCGCAACTTCCATCGCATTTTTTTTAAAAACACCCGCAACATCAAACATTTTAGCCCGCAACAATCACAAAAAAGGCCCGCGAAATCCTGGTGGGACTGTCTATAGTCCGACACGTGAAAGTCGCTATTCCTGTAGGGGCACCAGCGGTTACAGTCAGCTGTTTACCGGGAGCCAGAGCGCCGGACATTAGTGGCAACCTTAGACTGTTAGCCCATAGGAGATTCTCTAGGATAGTTATTCATGTAGGGGCCAACGATATACAGTCAGAGGTGACTAAGGCTAATGTTAAAGAGGTGGTTAAATTAGCCTAACTAATATTTAACTAATATTCAGACTTCACACCCAATTATTACCTATATGACCGATCTGAAAATCGGATTAATCAATATTCGATCGCTCAACTCAAAAGCAGTTTTTGTAAATGACCTTATAACTCACCAGAAAATTGATATTATGTGTCTAACTGAAACGTGGATTCAATCTGGTGATTATTTAACACTAAACGAAGCCACTCCTGTGGGATATAGTTATATACATAGACCTAGATTGTCAGGCAGAGGAGGAGGAATATGTATAATATATGGTGATTGTTTAGAAATTCATCAGAAATACTTAGATATCTCAAACTCATTTGAGATGCAATCTATTAATGTAATTAGTCCATCCGTAAATAAAAGTGCGTTTTCCCTAACAAATGTATATAGACCACCAGGGCCTTACTCAGATTTCTTAAAAGATTTCACCGATATTGCAGCAAATTTAGCAGTAAGTAGTGACAAAATAATAATGGTAGGAGACTTTAACGTACATTTTGATAATGCGGACGATCCACTGACAAGGGCTTTTACTTCTATATTAAACTCTGTCGGCATTATACAAAACGTAGTAGGACCTACACATTATCAAAATCATACCCTAGATTTAATCTTAACGCTGGGTATCGACGTAGATAATATAAATATACTCCCGCAAACTGTAGCTATCTCTGATCACTATTTAGTCCAATTTGAGATTCATCTTAACATAAATACCCGCCCTTCTCCTCGGCAGTGTATAAAGCGCTCGATAAATTCATTAACAGTAACACAGTTTATTGAAGCCCTCCCTGATTTAACTGCTCTAGCCTACTCGCCATCCGATCCAGGAGTTAGATAGTCTAACCAGCTGCATAGAGAATACCTGCAGATCAGCTCTAGATATAGTAGCTCCACTCAAATATAAAAAGACTAGATCTAAAAAGCTCGCCCCGTGGTACACCGACCAAACTAGAAACTTAAAACAAATAGCACGTAAATTAGAGCGTAAATGGCGATCTACAAAGTTGGAAGTATTCCACTGTGCCTGGAAGGATAGCATTATTGACTACAAACGGGCACTCGCTAAAGCACACTCAGCATACCTAGCCTCACTGATAGTATTAAAAAGAAATCTAGGATTGTTTTTATTTTTCTCTATTTCCAAACTTACAAAAAATCAAGCAGGCGCAGAACCTCAGATTCCAGTAAACCTCACTGGTAATGTATTTATAGATTTCTTTGATAATAAAATAGAGAATATTAGAAAAAATATAAAACCTTTTATTAGCAATACAACGGGTATGTCATCTGGTTTGGTTCATATTGATTTAAATTACAAACTTGATGCTTTTCATCCACTCCCACAATCAGAATTAGAGAAAATAATTTCTTCCTTCAATTGTGCTACCTGCACACTAGACTCGGTTCCCTCGAAGTTATTAAAAGAGGTATTACCAGCGGTAACTGAACCTCTTCTAACTATATTTAACTCATCCATTACAATAGGTCACATGCCCAAATCATGTAAATTAGCAGTTATTAAACCTCTGATCAAGAAGCCAAATCTTGATCCGACTGTACTATCTAATTATAGACCCATTTCAAACACATCATTTATATCTAAGATCATAGAAAAAGCTGTTGCCCAGCAATTATGCCTATCTGCATAGGAATCACATATTTGAAAAATTCCAATCTGGTTTTAGGCCCCATCACAGTACTGAAACAGCATTAGTTAAAGTAACAAATGATCTCCTTGCTTCAGATCAAGGCTATGTATCACTGTTAGTGCTTCTTGATCATAGGATCCTGCTAGAAAGGTTAGAACGCTGGGTTGGAGTCTCAGGCACAGCCCTTTCATGGTTTTATTCTTACCTAACAAATCGCTATCAGTTTGTAGAGCTCAATAATATTCCATCTAAACGTACAAAAGTTAAATATGGGGTCCCGTAAGGCTCCATTTTAGGACCACTATTATTTACATTATATATGCTACCATTGGGCACAGTCAGGGGCGGACTGGGACAAAAAATCGGCCCTGGCATTTTTGGACCAGACCGGCCCACTCACACTCGATAACGCTTTTCATACTTTTCAGTTTTTTGAATGTGTATACCAACAGTTTACACTCTTTAAAACCATGTACCCTAAGCCATGCCAGTTTACAGGAATTAGTGAGAGTGAAATTAAATAATTTTAAAATCATTAAATACTTTCAAAAAGTTTTGTTTATTAACAGTATGAAAATGCATATTGAACCACTCCATCACAGTAATGAATGCAGCATTCATCCAACTGGGTGTGCCTATGTGTTTCAGGGAGGAAGACAAGAGAACGAAAGAATAGAGATGAAAAATAAAGGATCAGATGCTAACTCTTCCAAGAGTAGTACTCAATAAATTGTGAACTTACCCAGTCAAAAGAATGAATGTATGTTTTTTTTTATCTCAACATAAGGAATTAATTATTGTTGTTTTATCTGAAAAACAGACACACAGCTGCATTGGCATAATACTGGCAAAAAAAAATGTCATTGTAAAAAATAAGATTTTCTTTAATTAGAGCCTACATTTTCTTTAGCCAGCTAGGCTAAATGGCCCCAAACACATCCAGGAGAAAAAGTAGCTAAACCTAGGCTTACAAGTTAAACAATCAATGGCCTAATAACAAAATCAGAAAACTGCCCAGTAACTCAGTTTAATTGAATGGTGGCTTTAAAAATACACCTAGAAATACTGGATTTATGAAGATTTGTGAAGAGGCACACAGCAGCATTGGCATATGGCACAGGCAATAAACAAAATTACCATTTTAAAAAGTGTAATTTCCTTTAATTTCTGTACATTGTCCCTAAACACCTCCATAAAAGCTACCAAACATTTCCCCTTCCTACCAAGCATAGCCTTAGCCTAGCCTACTACTCACCCCACAAATATTAATAGTATAATAATGAAAATAGAATGCTGCCTGCTGAGTGACTTAGTACTGTTTTTGTTGGTGAATGGAGGTTTTAAAAGTGTTCTCACATTTAAGACTATTTAGTTCAGAATGGAAGACATAAAAGTACTAAAATAGGCTTATTTTCTCATTCAGTCAGTGTACACAAAGTCTTATAATAGAGGTAAGGACGTTATTCACTTATTTTACCTTTTGCATTTACAATACAAACTAACTCGGCCATAGAACATTAGCCAAAATGATTTTATTGATGTTTTATCAATTTATCAGATTTGGCAAAGGGTTTGGTTGCTTAACCCTACTCATTTTATAGCTGCTCTGAAAGGAGTCAGGCTTACCGCACGTTCAGTACATGTTTCTGTCCACTGGCCACCGTCACCACTGTCATCAGCCACGGGAGCTGATGAAGGCCCTGCTGTGGCAAACATTTGAGTAATTTTTATACATTTGGCAGCGTTTACTTGAAGTTCATTCAAGCTTCTTTTTTGTCGTAGTTTCTCTGCACCTCCTTTGCGCTTTTTCTCCATCTCAGATACTCACATACGTTATGTTAATCAACGTTAGATTGCACTACGCACCGGCGCATGGAGGAGGGGGTGTTTGATGATATGATTGGTACAGCTCTGTGTCAGTAAAGAAAATAACCAATGGGCTGCATACCAGCGTGTTTAAGGACCGGTAAACTCTCGCGCTGACTTTTTTTTGCCAAATGCATTATGCAGGCAGCAGGAGCATCGCGAAAGGTGTGTTAATGTGATTCGCCAGACAAGTGTCAATCAGCCAGCCTCCATCTGAATCGGCCCACTGATCTACTTGTTTTATGGGCCGGTCAGACCAATATATAAATAGATAAAAAAGTGTCAGGACTGTCGGCCCAAATAGCACGTCGGCCCACCGGGAAAATGCCCGGTATGCCCGATGGCCAGTCCGTCCCTGGGCACAGTTATAAACAAACATGGTGTCAATTTTCACTGCTATGCAGATGACACTCAATTTTACATATCAGCCAAACCTGATGACAAACTCAGTTTAGGAAAAATTGAGGCCTGTGTAAGAGATAATAAATGCTGGATGTCCCTAAACTTCTTCCAACTTATTACCGAGTTTGTAAGTTCGTGTGTCTGTGTGTGCGTGCCTGTTTGTGTGCGCGTGTGTATGTGTGTGCGTGCCTATGTGTGTGCGCGTGTGTGTCAGCTTATTTGGTTGTGAGATGCATTTCTCCGTTTTTGTTGTGAACTATTCTGTGTTTGGAGTAGAATTCGTTCAGTTCACTTGGTAGTAATAAAAGCCCCATACGTATTTTATTACCGAGTTTGTTTGTAAGTTCGTGTGTCTATGTGTGTGCGTGCCTGTTTGTGTGCGCGTGTGTATGTGTGTGCGTGCCTATGTGTGTGCGCGTGTGTGTCAGCTTATTTGGTTGTGAGATGCATTTCTCCGTTTTTGTTGTGAACTATTCTGTGTTTGGAGTAGAATTCGTTCAGTTCACTTGGTAGTAATAAAAGCCCCATACGTATTTTATTACCGAGTTTGTTTGTAAGTTCGTGTGTCTGTGTGTGCGTGCCTGTGTGTGTGCGCGTGTGTCTGTGTGTCAGCTTACTTGGTTGTGAGATGCATTTCTCCAAGTTTGGTGTGAACTATTCTGTGTTTGGAGTAGAATTATTTCAGTTCACTTGGTAGTAATAAATGTCCCATACTTATTTTATTACAGAGTTTGTTTGTAAATTCTTATGTGCACATACTGGAAATTGTAAAGTGTGAAAGTGCCTATGTGTGTGTGTGTGCCTGTGTGTGTGCGCGTGTGTCTGTGTGTGTGTCTGTGTGTGTGCGTGCCTGTGTGCGCGCGTGTCTGTGTGTGTGTCAGCTTACTTGGTTGTGAGATGCATTTCTCCAAATTTGGTGTGAACTATTCTGTGTTTGGAGTAGAATTATTTCAGTTCAATTGGTAGTAATAAATATCCCATACTTATTTTATTACAGAGTGGATTCTCGTCCAACAACACCTGCCCCACCTACAGACAAGTCCCATTCTCCTCCACCACAAGGACCTCCTCCATCACCCCCAAAAGCCAGAGCATCTAAGAGGTCAGCCAGACAGCCTGCCAGGTTTTCTGAACCACTCCCACAGACAGCATCATCTGCCCAGACAAAGAAGAGGCCTCGTTCCACCCATGCAGCACCATCCACTTCAGCACGGTCTACTTCAACACCATCAACATCAACACCATCAACTTCAACGTCGTCTGCTTCAGCACCTTCTACCTCCTCAGGTACTCTTTCCTGGAAGACGGACAACGAACACGATACAGCTCCATCGATTACAAGGTTTCAGCCTGCAAGGACACCAGGACCACAACTGTGTTTTACATCTTCTTACTCTCCTCTGGATTTATTCAAGATGTTTTTCCCTCTTCAAATGGTACAGATGCTCTGCCACAGCACAAACAAGCAGGCTGCAAAGAATATAGCTAAAGGGAAAAAGTACAAGTGGTTGGATGTAACTATTGAGGAGTTTTATAAATTTATGGGACTGCTGTTGTACATGGCACTGGTGAAGATCACAAACATTGCAGATTACTGGAGAAGGGACCACATATTTTCTGTGCCACTGCCAGGAAGGATTATGACACGGGATAGATACAGGACTATCTCGTGGAATCTGCATATCAGCGATCCTGACGAAGATATCATAAACGACAGCAAGAAGGGAACACCAGAGCATGATAGACTGTTTCGCCTTAGGCCCTTGTTGGACACTATAAGAAATGCATGTCAATGCTTTTATCATCCCAGAAAACACCTGGCAGTGGACGAACGGATGGTGGCAACAAAGGCCAAAACGGGAATGACGCAGTACATGAAGGCAAAGCCAACAAAATGGGGAGTGAAGCTGTTTGTCCTGGCGGATTCCAGCAATGGCTACACTGTAGACTTTTCAATATATACGGGGAAAAGCGACATTACGTCAGGACACGGCCTCTCTCATGACGTTGTTATGTCCCTAGTGAAGCCATCTTATCTCGGCTCAGGTTACCATATTTATATGGACAATTTTTACACAAGCCCAAAACTTCTAAAAAGTTTACATGATAAAAAGTTTTATGCCTGTGGGACCTACAGGGACAACCGCAAGGACTGCCCTCATACAGCTGTCAATGCACTCACAAAAAGGTCTACAAGGGGATCCATACGCTGGATCAGAGATGGCCCCATCATTTTTGTAAAGTGGATGGACACTAGAGAGGTCTCTGTGTGCTCCACCATCCATACTGTTCATGCAGGAGAGTCTGTTCAGCGGAGGGTAAAGCAGGATGGAAGATGGGCAAGAGTCTCTGTCCCCTGCCCCACACCAATTGTGGAATACAACAAACATATGGGTGGGGTTGACCAGTCAGATCAACTCATTCAGTACTTCTCGGCACAGCACAAAACAATGCGCTGGTACAGGACCATATTTTATCACTTTATGGATATTGCAACAACGAACAGTTATATACTCTACAAGGACATGTGTGAGGCCAGAAAACAGAAGTCCATGAGCCACAGAACTTTTATGGAGACACTGACTGGAGAGCTCTGTGGTGTGCCTCTGAAAACAACCTCCACCAAGACCCGAGCAGGTCATTTACCCCATGCTGGGGGACGCCTTAGGTGTGAACTCTGCAAGACAATTGGCCAGAGAAAGGACACACCTTGGAGGTGCAGAGAGTGTGAAGTTGCTCTCTGCCTGCAGCCTGATAGAAACTGTTTTGCTGCATGGCATGATAATAGGAGACCTGAGGTTGGTGAGCACAGCCGTGGGACAGAGGATTAGGTTATATATATTGTGTGTATATATATATATATATATATATATATATATATATATATATATATATATATATATATATATATATATATATATATATATATTTTTTTTACTTTTTACTTATATATTGTTTTTACTCATGTTTCAGATAGTGTACCTGTATTTTTTTTAGTTATTACAGGATACAGAATGTGTGAACACTAAATGTGCAGTTCCTGTTTGTCACATCAATAAAATTTTGGGCAAAATGTCAACCGTGTCACGTTGCGTTCGGTTTATTCCCATAATTGAACAATATGAATATCTTCAAATGTTTCACTACTTTTCTGAACATAACACTTTAGTAAACTTATTTCCAGCACCAATACAGTTGATCTCCATGAGTAAAGGTGTATTACAACATGAAATAACATGTTTTTCTAAAAATCGGAAATGAGATTTTCAGATTTCAAGCCATATTTCTTCTTATAATTTCATATTTCTTCTATATTCTGTGACATTTTACATCATTAGGAAGAAAGCTGAGAATGTTCTAAACATTTTGATATGAAATATGTGGGTATCATGCTAACATGAAGAAATGTGTATAGACAAATTTGAGTTATATACAATGTCCTGCAAAATGTCCTGAAATTGTCCTGGACCTAGAAGGGTTAAGAAATGCATTATCACAGGATGATGCAGAAAAATTGGTGCACGCCTTTGTTAGCTCCAGATTAGATTACTGTAACTCACTACTGTCAGGATGTTCAAATAGGAATTTAAATAAACTTCAAATAGTTCAAAATGCCGCAGCCAGGGTTCTGACCAGAACTAGAAAATTTCAGCATATCAGTCCAGTCCTATCAGCCCTGCATTGGCTCCCAGTTAAATTCCGTATTGACTTTAAAATTCTTTTATTAACTTGTAAAGCATTGCACGGGCTTGCTCCTGAATACCTTCAGGAACTTATTTCCTATTATGAACCCCCACGTCCACTAAGATCACAGGGTGCTGGTCTTTTATTAGTTCTGTAACGTTTGCTCCGCCCCAACCTGGGTGAGATCTGTTTTCCTTAGTTTTGGTTTTAGTTGCATTTCCACAGTGTTCTTCTGTCACGCCCCCTGATCCTACCGCCCATTATTAGTCAATCAGCTGTTTACGTTTAATGTCCTGATTTGTTTGGTTTATATTCCCGTGTGCCCAGTCCTTCCTTGTGAGTCATTCTGGTGTGTACTGTTGCTAGTGTTCGTATGTTCTGTTCCCCGTGTTTTGATATTTGGACCTGTCCTTGGTATTTAAACTGTGAATATTGCGTGTTCAGTGTTTGGTTGATAGTATCAGGTTTGTTTTGTGTTGCTTTATAGATCGTCCCATGTTGGGTGTTGTGATCATTCTTGAGTTCGCTCGTTATGGTCCTTCGAGTGTTAGTCAGTACGGTTAGTCTCTTTTGTAAGGTCTATTTGGCGGTGTTTCGGTTTATTGTATATTTCATCTAGAGTGTGTTTTGTTTGTCTGTTGGTTGTATAAGAACTTGTTCGTCATATGTGTATTTTCTGCTGTGCCTGAGAGGTGTTACCTGATTAATCTGTGTACTAGTATACACGCTAAGAGTTTTACTGTTACATTCACAGAGTTTCGGTGTCTGAAAGCTCTGAGTGTTTATGTGAATGTAATGCCTCGCCGTTCAAGAGTGATTCGAGCCAATCTAAGTAGGAGACAGGAGGAAACTCCCCCTCCTACTAATAAATCTGACTCTCAGCATTTGTGTCCTTCTCCTAGTTCTTGCATGTTACAGAATGACTCACCATTTTCGGACACAGCGCGAGAGTCTGACGTTAGTTCTACGGTTGTGGAGGGAGAAATACATAACGCTCTTTTGGTAGCCACTCCGTTGAAGGACTCGAGCCCGGACGTATTGTATCAGGGTAAGACCGACTTAGTTGATGAGAAAATGTCTTTTACAGACCGATTAGACGCATTGCAGTCGGAATTATTAATATTAGATCCTCTGGGTAAACCTGTCGTGCTTCCCTCAGTAATGGCATGCCCCAGTATCTTTAGCGGCGAGAGCGGTCAGATTAACGTCTTTATAATGCAATGCGAGATCTATTTGCAAAATTTGACGTGTCCGAGACCGCCGGATGACGTTCTTGTCCTTTTTGTGAGGTCATTTCTGAGAGGAGAGGCTCGAGACTGGGCGGATATCGTTTTAGCCAATCGAGGAAAGGAGGCGTTGACGGTAGATGGGTTCTTTCGGTTTCTGAAAGACCGGTTTTTGGGTGCGGGATCTGTGCCAGCTGTCCGTGGTGAAGGGATAAAACCCAGGGCAGTCCCTTGTACACCTTTGCCCCTAAAGGAGAGGAGAAGAGAAAGTAGCCTCATGTGTTGCCGAAAGTCTTTCCAGTCTAAGGGTGATGACCCGATCCAGTACGTAGGGTGGAGACGAGGGTTATGCAGCCCTACTCCAACCGCTCCCCCTATTCCCCTGTCTGATTCCAAAGACTTTCCTTTGGCAAGTAAACCTAGTTCCAAGGCTGCCTTACTGCCTGATCAGCTAGACTCTGTGATGGCTCTGTTGACCATGGAACCGGTCTCCGGGACTTCTTCGTCTTCCGCGCTTGTAGGCGCTTCCTCGTCTGTTACTTCCTCCAGTGTCTCCCCGTTGGCCAACTCACCCACGTCTCCCGTGACCCACGGCGGGTCTTCCACGTCTCCCGTGACCCACGGCGGGTCTTCCACGTCTCCCGTGACCCACGGCGGGTCTTCCACGTCTCCCGTGACCCACGGCGGGTCTTCCACGTCTCCTGTGACTCATGGCCGGTCTTCCACTTCTCCTGTGACCCATGGCGGGTTTTCCACGTCTCCTGTGACCCTGAAGGCAGCTGCTACTGCCGCGCTCTCCAGCGTCACCCCGGCTGCCGCGCTCTCCAGCGTCACCCCGGCTGCCGCGCTCTCCAGCGTCACCCCGGCTGCCGCGCTCTCCAGCGTCACCCCGGCTGCCGCGCTCTCCAGCGTCACCCCGGCTGCCGCTGTCGCCACGCCGGCCCCGAGTGGCTCCTGGTCTACCTCTATACCTGCCTCGGACCTTCAGCCTGTTGGTGAGTCGGAGGCTCATCAGGGACCGGAGTCTCTTCCTGAGGCCTGTTTGGGACCCGTTCCAGCTTCTCATGTCTGTGTGGGACCTGCAGGGACTGCTTTGCCTGCCTGTGCACCTGACCTTCGGACTGGTTTTGTTTCTCCGAATACCTGTTCTTTGATCTTGCCCACGTTGCCTATGTTACCGTGTTCTATTCCTGGGTTTTTGTTGGTTCCAGTTGTTGTTTATGAGTATGTAAAAGTTCAAGTGTCAGTACCTGTGGTTGTGTTTGGTTCTGTAATTTGTGTCCCCGTTCCTATGTCAGTTCCTCATATTGTTACTCGGTTTGTTCCTGTCCATGTTTCTGTTATTTTTGAAATTATTGTCTCTGTTTTTTCTTCATCTGTTCATGATTGTTCTTCCGTGTCTAAGTCTGCATCGGCCCAGTCCCCTGAGGTTTTGGATCCTGTGTGCTCTACCTGTCCCCTTTGGTCTGGTTCTAGTTCGGGTTTGTCCAGCCCTTTGTCAGGTTCTGTTCCCCAACCTGATCCAACTTCTCACACGGTGTTTCCGTCGGTTGTCGGTCCCCCTAGCTCTGTCCCTGTCCAGTCCCCTAAGGCTGAATCTCGGTTCGTACGTCCTGTGTCGTGGTTTCTTCCTTTGGCTGACTCTTCTGGTTTTGGTTCTGTCTGCCCTCCATTTTTCTCTGGTTGTTGCCCTTAGTGGTTTGAGGTGTGTTGGGTTTGTTTTGGTGTTGGCGGCCTGTTTTGTGCCTGCCTTGGTTTAGTGTAATTGGTCTTCGGTGGTTCGATGTCTGGATGTACCCCGGCCCCTGCTTTGTTCTCTGGGGGGGGGCGTTTTCTTGCGTGCCCCAGTGTGGCACGCTTTTGTGGGGGGTACTGTAACGTTTGCTCCGCCCCAACCTGGGTGAGATCTGTTTTCCTTAGTTTTGATTTTAGTTGCATCTCCACAGTGTTCTTCTGTCACGCCCCCTGATCCTACCGCCCATTATTAGTCAATCAGCTGTTTACGTTTAATGTCCTGATTTGTTTGGTTTATATTCCCGTGTGCCCAGTCCTTCCTTGTGAGTCATTCTGGTGTGTACTGTTGCTAGTGTTCGTATGTTCTGTTCCCCGTGTTTTGATATTTGGACCTGTCCTTGGTATTTAAACTGTGAATATTGCGTGTTCAGTGTTTGGTTGATAGTATCAGGTTTGTTTTGTGTTGCTTTATAGATTGTCCCATGTTGGGTGTTATGATCATTCTTGAGTTCGCTCGTTATGGTCCTTCGAGTGTTAGTCAGTACGGTTAATCTCTTTTGTAAGGTCTATTTGGCAGTGTTTCGGTTTATTGTATATTTCATCTAGAGTGTGTTTTGTTTGTCTGTTGGTTGTATAAGAACTTGTTCGTCATATGTGTATTTTCTGCTGTGCCTGAGAGGTGTTACCTGATTAATCTGTGTACTAGTATACACGCTAAGAGTTTTACTGTTACATTCACAGAGTTTCGGTGTCTGAAAGCTCTGAGTGTTTATGTGAATGTAATGCCTCGCCGTTCAAGAGTGATTCGAGCCAATCTAAGTAGGAGACAGGAGGAAACTCCCCCTCCTACTAATAAATCTGACTCTCAGCAGCATTTGTGTCCTTCTCCTAGTTCTTGCATGTTACAAGTTCCAAAAATTAACAAGGTAACAGCAGGGGGAAGAGCCTTTTCTTGTAAGGCCCCCCAGCTTTGGAATGATCTTCCTAAATGCGTCCGGGACTCTGACACAGTAACAATCTTTAAGTCTAGGTTGAAAACCCACTTATTTACACTGTAAAAATTTTTTTGTAAATTCTACAGTAAATTACTGGCAAAAAAGTTGCCAATAAAAGACTGTAAAATAACAGTAATGTTCTGCTGACAAAAATTACAAAATATTACTATTATAATAATGGGAATTTACTGTAAGTAAAGAACGGACTATTACCACTTATTTACAGCAAAGTTTATCCACAATAAATACGTTATAATACTGTAATTGGTCTTTACAATAATCAGCTGTAATTCTAATAATTACAGTAGATACTTGGCAACTCGAGTTGCCAATAAAGTACTGTAATGTTTTACTGATATATTACTGTAAAAATTACAATTAGCTAAAGTTTTCTAATTGATTTAAAGATCTGGTGTGACTGTATATTTTGACATATACAGTAACGGTTTTTGTAAACAGTGTATATATATATACTTATATATAAGTTTTTTATGCATGCACTGAGCAAATATTACTAAATCTGTTACAAGTCCCAAGCATGAGACCCGTATGGCAGATTATTTTCCTGAAAAACAGGGTTAAAAAGGATGACAACAGACAACACGGCTTGTTTCACGAACGCCTCTCTGGTCTCTTTATTTAAAAATGTTCTCTCAATAAATTCATTTTCTGGGTTTAGTCCCAGTACAAACTTCCATTCAGTTTGAAACAAACATAAAATCACAAATCCAGACACATTTATCAAACAAACACAACGATAACTGTAGCTTTCCTGATACCTTAGCTCTTATTCGTTACACTACGCTGAATGTATGCCTACCTGAGTTGTACCATCGTCTCATTTTAGGCACGTCGGGTTTCCAAAACGTTACAGCATCATCAACTCACATTTTGAATGAGAAAATATTACTAGTCGCACACAGAGTATTACACAGAGTATTTCATATACTAAGTAAATGACTGACACTTGGATATTGCTGACTGAATATCCGTTACATAGGTGCTCGAGACCAAAAACAAGAGAAGCTCACAGCGCTTAACTGAACTCAGTGGAGAGCGGATAGCGATATGCTAAGTAGCGTTACCTCATCGAATAGCAAAAATAGCTAGTCTTGCTCACATCCCAAATCATTACCAGCATTTAACATTCAGAAACTTATCCAACTATCAATTTAACAGTAATAAGAAAAAAACAAAATACATACATACAAAGTGACGACCGCCATTTCACCACTCTCGATATGTACATCGGCATTTTTAACTAAGTAATTCGCCTCTACTCAATGCACCAACCAACATAAATGTATAAATATGTACCATAGTGTCATAGTAAACGTATTTAAATGATTTTCATGTATAATTTCATACAGTGCTTACCTGAAAAACAGGGTTAAAAAGGATGACAACAGACAATACTGCTTGTTTCACGAACACCTCTCTGGTCTGAGAGGAAAGTTCGAGAAAGTTCCGTAGATTACCGCAGCACAGTCAGCGCTTAACTGCCCCGTACTGGTAGCACCTCAGAAAAACAGGAATACCTACTTTCTTATTTAAAGGCTTGGAATTAAAGTGCATTAAGAAGAGGATCACAATGGCAAAATCAACTGCATTAAACCAAACACATCAAATGAAACCAAGTAAACATATAAACACAAATGTGACCAAACTTTGTGAGTGTCACACTCTCCCACACAAAGTAGAATGACTCCTGGCATTACAAACATGTTCATGTTATACCTCATTAATAAGCCTTCTTTTTTTTTTTTTTTTTTTTTTTTAAACATACTAACATCGGTACTGGTTCAAATGAAGATGTAGTGTAGTAAAATGTTGGATATGTATGTGGGATGTAATAGCGGGGAATGCTCCAAATTGGTGTATTCGCAGCTTCAAAGGTTCCTATTGTGTTTAAAGAAGTGTATGGCCTGAATTCTGGCTGACCTAAATTGGGATAAGTAAATCTCTGAACTGGCCTCCTCTCTCGCGTAGACCTCCGGCCCAACTGAGACTGACTGTTAGTATTAGGGGTCATTGTAGGCCTGAGAAAGTCATAACCCAAGGTAGGGTCAACCTCGGGATCCGGCTCACCTCTTGCCGTGATCAAGTTTGGATCATCCTCTAGGTTTCCCACTTCACTTCTTTGATCAGCGTCATCGCTTTCACTTCTCATTTCAGGTATGATCTCCTGAGTAAATTCTCTTTCCGGTTCCTCATAGGCAGGACTTCTATAGGTAAATTCTGGTTCTCGTGTCCCTTCTCTAACAGGTGTCTGTTGAACCAGGCCTCTTGACTGAGTGCAAGTAGGTATGTGCCTAGTCTGATTGCCCCTGGTAGGTATTCTTCCAGATTCTCCTTGCAACCTCCCCCCTTAGCACTCTCAACCAATATGTAGGCGCCTCCTCCCCACTTTCACTGCTCAAGGCCTGTTCTTCAGTAATCTCTGGTTTTTCCTGTCTGTGTCTCTTCTCTCTTTGAATCTGTGTTTTGGGAATCACTGGTAAGTCTGTGGGCAAGTCATTGACTAGGTGCAGCAGATTTCGGTGTAGAACACGTGACTTTTTCTCATCGTTTTCTGGTGTTACTTTGTATACAGGACTGTCATTCATTTGTTGTTTTACAACATGTACTGTCTTTTCCCAGTACGATCTTAACTTTCCAGGTCCACCTCTCTCACTCAGATTCCGTACCAACACACGGTCACCCGGTTGTAAGTGCACTCCCTTCTGATATCGGTCATAATACTTTTTACCTCGCGCGCTGGATCGTTTTCCATTCTCAAATGCGATACGGTAGGCCTCAGTCATTCTTTCCTTCCATTTCTCAGCGTAACTACTTGGGGCCCGAGCCTCTTCCTCAACCGCCAGACGAAACAGAATATCGACTGGGAGTCGTGGGTGTCTCCCAAACAAAAGGAAGAAGGGTGAGTATCCAGTCGCCTCATGCCGCGTACAGTTGTAAGCGTGTACGATTTGAGGTAGATGTTCTCTCCAACGACACTTCTCTTTTTCCTCTAGAGTTCTCAACATTTGCAAGAGTGTTCTGTTAAATCTCTCTGCAGGGTTGCCCTGTGGATGATAAAGGGTTGTTCTTGAGTGTCCTACTCCTGTCGATCTTTGTAGTGTTCGAAATAGCTCATTTTCGAACTCGCGACCTTGGTCATGGTGTAACTTTGCTGGAAATCCAAATCGAGGGATGAAATCATTAAACATTCTTTCAGCAGCTGTTCTCGCCGACTTATCCTTGGTTGCATACACTTGTGCAAACCGTGTAAAGTGGTCCACAATTACGAGTATATACTCATAACCACCCTTACTCGGCTCCAAGTGGAGAAAATCAATGGACACCAATTCAAGGGGTGCGTGGCTGACAACACTGCCCATTGCTGCTCTTACATGTGTGACCGGTTTCTTTTGTTTTATGCAGGGGCATAGCCTCGTCACATATGTCTCTATTTCTTTTTTCATGAAGGGCCAATAAAAGTGTTCTCTGGCCAGATTGAGGACTCTCTCTGTGCCAACATGTCCCATATCATCATGCAGGTGTTTTAGGACCATCTGTTTGTATTTAGCTGGAAGCACAAACTGGCGTCGATGTCTGGTCTTGCGGTATAGAAGACCACCGTCAATACACAGTTTATTCCACTCGTGCATTAGCCGCTTAGCTTCAACACAAAGTTCCTGTCTCCGATCGTGAGGTGAGTCAGCGGTACACATGTTTCCTTCAGCTTCAACACTGTGCCGATAACAGGGTCTGACCTCTGGGCTTTGATTAGTTCATTCTGACTGACTGCCGATATTGGTTCCATACCACTCTGTGCGGCTGTATCTTCGGCAGACAGGGTAAGCATGGCAATCCATGCAACATCTCGGTCCTTTGCCACATTGCTGCCGTCCCATACTGCAGTGACTGTTTCAGTTGTCAGTTCCTCTGTACACTCTGTGACATACGTGTCCATATCAAGTGGACAGCGAGATAACGTGTCTGCGTCCACATTTACTTTGCCAGGTCGATATTTGATGTTGAATCGAAAATCAGACAGTTCACCAATCCATCGGTGGCCAACAGCGTTCAACTTTGCTGTACTGAGGACATAAGTTAAGGGATTATTGTCAGTATATACAGTGAAATGTGGGGCATAGAATAGGTAGTCCCTGAACTTATCTGAGATGGCCCACTTCAAGGCTAGAAACTCAAGCTTGCCTGAATGGAGCCTGTAGTTTCGTTCAGATTGAGTGAGGGTTCTTGAACCATACCCAACAACTCTCATCGTTCCATTCTGACGCTGATAAAGAACTGCTCCCAGCCCCTTTTCTGAAGCATCGGTGTGGAGTGTAAAGGGTAGGTTAAAGTTCGGGTAGGCAAGCACTGGTGGGTTGGCTAATATGTCAATCAATCTGTTCACAATTGGCTGATGTTCCTTCGTCCACTGTATTGGGGTCCGTGAGGGCAACTGGGCACTTTTTTTTACTCCTTCTTAGACTGGCTTTGCTGCATCTCCCCACTCACATTCTTCGTCTGCAACAGCTGATACACAAGCCTCGCAATACGGGAAAAATCTTGTATGTATGATCGATAGTAGCTTAGAAAACCAAGGAGTCTGCGGACGTCGCCAATTGTACTGGGTATCTTATCTCGCAGTGTAGTAACAGCTTCTATGTCTCTGGGGTCGATGCGAACTCCCTGAGCTGAGACCAGTCGTCCGACATATCTGACTTCCTGCTTGAATAACTCACACTTAGTGGGCCTAAGCTTTACACCATGAAGTTGTAGAGTCTTCAATACTTTCCGCAAGACTTCGACATGGCCTTCAAATGTCTGGGCATAACAAAGAACGTCATCCAAGTAAGGAATGCAACACTCATCCCGGAGAGTGTCAAGCATTCCTTCCATACTCCTTTGAAAGGCCGCTGGCGCATTAGTCAGCCCAAATGGAATACGCACCCACTCATACAGGCCCCACGGCGTGATGAAGGCTGTCAGATGGCGCGACCCCTCTGCCACAAATCCCTGATGGTACGCCTTTCCCTGGTCCAAGATTGAGAACCACGAATAGCCTCCAAGGGTATCAAGGAGATCTTGGATCCGTGGGAGTGGATGTCTGTCAGGCACAGTTTTCTGGTTCAAAAGTCGATAATCCACGCACAGTCTGAGTGCGCCATCCTTCTTCCTCACACACACAACAGGTGCGGAGTACGGGGACTTGGATTTCACTATCCAACCTCGGGCTAGCAGATCTTGGACATATTGTTTCACTTCTTGATACAGGGGTTTTGGAATGTACGTGTATGGACGCTGAACGGGAATGTCATCCTTTAATGTGATGGACAGCTGTAAACTAGGAATACACCCCATATCGTCATCATCACAAGCAAAAGCAAGAGAAAAAAGGTGTCCTTTTCATGACAGACTTCAATTAATCCTTCGCCAATATTCACCTTCTCCAATCGTTCACTCTCTTGATCTGTCTCAAACAGCACGACTGATCCAGAGGACTGAAAGGTATCCGGTAGTTTACATTTCACACGAGCTACTTGGCCTGCCTGAATGACAACATCCTGTGGACCCAGCTTCACAAGAGCAGTATCTAACCTGTTGACTTTCTGTGTTTGTACAAAATTTACAATTGCACTAGCTTTGTCATCTTCAATTCCCATTGCTCCACTCAGTAGCGTAGCAATTACAGACAGAATCTTTGCCCCGTTCTGTTGCCCCTTTATCAATTGTTCTATTACATTGAATCCAAGAATTGGTCACTCCAGTTGCATACTTCCAACTAAAAACGGGACCTGTATTGACAAATTTGGGTCACTATTACCAGGCAAATTCACAATGACTTCAACCCAACCTTCAAAGGGAACTACATCACCATTTACCGCTAGTACATTGAGGGGTTTGGTGCCCACAAGTTCACTGAGTGGTCGTACTGAATGATCAGGCAAATATATCTCCCTCCAACTGTGGTCCAAAATGCTCACTTGTGCACCAGTATCGAGCAGGACAGTTGTGGCATACCCATTCATGTAACACTTAAGCAGGCACTTGCTACCCACCAGCTCAGCGACCTTATCATTTGCAGGTTGGCCCATGCTAGATTCAGGTTGGCAAGCAGTGTAGTTGGTACTGGCATTGTTGAGGTTTGGATGGTTTGACTGGTTCTCTGTCTGTCGCTGGGGGCCTCTTTGGTTCGGCCTCTGGTGGCTTTCTCCTTGAGCCTGTCTTTTTAAACACCCTACTGCCCTATGCCCCTCTTCACCACAGGCAAAACAGTGACTGCAGACAGTGATACCCTGTTCTGTACATCTCGCACACCGGTAACCTCTCACTGGGGGTTGACGCACTACCCTACCAGATGTACATCTACAAAGGGGCTCTGCATCTCTGGTTTGCTTCATCGTTTCAATAGCATTTGTCAGAGCTTCCACTTGAACACTGAGCTCTTCAACTGTTTTTCTCGAATTTTTGGCTGTTGTACCAGCATTTCCCACCATGTTATCCTTTGTAGTAGACTGGAGCTGGGCACTGCGAGCTATGGTCACTCTCTGACGCGAAGAGTGTCCCAATCTACGCTGCCGCTCACTCTCATCACTCATCACTCTGATTATGTGCCTCAGCAACGTCTCATCAGATACAGTCGGATCAGTCAACAGAGGCTTTAGTTCACTCCTTACATCACTGTATTTGGGGGCTATTCCCTGGTAAATAGTGCGAAGAAACACATTTTGAATGTTCTGTGAGTCGTATCCGATGTCGGTATTAAACTGTCTGGACGCGAACATCACCTTTTGCTTCAAGCCAATCAATCTATATAAGTACTGCTGAGGTGTCTCGTGTTCATATTGCCTGGTGCTCATAAGTTCTTGAAAAAGTTCAGTACTGCTCTTTTCACCCATGTGAGACTGAAGAAAACTTTTCATTTCCGCCACGGTCAAATCTGCCTTATTGATAAGCATGTCTTTGAACTGCCCAGGTTTTATTATACGTAGCACACCCTGAATAATCTCACCTTCAGTATGGTTAGCTTTAATGCCCTCATCAACCTGCTTGGACAAGCTACTATAACTGATATCAGAGGTGGTATCACCTATCTGACCTCCATTAACTTTGAACTCTCTACGTTGCAGGGTTGTAAGATCTCTAAAAGAAACTAATGCCTCAGGCTCATGTATTGTTGAGGGGTCACTGATGAGGATAGGTGGTGCAATACGAGGTCACACTGTGTGAGCTTGTTCAGTAGGCGCCCTATACGCAGCCAGTCTCCTACCTAGTTCTTCATAGTCAGCTATCCACTGCTGGTATTCAGATGGATGAGCACTAATTCTAGAAGGGTGGGCCGTCACTGGTAACTCATCACCAACTGCATGTTCAGCTTTCATAGGTGTTTGTTGTAAGTTGTGGATAGTGTGAGCTACACGTGTTGGTGTCTGCCCTTTAACATCAACAACAACCTCAGAACCCTCCCGCTGACTCACAGCAGCTCCATAGCATCTTTCAGACATAACAGATGTGAAAACCCCTGGTCCTCTAAGCCAAGTAAGGTTCTACATTGCATATATGAACAAATATACTCAATGCACCCCTCCTCATCGTCTTCTTCTACTGTGATGTGCTCTAGTTCGGGTACCTGTATGACTGTTTTGATGATTTGAGAAAGTTCACCAGCTGTCAACATGTGCAAACCCTTCCGAATCTCCCAAGCCAGTCCCTTCCTTCCGCTGTTCCTGCTCGCCATGGTTTGAACTGATCGTGATGTCAAAATGGTCCTTAATTGTAATGAATGTTGGCACAGCCTCCATCTTGTAAGGTACAAATAATAGTGCCAACAGCCCCAGCAAACTATGCTTTCCCCAGGGCACATTCATTTCGGTCCAATTCCTCCACACACCGACCACGGCATTCACAAGATACTCCAACAGTCTATGACTGTAGAACATCAAAGTCAGCCCTACCAGCAGAGGGACTTCTCCACTCAGGCCCATAAATAAGAATATTAGTTTGGATGTGTGGGCTGGTCCTCCCAATGTCACAGCCAGACCTAGAATCAACCTCCCCAACACACCATTGCCACTCCGTATGGCAACAGCAGCTAGGAAAACTACTAACACTAAGTCTGCATTACAGTAGACCAGTCTTGTGCCTATCACACTAATGCTCTCCCCAATTCTCTGCTCAAAGGGAGAGAAAGGATTCCCTGTTGCTCGGCTCAAGCCATATGGCAAAGCCTCGGCATATCCTGTTGATGTCAAACTCACCGTCTTCTCCTCTTCTCTTTCCTCTTCCAGCACCTTGGCGTCAGGCGGTAGTGCCCCCGCCTTCCCTAGTTTAAACAGTTCTTATTGTAAAAAGGAAACGTAGTCGTCTTGAAAATCACCACCTTCCAATCTTCACTCCCTAACTTAATTTCCGTAAGCTTACCACCCGTCCACCGTAGGGCTTGGAAAGGAGGTACCTCATCGATCATAGCCCAAAGCATGATTCTAATATTTCGCCGTTTAGCCAGTTCATCGAAATATGTAAACAGGTCGTCAGCTCTATTAATTTGCCTCTCAGTCCATATTTTCATTCTCTGACTCCCATCAGTCTCTTTCCAGGACACCCGACACCCATCATCCACTCTCTGAGTCTCTGCCCTCGCCTGCTGGCCATTTCCATAGCCATAAACATGTCCGTCTGTGTCCCAGAATATAACTTGGTCTTCCCACAACAAATTCAAATTGTACCCAAATACTGGGTCGTGCACCTGTGAATTAGTCTGGCTCCGCAAAACATTTGTAATTTCATCTTCATCTCTACCAGCTGGAGCATTCAGAAGAAGCACATGGGCTCCCACCGATTGCCCAGTGAAGTCTATTTTCTGATACCTGTCCCATTTGAGGTAGTACCTAGCAGGGTTGATCCGGGCACCTACCCGGTAGCGCCACTCATATTTTTCAACCTTACCCGCCACTAGTGACCACTCTCCATCATCGTTTTCGAGCCCCACCACATACATAGATCTACTATCATGAATCTTCGCTCTTGACTTCTCCATGTTCTCCAATTTGAGCTGCCTTTCCTCCAAAAGCCTCAATTTCAATTCCATCTCATTCATTCTTTGATGATGCTCCTCAAATCCAATTTGTCCTTCGTCATCCACAGCTGCAACCACAGTCAAGCTGATTAACACCCCCGCTATAGCTCCCAGGACTGCAACGTTTCCATTCCGGCTCCTTGTGGCCACGATATAGCATACAAAGCAGAGCAGTACTTTCATAATCAAGTTCTGCATGCCAAGCCCTTCCAGTGCCATATTAACAATTCGCATCAGACTTCCACTCAGCAATCCAGCAAAGCCTGCCAGGGGAGAATCTCCCACAGCTACTGTGCCCACAATATACCTCTTCCAGGATTGCATGTAGTGCACCCCCCAGGCGGCGAAGAACTTGTCCTCGCCCACCGGGAAGCACTCAACTCCAACGCAAACCTCTCCTTGCCTCGTTGGACAACTGTACTTCACACTGGTCTCCTTCCCTGCCACCAACGAAACAATGTTTGGCGAAGTCTTGCAAGTTGTAGACACTACAGCTGCTGTGCAGGTCTCTCCACTAGCCACCACCAATGTCCCAACATCTCTCTTGTCAACAACCAAGGTAACCTGCCCTGAACAGGTCGTCACTTTCTTCAAATCTAATAATACCGGATTCAGTCCTATCCAGCACGCGGCTCCAGCTGGAGTCCACAACTTGTCTACTACCAACCGTGAATAATTCGATTTCTTCTCCACCCGAACCTGGGCAGACACACTCTCTCGACAACCTAGAACGCACCCATGCTGCTCCATGCTCACGCACCATAACCTCTATTCCATTAGCTGTTGACCTCCCCCACTTAATAGCTCTGTTCTCTTCCACCAATTTCCCTTTGACTTCTGTCATGTATGGCATCATAAGTACACTAGCAGGGTCTGAGCTCATCACTCGTGCTTCCCAGCCCGCATCTCCATTCCTATATACTACCAGATGTGCGTTCCCAAATTCCTCATCAATAGATAAATTACACTCACCTGTGTACGTCACCAACCCAGGAATAGATCCAAAAAACCTGTTAGCTCCTCGATGTAGCTCATGCTCATTGCCTTCAAATACTCGACAAGGGTCTTTTCCAAATTGCCACTTCCCGTCTGCACCCCTAGTGCACAGCCCGGGAAAAATCCCATCTGGCCCTGACACATCACCGATACTCACTTCCTTGTGCAATCCATGACTGTCATCCATAACAACTAAGGAACTATGGTAAACCACCTTCTGTAGCAGATATACCCAGACGTAATCTGCTGGTTGTGTTCCCACATCCTTCAAGTCCACACAAGTGCATTCAGCTCCTCTGCCAAAAACCACACAGCCATTGCCCCAACCACGGGACACCCATTCTTTTCGACACTGTCGGCCCATCTCGCGACATTCCACATCACTCGTAGGGCACACGGCCTTTGATTCAGCTGTGTGTTCCAAATTCAAAGGTACAACATAGGAAAAACTCAATCCCTGTTCTAACGTTGCTTGGTTCAACTTGAATTGCACAGGTCTCTTAGCCGCTGCCACGCCCACCTGGACACATTCATGGTCCTCCACAGTGAACCACAGCTGGCTCTCCTCCTGGCCATGCACCACGTCAAACTGCAACATATCCTGACATCCCCCTACCAGGAGGACACCATGGTTATACAGATACACCAAACTCAAACCAAGAAGGGCGTTCCGCAATGTGCCAGATTTCATCCTCATGGCCGCCATCAAAAACACCAACACTGGCCAGTGTCTAGCTGTCAGCATCACTGTTCCATCAAGCCATCTGTCCCAACTCTCATGTACTCTCACGGCCTTGCCTATCAATTCCTGATCCTTTTCTTTCTTTATTCTACGGGGTGTTGCCACCGAACGCCTTTCTCGGCGCAGGACTGTCCTAGCGCTCTCTGCTATAACTTCATAATGCATGTCGATTTTCGAGCCCCCAACTCTACAATCTATTACGCAATAAAGCCAGTCCTGTGTGGGTTCGTCCCACTCGGTGTTACAGGCACAGGGTCCCCTGGCCTGCACATACTCAACCCCGTTCTCGTGACACTCGACTTGTCGAGTGTCTATTCGCATCTTCACAGGGGTGTCTCCTTCTACAACCTTCTCCCGACACCCCCGCACCTCAAAATGAGGATTTTCCCATCCACTGAAAAAAGCAACATAAGCAATAGGCACAAGACTTCCATTGTCTATCTTGTGTTATCTCTATTGTCATGTAAGGTTCTTGCCGATTCAGCACTTATAATCAACTCTGAGTTAGATTATATTTTATAACAGCTTATGTTCAATTCAGCTTTTAAATATCAATATAAAATGTGCAATTACTTCCAGTTTTATTCTAACAGAATTGGCATGAGAACACTGTCATTGATATTAATACAAATTTATCAGCAGTACAAGACAGACTAGGCTCACATTTAACAGACTAGTCTTTATTTATTTAGTATTTAGCCAAAAATTTTACTCTAAAATTGTCACCATGCACATCTAAACTACTCAACTAGATCTAGATCAACGGTCACCAACTATGATCCTGGAGATATCCAGAGTTAAATTTCAACACTAACAAAGCAGTGGATACAAGCATGTACTGAACTTGGAAGAAAAGTAGCTCTCTAGAAACACTATTGATCACTGATCTAGACCTTAGAAACAGGCTGCCATTTTCTTGAACCAACAACAATAAACATTACATACTTACACTTCACATCAATCTTGACTGGAATCCAGTATGAAACTGAAAGCAGAGCTACAGGAACAACTTTCCCAAAGCACATATACTATTAGAAAGCATATAAAATGTAGATATTTGAAACAAATTAAACTCCACATTCATGGCTCTCACCACACAAGTAAACCTACATCAATAAACATTCAGGCATGAAAATGGGTCAGGGGTTAAAAAGGTGAGAAGACCGGGGGGCGGGGCATGTGACGTCATGGGGATACGGCGACAGGTGATGCCAAATATTACGGAGCTCGTAAGGTGACGTCATGTAAAAAATATAATAACGCGTGGCCACGACTTACTAACGCATGCGAACGACTTACTAACGCGTGCGAACAAGATAATTAAGTATTACTTTATATAAAGCCAGGTTTATCTTCCTTGGGCAGTCAGTTCGCGAACATCCCTGGGATCTGCTTGCTTTGCTGTGAAAAAATAAACTTTGTTGCCGCGTGTGAAAGGCGACGTTAGTATCTCATTCCCACGCATTAATAAGTCGTGGCCACGCGTTATTTATTTATTTTTTTTACATGATGTCACCTTACGGGCTCCGTAAAATATAGTAAAATCCATTAAAAAATTTTTTTTTGACTGTCATGTCAATGGATTCAATGTAAACGCAATCCGTAAACGCAAGAAGCCGCTTTCGCCATTCCGGATGGCTTAGTCAAAACCATTACGTCTTAATGAACCAATAAATACATCAGCGGCGAAAATTATTGTAAAAATACCAGGTTTACGTGTTTTTATTTTCTAACATGAGCTAAAGCACAGGGTAGACTCAAACGACAAGAGTTTACAACTTCATCTTCAACCTTTTCAGCCCTGGTGCGAATGTGATCCTCACACGTCCCTGGATTCACCAGTTACAACTACAGACACACTAGAAAAAATTCTTGTTTCTTATTTTATGTCACCGTTAACTACACGGGGTTGACGCGAACTTAAATAGGTAGATAGATGGGCCTATTATCACAAAAGCTTGTGGTTAGATCTGACAGTGTTCAACGCTGTAGCGAACGGCAGTAACTTTGTTTTACCGCAAAATATGAAAACGATTGAAACCATTAATAACCCAATTAAATCCACCCAATTAAAAATGTACGATCTGGTAAACGTAGTGGTAAATGTACGATCTGGTAAATGTAGTGGTAAATGTACGATCTGGTAAATGTAGTGGTAAATGTACGATCTGGTAAATGTAGTGGTAAATGTACACTCTTCTGACTTGTCCGCGGTGTAGCACTAGGTCCTGCTTCTCGTCCCGCTTAGCAGTAAATGAATAACATGAATGAAGAACGTTCGTATGATTGAAACGCTATTTGGCCTCTATGATGGTTCTGGGCGGAAACTGCTGGCCACTGTCATTGAAATAGCCAATTTCGGAAGTGCTCTGTTTGCTAAATAAGTCAATATGATAATTAAAATATAATCTCCCGACCCCCCCCCCCCCCCCCCCCCCCCCCCAAACAAAAAACTCATCGGATCTACACGATTCACGTAGGTCACCCTTTTCAACTTCAAAACGGCGAATTTCGCCGAAAGGTGACAGATTTTCATGCCTGAACATTGCATGCTTTGTTGTGCTCACAACATTCCCATTACACTTACATGCACAGCCAGTCAAAGTCCATTAATTTTCTTAGAAGGCTGCAAACGTTGGCATTCATCGAGTGTTTCTTCTTCTCCACTACCTTTCCAGTTGTTTTGCTGACAACTTTTGCAGTGGAGTTCTTGGAGCCAGTAGTTGGGTTAATCCCCACAAAACACCTACAAAAACACACACACAAAAATGAATTATAATGTATAGCTGACATTAACTTGAAGCTACACTTTGCACAAAAGCTACAAGACAAAAAATTTGGAGCTGATTAAATGGAAAATGAGTGCAAATGTACTTGGGTAATAAAGTAGCCAGTCAGGGTATATTCTACTATGACAAAATTATTTACCTTTGGATAAATTCCAGCGTGCACGAGGCCTCTTCTTGGTATTCCAGGTTGAAATTGTAGAACGAGGCAAACAAAGTTGCCAGGCCCGCCACAAAATTGGGATGTGGAGATAATACCACCTGACCCTCTATGCTCATCATCCATGTCACTGAAGTGAGTGTCTCACCTTAAGTCAATAAACATTCATGGATATAAATATATTTACTAGAGCAAACAAAGTAAAAAAAAAAAAAAAAAAAAAACAGAACTAAATTGGTGCTACCTTGAACAATCAATCTTGGGGAGTCTGGTAAAGACACCGATCACTCCACATCTGCTGGAGTAGCTGTGGCCTGAAACACAGAATATATACACTGATCAGACATAACATTAAAGTCACTGATGGGTGGCGTGAATAATATTTATAATCTTGTTTCAGTGGGACCTGTCAAGAGATCGAATACATTAGGCCAGTGGTTCCTCTCCGCTCATCAACTTACACTCCCCCCCCCCCCCCCCCCCCAAAAAAAAAAAATATTGGGGGGGGCACAAAAATATTCCCATCTACTAAAGGGGGGCACAGCAGAAAACGTTTGGGAACCACTGCATTAGGCAGTATGTGAAACATCAGTTCTTGAAGTTGAGGTGTTGGAAATAGTAAATATAGTCAAGAGTATGGATCTGAGTGACTGTGACAAGGGTGAGATTCTGATGGATAAACGATTGGGATAGAGCGTCAGAGCACCCAAAAAAAAAGATGACTTTGAATATTCCAGATATACAGTGGTTAGTACATACCAAAAGTGGTCCAAGGAAGGACAGTGACCCCATGACAAGGTTATATACACAGGTGCTCAAGGCTCACTTATGTGCATGGGAAGCAAAGGCCAGTGCATACTTAATACATCAGTAATACATATGGCTGGTCTACTAACATTACTGACACAATTTGAGATTCACTCTGAACCAATTCAATCTTAAGATTGTAAAAGCAAATCAAATGAACACTTACATCAACTTGTAAAATCAGTGCCCCAGACTTCTTTTTGAAGTGTGCCATTAGCAGGAGGACAACACATGGGCCCAGTATGGTCGAACCAATGGCATCAAACCTTGACAAGATTCGTGTAACTTCTTCATTTGTTGGCTTTTGCCAGAAAAACTGCACAATCATCTTTCCTCTGTCCTCAACTGATTCATCCAGTTTTTCAAGGATGGAGATATCTGTGAGTATCTTGAAGTGATTGTAAAGTTCCTTCTGTGTGAAAAGATAAGGCCAGCCACTTCTCAGCTGCACTACTGTTGGTGCTGGACTTGTATTGATGGCTTTGCGCTGCAGGTAGTATGTTGCCTCCATCAACTGTGTGAGGTGCCCTCTGTCTGCTCCTGCTGGACCCTCATGAGCATAAAGCTCTTTCATTTCTTTTTGCTTTTCTTCTAGACTGGCTTCAGTTTCACCTTGAGGACAATCAGGTTGTCATCTAATGCATCCATACTGGTCTGATGGCCCTCTTACACTGTTTTTAGCTGATGAACCAGAGACTCCTTTGACCCTTCTGCGTCTTGCTATCATGCTGTCACGGTTGAGATGTTCAACACGAGTTTTCAGCTGGTTTACAAGAGAGGCATAACCACTCCCAATTCTGGTGCCATCCTTCAGAATGTCAGCAAAACTTTTGGGATATGGCTTTGCAATCATCTTGGCAACAGTAAAGCATCTGATCTTGTTGGATTAAGCTCGGAAAGACGCATTTCATCTACGATGATTCGAACCATCTCCCGACGATCTCTAGGAGTAGGGCGCTGCTCTCTGGCTATAGCCATATTTATTCCATGAGGCATCTTGCTCCATGAGACCTTGAAGCTGTCGGGCCATGTATCGAGGTCTACTGTGCTGGACCTGCTGTTTGTGCTGGCTGGACTGCGTGATGGAGCAGGGGGAATTTCTCAAAGATGAACTCCTTGATATGTCTACAGGTGATGAACTGCTGGTCTCTGTCTGCAAGTCTTCTGAAAACATTACAACAATGTGACACGTTGTTTCAAATATACAAGCAATTATGGTAATTATATTCTATTTTAATAAAATTACATACAAACATTTAATTTCTCAGCTTATTTTATATTTAAGTTCATTTTAAATAAAAGTTAATTAAGTTATACCAAAAAATTAAAGGCACCTTTTCTGACAAACATTTTAATCACTTACATAATTAGGAACATTACCTTCAGTACTCCATGCTTGTAGTAGTTTGCGACACTGAATAGGTCTGAGGAGTTCCTGCAGATCCTCCTCTTTAGTCAGCTTCAAATCTGACTTGCATTCCACCCCTGTGCTCAACAGTTTCTCCAGTAGGCATGATAGGGTTTGTTCTGGCAAGCTTGGTAGTACTGATAAGATTGCCTCTCTTATCTCCTCTGCAGTAGAAGACATGCTTCTACAAAGAAGGGAATGAGTGATGGAGAATAACTATGGATAAATCATATACCTTGTATTCTGGTAATGGGTAATAATCAAGAAGATCTCCTTGCTTCAGGCAAATTAAAGTAGAGGTCTGAGCTGCTACTTCCAGTGAATAGACACCCAAATGAACCAGTTGTAGAGCCTGCCGTCTCTCTACAACAAAATACACTTGAGAATCACAATGCACCAAGATAAGCTTGATTTCTCCAACTAGCAAACCTTCCTCGTCCCTTCCAATGATTACATACATCCCCCTTTTGTACTTTGTGCCTTTTACAGTTATGTCATTAACAGCAATTGTATTGCTGGACACAAAATCAAATGGAGACGCTGCCTTTTTAATCTCATCACTGTAGTCACTGGAATAAAATTCAGTTCCCTTGTCAATCTGAATTACAGGAGGAAACATACTGCCAGCACTTAAGTATGCCTGGAGGAGCTGATGTCTCTCTGCCAGGGTTGCGCATAGGTTTTTAAAATTGTGCAATTTTCAAGCACACTGTTTAAAATAAGTATGCTTGCTTTCGAATCTTAATGTCCACAAACGTATAAGAGGCCCAAACTTAATAATGAGTGCAGGGTAGTGACACAAATAGTGGTGTTTTGGCTTTAGGGGACGCTCTGGAAAGGTGTGAGCTCTGAAATCAATATATTCATCAATGAGAACTTTCAAATAGGCCACCTGATCCGGAGTAATAACAGGTGCACATATGTAACCAACTATTTGTCGCAGAAGCAAAACCAACTGCCATACTGCACTATCTTCTGGATTTTCAATTCTGTCCCCAATTAAGAGAGGTAGTAGTCTCAAAAGACACCAGTTTTGCACAGCATGTCCAGACAACTTTTCACTGCCTGGGCTCATTTCAGGAGGTTTGTCGTTAGCATCAGCACCAAGATATTTAAACTGACTGATGCATCTGTTTAACTCTGCAAAGGTAAAATGCTTTTCCTGAGTTACTAAATGATTAATGTACAGTGCCAAGTCAAATGATACGACACCCTCAAAGAGATCATGACCCAGACATGGAGGTAGACCAGGCTGACACACATGAAAATATCTAAGTTGGTTGAAAACTGAATCAAACTTTATGCCAACTGCACTGTCCTTGTCATTTACTTCTCTATCCTGCAGATTCTCTTGATAGGACTGGACAGTTCTTGTTGTGCCAGTTGACAATGGATGTGACTGAAACATTTCTCGGTCAATGTCACAAAATCGGCAAAAATATGCACTCTTACTAAAATTTTCCAGAAAGCCTCCAATACTGTGAGAGCCTAGATTATCCTCAGCTATGGCACACAAACCACCCCTCAAAACACGGCCATCCTTCAGGATAATACCATTATCCTCTAGCTCCTCAAGATCTTTCAGCAACTGCCTAAAAACTGCTTCTTGTCCAAAATATTTAAAATCTTGTTCTCTGCACAAAAGCACAAGTTGCATGTGATCAGTATTTGATCTATAGTGTGGTAGGATATCACCTAGAGTTAAATAAACAGCAAGCACCTTGTGTTTCTTTTTCCCTGAACCCAGTGGGTTTACTACCTCAAATGAGTCTTGATAGAGTATCAGGGCTAAAGATGTTCCTTCAGTCTGAAACAATTCATTTTGCAATACAGCCTGTCCATCCCAAATATCTTGCAGAACATCAGGGTTTGTTACACGAGAATGCACATTCTCATACTGTTTCCTGACTGAATCAGACTCAAATAAAGAAGTAAGGGTTCTTTTCAAAGGGATATATTGGACAAAACATTCTTTTCCAGATTCATTTAAGCCTAAATATAATGGCGTTGGTTCAACATAGCTGAAGCTGTTTTTGAAGATTGTCTTCCGGCGCTGATCTGTTTGTAAAAGTCTATTCCCAGTCTTAAGAAGATCATCTTTTTGAAGTTCATGGATTACATTTTTTATGGTAATGTCATCAGTTCCAATTAATGTCAATTTCTCACTTAATCTTGCAAATACATGAGACTGTCCAAGGTCGTGGATTTCTTGAAATCCATCAATAACTGCCTGAATTACTGATGCAGGTAACAACAACTTTGCTTGAAGTTTCAAATAAAATAAAGTCAAGTTCTTAAAGAAGAGATCTTCATCCACATTAAGCACACTGACTCAAAGTGCTCAGGTTCATAGTCACTCACAGATGTATCAAGGCTCTGAGTAGGCCTAATAGTTTCACTGGGGTTTACCAGGGCTTTTTCCTGAAGATGTTCAACTGAGCTGTTTTTGTGTGATCTAGATATATGAGAGGCAAACGTGGATTTTATTTTAAATGTTTTCACACATCCTCTGAAAGGACAACCAATTTGTCTGCCCTGTTGTAAATGGCCCTTCAAGTGAGAAATTAAATCTTTCAAATACCCACATTCAAACTGACAACCTTCTGTATAACAAATTAATTTTGAATCTGTTAACTGAAACTGGGAATGTTTACTAACTCTTTGATATTCCTTGTGATCCCTATACAAATGAGATTTAAAAGCAGTGAATTTTTTAAATGAACGTGAACAGTCTGGGATACCACAAGTAAATGTTTGGTTTGGTACATTTTTATGCAACTTCATGTGCTGGGTGAAGGCTAGAAGACTACTAAACTCATTGTTACACAACTTGCAAATGTACATTATTGATTTTAAGCTCAAACCTAAAATGAATAGTCAAACTTCAACAAATCAAACTAGCTTATCACAGTGATCTTTGTTGTAGTGCAGTATGTCCTCATTCCAAGAATGAGGCAAATTCCTTTGGGAGACAAATAAAGGAACTATGACTATGACTATGAGTGATGCCAGATACCTAAACTGTAGAAAAAAACACAACCTGAAAAACTGCATGAATTGCAAAAATGCAGGAAAAACTCTGTGGTGTTAGTTAAAAGGTGGTTATCACCAAATGGATGTCTTACTGCAGTGGTTCCAAACGTTATCAAACCAATAAACTTTTACTCTGCCTAAACTAATGCTAGTTTGAAAATTAAAGATGAATTCTTAGTTACTAGATAGCTAGCTATATTTTCGCAATCTCAAACACCATATGGTCAATCATCGCTTTCTGAGAAAAAAATATAACAAAAAAGATCTTTTGTTTCTCATCTGAAAACTTTATCACGTGGAGCAACGGTTCGGGTCGCCGATCCCTAGTAGCTAGCTTACACCACTTGGTAGGTAGTTAGTCATTTAGCTCCCTGTAGGGCATAGTTATACCAACGAAGGAATAAAAATAGCTAACAGGCTTGCTAACCGTTTCCAACAATCGGTCCTATGTAGGACTGATGAAACTCCGATAATTATACAACGTTGATGGTCTCACTAAGACTGAATTTAACTATAACCGATAACGAAAACAGCTCGCTAATGGATGTGCATTATAATCCCGTTTTTACATAACACTTTTCGTATGAGCTTTCTGCCATAAACGCGTCCCAGTTTGACAGTCAAAATGAACACAGCCATGCTAGGGTGGGTAACTCCTAACTAACGTTACATCTTTAGTGTTTAACATTACATGCATTTGGAAAATAATTTTTACTTACAAAGACTGCTCGTTCTGTTTTCACCAGACTTTTTTCCCCGTGGAAAACAACCGCCTGTTTTTTTACCATTGTTTACTGTTAAATATACAGATGATAGTTGTGGTAATGTGATGGCCCAAGATGCATTGCGTTCTACAGTATTACAACGCAAAATAGTAAAACAGTGCTTTGCTGTAAGATCTTACTGTAAATATTACAGCAATTGGTTACAGTGTAGTTTAGCGTTTGATAATTAATATCCCCCCTTAGATAAAGGTACAGATCCAGGGGTTCACAGGCAAAGGGTTTTACGGTAGACTGGGGCGCTGGTGCTGTCATCCTGTCACTGCTCGAGGTCACTCAAGTTTGTTGACAGTGCAGTGGACGGATGCCATTGTCTCAGGATGCCCCCAAGCCTATGTTACCTTCTGGTTCTGCCTTTTTTTTAGCTAGGCTGTAATAGTTTAACTTAATGCCGGAGTTGCTGCCACACTCCAGAAATGTTTATAATTTCACCTGTCCTGTATATGTCCCCATGCAGCGCTAATTTTCCCTGTTTCATTTCTCCACATGGCTGCCCGCCGGCTTGAGGAATAATGAGATGAGGAGACCAGCGATCCATCCTGGGCCAGCCACCTCCTGCCTAACCGGATGTCTACACCATGATGGACATTATTACATCTTTTTCCTTTTCTTTCTCTTCTTTCTGTATAAATGGTTGTGTTGTCATGGTGACCGGTGTCGGCCAGAGGAGGATGGGTTCCCCCCTGAGTCTTGGTTCCTCTCAAGGTTTCTTCCTCATGCAAAAAACTAGGGAGTTTTTCCTTGCCACTGTCGCCTTTGGCTTGCTCACTGGGGGCTAGGACCCGGCACTTGTAAAGCTGCTTTGTGACAACAACTGTTGTAAAAAGCGCTATATAAATAAAATTTGATTGATTGAAGAACCTAGCACGTTCGTTACATGGATCAAAACCCAGTTCAGGTATGAAATCACATTTATTTGTGTTTATTTGTATATTTCTGTAGCAGTTTGGCATGTCATAATAAACGCATTATTATTAAAGATAGATTTCTGTAATGTTTTTTAGGGCACAGTCTATGGAAACCTCTTGATATGGAGATTGAGGAGAACCAGAAGACAACTAATATTACAGCAGATTCCATAATTGAGGTCCAACGCTACCTGGCTGAAAGTAGCACACCCAGAACACAAGATCCATTACAATATTGGAAAGATAACCACAAAACATATCCACACCTTTATGTACTTGCACTTAGATATTTATGCACACCATCTTCATCTGTACCCTGTGAAAATTTTTTCTAAGGCAGGAGAACTTGTATCTAAGAGGAGAAATCGCCTTGGCGCTAACACTTCAAAAACTTTTGTTCCTCAATAAAAATACATAAATGAATGCATTTTCTTGTCATTTTTTTGTGTTTTATATTATTTTACACTTTCATTAATGAAAATCCTTACATAAGTTGCACATTTTAGCTGAATTTTATTACACAAATTTGCTATATTTTGCAGAGTTGGTTTAGCATTTACACAAGGTTTTAAGCAAATTTTGGAGTCTTCCGGACACAACAAATTAAGCAAATGAAATTATAAAATGATGAGATCATATTTTAAGTAAACGAATGTCGATTAAATACTTCACAAGTTGATGTGTTGTCAGGATGCTTTTCCAACTTATTTTCATTTTGTTTACCTGCAATGATATTATATATATACTGCAGGGGTCACTATTGAGTGACCATCAGTGTCCGTACAGTGTCAACAGTTTGTGTAGTGTGTCGATACACTCCTTGAGGTATCATCTTCCCATCACTAGTTAGGATACTAGAATTTGAAGGGAAACAATGGAGGACTCCAAAATTGATGACCAACTAGGAGAGTAACACCAAGGGGATTATATACACAGAAAACGAGACGGTGAAATGAGACGCAGGTGGGGACAATGAGGGCAGGGGCGTGGCAGACAGAGAGAGAAACCATAGGAACAGGCAAACTAGGCGGGACCAAGGAGGAGGGAGGTGTCGGACGTGACACCTTCTGTTACATTTAGAGAAGATTCCTCAGGTTTTTATCCACAGGCCAACATCACCACCTAATCCATTAATTGCTAATTTAGCTAATCTGCAAATTTTTGGCATTAATTGGAATTACTACATCTGCTAAACTGTAAACATGCTTATAAACTTGTCACTTTGCTCCACAAACTTTTCCAAGTCTCATTGCATTCTTATTTTAATATTTAAAATAAGACTTATATATTTATATATACTGCTCAAAAAAATTAAGGGAACACTAAAATAACAAATCCTAGATCTCAATTAATAAAAATCATTGAAATCCATTTGCACAAGAGCAGTTGAAATTGATTCATAATAAGTGTTGCTTCCTATCTGAACACGAAGTGTGGATGACTTGGAGTTACATTGTGTTGTTTAAGTGTTCCCTTTATTTTTTTGAGCAGTGTATAATAACATATATTTTTGTGACTTTTTCATTGCTATTTAAATCTGTATATATTATCTTAATTACAAACTTACACGGTGATACAGTTTCATCCTTTTGTACACTTGTGTGCTAACTGAATTATATATAGTCTGGTGGCAATATTTGTTTGACATAAATTCTTGATTTATGACATTTACATATTATAGACAGAGGTTTTACGACTGCTAACATGCATTTCCCAATACTGGGGATACATTTTCAACATTTACCTCATACAAATAGCCAAATAGTTAATAGCCTGTTCAAAAGAGCATTTTCTTAACTAAATACCAACTCTGCATTTCACAATGCAAACAATGTTTTCTCTTTATTCACCAACTTTGTTAAAATGCAGCAAACCTGGTTCAGTATCCAATAATTCTTTTAAACACTAGCGTAGATACACATACAAATACACATACAAAAAAGCCACACAAGGGGGAACACACAGGATACAAAACTGAACAGTCTTGTTACGTGTAATTTAAACAGGCTTCAGCAGTTGGCCACATGCTTTCATCCACATCACATCGGATGTTGGCCCTTGCCATGCATGTTGGATAGAAACGCTTGGCATGGCTTATCCACCCCTGGCAGTCTTCAGCTGAAATGTCTCTGCAGCCACGGTCCATTGCATCCAGGATGGACATTTGTTCATGGGGCCAATGATCATACACCTTCCATGCACCTCCAGACTGAAACATGTTCCTGAGTGGGGTTGAGGAAAGGTGAGTTCATTCAAAAATGAAAGGAGGAGGTCACTGTTATAGGGACCAATCTGGCATTTGTGAAGGACCAAACCAACACTTGAGATTGCAGGACAAATGAAATGTGAAATGTGAAATTTGCTCCTCTCTGACCCGGTACATTACTTTGCTGCATTTTATTTCAATTATTTATATGTGCAAAATATGTGTATTGCAGTAATAGCTTTTTACCTGCCTTTGTTTTTGCAGAACTTTGCATTTTATATGATATTTAATGTTTTGAACCTTAGGTTTTCATTTTTGACATGCTGTGTGCAAGCATTTGTAAATAAGACAAGAATGATTCAGAATTTTGTTATTGGGTAACCTTGTGTGTATATAAAACGTAAGCAATGTAGTAACATTTTAAATGACTGCATTTTGTACAAAAACAACATGAATTGTACTAACTGTATAGCTTACTGAAGACTGATGGTTTTACTGTGTTTAATGTTTTGAAAATGTGACTACAGATGTGACTATGGATAAAAGGATGTTAGCAGTCGTAAAAAACTGTAAATAGTCGCAAGACAGAAAATACCAGATCTAATGCTAAATCTCGCAGACTACCCCATTACACTTGGCTCAGTAGCCAAAAATCTCAATGTCATACTCAACTCTGACCTATAATTTGATAAATACATAGATAATACTATTAGGATAGCTTTTCTACCTCTCCGTTTTATTAACAAGCTAAGAATTGCATTATCACAGCAAGATGCAGAAACATTGGTACATGCCTTTGTTAGCTCCAGATTAGAATACTGTAACTCATTACAGTCAAGATGCTCATATAGGAATATAAATAAACTTCAAATTGTTCAAAATGCCACAGCCAGAGTTCTGACTAGAACTAGAAAATTCAATCATATCAGGCCAGTCCCATCTATCCTGCATTGGCTTCCAGTTAAATTCTGTATTGATTTTAGAATTCTTCTTCGGACTTATAAAGCACTGCACGGGCTTGCCCCTGATTACCTCCAGGAACTTATCTCCTATTATGAACTCCCACATCCACTAAGATCACAGGGTAATTAATGTGCCACCTTAAATAAAGGTACAGATCCAGGAGTTCATGGGCTAAGGGTCATATGATAACCTGTCGTCCTGTCACTGCACGTGGTCACTCATGTTTGTTAACAGTGTAGTGGATGGATGCCAATGTCTCAGAATGCTCCCATGTCTGTGCTACCTTCTGGTTCTGCCTTTTTTGCTAGGCTGTAATAATTTAATGCCGGAGTTGCTGCCACACTCCAGAAATGTTTGAATTTCTTCTGTCTGGCATGATTCCATGCAGAACTCATTGCCCTCTTTCCTTTTTCCAAATGGCTGCCCGCCTAACAGAAATACTGAGATGAGGAGAGACGAGCCTTTCCTAAGATCCACCCTGGCCTAGCCACCTCCTGCCTAACCAGCTATGATGAAGTATCATCCCAATGCCCTGGACTCTCTCACTACCCCAAACTCTCCCCTGCTATGGCTGTATCTCCATGGACCTGGACTATTATCAACCATCAAGAAGTTTAAGAATAGAAATTACATTGAGAACTTGTGTATATAAATACAAATAAAGTTGAGAATTATTAATACTTCCCATTTTTTCTTTGCTTATGTATCTCTCTAATTGTTGTTATGGTGACCGGTGTCAGCCAGAGGAGGATGGGTTCCTCCCCAGAGTGTGTACTGATTTTAGTTAGAGATACTGGCATCCCTTTTTAAAATGTGTTAAAAGCCTTAAAATATATTTTTTTTATTGTAGAAGCATAATCTCAAGTGAAAAAATAATTAAGAAAAAAAAATCATGACTAAGAAATAATTATTTCCCATAAAATAACCTGTTCCACAAGAACTGGCTTTTTTCTATATTTTTTCAGTGAGATTATGCTTCTGCAATAAAATATTAAATTATTTTAAGGCTTTTTGCACATTTTAATTATGGGTGCCAATAATTATGGAGGGCATTGTGTGTCTGACTAAAATCAGTACATTACCATTATATATATATATATATATTTTTTTTTTGAATTGTCTTTTTACATATGCTAAATGTCTGATGGTCACATTTTAACAAAATACATTTACAAATATCTTTATTGTACAAGACAATAAAAAAGCTGAGGTGGTCAAGGTCACAGTTGTGAGGTACTACACACGCGTACACACACACACACACACACACACACACACACACACACACACACACACACACACACACTTTTGCCTCTAAGGTGATGCCTTAGCAGCATGTAATGCAATTTCCTAAAACACAACTTTAAGCTCTTTTATAACATGGGACCATTCATTCAGACATTTTACAATTTGAAGTAAATGGGGAAAAATCTGTACAACAACCAATGTGAAAATTTCTCCAGACTTTGGAATTATTCTGTCAGTTCACTGGATTGTCTGTCTTAAGAAATTAGACTCAAAACAACAATGTGTGAAACAATGTTCTAAACAAAACTAAATATGCTTTGTATTCCTATCACAACTTGTCTACAAGCTTTCTTGTTTCTCCGCTGTGGATTTAGCACAGTACATCATCAGTCTACCATAAAGATAGTTCTGACAGTGAGTTCCAATCATATTATTTTGAACCTACTTTCAGCATCACCCTATAGAAAAAAGGCATAAGAAAATGTACACTATTTACCAAAATGTCCTCATAAAAAAAGTGACTGGAGGCATGTAGTATTGACACCTCACTAGTCAATGTGTGGAAGCCTTATTTGGAGGTGGGGTTGCCATGGGGAGGGGCCTGTTGCTGCTGTTGCTGCTGCTGCTCAGCGAGAGCTTGCTGAAGGCGCGTGCGCTTGCGCGAGTAGTGCTGCCAGTGCAGGATCTGCTGCTCGTCGATGAATTTGGCACACTGAGCATTCACCAGCTCCTTCCGGAAGTGCTCATACTGCAAAAGTTCCAACATGTGCAAGCAATGTGGATATCTGGGGTGGGGGAAAAAAGAAGGAAAACATTTGGGTTTCGAATAGTGGTGGGCCGTTAACGGCGTTCGTTAATTTGATACTCTTATCGGGCGATATAAAAATTATCGCCATTAATCTATTTTTAAAGTTGGGTTGGGAACTGGGTCAAAATGGGTAAGCAAACTATGATGACTTTCAACTTGATAGTTTAGCTCAGCTGTATTCCGAACCAAATTGCACAGTAGGGGCGAGAACGAGTTTTTTAAACTTGTGAATTACAAATCGTTCGTGTGTTTACATGGATGCAGCCACGAAGTCGCCAGGTTTGCTTCATGGAAAATTCATTTTTAGGAACGTAAAGTGTTACCGGAGCGGAGCTCGGAGCGGTCGTTTTCTGCATGGTCCTAGCGCTAGATTCGTCGCTATTTAAATATTTCTTTTTAACCGTTAAAACTGCAGAAGACCAAACCCGGCTTTTGAAAAAGTGCCCCCCCCAAATTACGTCCATGAGGTTAAATGTACTAAATGTTGGCTTACATTTCAAATATCATGTTTAACTGAATAAACCGTTGAACACGAGTAGCCTACATTTTATTGAGCATGTTTTTTTTTTCTTCAAGTATCAAAGTAGAACAGCTTCCTCAAGCAGATGCATTTTGGAAACAGGAGATGAGCCCCTGGTCTAATGCACCCTCTGTATTAAGAAACCCCATCACAAAAACTGACTTTTAGTCATTACTTGGGTAGCACGCATATGAGCCATTTTAATATAGATTAATTTCAAGATTTCAGTGAGATTCATCAAGATTAAAAAAAATAATCTATGCCCACCCCTAGTTTCGAAACATCACAAACAACAGTAACTTGCAATTTCCACCTGCATGGGAGTAGTAGTTTTTTTTTTTATGAATGGAACTGAATGATAAGATTTTGTTTTAATGATTTTCTGATTTTTAAAAAGCTTAGTGAAAAATAATGTGTCATAAAACAACAATGAGGTAAAATACACGGCACTTACTTTAGGAATTTGGCATATTCTGGTTCTTTCCAATAAAGCAAATACTTCAGGTAATTCACAAAAGGTTTTTCTCTCAGGTAGCCTCTTTGAGCTAAAACTAGAAAGCAAAACAAACGTAAAAGGTCAAAAGGTATCTACCAATTTTTGTATCCTGCAATAAATGCAATTATTTGCACAAGCTTATTAAAGATTCAGGCTTCAATCGTTCATTTTAACGTTAGGAGAGATGCTCACTTAACTTATTTACGCCAACAAATATTAACCAAGAACATTAAAAAATGGCTAAATCGACATCTTTGAGTTTATAGAATAACAAACAATGGGTCCTGTGGGAGTATTTAAGATCTGAAGGGAAAAAAATAACTTGAAGCTATTTCACACTTGTGCTTACATTTGCTTACATTAATTCAGCCAAATCAATGTAGGTAACTAGGTATGTCCAGTTTTCTTAGATCATGTGAACATCCCAAAACACTCGATGGAAAATCCGAAAATACAGAAAGGTCTGGGTGCTCCCCGTGCACAGTGAAAACTGCGACTTGACGAGAGTTATAGTTTGTATCTTAGTCTGCTACATCACTATTAACTTAGGTTAGCTGACTACTAAAGTGACTAACGTTAGTGTGTAGCAGCTAGGTGAACAATCAAGTAAACAAGTATTTTAACTTACAGTTAAGGTAATTTGGGTTGGCCAAGCATTGGACAAACTCCAACTCCGACTGGAACCGGTTCCTCGATTGCTCTTCTGCACAGGTAAAGATGAGTTTTAGTAAACAACGATACGACTATCGACTAACTATTAGACACTAGATCTTAGCTAGTTAGCCGTTTTCGCTAGCTAGCTTTGTGTGTGTCCAAATATAGTTAAATGTGAAGCGTTGGGTTGTTGTTAGTAAGAGCTAGCTAGTTAGCTACTCACGGAAAAGCTTTATTTGTCGTTACAAACCTGTTTCCATAACACCAGCCTTTGCACACGACCGAATACAGGACCGGTAATTTCAACAAACCATGTAATCGTGCAATATAATACTAAAATTATGTTGAATTTATTAAAGTAGCGCTAGGTTCTTCATTGAAACTTCAGCGCTTCCCGTTCTCTAGGCCATATTTGTCATCAAGCTGTTCTCAGTGACGTACATAATGACTTTTTACGACAGTCGAGCGTGTCGCTATGTCGGAAATTTTGACTGCGCATGCGCGGAATTGTACGTCATTTCCGATAAGTCTTACGGCTGCTGCTGCACGAATACGGCATACCCAATTTGGACTACGCATGGGCGTCAAACTAGACACTTGAATTATAATATTTTACAATAAAAACGCGTGAAAACCAATGCTATGATAAATGCTTATATGTGCATTCGTTATAATTATTAACGTAGTTTTAAAAATATTTTTTAAAGTTTTAAATATATATTTTTAAGTACTTATAAAATCAGCATTCCAAATAATTTTGTAATAATTTTGTTGCTTTAACCCAGGGGTCGGCAACCTATATGGGGTCAAAAAAGGGTCATAAAGATTTTGCATTTGTAAAACAATAGTCACAAATGTACTGAAACTTGCAACTGCGTTTAAACAACTACATGCATGTAAAATCCATCTCCACAAATGAACTGGAATGTGCAAATGTGGAAAAATATTTCAAATGTATAAAAATATATATTTTTTTAATTTGTAGAAAGAAATTGCATTTGTAAATCCAATGTTGTGAATGTGTGAATCATATGGAATTTGTGAGGTTGTAAATGTAACAGTGAGCGTTTTTCAGTGTGGAGGTAAAAATTCTCGCATTCACCTTCTCTGCTGCAGTTGCGAATCTCTTGCTGCAGTTGCGAATTTTGACCCTGTTTTGACACCTAATTTATGGGACCAATAGGAAAGCTTTAGCTGGACCAATCAGATTGCGAGGTTGTTTAACCAATCATAACACTGATTTGGTGCTGTCACTCAACTTCGGCGCGCTGTTGGAACACGCCTCCCAATCTTTGTTATGGCGCTTCCAGGCACAGACACAATGGAGAGTCAGGTAAGGAGCAATGCTAGATCATGTTTCTTTAGCAAAACGTTCGTTTTAAAGAAGAAAACAGACAGGCTCTGGGCAGTAGTTTTATTTATACTACTGACTGTGGTGCTAGCTTTGGATAACTGTAGCCAATTAATTAACCATCGTTAGCTAGCTAGATAAACAGCCTGCAGCAGCAGAGTATTTGAACATAGCAAGAGAAGTGCATCCCGTTTGTTTTGCTCCATAATTTCCCCCCGTTTTTATATAAATGCAGCACAATTATCTTGTGTAATGGCAGACAGACTGTATCTTTTGATTCCTTTTGGTTCTGCAGCCTAGCTAACTAGCTAGTTATCTAGGCATTTGCTGATCTTCGGTCAGCTTATGAAGTAGAAAAAAACACCGTAGGACACTAGTTAGCCAGTATATCAGAACACACAATAATTGTACAGTACCTCTTGCTTTACTAGTAGTTTTTAATTGTGTCAGTCTTCAACATTCAACATTGCTCTAATTAGCTGTCATTTATTTATTTTTTTGTAATACTATCTAGTGAGTTTTTTTGCTTAAAACTGTTCATGATTCCATTCCATAAGTGCAGGCAGTGATCTTTTTCACATTAATTTTAAAAATCATCACAGCACAAGTGCAGTAATGCAGTACTCAGTAAGTTACCACTAGGAATGGTTGTACTAAAGTGCTCATATTTGCCAGGTAGAGGGATCAGCAGCCTGTTTGGGGCTGATGAAATTGTGCCTTCACAATGTGCTGTGTACCCTATGATTTTTATACCAGTTACCACTGTTATTTACAATTAGTTTTGTTTTTTATGTGTCTGATTAATTTGAGTTAAAACACAGTACACTACATTTAATTTAGCCATGGATGTTTAAGCTGAAGGATGTTTTAATAGACAAATATCATGATCTCATTCCCAGGTGATGATTGGAAGCGAAATCTTGCAAAGACTACAGGCGAGGTTGGAGCACACCCTTCAGAGGCAACCTCTGTATCTGAGAATACAGTACCTTTGTTGATGCTGGTGTTACAATTACCCCTGCACTCTCTCCTGGCAGAATAGAAAGGCTTTGGCAGGACGTGTGGAACAGTGTGACCAGTATCTACTATGATTTACTCCATTTTCTCAAAGAGGAAGATGTCCTGGACTTGGCCTACAGTGTACATCTCTTCTGTGTCCAGTATGTTTTCATACCACAAATCCAGGACGACCTAGATGCAGGATGACCATTCACTATTGGTCTAATCCAAAGTCCTGATGACTATCCTGACTCTGTTGAGGTTTGTGGATTTTCTCCATTGTTGGTGATTTTATCATAGTAAAATTATTTTAAGTAAACACTTTCTTAAATGTGTCTATAGTTAAATCCAAATGTTTTCATTTCAGGATTTCAACTACTTGCATTTCGAAGTCACAGATGTGGATCAAATAGGAATTCAGGTTCCTGCACTGGTGTGTCCTTTGCCCAACAAACACTTAGAAATGCTCAGAGAGTGATTTGATCCTGTTGCTCATTCAGCATGCTTTGGGGAGGATATTTACAGGGCACTGGTACAGTATGTTGAAGGTGTGATTGAATCAAGTTGTTAGTCCCTTGCATTAACATGCTTGCAGCCCATTTTATGATGTGTTTAAGTTTATTTTTAACATTTCTTTACACACTTGATCACAATTGATGGGTGATATTTGATCTTTAACTGAAGCAGCTGTTTTGAACAAGAGAAAATGAATAGAAAATAAAATGTGCATTTGAAACAACGCATAATGTCTATTCATTCAATAAAACTATTTAAAAAATGATCATTTTACTGCAACAATGTTCTTTTGAACAGCTGTTAACGTAACAACCGAAACATTGTAGGGCAGGAGAATACACTGTTCACCTATGTGTAACTAGCTCTGTGAACAAACATATAACTGGCAAAATAAACACAAGGCTGTAGATAAAATCTTCAAAATAGGTTAATCCAAGCCAAAGCATGTGTCACAGGTTGCTATACATGAATTTAAATCTCAACTGAAGTCTTTAAAGTTAGTGTAGTGGCCTGGTAGGCGGAGGGACTTGAAACATGTAGATGCCTTCGGGAGACTGCCCTGAACTATCAGAAGATGGGACCTTCCATCCGGTCCAAAACTGGACAAGGCCCTTCAGTGATGATTGAGAAGCTGCAAAAAAAAGAAGCAGTGCAGTGTTCCTTTAATAATTAAGGAATAGTAATGAAGCTAATTAGAAAAAAAAAGTGTTGCATCATGCACCTATATTGATTTTACGCACGGATATTTTTAAACAGTTTTTTAAACAACTTGCTTCATATATATTGGTGGCTTTTTTGTTTTATCACCTGTTGCGATAAACTCGTGAAGTTTCAACTGGGTAGTCTTCATCCTCCTCATCCGTATTTTCCAGGGGCCACAATATCTGGTTAAGGACCATCTATTTGAGACACAGCACAAATATTTAATGTGGGGTGGGAATAGAGGATTTCACATCATATAAATAATAAATAAATATGAAACACTCGACACAAACCCTATGATTTAATCTTTCAAAAAAAAAACACTTGTGAATTTATAGCCTAATCATAGTATTTGTGTCAAGTGTTTCATATTGTTACCATAGGTACAATTTAAGGTACTGTTATTTGTCACTCATACAGACAAAAATATTTCTCACATGAGGCTTGATTTCAACGTCTCTCTCACGGGAGAACATAAGAGGAATTACATCCTTCCTTTCTGTAAGTAACTGCCAAACGCAGGTCTCCTTCAGGCCCCGTCTGAAAAGCTTAATCTGTTTTTCTGTTCTTCCCAGGACCTGAGAGGGGAGGAGGGGAGGGGACAGAATTCAGCTTAGCATGAAATATCATGATATTATTGTATTGAATATATAGAGATTTAATTACCGTTCCATATCACGCTGAACACTGGTTGTGGACGCAGGACAATGTGGAGTACTTGGACCCTGCACTCCTGAGTGGGCATTTGACACCAGACAAAACTCTGCACTGCTCTCTCAATTATGGAGTTCTGTTCATGTGTACCAAAAACACAATAATAAACTAACTAGCAATGCCAATATTACAACACTTAAGTTGTAATATTTTTAAGTTAAAAGCACATTTCAAATGATTGCAGGGGATCATACTGTAAATGAGTAATTTCATACATTTTCTGAATTTCCTGAAGTCAGTTAATTAAAAGTTATGTTGATCATGCTAACTACTAGTAAAGCAAGAGGTACTGTACAATTATTGTGTGTTCTGATATACTGGCTAACTAGTGTCCTACGGTGTTTTTTTCTACTTCATAAGCTGACCGAAGATCAGCAAATGCCTAGATAACTAGCTAGTTAGCTAGGCTGCAGAACCAAAAGGAATCAAAAGATACAGTCTGTCTGCCATTACACAATAATTGTGCTGCATTTATATAAAAACGGGGGGAAATTATGGAGCAAAACAAATGGGATGCACTTCTCTTGCTATGTTCAAATACTCTGCTGCTGCAGGCTGTTTATCTAGCTAGCTAACGATGGTTAATTAATTGGCTACAGTTATCCAAAGCTAGCACCACAGTCAGTAGTATAAATAAAACTACTGCCCAGAGCCTGTCTGTTTTCTTCTTTAAAATGAACTTTTTGCTAAAGAAACATGATCTAGCATTGCTCCTTACCTGACTCTCCATTGTGTCTGTGCCTGGAAGCGACATAACAAAGATTGGGAGGCGTGTTCCAACAGCGCGCCGAAGTTGAGTGACAGCACCAAATCAGTGTTATGATTGGTTAAACAACCTCGCAATCTGATTGGTCCAGCTAAAGCTTTCCTATTGGTCCCATAATTAGGTGTCAAAACGGTCAAAATTCGCAACTGCAGCAAGAGATTCGCAACTGCAGCAGAGAAGGTGAATGCGAGAATTTTTACCTCCACACTGAAAAACGCTCACTGTCACATTTACAACCTCACAAATTCCATATGATTCACACATTCACAACGTTGGATTTACAAATGCAATTTCTTTCTACAAATTAAAAATATATATATTTTTATATATTTGAAATATTTTTCCACATTTGTACATTCCAGTTCATTTGTGGAGATGGATTTTACATGCATGTAGTTGTTTAAACGCAGTTGCAAGTTTCAGTACATTTGTGACTATTGTTTTACAAATGCAAAATCTTTATGACCCTTTTTTGACCCCATAAACCTATGGCACGCGTGCCACCGTTGGCACGCCGAGGCATAATCACTGGCACGCAGCACGCTGGACCAGCATCAGCAAAAAAATGATACATTAATATAAATTATTATATTAATGGATTATACTTTCGCGAGTGACCGTAGCGCGCGACTCCGCACGCACACCTCGCGCGAACGGCGGAGGCGTTTATACTTGGCGATCGATCGCGATATAATGCTTAATTTGTGTCCATTTACACCTCCCCTCCGCTAACAATTTACACTCGCCACACAACCCCCCCCCCTCCCCTGCTTTAACCCATTGAGAACGTGCTTCTCAATAATTTGACATTATTTCTAGATTAAATACCATAAATCATAACCTATACTACCCAAAGCTACAGAAATGTTGCATATTTAGCTTTGTTTATTCATGCTTACTAAGTTTGTTTGTTTATTTGGTTTCATTTAACATCACTATTAATGGCCACTAATTTAACCTAAAGCATGTCCTAAACATCTATACTAAAAAAGTATAATCTGTATCAGGAGGAGTGTTTGGTCACTAGGGAAAAATACAACAAAAACAGACAGTACCTTATTAACATTTAGATATTGTGTGTGTGTGTGTGTGTGTGTGTGTGTGTGTGTGTGTGTGTGTGTGTGTGTGTGTGTGTGTGTGTGGTTTAAAAGCTCATTCAGGATTCAAAAGTGTTTATTGTCACAGAAGTCCATCATATGTAATACACTGCTCAAAAAAATAAAGAGAACACTTAAACAACACAATATAACTCCAAGTCAACCACACTTCTGTGAAACCAACCTGTTCAGTTAGGAAGCAACACTGATTGTGAATCAATTTCAACTGCTGTTATGCAAATGGAATAGACAACAGGTAGAAATGAGAGGCAATTAGCAAGACCCCCCCTATAAAGGAGTGGTTCTGCAGGTGGGGACCACAGACCACTTCTCAGTACCTATGCTTTTGGTCACTTTTGAATGTTGGTGGTCCTTTCACACTCGTGGTAGCATGAGACGGCCTCTACAACCCACACAAGTGGCTCAGGTAGTGTAGCTCATCCAGGATGGCACATCAATGCGAGCTGTGGCAAGAAGGTTTGCTCTGTCTGTCAGCGTAGTGTCCAGAGGCTGGAGGCGCTACCAGGAGACAGGCCAGTACACCAGGAGACGTGGGGGAGGCCGTAGGAGGGCCTCCTTTGTGCAAGAAGGAACAGGAGGAGCACTGCCAGAGCCCTGCAAAATGACCTCCAGCAGGCCACAAATGTGCATGTGTCTGCACAAACAGTTAGAAACCGACTCCATGAGGATGGTATGAGGGCCTGACGTCCACAGATGGGGGTTGTGCTCACAGCCCAACACCGTGCAGGACGCTTGGCATTTGCCAGAGAACACCAGGATTGGCAAATTCGCCACTGGCGCCTTGTGCTCTTCACAGATGAAAGCAGGTTCACACTGAGCACATGTGACAGACGTGACAGTCTGGAGACGCCGTGGAGAGCGATCTGCTGCCTGCAACATCCTTCAGCATGACCGGTTTGTCAGTGGGTCAGTAATGGTGTGGAGTGGCATTTCTTTGGAGGGATGCACAGCCCTCCATGTGCTCACCAGAGGTAGCCTGAGTGCCATTAGGTACCGAGATGAGATCCTCAGACCCCTTGTGAGACCATGTGCTGGTGCGGTTGGCCCTGGGTTCCTCCTAATGCAGGACAATGCTAGACCTCATGTGGCTGGAGTGTGTCAGCAGTTCCTGCAAGATGAAGGCATTGAAGCTATGGACTGGCCCGCCCGTTCCCCAGACCTGACCTGAATGAATGTGTTGCACCACAGACTGTCCAGGAGTGGGCGGATGCTTTAATCCAGGTCTGGGAGGAGATCCCTCAGGAGACCATCCGCCACCTCATCAGAAGCATGCCCAGGCGTTGTAGGGAGGTCATACAGGCACGTGGAGGCCACACACAATACTGAGCCTCATTTTGACTTGTTTTAAGGACATTACATCAAAGTTGGATCAGCCTGTAGTGTGTTTTTCCACTTTAATTTTGTGTGTGGCTCCAAATCCAGGCCTCCATTGGTTAATAAATTTGATTTCCATTGATGATTTTTGTGTGATTTTGTTGTCAGCACATTCAACTTTGTACAGAACAAAGTATTCAATGAGAATATTTCATTCATTCAGATCTAGGATGTGTTATTTGAGTGTTCCCTTTATTTTATTGAGCAGTGTACAACCAGCCACAAAACAGAAGAAAGTTTTAGGCTGCCTTGTTTAATCTATTAACTTGTATAACAATACATGTGTAACTGCAATGTGTTTTGGAGAAAAAAATTGGCATTTATGTTGGTGTGACGGGCAGGGTGAGCGAAATAAAATGGAAGCGATCATGCCAAGTCTCAGGGAAAAAGTATGGTTTAATGAAGAAAGTGTGCAAACCAAAAACCCGTGACTTGGATCCAAATTAAGGATATAATAACCAGCGGTCAACTGGTACAAAGACAAGACATATATAGACGAACAAACGACCCCCAGGTGGGACGAATCACGGGCTCCGCCCACCTGAGGGACGCACACAACGCAACGATTACAGGACAGCTGCCGCTGTAGACGGGGGCGACCAGTAGGGGGCCTGCCGTACCGTGACAGTGGGGTTAAAAAAAAAAAAAAAAAAAAAAAAAAAAAGAAGCCACGACTTTATAATAAAACACAAAAACAAAAAAGCTTTTTGAAAACAACAACAAAATACAACTACAAAAACATTGAATTAACCTTAAGGCCCATTAGATCAGCACAATTACAAAGAAACGTTTCCATGTCCTCCTGGAGTTCAAAAGTAAAGGTAAATGGATCCCTTGACTCCTCACATCCATTCTCAAGCTCACTCAAAGCCTCAAGAGCATTCTGTTGATCCTCAGCACTCATTTTCATCACAGCAGGCTCAGTCACCTTCCCAGCAAAGAGTTCTGTGTGGCTGTGAATCCAACACAAAGCTCTTTTGAGGTCCCTCATGATGCGTTGTTGCTATATGAAATAAAGAAAATCCCCAAAAGCAATACGTTAAAAAGAATATTTGGTAGGTGACTTTTATATACTTTTATATTCAATATGTCAAATAAAACATAACTTACATTGCTGTTATTTTTTGCAGTGCTGTCACTTTCAGCTAGTCCATCTGACTGAAGTGGACCAACAGTGGACCTTGGCACCCTGAAGAGAGGCTCCAAGTTCCCCTTTAGTAAAAGAGGGGCTTCTTCTGCCCAGTAGGCAAACCTCTGTCCATGTCTTGGAGTAAAATTAACATCATTTTTGTAGAGGCGCTTCGTTTCTTTCACCAGTTTCTTGTGCCACCTTTGCCTCTGAGTAACAACCAGTATTGAAAGACGCGAGTGAGATAGAATCCTCTTTAAATGTTTACTTATAAACATCAGACATTACATTGAACTCAACATGACTCGGTCCAAAAACTGTGTTGCTTCCAAAAACTCCAACTGACGTCTGTCCGTCCTAACTTAAGCAGGAAACAAAAAGGGTTACTGACGGAAGCTGAAAGTACAGAAATTTCTTCAAACTTATACATTACTAATTTCTGTTTTCATTTTAGAGAATGCAACAATTATGGATTATTATTATTAATTATCTTCATCATATTTTAACCTCTTTAACTAAATTATTTTATACAATAAATTAACCCTTAACTGGCTCTTACATTACCCGGCCCCTAATTGGTTAGGCAGGAGGACTAAGCTATTACAAACTTAAACATTAAGAGCCTACTACCTATACTTCAAATGTTCATGAAGACCAACTTGTCTTCCTTTGTTAGTCGTCTACATCACTTCTTTCAACAGACACAGTTTATTTACAGGCCTTTCCAAAGTGTTGGTCCTTGTCTTCAATTTCACTCTCCGCACCATTCCACTGGAGTCTGGCATTGTTTCAACTACCTTCCCCATGACCCAGGAGTTGCGAGGGGAAGAACTATCCACTAATAGCACGACATCTCCCATCATGAAGTTTCTTCTAGGTTTCAGCCATTTCTGGCGCTCCTGAAGAAGGGGTAGGTATTCTCGTGTCCATCTAGACCAGAATAAATCTGCAAGATATTGGACTTGCTTCCATCTTCTTCTTGCATACATGTCATCTTTGCAGAAGGTGCCTGGAGGCATGATTGGCTGGGACTTCAGAAGCAATAAGTGATTGGGGGTTAAAGGCTCGATGTCGTTTGCGGAGAAACTGACCCGCGCATGCGCAACTCCGCTCCGGTTCAGCTACTCAGCACAGCGGTGAGAATGGCAGAAAGTGCATCAGACTTAATAAATTTTTTTACAAAAAAAAAGCTAAACTAAAATCAGCGGCGAAAATGACGTAATCGCGGTGGCGATCGCGAGGTCGTGCACCTCTCGAATTTTGTAACTTTGCGCGCGCCGCGTCTCAGCGCAATGAACAAAGTCATGTTTGCAGGGTTCATACACCTTTATAAGGTGGAATTAAAGTACTTGTACGTAACTTTAAAGGTCCGTTTCAATATTTCCCAGCACCTTAAACTTAATTAAGTTAAATATTTATACATATACTCAAAATAATTCGCTTTTTCATCACATTATTTAATGGTTGTTTATTTTCAAAACGCCCAATCTTAACGTCTTCACGTTCTCTCACGTTTCGTCCTGGAATTACAAGAGCCTCGTATTTGTTAACGTAATAAAGAACTGTGCGGAGTCGCGTGCTACGGTCACTAGTGAAAGTATAAACCTAGTTTTTTAAGGTCCTTGCTTTCACTGGATGTGAAAGACGCCATTAATTTACATGCGTTCATTTTCAAATTCTAACGTGCCTGTTTTTGATATGTTAAAACCAGACTCAGTGTGAAAGCCTTAAAATAGAAATCTCTATTGTGAGGATCATGTCAGAAATGAATCCTCTCTTTCTGCAGTATCTGGTTATATTCTAACTTGGCAGTACAACGGACGTTTACAACAGTTGTTGATCAGACAGTGACCCCGGCTGAGTTGATCAGATATTAAATAATTAAAACTTAAATAATTGTACTGAAATCCATGATTTAGGTTTCTTTAATTTTGCAGTATTTATATAAACATGTGTACAGCTTATTTTTTAAAGGACACATTTTGTATACAATAGTTCCAGGTTTCTACAATAAATAGTTAATTGAACAAAAAAAACTTGTTGTAATTTCTTTTAATAATATACAAACTAACTGTGATACCGTGATAACCGTGATACCGCGGTATTTTCTGAGACGGTTATCATACCGTGAAAATCTCATACCGTTGCAACCCTAGTTTGAAATAACAGCCACTTGGCTACATATTTGTGTGGGCAGGACATTTTTGCCTTGACACACGGACAGTGCCAGCTGTTTGCTTTTGCATCATAGCATACCATCACTCTCCCTAACCGACTATAGTAGGACTGTTTTTTTTCAAACACAGAAACATAGTGCTTTGTAGATGAGCCCATGTTCACAGATACGGCCAAAGGAGCTTGTTCCTGGGCTGCCTCTTTCTTCTTCTGAAGGCACTGAAGTTTTTTGGCTTCACCAAACCACTTGGCGGAAACCATTTCTGTTAAGATCTCATCTTTCAAGTTTTCCATGGTTTCCTGCAAGCAGCAGTAGTCTAGTGATCTCTGATGGCAACAGCGAAATGTTTTACACCCACTCCTAACAGCCACCTCAATATTAACATTGCACTCATCAACTTCACAAGCATTCTGAAGATCTGAACCCCACAATTTCTGTGCAACATGGATTGGAACTGGAGGCCCGTGGAAGGTTTTTGTAACAGCAAAGATTCCTCTCTCAGGGTCAATGCACTGACTTCGTAGACAAGTATCTGCAGTTATGTCTTTAACCATTGTCCCATGTTTCCTTTTCAGATGCTTTTTGAAATTCTGGGAATACAATGAGATGTTACAATGGGGACACTGAATTTTGTTTCTGATACTTTGACTCTTCAGAATCGGTTGAGTATTTTTTGATGGGAGAAACATTAACTGCTTACTGGGATCTACATGTAAATCTGTAGGGATTTCTTTGGCTGTTGCAGATGCAGGTGGAGGGACAAATGGTCTTCTTGGTTCCCCAGGTGGAGAGGTAAAAGGACTTTTTAATGTCCAGGGTAGGGGAGCAGAGGGGCTTCTCTGTGTCCCAGGTAGAGGGGCAGAAGGGCCTATTGGAGTGCCAGGTAGAGGGGCAGAAGGGCCTATTGGAGTGACGGGTAGAGGGGCAGAAGGGCCTATTGGAGTGCCAGGTAGAGGGGCAGAAGGGCCTATTGGAGTGCCAGGTAGAGGGGCAGAAGGGCCTATTGGAGTGACGGGTAGAGGGGCAGAAGGGCCTATTGGAGTGCCAGGTAGAGGGGCAGAAGGGCCTATTGGAGTGCCAGGTAGAGGGGCAGAAGGGCCTATTGGAGTGCCAGGTAGAGGGGCAGAAGGGCCTATTGGAGTGCCAGGTAGAGGGGCAGAAGAGCCTATTGGAGTGCCGGGTAGAGGGGCACAAGTGCTTCCTGGTGTCTCAGGTGGAGAGACCTGTTCCTCAGATGAAATTTTAGACATCTTGACATAACATGGACTACATGATGTAAGATGTTTCATGTAGCAAATCTTTCTAATAATTGTTTGTCCACAACAATAACAATGAAAGTGTGGACTTTTTCGACATGTCAGGTGACATTTGTATATTGTGAACTCTGGGGGCGGAAAAAGAAAGTAATCTATGTGAGAAATACAGCTAAACAAATCAGTTCCTCATAAAGAGTAGATATACAAAACATAACTAATTCACTAATTCACTACTTAAAAACACAATACTAATAAATGCCTACATTTTAACATTTATATTAATTATTAATTTACATATGTTCAGGCCAAAACCAACACAAAGTAATTTATTCACTACCTCCATGGTAAACACATCGACCCTTGTGAGACTCAATGTGCCGCGTAGCAGTAATGCAATCAGAAGGTTTAAAAACCTTAGACGCACAAAGTGGACAGTGATATAGTGAACATATACTGCACTGCCCATCCAACACAAGTTTTTCAGTGGTTTTTGTAATACTCGCGTGACTCTGTAGATAACAAGAAGAAAACAGGCATGCTCACATCGACATTAACCTAAACCGCTCATACGTTTAACATGTAAACGAACAAGGCTAACATTATCATTTCATCTTAGCGAAGACCGCAACGTGGCTTGTACAATATTATTAACTAAACGCAACAATTACTGTATGTGACAAAAACAAAGACATTCACAGCAATGAAAAATACATTAAACTTTTGAGACATTTGTTTTACTTACGACCATCTTGTCCGGCAAGCAAATGACTTGCAAACAACTCTCTTGCAAACAACTGTCTTGCAAACAACTGTCTTGTCCGCTGCCACAAGTCGTACCGCAAAAACCTCCAAATCTGAAAAAACCTCCAAATCTCAATATGACCAATAACAACGGATCTAAGAGAAGGCCACGCCCATTTGGAGTTAAGGTCGGCCTGTTTGGAGTTTAGTCCCTCCTATTTGGAGCTGATCCAGCCTGCAGGAATACGTACTTGAACTTCGGCGCGCTGTTGGAACACGCCTCCCAATCTTTGTTATGTCGCTTCCAGGCACAGACACAATGGAGAGTCAGGTAAGGAGCAATGCTAGATCATGTTTCTTTAGCAAAAAGTTCGTTTTAAAGAAGAAAACAGACAGGCTCTGGGCAGTAGTTTTATTTATACTACTGACTGTGGTGCTAGCTTTGGATAACTGTAGCCAATTAATTAACCATCGTTAGCTAGCTAGATAAACAGCCTGCAGCAGCAGAGTATTTGAACATAGCAAGAGAAGTGCATCCCGTTTGTTTTGCTCCATAATTTCCCCCCGTTTTTATATAAATGCAGCACAATTATCTTGTGTAATGGCAGACAGACTGTATCTTTTGATTCCTTTTGGTTCTGCAGCCTAGCTAACTAGCTAGTTATCTAGGCATTTGCTGATCTTCGGTCAGCTTATGAAGTAGAAAAAAACACCGTAGGACACTAGTTAGCCAGTATATCAGAACACACAATAATTGTACAGTACCTCTTGCTTTACTAGTAGTTTTTAATTGTGTCAGTCTTCAACATTCAACATTGCTCTAATTAGCTGTCATTTATTTATTTTTTTGTAATACTATCTAGTGAGTTTTTTTGCTTAAAACTGTTCATGATTCCATTCCATAAGTGCAGGCAGTGATCTTTTTCACATTAATTTTAAAAATCATCACAGCACAAGTGCAGTAATGCAGTACTCAGTAAGTTACCACTAGGAATGGTTGTACTAAAGTGCTCATATTTGCCAGGTAGAGGGATCAGCAGCCTGTTTGGGGCTGATAGAATTGTGCCTTCACAATGTGCTGTGTACCCTATGACTTTGATACTAGTTACCACTGTTATTTACAATTAGTTTTGTTTTTTATGTGTCTGATTAATTTGAGTTAAAACACAGTACACTACATTTAATTTAGCCATGGATGTTTAAGCTGAAGGATGTTTTAATAGACAAATATCATGATCTCATTCCCAGGTGATGATTGGAAGCGAAATCTTGCAAAGACTACAGGCGAGGTTGGAGCAGGCCCTTCAGAGGCAACCTCTGTATCTGAGAATACAGTACCTTTGTTGATGCTGGTGTTACAATTACCCCTGCACTCTCTCCTGGCAGAATAGAAAGGCTTTGGCAGGACGTGTGGAACAGTGTGACCAGTATCTACTATGATTTACTCCATTTTCTCAAAGAGGAAGATGTCCTGGACTTGGCCTACAGTGTACATCTCTTCTGTGTCCAGTATGTTTTCATACCACAAATCCAGGACGACCTAGATGCAGGATGACCATTCACTATTGGTCTAATCCAAAGTCCTGATGACTATCCTGACTCTGTTGAGGTTTGTGGATTTTCTCCATTGTTGGTGATTTTATCATAGTAAAATTATTTTAAGTAAACACTTTCTTAAATGTGTCTATAGTTAAATCCAAATGTTTTCATTTCAGGATTTCAACTACTTGCATTTCGAAGTCACAGATGTGGATCAAATAGGAATTCAGGTTCCTGCACTGGTGTGTCCTTTGCCCAACAAACACTTAGAAATGCTCAGAGAGTGATTTGATCCTGTTGCTCATTCAGCATGCTTTGGGGAGGATATTTACAGGGCACTGGTACAGTATGTTGAAGGTGTGATTGAATCAAGTTGTTAGTCCCTTGCATTAACATGCTTGCAGCCCATTTTATGATGTGTTTAAGTTTATTTTTAACATTTCTTTACACACTTGATCACAATTGATGGGTGATATTTGATCTTTAACTGAAGCAGCTGTTTTGAACAAGAGAAAATGAATAGAAAATAAAATGTGCATTTGAAACAACGCATAATGTCTATTTATTCAATAAAACTATTTAAAAAATGATCATTTTACTGCAACAATGTTCTTTTGAACAGCTGTTAACGTAACAACCGAAACATTGTAGGGCAGGAGAATACACTGTTCACCTATGTGTAACTAGCTCTGTGAACAAACATATAACTGGCAAAATAAACACAAGGCTGTAGATAAAATCTTCAAAATAGGTTAATCCAAGCCAAAGCATGTGTCACAGGTTGCTATACATGAATTTAAATCTCAACTGAAGTCTTTAAAGTTAGTGTAGTGGCCTGGTAGGCGGAGGGACTTGAAACATGTAGATGCCTTCGGGAGACTGCCCTGAACTATCAGAAGATGGGACCTTCCATCCGGTCCAAAACTGGACAAGGCCCTTCAGTGATGATTGAGAAGCTGCAAAAAAAAGAAGCAGTGCAGTGTTCCTTTAATAATTAAGGAATAGTAATGAAGCTAATTAGAAAAAAAAAGTGTTGCATCATGCACCTATATTGATTTTACGCACGGATATTTTTAAACAGTTTTTTAAACAACTTGCTTCATATATATTGGTGGCTTTTTTGTTTTATCACCTGTTGCGATAAACTCGTGAAGTTTCAACTGGGTAGTCTTCATCCTCCTCATCCGTATTTTCCAGGGGCCACAATATCTGGTTAAGGACCATCTATTTGAGACACAGCACAAATATTTAATGTGGGGTGGGAATAGAGGATTTCACATCATATAAATAATAAATAAATATGAAACACTCGACACAAACCCTATGATTTAATCTTTCAAAAAAAAAACACTTGTGAATTTATAGCCTAATCATAGTATTTGTGTCAAGTGTTTCATATTGTTACCATAGGTACAATTTAAGGTACTGTTATTTGTCACTCATACAGACAAAAATATTTCTCACATGAGGCTTGATTTCAACGTCTCTCTCACGGGAGAACATAAGAGGAATTACATCCTTCCTTTCTGTAAGTAACTGCCAAACGCAGGTCTCCTTCAGGCCCCGTCTGAAAAGCTTAATCTGTTTTTCTGTTCTTCCCAGGACCTGAGAGGGGAGGAGGGGAGGGGACAGAATTCAGCTTAGCATGAAATATCATGATATTATTGTATTGAATATATAGAGATTTAATTACCGTTCCATATCACGCTGAACACTGGTTGTGGACGCAGGACAATGTGGAGTACTTGGACCCTGCACTCCTGAGTGGGCATTTGACACCAGACAAAACTCTGCACTGCTCTCTCAATTATGGAGTTCTGTTCATGTGTACCAAAAACACAATAATAAACTAACTAGCAATGCCAATATTACAACACTTAAGTTGTAATATTTTTAAGTTAAAAGCACATTTCAAATGATTGCAGGGGATCATACTGTAAATGAGTAATTTCATACATTTTCTGAATTTCCTGAAGTCAGTTAATTAAAAGTTATGTTGATCATGCTAACTACTAGTAAAGCAAGAGGTACTGTACAATTATTGTGTGTTCTGATATACTGGCTAACTAGTGTCCTACGGTGTTTTTTTCTACTTCATAAGCTGACCGAAGATCAGCAAATGCCTAGATAACTAGCTAGTTAGCTAGGCTGCAGAACCAAAAGGAATCAAAAGATACAGTCTGTCTGCCATTACACAATAATTGTGCTGCATTTATATAAAAACGGGGGGAAATTATGGAGCAAAACAAATGGGATGCACTTCTCTTGCTATGTTCAAATACTCTGCTGCTGCAGGCTGTTTATCTAGCTAGCTAACGATGGTTAATTAATTGGCTACAGTTATCCAAAGCTAGCACCACAGTCAGTAGTATAAATAAAACTACTGCCCAGAGCCTGTCTGTTTTCTTCTTTAAAATGAACTTTTTGCTAAAGAAACATGATCTAGCATTGCTCCTTACCTGACTCTCCATTGTGTCTGTGCCTGGAAGCGACATAACAAAGATTGGGAGGCGTGTTCCAACAGCGCGCCGAAGTTGAGTGACAGCACCAAATCAGTGTTATGATTGGTTAAACAACCTCGCAATCTGATTGGTCCAGCTAAAGCTTTCCTATTGGTCCCATAATTAGGTGTCAAAACGGTCAAAATTCGCAACTGCAGCAAGAGATTCGCAACTGCAGCAGAGAAGGTGAATGCGAGAATTTTTACCTCCACACTGAAAAACGCTCACTGTCACATTTACAACCTCACAAATTCCATATGATTCACACATTCACAACGTTGGATTTACAAATGCAATTTCTTTCTACAAATTAAAAATATATATATTTTTATATATTTGAAATATTTTTCCACATTTGTACATTCCAGTTCATTTGTGGAGATGGATTTTACATGCATGTAGTTGTTTAAACGCAGTTGCAAGTTTCAGTACATTTGTGACTATTGTTTTACAAATGCAAAATCTTTATGACCCTTTTTTGACCCCATAAACCTATGGCACGCGTGCCACCGTTGGCACGCCGAGGCATAATCACTGGCACGCAGCACGCTGGACCAGCATCAGCAAAAAAATGATACATTAATATAAATTATTATATTAATGGATTATACTTTCGCGAGTGACCGTAGCGCGCGACTCCGCACACACACCTCGCGCGAACGGCGGAGGCGTTTATACTTGGCGATCGATCGCGATATAATGCTTAATTTGTGTCCATTTACACCTCCCCTCCGCTAACAATTTACACTCGCCACACAACCCCCCCCCCCTCCCCTGCTTTAACCCATTGAGAACGTGCTTCTCAATAATTTGACATTATTTCTAGATTAAATACCATAAATCATAACCTATACTACCCAAAGCTACAGAAATGTTGCATATTTAGCTTTGTTTATTCATGCTTACTAAGTTTGTTTGTTTATTTGGTTTCATTTAACATCACTATTAATGGCCACTAATTTAACCTAAAGCATGTCCTAAACATCTATACTAAAAAAGTATAATCTGTATCAGGAGGAGTGTTTGGTCACTAGGGAAAAATACAACAAAAACAGACAGTACCTTATTAACATTTAGATATTGTGTGTGTGTGTGTGTGTGTGTGTGTGTGTGTGTGTGTGTGTGTGTGTGTGTGTGTGTGTGGTTTAAAAGCTCATTCAGGATTCAAAAGTGTTTATTGTCACAGAAGTCCATCATATGTAATACACTGCTCAAAAAAATAAAGAGAACACTTAAACAACACAATGTAACTCCAAGTCAACCACACTTCTGTGAAACCAACCTGTTCAGTTAGGAAGCAACACTGATTGTGAATCAATTTCAACTGCTGTTATGCAAATGGAATAGACAACAGGTAGAAATGAGAGGCAATTAGCAAGACCCCCCCTATAAAGGAGTGGTTCTGCAGGTGGGGACCACAGACCACTTCTCAGTACCTATGCTTTTGGTCACTTTTGAATGTTGGTGGTCCTTTCACACTCGTGGTAGCATGAGACGGCCTCTACAACCCACACAAGTGGCTCAGGTAGTGTAGCTCATCCAGGATGGCACATCAATGCGAGCTGTGGCAAGAAGGTTTGCTCTGTCTGTCAGCGTAGTGTCCAGAGGCTGGAGGCGCTACCAGGAGACAGGCCAGTACACCAGGAGACGTGGGGGAGGCCGTAGGAGGGCCTCCTTTGTGCAAGAAGGAACAGGAGGAGCACTGCCAGAGCCCTGCAAAATGACCTCCAGCAGGCCACAAATGTGCATGTGTCTGCACAAACAGTTAGAAACCGACTCCATGAGGATGGTATGAGGGCCTGACGTCCACAGATGGGGGTTGTGCTCACAGCCCAACACCGTGCAGGACGCTTGGCATTTGCCAGAGAACACCAGGATTGGCAAATTCGCCACTGGCGCCTTGTGCTCTTCACAGATGAAAGCAGGTTCACACTGAGCACATGTGACAGACGTGACAGTCTGGAGACGCCGTGGAGAGCGATCTGCTGCCTGCAACATCCTTCAGCATGACCGGTTTGTCAGTGGGTCAGTAATGGTGTGGAGTGGCATTTCTTTGGAGGGATGCACAGCCCTCCATGTGCTCACCAGAGGTAGCCTGAGTGCCATTAGGTACCGAGATGAGATCCTCAGACCCCTTGTGAGACCATGTGCTGGTGCGGTTGGCCCTGGGTTCCTCCTAATGCAGGACAATGCTAGACCTCATGTGGCTGGAGTGTGTCAGCAGTTCCTGCAAGATGAAGGCATTGAAGCTATGGACTGGCCCGCCCGTTCCCCAGACCTGACCTGAATGAATGTGTTGCACCACAGACTGTCCAGGAGTGGGCGGATGCTTTAATCCAGGTCTGGGAGGAGATCCCTCAGGAGACCATCCGCCACCTCATCAGAAGCATGCCCAGGCGTTGTAGGGAGGTCATACAGGCACGTGGAGGCCACACACAATACTGAGCCTCATTTTGACTTGTTTTAAGGACATTACATCAAAGTTGGATCAGCCTGTAGTGTGTTTTTCCACTTTAATTTTGTGTGTGGCTCCAAATCCAGGCCTCCATTGGTTAATAAATTTGATTTCCATTGATGATTTTTGTGTGATTTTGTTGTCAGCACATTCAACTTTGTACAGAACAAAGTATTCAATGAGAATATTTCATTCATTCAGATCTAGGATGTGTTATTTGAGTGTTCCCTTTATTTTATTGAGCAGTGTACAACCAGCCACAAAACAGAAGAAAGTTTTAGGCTGCCTTGTTTAATCTATTAACTTGTATAACAATACATGTGTAACTGCAATGTGTTTTGGAGAAAAAAATTGGCATTTATGTTGGTGTGACGGGCAGGGTGAGCGAAATAAAATGGAAGCGATCATGCCAAGTCTCAGGGAAAAAGTATGGTTTAATGAAGAAAGTGTGCAAACCAAAAACCCGTGACTTGGATCCAAATTAAGGATATAATAACCAGCGGTCAACTGGTACAAAGACAAGACATATATAGACGAACAAACGACCCCCAGGTGGGACGAATCACGGGCTCCGCCCACCTGAGGGACGCACACAACGCAACGATTACAGGACAGCTGCCGCTGTAGACGGGGGCGACCAGTAGGGGGCCTGCCGTACCGTGACAGTGGGGTTAAAAAAAAAAAAAAAAAAAAAAAAAAAAAAAGAAGCCACGACTTTATAATAAAACACAAAAACAAAAAAGCTTTTTGAAAACAACAACAAAATACAACTACAAAAACATTGAATTAACCTTAAGGCCCATTAGATCAGCACAATTACAAAGAAACGTTTCCATGTCCTCCTGGAGTTCAAAAGTAAAGGTAAATGGATCCCTTGACTCCTCACATCCATTCTCAAGCTCACTCAAAGCCTCAAGAGCATTCTGTTGATCCTCAGCACTCATTTTCATCACAGCAGGCTCAGTCACCTTCCCAGCAAAGAGTTCTGTGTGGCTGTGAATCCAACACAAAGCTCTTTTGAGGTCCCTCATGATGCGTTGTTGCTATATGAAATAAAGAAAATCCCCAAAAGCAATACGTTAAAAAGAATATTTGGTAGGTGACTTTTATATACTTTTATATTCAATATGTCAAATAAAACATAACTTACATTGCTGTTATTTTTTGCAGTGCTGTCACTTTCAGCTAGTCCATCTGACTGAAGTGGACCAACAGTGGACCTTGGCACCCTGAAGAGAGGCTCCAAGTTCCCCTTTAGTAAAAGAGGGGCTTCTTCTGCCCAGTAGGCAAACCTCTGTCCATGTCTTGGAGTAAAATTAACATCATTTTTGTAGAGGCGCTTCGTTTCTTTCACCAGTTTCTTGTGCCACCTTTGCCTCTGAGTAACAACCAGTATTGAAAGACGCGAGTGAGATAGAATCCTCTTTAAATGTTTACTTATAAACATCAGACATTACATTGAACTCAACATGACTCGGTCCAAAAACTGTGTTGCTTCCAAAAACTCCAACTGACGTCTGTCCGTCCTAACTTAAGCAGGAAACAAAAAGGGTTACTGACGGAAGCTGAAAGTACAGAAATTTCTTCAAACTTATACATTACTAATTTCTGTTTTCATTTTAGAGAATGCAACAATTATGGATTATTATTATTAATTATCTTCATCATATTTTAACCTCTTTAACTAAATTATTTTATACAATAAATTAACCCTTAACTGGCTCTTACATTACCCGGCCCCTAATTGGTTAGGCAGGAGGACTAAGCTATTACAAACTTAAACATTAAGAGCCTACTACCTATACTTCAAATGTTCATGAAGACCAACTTGTCTTCCTTTGTTAGTCGTCTACATCACTTCTTTCAACAGACACAGTTTATTTACAGGCCTTTCCAAAGTGTTGGTCCTTGTCTTCAATTTCACTCTCCGCACCATTCCACTGGAGTCTGGCATTGTTTCAACTACCTTCCCCATGACCCAGGAGTTGCGAGGGGAAGAACTATCCACTAATAGCACGACATCTCCCATCATGAAGTTTCTTCTAGGTTTCAGCCATTTCTGGCGCTCCTGAAGAAGGGGTAGGTATTCTCGTGTCCATCTAGACCAGAATAAATCTGCAAGATATTGGACTTGCTTCCATCTTCTTCTTGCATACATGTCATCTTTGCAGAAGGTGCCTGGAGGCATGATTGGCTGGGACTTCAGAAGCAATAAGTGATTGGGGGTTAAAGGCTCGATGTCGTTTGCATCATCCGAGACACTCGTCAGTGGCCTTCCATTGATGATGCTTTCGACTTCACACATTATTGTATGAAGACAGTCATCGTTCATTGCTTGCTCCTTCACCAGGGAATTAAGGATCCTTCGCGCACTGCGGATTTGTCTTTCCCAAACCCCGCCTTGATGGGAGGCGGCTGGGCTGTTGAATATCCACTTTATTCCCTTTGGATGAAAGGCTCTTTCAATTTTGTCATTATCCAACTGTTGAATGGCTCCCCTTAACTCTCTTTCAGCTGCCACAAAATTTGTCCCATTGTCTGACCTCAGGGTGTTGACTTGACCCCTCCTACATACAAACCGGCGTATTGCATTAATGCAGGAGTCCGTGTCAAGGCTGTCAGCAACTTCAATGTGCACGGCTCGGAGAGAGAGACAAGTGAACATCACCCCGTATCTCTTAACAGTACTCCGTCCCCGTTTAACTTCAAACGGGCCAAAGTAATCAACGCCGGTGTTCGTGAAAGGTGGTTGGTCCGGGAGGAGGCGATCTTCGGGTAAGTCCGCCATCATTTGCTCACCAGCCTTTCCCGTCATCCTACGGCAGACTGTGCATTTGTTAATGATCTTCCTGATTGCGTTATTGGCTTGTGGAATCCAATATCTGCATCTCAGTTGTGCCAACACATAACTGCGTCCACAGTGTCCTGTTCTTTGATGTATGTCTCTCAAGATCAAGGTGGCAACTTTGCTGTGTTTAGAAAGAATTGCTGGATGTTTAGCATTTTCTGGCATAGCGGACTTGTTAAGTCTTCCGCCAACCCTCAAGGTGCCATCTTGGAGAGTCGGATCCAGTCTAAACAGCGCACTACTGCGACTGAGATTGTTGCCTTTCTGCAGAACTTTGATTTCCTCTCCAAAATGCTGTCTTTGGCTGAACCGTATTATTTCCGCTTCAGCTGTGTCCAAGTCCTCCAAGGTAAGCGATTTATTTCCTGATGTAGCTTTAAATTTCTTCATATGCCGTTCTAGCTCTAATCGTCGCTTTCCAGTGTCTTTTTCAGTTTGATCGATTGCTCTTGATGCCTCTTTACTTTCTTCCTTCCATTTCCACAGAGCATCCTTTATTTTTACAATCCAAGCCACTGATCGTTTAAGCTTATTCCAATCTGAATAATAGCCGATCAGCTGGCTCATTGGTTCTGTACTTTCTTCTACTTTGACTGTATTAACAGTGACTGAGTTCTTGACCTCTGGGTCTTCGTCCAGGCTTTCCTTCCACAGCACAGGCTGTTCCGGCCAATCGTTCTCGTTCGGCAGAAACTTTGGTCCACTCATCCACGTTCCTCCTTGCACCAAGCTTTTCGCTTTCAGGCCTCTGCTGGCTTGATCTGCAGGATTTTCGTCTGTTCTGACGTACTTCCATTGAGATTGCTTGGTTGCTTCTCGGATCAAGGAAATTCTGTTCGCAACAAACGTTTTGAAACGAGCAGCTTCACTGAAGACGTATCTGAGCACCGTTGTGCTGTCTGTCCAGAAGACAGATTGTTGCAGTGGAACTTGAAGTTCTTGATGTAACATCTTGTCGACCTTCACCGCGATAACTGCTGCTGTCAGCTCAAGTCTAGGGATCGTGACACGTTTGAGAGGAGCCACTCTTGATTTCCCCATAAGGAAAGCACAGTGTTTCTCGCCTTGCTCATTTTCTAGCAGTAGATAAGACACAGTGCCATATGCATACTCTGAGGCATCTGAAAAATGATGCAACTGCGCCGCAGTAGAGCATCCAAACTTGGTGGGTTTTAAGCACCTACTCACGTGGAAGTTGGTGAGGTGAGTAACATCTTTCACCCATCTCCTCCAATCTTCAGCATGCCTTTCACCAATGTTCTCATCCCAACCAAGTTGTTCTTTACAGAGCTCTTTCAACAAAAGTTTAGCAGGCAAGATGACTGGGGCCAAAAACCCAAGGGGGTCATAGATGGAATTAATGACTGACAATATGCCTCTTCTTGTCATCGGTTTGTCTTGCAGTTTCATGCTGTATGTGAAAGTATCCATTTCTGTGTCCCACTGAACACCGAGTGTTCTCTCCACTGGCAGAGCGTCGTGTCGTAAGTCCAGGTCTTTCATTTTACTGGCTCTGTGTTCCTCAGGGATTGACAGTAACACCTTTCTGCTATTGCTCATCCACTTTGTTAAGGTGAACCCTCCACTGTTGCACAAGGCTCTAAGATCATTGACTAAGGTAATTGCGTCTTCATCTGTAGCTACGCTTTTCAGACAATCATCCACGTAGAAATTATTCAGGACTGTCTGAACCGCACATGGAGAAGTAACACTTCTGTGATCCTCTGCTGTTCTTCTGAGTGCGTAAGAAGCTACACTTGGTGAAGAGTTGGCTCCGAAGAGGTGCACGGTCATCCGGAACTCCGCCATGGGCTCATCCAACCTGCCGTTGGGCCACCAAAGAAAACGAAGTAGATCCGCATCATGTTCCGGCACCCTAACTTGGTAGAACATTGACTCAATGTCTGCCATTACTGCCACTGACTCCTCACGAAATCTCAGAAGAACTCCGACTAATGTGCTGGTCAAGTCAGGCCCCTGGAGCAGTTCGCTATTTAGACACCTACCCTGGAATGAGGACGTGCAGTCAAATACCACCCGCAACTTCTGTTTTTTTGGGTGATAGACGCCATGGTGTGGTATATAAAACACCCTTTTGTCATCTCTGTTCAGTTGGTGTGTAGGAACCTGGACAGCATAGCCCTTACCAATGATGGTTTCCATGAATCCCTTGTAGTCTTCAAAGAATTCAGCATTCCTCTTAAACTTCCTAAGCAAAAACGCTATACGTTGTTCCGCCACACAACGGTTATTAGGCATTTGGAGCTTCTCATTCCTGAATGGCAATCCAATGATATAATGTCCATTCTCTAAAATTGACGTCTTCTCCACACACCGCATAAATATTTTGTCTTCTTGAGACATCTCTTTCTTGTCGTCATAGCTGCGCTCTGGAAAATCAGCATTATACTGTTGGACCAATAACCTCTCAATCTCCATCAAAGAGATTTTGTTGACTGAGAAAGGTCGCGGTTCATTCTCTGTTTCATTCAGGTCTTTCCTTATAGGCCCGTTCACAACCCAGCCAATGGCCGTCTTCACAGCATAGGGACCTCCAGCCTGACCATTAATGATGCGCCAGGGTTCTAATGCTCTTGAACAATTTGCTCCAATAAGTAGTCCCACTTCAGCATCTATCTCTGGCAAGCTCACTTCGTGGAGGTATGGCCACTTCTGAACATCCTTCTGTTTGGGTATATTCCCGGCATGAACAGGTATGCTGCTGTGAGTAAACACCTTGGGTAACTCAATGAACATGTTGCTTTCCAACCCACACACTTCCAGGTCAGATATCACAAAACTGTTCACGAGCTTTCGTTCACCTGGTTCATCTTGGCCCATGGTGCTTAGAAGTATTCTTGTGGGCTTCCCTTTCACGTTCAATTTCCTTTGCAGGTCTTCCGTGCAGAAGGTTGCTGTGCTTCCCGGGTCCAGAAAAGCATACGTTTTTATATGTTTGTCGCTATTCTTTGACTTGATTTTTATTGGTACTATTGACAGCACACAATCAGCTTCTCCGGCCCCCGTAAAGCCACAGGACTCTTGTGAGATGGGAGCTTCTGCGCAGGGCACCTCTTTAATTTGAGCACCATCTTTCTTTACTGGGACGGAGACAGAACCTTCATCCTTAACTTTGTGCAGAATATCAGGGTGCTTTAATGCACATTCCTTGCACTCTAATTTTCTTTTGCAGAATGTGCTGAGATGGCCAGGAACCAAGCATCCAAAACATAGGCCCTTTGATTTCAGAAAGTCTAGTCGTTCTTTATGTGGCCGACCTTTGATCATACTGCATGAAGCAAGGGTGTGAGACTGCTGGCAGTACAAACATGGTTTATCAAAGGCATTCACTGTTGTACTCGTGTTAGCAGGCTTGATATGTATTTTTTGGGACATTTTGCTTTCAGCAGCAACATTAGTTGCGAAGCTGCTTCCACGCACCTCTTTCCTTGCTGGCCTGTTTTCCCTTTGGTCCATCTTTCCAGGCGCGGTTGTGCGGCTGTCTGAGATATTACCGAAGAGGGGGTCCATAGCTATCTTAGCTTGGCGATCTACGAAGTTCACCAAATCAGCAAACCTTGCTCTCCTTCCTCTTCGCTCTTTAAGTTCGAAAGCTTCAGCACGCCAACGTTCTTTCATTTTGTACGGCAGTTTGGATATTACTGTCCGTAGATTGGTTGGATTGTCCATCTCTTCTAAAAATTCAATGTCCTCCATAGTGTTACAACATCCAATCAAAAACATTGCGTAGGCATTCAACGCTGTCCTGTCGTCCGACTTCACTTGTGGCCATTTGAGCGCTTTATCAATGTATGCACTGGCTATGCGAAGCTCATCCCCATAATGCTTATGAAGTAGCTGTTTTGCCTCGTGATAGCCTTTGCTAGGTGTCATGTGAACGCAGCTGCGTACCAGTTCTTGAGGTTCGCCATCCGTGTACTGTTCCAAGAAGTATAACTTATCCTGATCGTTGTCAGTCTTCTGCTCAATTGCATGCTCAAACGCCCTTATGAAGGATTTGTACTGGAGCGCGTCACCCTTGAACACAGGAATGTCCTTTTTCGGTAGCTGTGAAAGCTGTTGTTGTTTTACAAGTAGCTCGGTAATTACATTCTGTTTTTGTATGACTGTAAAGATGTCATCACCTCTGCTCGTTTGAGCTCTAGGACTCTGATTGGAAGCTGGCTGTGGCTGCTGTGGTATTCTGGAGTGCTGCACTTGCGTTGGTACATGAACATTCACATGAGCTTGCTGCTGTAGCATCATGGCATCTCTTTCCTTATTCATTTTCCCGCTTAGTGATTTCCACGCTGACGAATGGCAACTGGAACCATCTTCGGACCTCTCATATTCTCTAAGCACTTTTAATTTTGCTTGGCTTTCAGCTAATGCAGTCTCCAGCTCTAGCTCTTCCTTTTCAGCTTTAATTCTAGCTGCTTCGAATTCAAGCTCCTGTCTTTTCCTTAACGCTGCTGCACGTTCCAGCAGAGCTGCGTGTTCTGCTTCTTGTCTAGCACGTGTGGACGATACACATGATGTTCCACTTACACGAGACCCACGCAGGTGATCCTTTACAGCTCTGCAGACCCTTACCTGTGAAACACTGTCACTCGGTAGAATGGCATCTTGTTGTTCATCTATCACATGCTGCTCTTCCAGTTGCATGCTTTCCTTCATTGTGTATTCATGCTCATCTGCAATCCATCTTTTAGTTATTTTCATAAAGTCTTTGATAACTTCCATTTTTGGTACAAACCAATTATCCTGGTCAAGCATTTTTTCATCTTCAGACAACAGATTGCCAACTTCGTTGTTGAGACTATTGAACTCATTTAGAGATTGTGCAAATTCACTTTCCATCATATCTTTAACATTTTCTAAATTTTTTGCACTCATCAGTGCCTCTATCTCTTTCATTCGGCTAGTTAGAGTTCCCAAAGTTCGTCTCCTCAATGCTATGAACCTTTGTAATCTTTCCTCTATACCCTTCTCAGTTAGCTTGCGTGGTCTTCCCTGCTCCACTCTGTCTTTGCCACGTCCGTTTTTATTTTCATCGGCCATCTTACAATTCGTGGAGCTAATGCTCACGTTGCGCGCACAAGGGTTTTAAAACACTTCTCAGTTGTCTTTCTTAACGAGCCGAGTGCACACAACCTTTCCAAATCGCAAAACTCCACCTTGACCGAATCCAATCCTGTTATTCACGAGCGTTCTTACAGGGAAGAGATCCAACGCGCTAGCTCTTTTAACTTTGGTTAGCCCCCTTTTGTTTTTGTTTTTTTTTTTTTTTTACTTTCGTTTTCGTCCGAACTCGTGGACCATCTTAGAATCCATACAACGTACTTTCTTCACAAAGCTTAGAGGTAAAGAGGAATTTTCGATACCTTTTCCTGGAGAATGCTTCAGAGGATAACCCGTTTCACGGATTCTCTGGGCGAGCTCCGAACTGCGCTATCCAGGTTAATTCAGCGAGGCTACGAGTTAGCTAGTTTTTGGACTAATGTAGAGGCGCTTCGTTTCTTTCACCAGTTTCTTGTGCCACCTTTGCCTCTGAGTAACAACCAGTATTGAAAGACGCGAGTGAGATAGAATCCTCTTTAAATGTTTACTTATAAACATCAGACATTACATTGAACTCAACATGACTCGGTCCAAAAACTGTGTTGCTTCCAAAAACTCCAACTGACGTCTGTCCGTCCTAACTTAAGCAGGAAACAAAAAGGGTTACTGACGGAAGCTGAAAGTACAGAAATTTCTTCAAACTTATACATTACTAATTTCTGTTTTCATTTTAGAGAATGCAACAATTATGGATTATTATTATTAATTATCTTCATCATATTTTAACCTCTTTAACTAAATTATTTTATACAATAAATTAACCCTTAACTGGCTCTTACAATTTTAAACAACCAAAAATTTACATAAATAAAAACTTACATAAATACTAAAAACATTACCACTATTGTAATTCATACCCCTCTATGGAAAATCTCTCCATTAGCTGAACACACCACCATCAACGGATTAGTAGCATATCACTCTTTAACCAAAAACATGGCAACAGTCAAATTTATTAGTAGTTTGATTACCGAGTTGGGTAAATGTGCTTAGACTTACCTCTGTGAAGGTACATGGGGCAGAGGTGCAGAGGCACAGTGCATACTAATATACATTAAAAAACCCAATAAATTTACAGTAATGGTAAACAGTAACTTTAATACATGAAAGTGTAGAAAAATTACACATTTTTACCATCAACATAAAGATGCCACAGGAATCTGGTCCAGTCTGTCGTGGAAAGTTCTGGAGAAATGGATGTCGCTTTTATATGAGTTAGTTAAAGCTACAGCTGCAGCATTAAGTAATAAAATAGATGAAATAAGAAATGTGTAACCACATGATTTCCACAGTTATACACATTAAAACTTACTTTAATGTCTTTTCCTGTTTTCTCAGTCCAGGGGTTAGGATCAATTAAGCTTGCAATTGTTCTGGCAATACAGAAAAAAACACAATCATTTTATCTGTAAATAAATGATCATTGTGGAAGCCTAAGAACGAGGCTTTGCATGAATGCTGTAGCGTTTGAACAAGGCTGTGCTCGAAACCTAATGCCTGAGAACAAGGCTGCACATAAACCTAGAGCCTAAGAACAAGGCTCTGTCTGAAATCTGTTTCCTAAGAATGAGGCTCTGCTTGAAACGCGGAACAAGAACCACCTAAAACTTGGAGCCTGAGAACGAGGCTCTCGCAAAACCTTAGACACACGAACAAGTTTGTCTCCAAAACAGTGTTTTTTCACTGCATAGCTGTTGAGCTACTAGCTTCTCGCTAACTGGCAATTTCTGTAAGATGCTTTTAAATATTGGTTAATTAATGTTTAAATTTTTTTCCCCACCTGACCCCCCCCACCCCCCTCTCTCCTTTAATGTCACTTTTTGGGCAAAAATATGAAAAACATTGCCTTAGGACAAAGTCAAAACAGTTATTCTTAATTTCAACCTAAATACTGTTTTGTAGACATCATCTCCAAAGCCATTTGGACGAAGAGAATCAAGAAAAAAAATTTCCCTCTGTGGTACTAATATCACCTGAAATTCATATTTCCAAAATAAATATAAAACAATAAACCAACTTCCAACGAAAGCTAAAATCAATGTTTCAAAACTGCACTCAACACAGAGTAAATAGTGATCTGCTTGATCCTGCTGCCTACTCCAGGAAGGAAAAAGAATGGCATCTTTTGACCTGATGCTTTCCTGGTAGTAAAGGGAACGTACAAACATTGGCACGGTCAGATGCAACACTGCATACACATCTTATCCTAAAAATAGCTCTCATTAGTAGTAAAAGAAATACCGCAACTAAACCTACCAGCAAACTGAGCTGTGGGTCTGCATGTTTGTCTTTCCATGTAGCAACAACGTAGAGGTCCGAAATATAAACATCTTTTCCCTATACAGTACAAAGATTACAAATATGTCCAAATGCAAAATAAAGAGATATTTAGGGAGCCTCAGTATTAAAAATAGGACAAGCAGTTACGTGTTTCCGTGCTGCTTCTTCCACAATCCTAAGGCATGCATTTCCAATCTGGAAATTATCACAGACAACAGTTTTGATGATACAAGTCATGTGTATAGGATAAATTTATAATGTAATACACCAAGATGTGTCACATTTAAAATGCTCACATTTGACTCCATGCACCGACTCAACCCCAGGCTCCAAAAGTCCTCACGTGTCAGACAGGTAACACCATCCTTCACGATCAGTTCATTTGATGGACGGTTAATATCCAGGACATAGTGAAGCTAAATATCAAGATCAACAACTGTAAGTCATCAACATGACAATAAAATGTAACACTGCAGAATGGACACACTGCTAACCAGCTCATCTTGAAGAGGGTTCAGGTCTTTCTCCCAATGCAGACCCGAGAGAGCATATGGGTGTTCCACCTGCCATTCCAGCTGAGTATAGCAATGGTCCCGCAAATATGTCCTCTCAGTCGGTACATCTGATAGTACGAAAAGTGACACTGTGTATCCATGTTGCCTCATGCAAGATAATCAGTCAATGGAATGTTTCTGTATTTAATAATGTCTTAACTCTCATCTTGTTTTGTAATATACACGATTCATATTTTTTCCATAAAATTTTCATTTTTGTATTTCTAACACTTACTTGTTAATCTGTTATATGGTCGAAGTCTAGATATGTTGACCTTCTGGACTGAAGAGACACCCTTTTGCAGAGTGGCTACACCTTTTGATGAAACGTCCAACACAGTATATGGTCCTTGGTGCAGACTTCCAAGACTGTCTCCAGTGTGGCGCTTCTTAGAGTCGTGGGAAATAAGAACCTCGTCCCCAGTGTTGGCTGCAAATACCTTGGCAGACTTTTGCTTCCGGTCTCCAAATGTCTTTTGCTGCTTCCTCTATATTGCTAAGGACCTACAAAAATAATCACTCATAAAACAACACATGTACAACAGTAACAAAGATTATGGTAAAGTTTTCATGCAAACCTTTTCATTAAGGATCTTCATTTCTGTAACTTTCCCATTAATGTCATCTTCTGGGTCAGCAACCTCAAAGTCATCTCCCATAGGAGAGGCATTGATGACTTCAGGCAGACGAGGGTGCCGGTGAAACATCAGAAAATAGGGGCTGTACCTGGTAGAGCTCTGGAAATAAAATTGCAATAAAAAAAAGAAAAAAAAAACACAAAAAAGTTTACACTGTTATTTGCTATAATAATTAACTTTTAATTCACAGACTTATAATCATTCCATCCTTTTAGGTTGATATTATATACATCATTTTATGTATGCAAACCTGCTTGGCAGTGTTGATGCCATATACCACAGCTGGTAGGTGAATGTCCCAGTCATTGTGATTCTCATTTACATATTTTCTCAGAGCACGTTTGATGTTTTGGTTTGTCCGTTCATCCTGTACATATTAATCTGTGAGTAAATACTGTAGCAACAATACATAAAAAGCACACAAATATAGTACAAGTTACCTGGCCATTGGTCTGAGGATGATAGGCACTGGACACAGCGTGTTTAATATTCATCATTGTGAAATATTTGGTCATTGAGCTGTGGACAAATTAGATTTAATATATTTTCAGATTTAAACATTGCACTGCATGTAAAGCAAAGACAATATAGGTAAAGGAAAACAATTTATATTTAAAGTGTGACACCTTACCCCATTGACAAACTCTTTGCCTTGGTCTGTGATAATTTTCCTGGGCATACCAAACATGTACAACTTGTTAATCATCACCAAGGACACCTCACTCACTGTTTTTGATTGCAGAGGCTCAGCAATAACCCATTTTGTATATAGGTCAGTCATGGTCAAAGCATAAATGTTGCCATGTGCAGTTTTGGGTAGTGGTCCAATTAAATCCAAGCCAAGTACCTCCCAGGCTTCCTTCACCTATACAAATATGAGTTTTTAGCCTATTTAAATAATTGTAAAACCTTGACTGCAATGATGTTGTAAACAGCACCTTAATAGAATGTAAAACAGGGACAACAGTTTTGATGGGATCATTCATCTGGCAGCGATGGCAACATTTGACCTAAAAACAAAATGCAGAACAAGTGGTTTTTAAAATGCATCTTTAATAAGGGAGTGCAATATAATCAAAATATTGCAATAGTCCTATGATCTATTGATTACTAAAACAAAAATTAACCTTTTTTGCTTACTGAGCAAATACCTCTTATGTAATGATCAGCAGTTACACTTAATTTACGTACTAACTGTAACGTGGCTCGCGCCACGGAGCGAGGAGACGGACACAAATGCAGAGATGAGCGAGATTTAATACAGGGAATACCAAAACCAGAGTCGATAGAACAGGCAGGGGTCATAACGTGCAAGCAGTCCGAACAAGAACAAGAAACAGGCATGACGAGACGAGAACAGGGAAGACTCACGGACCAGTCAGGAACAAACAGACGACGGGAAACACAGGGCTTGAAAAACAATGAACGTGAAAGCACAAACCGACTGATAGAACAAAACCACGGATGACTCGACTGGGGGAATGACGGGACTTAAATACATAGAACTGAAACAAGGAACAGGTGATAACTGACACGGGGGCGTGGTAACAAACGAGGAATCACGGAGACAACGAGCAGAGCGGGATAAACAGGCACGGGACACAGACACAAGGGAACCCGGAGTGACAGCTAGGAGAGGGGGCGTAGCCATACGTGACACTAACAATGTTCACTAAATGTTCACAGAGAACTTAATACAGATAGAAAACTGTTTGCCAAATTGAAACACTTGGATTGCAAGTGTAAGTACTAAAACATAATAGCTGCAATACATTACCCAATCAGTGACATCTTTATTTAGCGTAGACCAGTAATAGCCAGCAATGACCGTTTCTGGTACCCCTGACGCCATTATGGTTTCCAGTACCAGGGTTATTGTGGCACTCCATCACAACATATCTTTTCTCGTCCTCCGACAGCACGACCAAGCGCATGTAACGCCTGCTCGGGCCTGTGTAGAAAAGTCTGTTCTCTGTAGAAAAAAATTAAGTAACGAACACATTTCTGTTTAAATAAAAAAAATTTGCGGTTAGAACTATGTATAAAGGTTCATTTGTGGAAAACAAGTATAGGTAACTTAAACCTGCCTTTAAGCATGAAGCTGGAAGCTGCTAACCGTATTCTTACCCGGTCTCTGCTTCCCACGGTGGAAGCAAACTCACCTTTCAGGAAATAATCCTGCAAAACCAAATAGCAAACATATTTAATAACTGATTAGCCTGCACGGATAAATAACTGTATTAACTATTTTACCTGAACGGCACGATAAAATTCGAATGTTTTCATTGTCGCAGATAACAAAAGACAACCACGACCACCTAGCCAACTACTTTCCAACACTCTCAAAGAAGAGCGTCGTAAAACGGAAAGGGCGGGATAAATTGTATGACGTACAATTCCGCGCATGCGCAGTCAAAATTGGGTTTCCGGTTTGGATTGGGTAGCGACAGAGCGTACTGCGCTGTAATCTACAAATGAAAATTTGGATAATAAGATTTCAATGACAAGATTATAGCAACTAAAGCAACCTAAACCAGTTTCTTTTCTCCTGCGTGGCTCCCTCTGATATGCTCACTTTTAAACGTGATACAAATTTTGCTATTTGCACATACTTGAGCAAAATCTATTCACCTTCATTCGATTCAGATATGAGTGCTTAATTTGTAAATCAAACAATGCCGGAACGCAAAAAGCGGCATGAGACAAGGGCTGTGTTCAAAATAGCCTACTAAATACTACTGCCGTACTGATCGAGCCCCAAATCAATATGCCGTATGCAGTATGTGACCAAAATGAAATTTTCCAGTACGTGAAACATACCCGGATGACCTACTACTTCCGCAAAATTTTCCAGTACGCGAACAGAGCTATCTTAGTGGTGTACTGCATCCCATCATGCAACGCTACGTTCACGTGACCCCGTAGTATGCTTTGCTTTTGTCGCATACTGGAAACTGTACTGCATACTACTACGAGGACCAGTATGCAGTATCCAGTATATACTGAGTCCAGTATACAGTATCCAGTATGTAGTAGGCTATTTCGAACAGAGCCCAGGGGTCACTGATGCCAACAATGTCACCGGATCGCACACAAAACGCAACGCTTAGGTGCACAAATGTCAAAATAACAAGCCAATTCGTTTATATAAATTACTTTTAAATGATTTACGTGTGTTTTATAAGTGTTTTAAGTGCACAATGGTTTCTTATCTTATTAGTTGTTTAGTATATAGCTTGGGACTCAACCACACTCGCACCTGCCCCAATAACATCTCCACTGCCGCTGCCTTCATGTGCTTCAAGTCTCGGTTGTTTGGGAGTACAGATGCTTTTTTATAAAAAAGGAAAGCAAGTTGTGACGGGCGGGGGTGAGCAACAAAAAGGAAGCGATCACGCCAAGTCTCAGGGAAAAAGGATGGTTTAATAGAAAGTGTGCAAACCTAAAACCCGTGCACTATCTCCAAATTAAGGATATAATGACCAGCGGTCAACTGGTACAAAGACAAGACATATATAGGCAAACAAACGACCCTCAGGTGAGACGGATCACGGGCTCCGCCCACCTGAGGGACGCACATGACGTCACCAGACAACAACAACAACAGCCGCTGTGGACGGAGGCGGCCGGTAGGGGGCCGCCTCACCGTGACAAAGTTTGACTGTCTTTTCGACATACTGATCGCTGTTATTTTGACAAATTGGCGCCTTTGTCTGATATGTGATATCTACGTAACACAAAATATTTCCCATCAACCATTTCTATTTTGTTTTTGTAAAATGTTTTTTTATAAATTTTTATTAATGACCCACATAAAGTGTAAAACTGATTTGCAATTTATTTGTGTTGTTTTATTATATTTTTCTGTATAATAATAAAAATGCCCATGACTTTGGACTAGGGCCGTGTGAGGGGTGGGCAGATGCTTTATGGGGGATACGCAGAAAGGCATTGCTAAAAGGGAGAGCTCTTATGTGATTTAGGAAGCCTGAATGTGGATCTTGTGTTTAAAAAATGTCTTTTATAGAATTATTTGTTCAATTAATTGGTTCAACGCAGACAGATTTCTTCATAACTTATAATTAGTAGGCTTGAAATTTATTGAGGCAGACCGTTCTCGGAACGCATCCTTCAAAATGAAAGATTTCTCGGATCCTGTTCCGGCAGGATCAAATTAAGCCCTGGATATGAGCAGCAGTATGAGGTAACACCCCAAAATATGTAAGTGAGGGGAGGGTAGTTTTGAACATATAATACGTAATTTTTATTAAACAGAATGTACATCAGTTGAAGCTCTGGTAGAGTTGTTAGTAGGCTTGTCACGATACTAAGAATTACAACTTCGATACGATACTTAAAAAAATATTGAAATTCGATACCATTTTCGATACCAAAGTCAGATACGGTGTTAATTTCCGTTTTAAAGCCTTTTTATTTATTTTTTTATAAACAAACAAATGAATGTTGCTTTGTGTTTGAAAATGCTTGAAATTGTAACTTCATTTCACAACAAATATCTGTCTGACTGAATAGTTCTTTTGTGTTAATGTCACGTGCGGCTACGCCCCCTCTCCTAGCTGTCACTCTGGGTTCCCTCGTGTCTGTGTTCTTGCCCGTTTGTCCCGCCCTGCTCGTTAGTTTTATGAATCCCTCGTTTGTTACCACGCCCCTGTGTCATTGTCATCACCTGTCCCTAGTTTAGTTCTGTGTATAAAAGGCCCCTGAGTCTCCCTTGTCCCTTGTCGAGTATTTTGATTCTTCGTTTCATTGTGTCTGTGTCGATCACTATACCTGACCGTTTTTTGTTCCTGCCTTTTTGATCCTGTGTCTGTACTCGTGTCTCCTGTCTTGGCAATGCCTGTTTTTGCATGTTATTCGGACTGCCCTCCCGTTATCGACCCGGACTGGTTATCTGACGACGAGTATGGAATGTCCTGCAATAAATCTCGCTCCTCTCAGCGGTTGTGTCCGTCTCCTCGCTCCGTGGCGCAAGCCACGTTACAGAATACTCGACCAAACAAGGACACAGCGAGAGAGCGAGACTCTGGTAAGTTCAATCGCTGTAATGAGATGTTGGCTGGTTTAATTCGGTTCGACTCTCCGGTATTACAGCGTGAACGAACCAGAGACAGGAATTCCCCTTGCGCTGTGGGTACAGGGGAGTCTCGTCGCTGTAAAAACAAGGCGAAATCACTTTCGGTTTCTAGCTTTAGCGACGAGCTCCCTGATAAGCGCTACGTGTCTGCCCGACTCGACACACGCTACAGGGAGGAGCAACCTGTAGCGCGAGATTCGGGTAGACGGAATGAATGTGCAGACGAGCGTTGGCTTGGCTCTCGGTTGGCTTTCAAAAGCCATTGTGAGCTCCCGATACCTCCGACGAGGTGGAGTCACAAGGAAAGCCACCGAGAAGCAGTTGTGTCTATGTTCTTCCAGACGCAGACCAGACCGGGGAAGGAAGAAGACCACGCCCCCGGTTCAGAGCCCCGCCGCCACAGCGTATGACATCGTCGTCCTCCCGGAAGCCGCTCCCCGAAGGCCCCCCAAGAATTTTTTGGGGGGGAGTACTGGCCACTCAACCCAGGAGTGGCCGGCTCGGACCCCCGAGGACGTCAGTGCGGCGGACACGCCCCCCGGTGACGTCAGTATGGCGGTCACGGCCCCCGGTGACGTCAGTGCGGCGGACACGCCCCCCGATGACGTCAGTGCGGCGACTCCGCCCCCCGAGGACGTCAGTGCGGCGACTCCGCCCCCCGAGGACGTCAGTGCGGCGACTCCGCCCCCCGAGGACGTCAGTGCGGCGGACACGCCCCCCGATGACGTCAGTGCGGCGACTCCGCCCCCCGAGGACGTCAGTGCGGCGTACACGCTCCCCGATGACGTCAGTGCGGCGGACACGCCCCCCGATGACGTCAGTGCGACGACTCCGCCCCCCGATGACGTCAGTGCGGCGGACACGCCCCCCGATGACGTCAGTGCGGCGACTCCGCCCCCCGATGACGTCAGTGCGGCGGACACGCCCCCCGATGACGTCAGTGCGGCGACTCCGCCCCCCGATGACGTCAGTGCGGCGACTCCGCCCCCCGGTGACGTCAGTGCGGCGACTCCGCCCCCTGGTGACGTCAGTGCGACGACTCCGCCCCCTGGTGACGTCAGTGCGACGACTCCGCCCCCTGGTGACGTCAGTGCGGCGACTCCGCCCCCTGGTGACGTCGGCCCTGTGGTTCCGCCCCCCGAGGACGTCGGCCCTGTGGTTCCGCCCCCCGAGGACGTCGGCCCTGTGGTTCCGCCCCCCGAGGACGTCAGCCCGATGGTGGTTCCGCCCCCCGAGGACGTCAGCCCGATGGTGGTTCCGCCCCCCGAGGACGTCAGCCCGATGGTGGTTCCGCCCCCCGAGGACGTCTCACCCACGCCGGTTCCTGTCTCCGCGACCCAGGAGGGGTCGTCCTTGCCGGCCCCTGTTCCCGCTGCCCGCCTGCCGGCCCCTGTTCCCGCTGCCCGCCTGCCGGCCCCTGTTCCCGCTGCCCGCCTGCCGGCCCCTGTTCCCGCTGCCCGCCTGCGGGCCCCGCCTGTTCCCGCTGCCCGCCTGCGGGCCCCGCCTGTTCCCGCTGCCCGCCAGCGGACCCCGCCTGTTCCTGCTGCCCGCCAGCGGACCCCGCCTGTTCCCGCTGCCCGCCAGCGGACCCAGCCTGTTGCCCTTGGGACTGTGCTGCCCCCTGTTGGGCATGGACTTGGTGTTCCCCCTGCTCCGCCATGTGCCTCCTATGTTCCATTGCCCGTGTTCCCCTTGCTCCCTGGTCCCATCCCTGGTTTTGTTTTGGTCCCTGTCCCCGTGGTTGTGTCTGTTCGTGTCCATGTTCCTGTTCCTGTGTCTGTTTCCTGTGGTGTCATCCCTGTCCCTGTCCCCATGTCTGTTCCCCAAGTTGTCACCCACCTTGTGCCAGTGCCTTTCTCCGTTGTTCATGGTGTCTTTGCCTCTGTGTTTGCCTCCGCCTTGTCCCCTGGCCCCACTCCCGTGTCTGTCCCCGGTCCTGTACTGTCCAGCCCTGCTCCTTGCCCTGTCCGGTCTCCATGTGCCCCGTGTACCGCCATGCCCCAGCCCAGCTCCTGGCCCGTCTCTGGTCCCCCTGTCCCTGCCGTGCCCCGGTCTCCGTGCCCTGCTTTCCCCTGGTCTGTTCCTCCGGTCCGTCCCGTGTCTGCTGTCCCTGTCCCTCGCCGTGTTCCGTGGTTCCCTGTCTTGTCCTAGTCTGGTTCCCTGTCCTGTCTGCCCTTGCGTGCCCCGGAGTGGCACGCTTTGAGGGGGGGTTCTGTCACGTGCGGCTACGCCCCCTCTCCTAGCTGTCACTCTGGGTTCCCTCGTGTCTGTGTTCTTGCCCGTTTGTCCCGCCCTGCTCGTTAGTTTTATGAATCCCTCGTTTGTTACCACGCCCCTGTGTCATTGTCATCACCTGTCCCTAGTTTAGTTCTGTGTATAAAAGGCCCCTGAGTCTCCCTTGTCCCTTGTCGAGTATTTTGATTCTTCGTTTCATTGTGTCTGTGTCGATCACTATACCTGACCGTTTTTTGTTCCTGCCTTTTTGATCCTGTGTCTGTACTCGTGTCTCCTGTCTTGGCAATGCCTGTTTTTGCATGTTATTCGGACTGCCCTCCCGTTATCGACCCGGACTGGTTATCTGACGACGAGTATGGAATGTCCTGCAATAAATCTCGCTCCTCTCAGCGGTTGTGTCCGTCTCCTCGTTCCGTGGCGCAAGCCACGTTACAGTTAAATACCAGCATCTTGTAATTCCAGGATGAAACATGAGAGAACGTGAAGACGTTACGATTGGGCGTTTTGAAAATAAACAACCATTAAATAATGTGATAAAAAAGCGAATAATTTCGAATAAATGTATAAATATTTAACTTATCCCAACAAACATGCGACGTCAGAAAGACGGTCAGTCCAGACCCATTTTTGCATGTCTGGTGGACGTTCAAAACTGGTTCAAAATCTGACAGTGTGACTAGGACCTTAACCTTTTAACTTAACATGAACGTCTATGACGAGTTTTCTATCTGAACGTCTGACTAGGACCTTTATTGGATGTCAGGACGTGCAAAAACTGCAACTGAACGACAGTAATAGACGTTTAAAAAAGACGTCGCTAAAACTTTCATTCTGGCTTTTCAGTGAATGTCTTTTGAACGTCTGACAAAGTGTCTTTGCTCGTGCTGGGAAATATTGAAATGGACCTTGAAAGTGACATACAAGTGTTTGAATTCCACAAGGTGTATGAACCCTGCAAACATGACTTTGTTCATCGCGCTGAAGCGCGGCGCACGCGAGGTCGTGCACCTCTCGAATTTTGTAACTTCGCGCACGCCGCGCCTCAGCGCAATGAACAAAGTCATGTTTGCAGGGTTCAATTCAAGCGCTTGTACCAATATTTCCCAGCACGTTAAACTTAATTAAGTTAAATATTTATACATATACTCGAAATGATTCGAAATATTGCGCTTTTAATCACATTATTTAATGGTTGTTTATTTTCAAAACGCCCAATCTTAACGTCTTCACGTTCTCTCGTGTTTCGTCCTGGAATTACAAGAGTTAACGTAATAACAACGTAACGTGCATTTTTCTTAACGTCTTCACGTTCTCTCATGTTTCATCCTGGAATTACAAGAGGCTCGTATTTGTTAATGTAATACAAGAAAAATGTCCAGTCAGACAGATATTTGTTGTGAAACGAAGTAGTTACAATTTCAACATTTTCAAGTACTTTAGCCTAAATTGCAGCACTTTTCAAACCTGAAACACAAAGCAGCATTAAAATTCGTCAGGTAAGTGTTCATTCCCCTGTTTTGAGGGGTGTTTCTTTTATACTACCACATATAGTTTCGGACAACACTGCAAAGCGGAAAGTATAAAGCCTCCACCGCTCGCGGAGGTTTGCGCGAGGTGCGCGTGGAGTCGAGCGCTATGGTCACTCAACCAGGCTTTAGCGCCCTTCGTTGAAATGTTCCAAAAGCACCGCTTGCAAACGGGCTTGTTCATATCCTTCGGTTTTCCATCTGTATCTGCTTCGAATCCAACAGCACTGCGTTTGCGTTAGCTGCCATATTAACATTACAAACTGTCCTGTGCATTACGGCAGCTTGGGTGGGTCAAACGAAAGCGCATTTTATGTAAAAAGAATCGATACTTAAGGGAAACGAGTATTGTACCGTTTCAGAATGTTCAGTATCGATACGTATCGATATATCGATTTTTTTGACAACACTAGTTGTTAGTATCGCTGATTTTTTGGCCAATAGAAGTCTGTAGGTCCTTGAAGAACAATACAGTGTACACATACACAAAAGGAAAATATGGCATAAGACTAAAATTAAATTACTTTAAAATTGATGTGGAAAACACACACGCACACACACACACACACACACACTTAATTTGCATTACCAAAAAAAGACCAAATTCAAATATCCTTCAGAATTGTTCATCCTATATTACTGTGGAACACAGATTTTATTTATTTTTACTTTACATAAACATATATACATACATATAAATACAAAGTATATAATTGTATAGGTAGTCAAAATTGCAATTCAATACAAAAGTAGTTTTGACTATATTTTTTACAGTACTCTGCAGTTACTCCCTGGAGTATACCATTATATTAATTATGTTTAGATTAGACTCTGTGAGGATAGAACAATATAATATTGGTTTATGTAAAATACATTTATATTCAACAGTTAATTGTATAAAGATAAATAGAAAAGCTTTTAAAAATATGATTCTAGCCCTTATAGGATCAAGTGAATATAAGGATATCCTTCATGAAGTCTATGAAACCCAAAACTATCACTGTCACTGCCATATCTTTATGGTACTTGTGGCACCCTGCATTGCATGTTGCAGTGATACAGATAAACTGCATGCACGTAGCTCTCTGTCATAATGTATAACCAGTTAGGCCATGCTGGTGCATTACATAAAATCCATCATGAGTGCAATGTGCATTTGGCATCTGCTTCTTAACTTAAAGCAAGCAGACTGATGTTGATGTCATTTGTTCTGCTGGCTGGAGATCATTTTCTCAGACTCCGGTGTAGTTTGCCCAACTGGGGAAGGAGTCTAAGCTGAACATAGCTCTTCCCCAGCTGTTGATTGCCAAGGTGATGCACAGAATTCCGATGATATTCATGACAATGCCTGCTTTGGCCTGATGGTGAAGAGGTAAACATAGATTTCATTTCTAAACTCTAGACTCTTTACTAAGCAGATTTCCTTGAAGGCTTATCATGTATTTATGGTGATGAACTATGGTTGTATGGAAAAACCCCTGATAAATTAAGTACACTCACCATGTCTGACACTTTCACATAGCCGTATGAGAAAACGATGGCATTTGGAGGGGTCGCCACAGGAAGCATGAAGGCAAAGGAAGCACTTAGGGTACATGGAACCATCACATACAGCGGGTTGACACCTATGGACTGAGACTAACAAATAATACCAATCACCTCAATTTACTTTGTGAAAGAAATGATAGTAACATAATTTAATGTGCACTCAAAGCATTGGCAGGTTTTAATAGAGAGTACTATTAATTGTATGTGCACTCCAAATCTAATTATTAGCACTTTACATTAATACTGAGCAAGTAGTGCCAAAATACAGTGTTGAAATGTGCAAATCAATTAATGGAATTGGATTTCATCTTGCAAAGCTACTAAAATAAAATTTAAAAATTTCATTTGCCCTTCAACTGAAAAATAACCATGTCATGTGTAATTGTCATTAAACATCCCCATTTTAATTTACATTTATGGGATTTGGCAGGTGTACTTGTCCAGAGCATCTAACCCAGAGGTCACCAACAGGCAGACCGCGGTCCAGATCCGGACCCGAACGCAGTCCTGTCCGGACCCAATCTCATTCCTGATTAACTGGATACGGACCCAAATGCCATCCCATCCGGACCCAGAATAAATTGTTAAAAAAATTTCTTAATATTGACGGGAGAATTAATTTTAAACCGGAGCATTTATTTCAGCGCTGTTGAAAAAAACACTCCGTCACGAGTGTTACGTTCGCCGCCAGCCCCCCCCCCCCCAACAACATAGGTTTGACCCCCCCCCACAACAACTTACGTTCGCCCCCCCCCCCCCCCCCCCCCCCAACAACTTCTCAACCCCCGCTCAACAACTTCTTACGTTCGCCACCCTCCCTCCCGTCCTCCGGACCGCTGGTCAGAGCTATCTGCCAAATTTGGCCCGCGGAACAATATAGTTGATTACCCCTGATCTAACCTATAAAGATGGCGAGAGCATTTTGAGAGGGTTGGAAGGTTGGGAGCCGTATGCATGGAAGAGAGTTCTTTCATAAGTCACCAGCTTAGATCTGAAGCTCTTTGTGGATATATCAGTGTTGTAAAAAATCTCTATATATGTATCTACATATAGATGCAATATCTATATATGCAAAAAAAATGATACGTTGTATGCTTTTCCAGCTTCAAATTAGAACAAATTCATGATAGCACTTAATTTTTCTAGTGTACTACTGTCCAGTTATTTCAGATGTTACTGTTCTGTGTAGTATGAATGACATTCTGTGACATATCCTGCATATACATGATTACAACATGGAAATGTGATGTGTTTCCATTTTTGTTGATGTTGCTAGTCACAAAACACTCTGTTGTGAAATGATTACATTGGTAATAATCATGGACATAATTTTGATTTCAAAAGTGGGGGGAACATGGATTCGTCGCTATTTAAATATTTGGTTTTAACCGTAAAAACTGGGGGGGACCAAAACCGGTTTTTGAAAAAGTGAGGGGGACATGTCCCCCCCCGTCCCCCCCCAAAATTACGTCCGTGGTAATAATCAACGCTTTGACCACACCACATTACTGTTAGCAAAGAATCTGGCATGCATGCTTCCAACCACCAGAGGTCCTCATTCCCAGAATGCTGGTGATGCTGGTTGTTCATCATGCTCACCAGTCTCATTAACTACTACTACTACTACTACTACTACTACTACTACTACAGTAACTAAATACTATATAATACCCCCAGGAATTCCTAGAACTTTCCAGCAAAGGTATTGCTGACATTTCACTGTTTGCATCCATATACATTTGTTGTTACTGAATATCAGGATTGGGGCCTGCCGTCATTTTAATTTCTGACTCTGCCATATCATTTTCAGTAAAGAGTCCCTTGCACATGGATCCTAACTCTGAGCCTGCTTTGTCACTATTACACTGTACATGCCATAGATAAACATGTATTGCTTTAATTGCTCAAGCTCAAATATCTGCTAGGGTGGATGAGTGAAAGTAAAACATTCTGTACCATCGATGCGAGTACAGGCAGAAACAGGGTTGCTGTGGCCACATTGCTGGTGCACTCCGTAAAGGTGGCGACCATCAGGCACACGATGATGGCAATGGCCCATGGAGGAATGCTTTGGAGAGGAGACAACTGCTGTCCAAGCCATGCTGACAAACCTGAATCCTGAAGTGTTAAGACATAGACAAAGAGTAGTTCTAATGTTATGGAGATGCTGGATCTATTGAGTTCCATAAAAATGCAGTGATACAGTGATGCAGGTCTTTAGGATACCCCTCCCTTCAAATACACATACTGAAGGTTCTAGGTGTGTTTTACCTCACTGCCCTTAGCCAGAGCAAAGCCTCCCCCAAGCAGCAATAAAATGCTCCACGGCATCTTCATCTGAGCCACCTGCCACGTCAACAATGTTGATCTGGGTTCTGACTGCAAAACTGGAAAAGAATGCAAATGCGCTCAAAAAACACTAGCTTAGGATATACTGAACTGCTACATATCTTGTGTCTGTAAAACACACTGAATCACACTGAACTTCATGGAGCTGACTCAAACAGATATGCAGGTCATCTCCAACACACCTGCAGTGGATCTCTGTGAGCCCCAGGAGCACAGGCATGGGGGTTTGGCTGGAAGAACAAAGAGCAGAACTGCTACAAAAACTGCCACAGTAGCATCTGTCACATACCTGCCCAGATAAGAATCAAAGATTAGGGTTAAGAGTGAGGACAGATGTCAAATGGGACAGACAATCAAAACAATCAAAGACAATTTTTATTCAATGTGTTGTGAGCAATATTGTATATTATTTTGGCCTCATCTTACTGTAAATAATAAATGTTTGCATATTGATTTTAGTTATCTCATAAAGGCAAAATAACTTTTTTATTGTTGTGGTATGGGACAATCTTTTAATTTATTGCATGTCACCACGTGATGATGGCACGTGTGACCACGTGAGCGGATTTGTTAATCCCTGCACCGCTATGTACACAGCCACTGTTTGCTGATGGTTTCCTCTTGTAAACTCCATTCACAAATCCTAAGACATTTGACCTAGATAAAAGTTCTATGCCACACTAGCAGATATGTAGAGGTTACCAAGCTAAAGATCAATTTAACTGTGATTCTATTTTTCCCTCATTCATTTCACTGTTTAGAGACATGTTTCGGGGGACCCTGTTCTGTTTTCTTGTTCAGGTTTTTTCCAAGTTGCCAAGGTTCATAATTTGGGGTGTTTTTTATTGTACAGATCTTGTTACATGACATCTAAGGACATTTGATATTTTGGTATATTGCTTCACTGTTGACGGTAACCATTGTGGGTAAACATCCTATAAAACATTCACCTATGAACCATGCATGATGACTTATTCTGGTCAATGAAACATAAGATAAGATAAGAATGGGTTAGGGTACAAATTAGCCATTACAAAAGTCGTAATGTTACATAGGATTTCCTGTTGTCACACCATTTATGAATCTTGGTCCAAGGAAATTATTTGTGCATTTTGGCTCTATTGTTGTGCTGATAGTAAATCAAATGTGTGTTGTGAGGAATTTTGAATGCACATCCATACTCTTTCTGAGCATTGAAGAAGCCTGTTGCCCAGCCATCCATAAAGCCTGGCTCACGTGTGAACCACAGCACCACCAGCAATATGAAGAGCGTTAACACACTGATCTCCCCATAGGACATAGGACCAAGGTGCCGATGCTCCTCCCGAATCACGTTATAGGCAGCTATCTCTTTCTCCGTCTTCACTGCGCCACAGCCCCATGTTTTTCTGAAGCTGGAGAGAAATAGAATGAGAGGAAAAGAGGGATAGAGACAGAGGCAGTCATACGAGAAATTCGAGAGTTGTATAGCAGAAATTCACTGACATCAGAACATCAATCTGTATCAGTATCACTGCAAGACACTACCTCAAAGTACCACCAAGTTGTAATGATTTTAAAGCTGTGACATGAAATTTTATTGAGGGGAGGAAACTGCATTCTTAGTATATGGGTGTAAGAAAGCCTAGATATATGGTGCAGAAATGGCTTAAAGCCTGGGCAAGGCAACGCAGGTTCATTTGTATAGCACTTTTCACTCACAGCAGCAATTCAAAGTGCTCATTCTCACCCAATATACAGAACTGTAGATGTAACCCAAGGAAAAAGCAACAAAAAAGCACACAAATCGATTAATAAGCAACTGCCAGTATATGAATGTGGCGTTATCACGTACTTGAACCCCAGGAATATCGTCTGCAACCAGATCCAGGCTGCTATGAGCATGATGATCATGTTGGGGAAAGCGAACCCAAACCAAGAAGCAAAATTGATGACATCCGCATTCTCTGGGAAGAGCCTGTGGAAAAAATTCAAACAATCAGACAAATATCAAGTCTAGCCATGACACAGTTAGACCTGCACACATTTGGGTCTTCCAGTGCTGTGTTTGTAAATGGTACAGAGAGGCACGGGGGAACCTACTGACTCATTTGGCCTGTGAGGACGAGGTTAGGACCTGTACCAGTCAGGGTGGCCGTGCCGCCGATGCTGGCAGCATAGCACACGCACAGCGTCATACCCTTACACATCCTCAACCTCTCCTCAGCTTCCTGCTGCTGGTCTGCAGACTCCAACTCCATGGAGAAGCTGAATCCGTTCACTACCACTGCACATGGACACGGCATTTATTACCGAGCACACATTACCGAACGCTCATATGCGAACACGGTCCAATCTTAGAATGAATAGACTGATTGGTGAATGAGGAGCTTCCTCCTGCAGTCATAACTGGATTGAAGATTGTTGTGGATTATCGCGGATTACGAAGGCCAGGCTTGCTCCCCTCACCTGGGCCGTTGGCCTCCTTGTCAGACTGTTTGTCCTCACAATCCAGAGAGGTGATGGTTTGGATGTCCTCCTCCCGCACAGTGTTGTTGAGCTGCACCAATACTGCCTGCACAATCGGCACCATCATGGCCGTGGTGGCGGTGTTACTGATCCACATGGAGAGGAAGGCCGTCACGCCCATGAAACCTAGCATCAACCTAGACAATTCATACAGACAATAAACCTCATGTTTATCTTTTAAGTTATCTATAACGTTGTCTGGCAACTGATTGTAATCACACTGACAGCAGTAAATTTATGAGTTCAAAAGGATGAAAGGGAAAGTGTGGGTTAAGCATGTTGTTTTTCAGAATGGATGGGCTGATGTGTTGCTGAAAGCACTCTGGTTTGGTGTAGGTGTGCGGGCCTTATCGTAGGAGCTGGGCGCTCACAGAGCTGGTCGCACACCAACGATGAGCAGAACCCGCAGGGCGATGCGCTTGTGCAGATTCCAGTGTTCCACAGCCACAGCTACCATAAGCCCACCCAGAAACAACATGTTTGTGTCCTTCAAGTACTGCATACACACCTTTCACACACACACACACACACACACACACACACACACAGATAATGTTATAACTGATATTATAACAGATCCACATATGATAAATGATAGACATAATGTACATTTACTGATAAGTATGCCAAAACTTATGTAAGGTTTCATATAATTTATAAAATTCTATTGCAAAGGTGCTCCGCCTGTACTAAACTGCAAATTGCTGATATGCATTGACAAAGCAGAACTTACATCTTTGGATGCCATAACATTAAACAGAGGGAAGAGCACAGCAGGCAGGAGAGCAGTGACTGCCAGTGGTAGCACCTCGGTACACCAGTACACTGCCATGAGCCCGATGACATATGCGCAGTTAGCCTCCTGCAAATGACCCCGAGACCGCAGAGATGAGCAAACAGATACACAAAAATCTACAGCTCTCTCCTCAGTGATGGTATTGGCAAGAATGAACTTGGTCATTCATATTTCATTTGCGTTATCCCTCCCCAGCCTTGTTTCAGGTACAGGTTCAGGGCTGATTGGCAAATCATGGTGCTGGTTTTAAACCGGGTTTGTTAATGATGACACAACAGCCTGATAATTTTGCTTCTGATGTTGCTATGAACTAAAACAAACACTTTGAGAACTTTGATACTTCCACAGCATCACACTCAGTACTGCTTTTAGATCATGAACAAAAACAAAAACATCCATCCTTTCATAAAAAACGAAACAGAGTATGTTACTTTTTTATTACCTCCATTATCATGTTAGTGATTAAACAAAATAAACAATAAAAAAGAAAAAAAGCTAATGTGGTAAATATGATAATGGATAAGGAGGTATAAAGATTCCACCTGTTTTACTAAACCAAAACTTGCTAAATTAAGGAAGCTAAATCTGAAAAGGATTCAGTCCCACTTTTGTATAGTTTGTGCGTGTGTGTGTGTGTGTGTGTGTGTGTGTGTGTGTGTGTGTGTGTGTGTGTGTGTGTGTGTGTGTGTGTGTGTGTGTGTGTGTGTGTGTGTGAGAGAGAGAGAGTACTGGGAGAAACAGGGAGAGCTCACAAATCCCAGTGAAAACGGACGGGCAAGTTACCAGGGCGGGAGTTCCCACGACTTCATGTGGAACCGCGTTCCATTATGATAACAAAGAGTAAAGACAACATGTGGCCTATGGGGTGTATTATGCGGGGCACTACTGAAGCCCCTTAAAGAAACAGAGGAATATTCCACCCGCTGACACGCAAGGCCTCAACTTGTAAAGCTAAAAAGAAATTGGATAGGAGTGCCAAACCCTATCCAACTGCAGGTTGTTTTGAACCATCTCTCTTTTCACATCCATATAACCAAATAAATAATCACATTTTATATCAAAATCTAAATTCGAATGAAACCTAAATGACGTATAATCGATTATAATTGTTTATCTTATTTATTTCAAATGTATGATAACCAAGAAACTGTGTTTCACTGATGCTATAATTGTCGACAAGTTTTGTTGTGGCCATAGTGAAGTTAAGACTAGTATCTATCCGCATTAAGTAGAGGAGCATGCTATGTGCGATCAACAGATTACGCTCCTTCTGTAACTGTACAACTATGTGGGAATAATTGAGTAAATTGAGTTGCGTACCTTTGTTCCAATAACCAGAGGTAAGGGCAGTAGAAAGAACGGAGTGAAGAAGAGAATGAGTCCATTTTTCAATTCCCAAATCGACTTCATAAAAGATACAACCATTTTTTTCTTTGATGGTATGACTCACGCTACTAGAAAAAACGCGCGTATTCGGCGCTGAAACCTCTGAAATGGTGCGCGAATGAGGAGCAACGCTATCCAATGGGGTTTCTCGCACCTTGCGCAGTCACCGTTTTCACAGACCCTCTCACCTTCAGTCCTTCTTAATCACTCATTCACGCCCCTATGCGCACAGCACACACACACACGCACGCAGAATCACCTCGCGCACAAACAGAGTGACCAGTCACTCTTCAGAAAGTATTTGTTAACCTCTGTACTCAATAATGTCTTTTAGTTGCATTGCCCAAGAGTTTCAAGGGCACATCAACCATGTCTCGTAGGAAAATGGCAAGACACTGTCCGCCATGGCCTATTATTTTATACGCCTACGAACAGTAACATTATCTAAACTGTATAGCTCGAATTTAATAAGTAAAAACTAAAGCACTTAAGAAAACTGGATCTAGATTTACACTGCAAGTGAACGGCTGTGCTTCGCTATATTGTAACACAGCCTACCTGCCGAACATGCGTTTCCAAATACTTGAAATACATTTTCAAAACTCTAAACACAGCAACACATTTACCTCATACAAATAGTTAATAGCCAAATAGTTAATATCCTGTTCAAAAGTGCATTTTCTGCATTTCACAATGCAAACAGTTTTCTCTTTACACCAACTTTGTTAAAACACAGCAAACATGGTTCAGTATCCAATCATTCTTTCAAACACTAGCACAGATTCTCTATTCGAGATGAACATAGTCAATCACTGCACAACCACTGTCAAAAAATGAACATTTTATGGCAATACAGAAACAATAAAACATGTAATATTCTACTCTCTCCCAGCAAACAACAGACATTTTACAGTAACATCTTTTGTTTTCTTAGTCAGTTCATTTTTACTGTAATCTGCTTAATTTGGACTTTTTTTCAAATGTGTGCATTTTTGGCAACATATTGTCTACACAATGAGTGATATTTGCTGTTAGGTGCTATATGGAATGTAGATAAGACAAAAAAGGAGTTAGTAACAGTTTTGCAGTAAAGGGTATATTTTACTGTATTATTATTACTGTAAATTGTGGCCTAACCCAAAAATAATTACCATAATTGTAAACATAATTAGCCATAGTCCCATATGTGTAAAAATACACATATACAAAAAAGGCCACACAAGGGGGAAAAAACAGGATACAAATTGAACAGTCTTGTTACGTGTAATGTAACAATGTCTTCAGCAGTTGGCCACATATTTTCATCCACATCACATCTGATGTTGGCCCTTGCCATGCACCTGGGGTAGAAAAGCTTGGTAAGCCTTTTTCACCCCTGGCAGTCTTCTGCTGAAATGTCTCTGGATCTCCCCTCCATCCGTATACTCGGCCCCTACCAAGTATTACGGCGAGGGGGATGAAGAGGAAGTAGGCTCCCCTCCATCCGTATACTCGGTTCCCACCAAGTATTGCGGCAAGGGTGAGGAAGAGGAGGAAAGCTCCCTTCTATCCGTATACTTGGCCCCTACTGAGTATTACGGCGAGGGTGAAGAAGAAGACGTCAGCCCTCCTCCATCCCTGTGCTCGGCTCCCACCGAGTGTTATGGGGATGATGTGAGTCCTCCCCCGTCCGAGTACTCGGACCTCACGGAGTGTGAGGACGAGGAAGGCAGCCAGCCGCCGTCTGAGTACTCAGACGGTGAGCGGTGCGAGTAGGAGGAGGACGTGAGCCCGCCTCCCTCGGAGCTATCCGGTGAGACCGTGAGAGGGAGTAGAGGCCAGAGGAAGGGCATTTCTCCATATTCCTCAGAGGAGAGCGTTATGGACTACTACCGGTGTGAGACCCCAGTGGAGCCCATGAAGTGGAGCTCAGGCGGAGAGAAGGAGATGGAGATTGAGGACAACGCTCCCACCACCAGGCCAGGAGGGCGATCACCGGGAGGAGGGAGATTCCCCGGTGGGGTCCGCGGAGGAGGGAAAACGAGCATCGGCAGTGTGATGTTGATGCTACCCCTCTTGCTGAGGCTTTCGGATTTACGCGTGTCTGAGAGTTTGGCTTAAGAGTGTGGGTTGGTGAACCTCAGGAAGGACTCCAACGTAGATATTCCAAAAAGGTGGTTTTATTGTGCGACGTGAAAAAGGTAAACAAAACACTGTACAACACAAAATTAAACGAAGGTATCAATATGTATACTATTCACATTTGTTGGTTTTAACTACAATCAAACCACAGAATGAAGTCAGCCGCAAGGCTATAACTTCTTTGACCAAGTCCGCTAGTCATACCCCGCCCGAGAGAGAGAGCCTTGAATCTAATTTCACATGACTCTTATACCCTAGGCCCCTCCCAGGCCAAACCATTGTATCGTCTTAGGGGTGTACATCCCCAGCAACACTTTAATACATTCACCTCTTACAGGACCTGCAACACACAAAGCATGAACCCCCCTTCCCTTCTCAAACCAGTGGATCCTCCTGGCCCAGAGAAAAGGGACCCCTGCTCCAGCCGGCACTCTTCCAATACCCGTCGACCCCACCAGATCTCCGGTCAGTATATTTGTTTGTACATTTTAAATTGCACATTAATGTCTCTCTATAGTCCCTTGGGACCACCTTAAAAGTTGGTGATGGGGTACACTGGTCACCACATCACAGGCAGACCTACCCTGCGGCGCGCCCCCCAAGGGCTTCCAAAGTGACTGGTAGCATGCTCACTGAGAGGGCTGCAGGAGCGTCCACCAGCCGCACCGCACCCAGCGGAGGGTTTGCGGCGAGAGTGGGAGGAAGACCGCCCATCACAGCGCCTGCAGCTCCCGGAGCGTTCTCCCCGCTGGCAGGCCTCCTCCAGGCGTGAAGCCTGGCTCCATTTTTGTGTGTGTCTGTGCCTGTGTTTGTGTCTGTCCCTGTGTGTATCCTGAATCCCCCTTTCCCTTTTGTGCCTCTGTCCATTAATGTACCTGTTTGTGTGTTCATTGTGTCTGTCTAACGTGTTTTCCCCTGTCTTCCCAGGGAGGGTGTTCTAGGTTGTTAATGGTGGATTCTCCACCAAGGGCGGTCATCTCCCAGATGCAGGACTGAAGGGTCCGGATCCACCCATCGGTGTGGGTTTGGGGCGTTCAGTTCTGTTGGCACCCCGGGACGGGTAGTGCCCTTGGTGGGGGGCTCTGTCATGGTACAGCCCCTAACCTCCCCCTTTGGGCATGTGTTTATGTCGTCTACGTCTAGACGTCTGCGTCTGTGGATCTTCGTGGGTGTGGATGTGTCTGAATGTGTTCATTGGTCTCATCTGTGGCTCGTCTCGTGATCACTCGGGGCTTATGTGGTTTTGTCTATTTAATGTGCATTTGCGCAGTGTCCCGTGCTCGTCTTTTGTTTGAGTCAGTCCACATTAAATGTGTAAGTGTTATACGTGTGCTGTCTGCGCTATTTTGTATCACAATAAAAGTGACGTTTGTGCGTACCGTGGGACTCGTGCCTCGTTCGTCGCCCTGCGCCCATTGTCACAACACCAGAGGTACATTCTGTAGGTCAGTCCAAATTGTCTTTCCAAATTACTTTTCCATGTTTTTCCTGATCAGTTTTTGTTGTCATTTGTTTTTTCTCACTGTACATTTGTGGGAGATACAATAGTAAGAAATTGTGAAGTACATAATGGAAACGCCATTCACTTTTGTATCACCCACCTATTTAACTTTTTTAAACATTAAAAGAAATCGGATTGTTTGTTAACTTCTTTAAACCAAATGAATTTATTTGTTTCTGTGTTTATAAAAGCTAGCTCTAAATAAGCTACACGTATGTTGGTATACTTGGTAGCGTATTGTACAGTCAATATCAGACCATCATGACATTGGAGAATACTCAACTCAATATCATGTTTGGTTGATTAACACAAATAGAGGTCTGTAATTGGATAAACATTTAAGCTTTAAAATGTATAGTGTCATGGACATTTTCTGAAAATGGATGAGGACTCAAACGTGGTTAAATTATTAATTTATTAAAAGATATAAATATATAAAAAGGACAGACACAAGACAGACACAGACATGAGTCTCATTCAAGCATGACAACTCTGAAAGCAAGGGGGCAGTCCCCCTGCTTATATACAATCCTAAATACAATTCAGCAGTTCTAGCAAGCAGGTTATCTTAAGCACAGCATGTTCCAAAACACAGGCACCCAGCAGGCTACTTTGTCTCACATATGTGTATCTCCTAATATGGACTTCCCTAGAGTTAGCGGAAGCAACTGATGTATCAGTTGAACACAGAGAAAGCTAAATGACCCAAGTATAGTAGCCTAGTGACTACCAGTTAACAGAGTGTTCTTACCCTCAGCACTCTCCCTGACCTGGGTCACAGTATAGCACACATGCATAATATGAACTAAACATGGTTACACTGAATCACACTACTTCATTATTGTAGTCCTTCTGCTTAGTCAGAATAACATGTACTAAATCATAAAGTTCATAATGATCTCTTGTAATCTAAATGACATGACCTAATCAAGAATGACATAATTTCTGTCACAATAGCTAAACAGTATATACAGTATGTAATATAAAACTAAATGTACACACAAACATTTTAGTAGTGTTCTTAGAGAAACAAATTGACTCAACCTCAAACTCCAACTCAAACTTTCAAAATCTAAAGTAACACCATACTGGATTCAGGAGGCATGAGAGAGAGAGAGAGAGAGAGATGGGAAGGCAAATAGAAGGTCTTGTGAAGTGTAAGAAGAGGAGTGACAGGGGGATAAACAGAGAGGATCCAGTGTTGCTCTTACTGAAACTCAACACAGTGCTAGTGGGGATGCAGAGAGACTGGCTTGCTGAGACACTCACAATGGGGCTCTGTGAGGGAACGCATATGAGGTTTCCTTAAGTCATCAGGAATTTGTGGGAATTCTAGGAGAACCCAGGTTTGGTCACATGTATCCTAAAAAAAAGAGAGAACGTGAAAGATTGTGTATTGATTCATGGTTCAGTAACAACCAACATTCATTGTGGTAATGTTTTATTTTTTGTATCTTTTTGTACATGTATCAAATGTTTTATTCCAACAGATTCTAAGAGGTTACACCTTTAAATGTTCTACAATGTTATGCCGGCAAGCAGATATTCTGTGTAGTCAAATTGTACTGTCAGCTGTCAAAACACATAACTTGGTGCTTGCCTCAAAGCATACTCAATGATGCTGCATGAGTTTGTAAAAGGAGGAGGATATATAATGTAAGAACAGGCAACAAATAACACTGAACAAGTTAACACAATTTTAAAGAAGAATACTATCTATCCAGATACAAATATAGAACCATCTATAGTCACATACAATTCTAACTTTCAGAACAAGTAATGAGGTGATAAAGGGCGAGATGTGTGTGTCTTCTATATAGTTGTGGTCATGTCCCTTGAGGACTGGGAATGGCATACTGTAACAATCAGGGGGATAGCCAAAATATTAGGAGTGTCAAAATCCACTGTTTGGTACATTGTTAATAACCAGGAGTATGCTGATAAACTTAGCAATAGCATTATATATGAGCAGCCATATGTAAAAATGTGATTCCTGTACAGTTGGCCAAATAGGTTACATGCCTCCAATTTATACCCAAATTCTCTATGTTAACCCGAGCCATTGATTAACATTCAGTGTGCTGGAGTAGTATTTATTAAATAAATCTACAAATACAAATGCTTGAAACATTGACCTGTATATTGGTGAAAAGTTGAGAAGATTACTTCCAAATAAATAATAATCAAATTTTATGAATCCTAAATTTAAATTTTTTTTTTACACTTTTTGTGTTGGAGTGCTCATTATGTCTCAGGAAGTGAATATTTTGGCAGCAATAGCTAAATGTACACTTCCAAACCACGCATCATGTAAGAATGAGTGCGTTTTCAGAGAATACAAGAAACAGTAGCATAGACAGGCCAGGATATACACAAAGGCTTGAAAGACAAGGGCTACGTATCTGAAATACAAAAATCAAACTTAACTGAAGTACAAGACACGATAACATGAGCACCGAGCGATTCTACGCAGACACAGGTAACATGCAACAACAGACTATTCACACACATAAAAAACCTTAGACACTAGAATGCAAACATACAATGAAACATAGATTATGACAGAACATACATAGATAGAAGATGGAAACAAGAAGTAACATCGAAACAAAACATAGGATCAGGAAGGAGTATGTTAGGCCCAGACACAAGAATGAGTCTTACGAAGCCTAAAACCATATTGAGCTTTCAAAGACACTGACCAACAACCAGGAGAGGCTCCAGGACACAAGACTTAAATACATTCATTGTCAAGGGTAAACTGGAAACAGGTGGTTGAAATGAGGTGGAAACACAAACAAGGACATGACTAATGAAATAAAACAACAATCTTGGTAATACATAAACGACGACATGACTGACAGCTGGTGGCTGAGCTAACTTTGACACATGCTGACCATGGCACATGGTGGTGGCCAAAGCACAGTGGTTTAATTTTAATTACAGGTCACCAAGGCAGTGAAAGGTGGGGGCTAAAGGTTAACCACTGTGTTCATGCGCAAAAAAACAAATTTAAAAAACTGCAGGCAGAGGCCCCTGGAACGTAATGGGGGTGGGAACTTCCAAGGTCCTGCGTGAGTGGAGAACAGAGCACACAAGATAAATAGTACAGCTTTGAAACTACCTAATCATTACTGGTGCCGTGCCTTTTAAATATATATTCTTCTCCCTCTCTCTCTCTCTCTCTCTCTCTCTCTCTCTCTCTCTCTCTCTCTCTCTCTCTCTCTCTCTCTATATATATATATATATATATGTTAGGCCCAGACACCACCAGCCACTTGATTGTGCACTATACTATACAATCTAAACAATATATATACAATCTTATATATATTGTTTAGATTGTATAGTATAGTACACAATCAAGTGGCTGGTGGTTTTGGGTTATATATGTATACACACATTTATTTACAGGACGTTTTCTTATTTAAAAGAAAGTATTGAGACATGAGTCAATGTGGGTTAAAATATTAACCAGCAGTAGTTAATGCAATGGTTAACAGCAATCAACTGCTCTATATTTATCACGTTTATGCAAACGTGGGTTTGGTAAGTTTGAATCTCCTGTTTCGGTCCCCCAAATAATTCTGATTGTTGGTCAGCCTTACAGAGAACCAACAAACTTTTAAAAGCTTAAACGATTTAGTTATTATTGTATGTGAGGGTGTATAGCATTAAGGTAATTTAGAGATACACAAATGACCAAAATTCTAAGTTGAGACATAATGGATGGGAAGAAATGTTAAACTAGTTACTTTGATATCTGTCTACATCACTAGTGTAATGTTTTTTATGACCAGTAACGTCAACGGCGTTGTAACGACAGGAAAAGTAATTAATTATATTATCCCGTTAATGACAAAATGACGCCGTTACCTAACGCCGTTATTTTTAACGGCGTTATTCGCAACACTGGTAAACAGTGACAAAATATGGAGCTCTTTACAACTAGTGCAACATTTTTATTTTTCAGAAATAAAGTAAGTAAATTGTACTCCATCACCCAGGGCATTAGTACACTTCAGAAATTTAGCAAGAGGTCAACATAAAAAAATAAATTTTTTAAGTGCAGTTTTATCCCCAAGAAACTGAATCAGATACGCGACTAAACTGAAAATACACTTTTAAAAGATAACAGTAGATGGCAGCATACCTGCATTTATATGCCTGCTGGACAACTTTACTATAAATTAGCTGCATATGCCTAACAGATTGCTCTCTTTGGGCTTATCAGTTCATTGTATGATAGGCTAAAGTTTATGCACGTTTAATCACAGTGTAGGAAGATGATCAATTATGTGGTTTGTGACACAAATAATCAAAAGAACTGATTTCATACTTTATATTTGTTCTTTGAAGAATATGCACTGGGATTTTTTTTGGAAAAGAGAGTATATTTCACATCTGGCTTATATCAATGCACTATACATCCAAATTCTTAAAAGAAATTAAGGCAGGCTACAACTGTAGGCTACAGATTACAGAATGCATCATCTATGGTTTTTGCAAAAAACAGGGAACATGCATGCTTACCAGTGGCATGCACAGACATTTTGGGGGGCAAGTGCTTTTTTTTTGGGGGGGGGGGGGGGGGGGGGGGGGGGCACTTTTTAGCGCAAATAAAAAAAAACTACAAGCACATGCTGAATAAAATTTGACTTTTATTTGTCGCATTCTCTAAACGTGAGTTTTCAATAGAAAAAAGTCTCACAGCCAACTGATATAATTCATATCCAATATTAACTATATACAGTAGGGGTGACCTGCAATAGTCGCTGATTCGACTATAGTCGACTATACCCCCATAGTCGAATGTACCAACTGCATGGGGGTGCCCAAGGATGCAGCTAAGCATTAGTTGTTACATGAAATGTCTTTGTTTTCGTTATATATAGCCTTTTGTCAAATAAAATCATCCTAATCTAATTTCTGTTAATAAATATTTAAAAATGATGTTTGCGCATTAACAATAGGCATCTTCCTTACTACACATTAATAAATCACACCCTGCAGTTGCACAATCCAAATGAGCGGAGCTGAACACGCTACAGGATCAGCATCTGCCGAGATTATAATGGCTACTAAAAAACTTCAAAAGTATTTTGAGAAAGATAAAGATGAATCGAACAAAGTAAAGTGCAAGTTACGTCATCAACGTCTTTCATTCGCACGACAACAACCAACATGGCATACCATTTAAAATGCGTAAGGCGAAAAAAAAACAGTTCAGCCGTTTGTCGTGTTGGTCGTGTTGTCTCGTCGCATCTCGGCAAGTAGGTCTATACATTTTTTTGTTGTTGTTTGCTTTTTAAACCCCATTACCTGCTTTACTTTTATTTATTTTTTGCTGTTGTGTTGCAATTCTTTTATATTTTCAGGCAGGCATGTTTTATTTAAAATATTTTTGACATTATGCACAGTGCCTGTCTGACAATTCGATATGCGCACTGACGGTTAATGTTCTCTAACGTTTTATTAAAAAATAAATAAGTAAATAAATAAAAGCTGAATAAAGCCAACCTACCATGTTTATTCATTTATCTGAGTGTTTTAGGTATTTACTTTGAAGTGGAAAAAAGTCTTGAATGAGAATGGGATCCCGTTTAAGGTGCTCTAGATTTAAAAAACCCGATTCGACTATTAGTCGACTAAAGGGAAAATCTGACGAATCAGATTCGACTAGGAAAATCCTTAGTTGAATACACCTCTAATATACAGTAATGTCCTTCAGTTAACTTCTGTTTACCCTCCACTGTCTGCAGGCCTTGTTGCATATATTTTGCAATTTAAATCAATATAGGCCTACAATTAAGACAGTAAAAAGACCAAAAAGTAGGAGAAGGAGTTATAGGCTACTGCAGGGGTGCCCACAAGTTTTCAGCTTGCGAGCTACTTATAAGATGACCAAGTCAGAAAGATCTACCGGGGGGGGGGGGGGGGGGGGGGGGGGGGGTTGTGAGGTGGCGAACGAATTTGTTGAGCGGATTGCAGATTGGCTACAGTGAATGTCAATCCAAATACAATCGTCGGTGCAGATGTGCGATTCATCTACTACTTTTTAATGTGACGAGATCTACGCACATTCCTTCGCGATCGACCGTTCGACGTAATGAGCACCCCTGGGCTACTGAGTGTTTTCATTACATGAATGCAAATGGGCATTTTTCATGGGGAACTTCCCGTTTCTTCTTTCACAAATGAATGTGTTAATTTATGTTGCCTAACAAAACCTATACAACAGCTTAACACAGATTTGCAAACTCTACCTTAATTATTTGTATGTGGTCGTCCTCACGTTATCTATCATTGATTTGGGCTAGAGTGACTAGTTTATCAGGTGACCAGTCGGCTAAAAATGCTTAGTAGTTTGGTGCTGTATGAGACTTTTTACTGCACAAGAAAATGATTTCAGGTTGGGCTTAGAGGGCAAACGGTACAATTTGACTTGACGTGTATGTGACCTGGCTGGTGGGGCACGGGAGAAGAAGTCTATCTGTGACCGTGTGTGCTGTGCTGTGCTGAAGCAGGGTTGCCAGGTCCCGCACAAAATATGTGTAAAACCCGCCCTTCAGAAGCCTAAACTAGGAGATACCCGTCGCTGCAGAAGCAAAAGTCCAGGGGGTGGAGCTGGATCTTAGATCCAACTCCTCCCACCGTCGTGTTTGCATTGGTCTAAAGTAATTGCACTATGCAGAGTTGTATCAGATCAGCCATTCCAAATCACCGTTGTCGTCCTAAATTGCTATTCTTATTTACTCACATGCCGTTCATTTGTGAACAATCACGAATGTGAAAGTAGGTTAATAATAAACCAATTTTCATCTTGCTAATGCTAGTAACTAGTTTCCTTTGGTGATTATACTAAATCTGACTGTTTCTGTTTGCACGAACAACCACTGTTAAGTTTATCCCACCCAGCAACATGTTGTTGAAAAGACGTTGAAAAAAGGTCAATGCTATACGTTGAAACTACATTCATTTTTAATTGAAAGTGAAAGGTGAAAAGACGTCTTTTTCAAGTGGTTGAAAAGACGTTCATGTGAGAACGTATATTCTACGTACATTTTTGGTAGAAAGTGAAAGGTGAAAAGACGTCTTTTTCAAGTGGTTGAAAAGACGTTGACATGAGAACGTATATTCTACGTACATTTTCAAGACAAATTATTCAATACTAAGAAATACAACAAGGGCATAGAATCAAGGCTGTAATGCTTGGGAACAGGGAGGGGCCGTGACAACTGCAAGTTTAAATAATATTTATTGGCGAAAACACAACAGGAGATAACACGCGATAACACTAACACTGAAACAAACTAACATGAAAGCACAACCAAACACACTTAAGAGAAATAAATTGGGATAAAATCAGGGTGTTGTGGTCTGGTAGCCCCCACCTCCCGCCCTGCCAGGAGCATGTTTTAGGTGGTCTCCCACAGCTCTGCGGATTTCAAAATCTGTGGCCTTGCCATCCCATTTCTTGACAGCAGCTGAAACATAAAGAGATACGGATCAGTTGTGCTGTAACACTTACATAGTTGAACACTAAATTTCAGATCTTCAAAGGCGGACTAAATAAAAATGTTGGAATATTAAACATGTAAATTCAGGTCAATTTTCAGAAATATAAGCCCCAAATATTCAGTTTTTGTCAGCTATGATTACTTTTTGTAACTTAGCTAGCTAGGTTAGCTAATGCTAATTTACCTCAGACTCCACCAAGTGGTTAACAAATGCTGCAACGGACTCTACTAAAACCGTCACACTCACTTTCTTAGTGAACCATTTTAATAACTCACGTCACATATATTAAAATCACTAGCAAAAACTTCAGTCAAATACATATTTCTTATTTATTATATAAAAATAAATTATATAATTACTCACACTGTTCAGTTGTGTTCGGGCGCTCCGTCGAAATAACGCGTTGGAATCGGTCAGCTGTTATTCCAGAAGACCCCACCCCTCTTCTGCTCCTCGCCCAAACATTGACTTTTGAGTGACCGGTCAGTCAAAACAAGCCACTCTGGCGTGCTCTCTCCTGAAATTCTGTCACGAACGAGGATTTCCTCAAAACTCCTACAATGTTTGAATTTTTCGAACAGCAATGATTAGTTCAAAAGTTTTCAGAAAGACTAATTTAGGTTTCTACACGTTTTCACCAGTCTTCTTTTTAACGGCTGTGTTAGGGCTACGTTTGGTCTGAAACAGACGTCATATCTTGGGTTAAATTTGAACCAAATCAGACGGACGAGACACAGCCCAATTTTCAACGTCTGTTTTTGGGCTAAATGCAGGCCATGACGGGCCGACCAGATTTAGCCCAAAAAACAACGTCCATAGGACGTCTGGTGCTGGGTGGGATCTAATCTAGGTGTCTAAGTAAGTAACGGTATAAACTGATGTTAGCTAAACAGAATACAGATGTATTAAATACTTATGTATGTTGTGTTCTTCATATTGGACATAAACTTTTAAAGTAATTCGTGTTTGCTGTAGTTACTTAAAATTTGTAATGGTTGTGCTGTTCGGTACCGCATGGACACATTGAGAGGGATTGTTATTCAGTAGTGTGTGCATGTAACGGCCATGATCCTCATTAACCAGTTCACTGAAAAACTTCACAACAATTAATATAATGCTATTTATATTTTTCCATCCATCTATAGATGCATATCACGGTTTTGAAAAAAGGACAGATTTTCAGTTGTGCAGTGCACTACTTGTTGCAATAAATACCACACACCTGCACACCTGAAGTGTACCGTCCTAACAAAAAGAGTATTTTTTATTAAAGGTAAAAAAAATGAAATAGTACATATTTAACAAATGTACTGTACTTTATTATGTTGGCAATCACAGATCATTATTCCTGTCCACTTTTATGTTTTCTTGTAAACTTAAAAAAACGTGTATTGTGTTATTTAAATAACATTCAAAGAACATTTTGATCTTTAAACGGTAAAAGGGTGAATTTATTGGATTTCTATTTCCTGGTCAGAAAAACGTAAGCGATATGTAGGAGGAGTTGGATTAGATGCAGCTCCGCCCCCAGGACGGACCAAAAGAAACTATGGACGGTGGGAGGAGTTGGATTTAGGTGGCGAGTGTGTAAAATGGAGACAAATTAAGTATTATATCGTGCTCAATTCTTAGTGTTGACTTGTAACTTCCGCAGTAGCCCAACTCAAAAGTAGCCCAAAAAACAGCACCCCGTGACCCCAGAATTTTTACCCGCGGCAGGATTTTCAAACAGGCCCAATTTGGCGTGAAAACCGTGAACCTGGCAACTCTGTGCTGAAGACGCTTCCTTTCACTCGCTGAACTGAACTGCTGCTGCAGCGCATCTGGTGTTAAAGGAAGAGAGAGCTCGGGTGTGTGCGAGGTGGTGGCTCATTTTAGGGCATTGTTTTTAATCGCTCAGGTTTTCAAAAGATAATTTCAAACCGGCCTCAGTAAAATGATAAAAAAAAAACCCGAAGTTTCAAAAGGGCACTTTCGTTGATAAAGGGCAGAGTTGGTGGTGCTTTAGCACTATGTGTGCACGCCACTGATGCTTACGTAAAGTGCCACTTGGTACCTTTAAGATAAATAAATTTTTAAAAAGATTTGTTTTTTAAGCTATTAATGTGAAAGCATGTCTGTACATTTTACGCCACCTGACTGTCTTAAGTATCTGCATACCTAACAATAGAAGGCAGACAACAGACATAAAGGAAGTGCTCCAATTAAACCTCTTGACAGGATGATGAAACAAGCACTGAACGTGGATATAAATCCTCAGCTGGTCATATCTGGTGACTATAATGTTCTAGGTCAACATGAACAATATGAAGCTCTCTCCCTCACTGCTTATAGCATGTAGAGCCAAAACACTGTGGAGTTCTATTGCTCTGGAAGTTAATACACTGTATATTCAAGACCACTATGTATTAAGCTTTGGGTCATGACCTAAACAAATCTTTCAAGAAAAGAGCAAAGTTGAAGCCAAAACAGATGCAATCTAGCTATTTGGTAAAGTTGATAACGTTGTTTGATGAAATTTGCAAAAAAAAAAAGAAAAAAACAAAAGATTTTAAAATCCTGTGTGATTGCAGAATTGCATGTCTGTTTAGCTTGAAGACTGCCTGGACATGCCCCTTATCTTAGCCAGTAAAAAAGTATAAACTCAAAAGAACAACTGTATTCCAATACAGTGCAAACTTCTGAGTTCTGGATGGCACCCTAACATGAGTCAACAGTGGTAGAGGGGCGAAGAGCTTGCTGGGGATCAAAAAGGAAAATGAGACCAGCTGCTTCTGGAAACCTGTCCGTCATTCTGTTACGGGTGAAGAACATGCAAAATGGAAAGAAATGCGAGTCTCCAAATGAAGAATTGAATTAAACCAAACTGAATATAATTATGTCCATTCAAAATGCAAACCACAACAAAATTAAATACTAAATATTCACATTACAGATTCACATTCACACATTACTCAGTGAATCCAAGCCGCAAATTATTTCCCATTGATTGTGCAGCCATTGCTCTTGTATTTGAACATCTGAAGATTTTGTGGAGATCCATCCAGCTGTTCAGATCAGCTCCAGCTCCTCTCACCTCTTTAGAGGATGTGAAAAAGTGGACAGAGAAAGACACCAATGGTCACAAGAGCAATTTTTTGTCCAACCTGCCATCCAGTGTTGTTTTTATGCTGATACATGTCATTCATTTTAAAGGCAAGTTCACTTTTCACAGAAAACACATGTGAAAGATAACATAAAAAACAATATTTTACTAAGATGCAACTGTACTGTGGAACTGTCATGGCATTGTATTGACACTGCAAATCAAGGCAATGAGTACCATTCAGTTTGCCTCATACATCTGGTGGTTGCCTTACTTTAATATAAATATCCCATTTTTATTTTCTATATGTGTCATGGTAGGTCATGGACACCACCAGAGGGCGCGCACACACACCCCCTCTATAACACGCACGCCCACAACCACACGGAGCACACCCTCTCAGTTCCGGACACTCCTACCATCCCAATCACCGGAGTACTGACACCTGTCACATAATCAAGGTTTGAGGTGTATTTTTTCCCACAGGTCGTGCTGTCCAGTGCTGCGCATTCAGCCTGCACCCTCACCTTGCACCGTGGGAGAGACCTGCTCTGTAGTCAAACTATTCGAACTCCATTTGTCATTCTTTATTCATTCTCTTCATTTACATTTTTGTTTATGTGTTTATCCTGCCTTGTGGCCTGAGTATTTAAGTTAAGATTCATGGATAATAAAACAAGTCACCCTCAGCCTCAGCCTCCTGCTGCTTCTGTCCCAGCATCACAATATGGTTATGAAAGAAAAGCATATTCTATATTCTATGCCTAGTAAATGTTGACATGTGAAAGAACAGGTTAAAACAAAATTGTCTTTGCAATGCTGCACGGGCTTGTGTACAGGCTTTGTATGATTGAACCCTTAGGCCTTCAGGGGAGTAGAAGCCCCGCTTTGAGCCATGCTTTACTGCCAAGCATCTTTTCCATGTCAAACAACAGTCCTCTGTAAAAGTTCACATGATGATGGGATCCAAATATCCACTCAGCATGTTTGTGGATGGGGAGTTCAGCACACAGGTAGTTTAGCTTTATTTAAACTCAGTGACTTTTTTTACTCTGGATTAGATCTTTTATAAGGCACATTGCTGGCAAATTATATTTCCTCCTGTACTTTTGTTTCTTTTCTTGTATCCCCAGCACAGCGTATTTCTATTTTGCCTCTCTTCTAAAAAACTACACACACTGTATTACACTGTACACTTAGTGTCCTAAGTAGATCTCATACTTATGCATTACCACTCCTCTCTGATGTAGAGGTCTGCACTGCAAAGTACCACATTCTGACTATGTAATGAATCTTGTCTTCCCCAGGTGAAACCAAACAAATTATAATGACTCACTTGATTTCAACTGATCTGAATTCCTTGACCCGTCTAGGTTGCACATTTCCCTTTTCAGGGGAACACAAGTTTTCTGGTAGTCATGCCAATGCCATCACAGACTCTGTTAACAGCAGCTGCCAATCTAAACATCTTAGATATTTCTGAACATCTTCCAAGTGAAACCTCCATGCTTGTCAAACTGCCCAAGAGAATATAAACAGGATTTGAAAGAAGCGCTCACAAGCATGGGTAAGAAACAAGCTTACTCAATATTTGTTTGACTGACCAATCCAGTTTGTATCCTCTTGTAAAATAGGTTTAAGAAAGCTTTGCTCCTTTTTCCCACAGCAAAATAAAGTTTGCACTGCAGTTTGAGGCAAGCTAAGAAGCGAACTGCAGACGTTTTCTCCTGTATGTTGATTTTGGTCTCATACCAAAACAGGCCTGGGTGATCTGTTCAGCGGATCTGGCCTGTCTGGAATCGCGGCTGGCCCACTGTTGGTCTCCAGTGTGCAGCACACCTCCAGTACTGAGCTGAGTGAGAAAGAAATGGAGGCTTCAGCTGCTGCCTCAGTCTCACTCATGCGCGCAGTTCCCATATTCGTCGTCAACATGCCGTAGCGAACGATGCATCTTGGACGCTCCTCTTCCTTATCATGGTCACCAACCCAAATCCGAGCTAAGCGATGACCCAGAAATTGCGAGTTGGACGGTAACCAACGTGCCGAGCAATTCACCACAGAACGACCCATACTGGGATAACATGCTCCATATGTCTGGCATGAGTGAGGAGATGGAGCGTCTCCTCAAACACTAGTGGGGAGCATGACTCAGCAGATATGTGGATCTGTCCCTACTGCATACTGCATCCATGTTTTACATAGGGCCATTAAAATGTGGATCAGTGACAGCTGATGTGCATAATACATAATGAGATCAGCCATAAGATTAATCTGCACTTGATAATAATATTCAAGCTGTCCTATGACTTTTCCTAGAACTCCAAAGTGCAGTTTTATAGAACGGGACAATGTATGGACATTAATCTCAGATATGACTCATCACACTTTTCAGATTGGCTCAGCACATTGTTTCTTTTGTTTCTCTACCAGAACTGCATGTTGTCATTTGGTCGAGATGATAATCTTTACTCCCTCATGAAAAATGGTGAGAAGGTTCAATAAATTGTAGCAATTAAAATGACGTTTATATGAATGCATGGAACGTTATGCCCTGCATGTCCACCATGTCGGCGCTCACTGCGAAGCTAAATCTATTTGCTATTTGTAATTAGCTTTACTTCACAAACGCGGCGATCCTAGTATCAGAGCTAAAGCTCAACATTAGCTTGCTAGATAAAAATCAGATCGCCGCACTCCTACCTACCAATAACAACATAAAGAGTGATCTGTGGTTCAGTGCAGCAAGAAGAGGACTGCTGTCTAAGTTTGTAATATGCTGGTGGTGAATGATAAAGATACTTACTGAATCTGCTACAACACAGTCATGCTAGCGTGTGTGTGTGTGTGTGTGTGTGTGTGTGTGTGTGTGTGTGTGTGCTCACAATGCTGCCTCGGGGACAGCAGGGGTGCTGGGAATCAATTTAGGGCAGGGGTGTCAAACTCATGGTGTGGGGGCTGCATACAACTTAATCAGATCTCTAGGGGCCCAGACCAGTAGCTAAACTCATTCCAAAATTACATGGAACTAACAATAAGTCCACTTTTTTCTTTGTATTAGTGCAAAGATTATAAAAATCTTTGAATTGTCCTTTACTAAATAAATTATGAACAATTCTTACTTTTACTTTTTACTCTTTAAGAAAAGTATGTGCAAAAGCAACACTTTTACTCAGTTAAACATTTAGGTGCATTATGCATAAAAACTGATCACAGTGACATTTTCCACATCTGGGAAGCAAATTCTGAACACATGAACTTTCCATTTTTTTTTTAAATCCGACACTCTGTGTCCACTTTTCTCTTTTTTGACAAAGACATTTCACTTAAGAGGGTGCCTTATGGTGTGATTTTTGTTTCAATAGTTCCACAAAAGCAAAAGTAAATCCAAGAGCTGAAAGTATATGTTATGAATGCAAAACAGAAAAAAATATATCAAAAGTATATATTTTTTATATAATTGGTTATTTGAAACTTATTTTCGTTTGCATTTTGACAAGTTTTTGGTTCCATTGTTTTTGTTTTTTTGGATTTTCCCAGTAAGGTCTTTTGCTTCTGGAATCTCTCTTTGCTTCTGGTTCGTTTTTTGCTTCTGACTTTTGGAACACATTTCACGTGTGGGAGGGTCTTAGATGAAGGCGTTCCTCTGCAATCTCCATTGGTCACTGATTCCGGACTGACACAGAGCTCTGAGACCGCCTCTGGGACCAAGCCACGCCCACCCCACCAGCCTCCCAGCGTTTTCAAGCATGGCGGAACGCGGTGGTTCTGTTTCACAGTAGCATGTAAACTAAGTTTTACCATAAAGGTTTATACAAAGGTTATAATTAATTGGTAAATGGTCTGTAGATATTGCAAATGTACACTGTATAATAACTACATTAAGCATAGCAGTTAATATTTAGCACACTTCACCAGCGCGAGCTTTTTAAAATTTTAGTGAACTGGATGCAGGCATGAAAATCTGTCACCTTGCGGCAAAATTAGCCGTTTTGAAGTTTTCATATTTTGTGGTAAAACAAACTCTTATGAAAAATAGGTAGATAGTAAAATAAGAAACAAGATTTTTTTGTAGTTCTAAATGATGAACCCTGGTATTTTTTACACTCATTTTTGCCGCTGATGTTATTTATTGGTTCATTAAGATATAATGGTTTTGACTGAGCCATCTGGAATGGCGAAAGCGGCTCGCGTTTACGGATCTGGCTCCATATATTGACAAGACAGGTCAATATTTTTCAGCGCGACATTACCGTGAGAGAAGTCAACAGGGAAGAGCGTGTTTAAAGCTAGCCTTTAAATTATTTTTAATTTATTCGCTGCTGTAGCTTCTGTCACCGTTTTGCTACATTCACAATAGTAGCGACTAGTTACTCGCTCCTCCTGGATCATTCGCTAGCGTCCCTGCGGGTCTAAAGTGAGAAGGAAACTAATCCGCACTCTGCGTTTCAATGGACTACTCTTCTTACTCCCACCCCTCCAAGTTAAAATCTTTTTGTTTTTATCTCTGAGTCGGACAGTGTCTGAATGTCATGTCTGACATGTATTGTGTTTAGTATCTCTATGTTCAATGGTTCAATAAATATTGTTCACTTCTTAATAAAATATGGACAGCACAAGATGCATGTGATGTGTGTTTGTGTGTGGTACCTGCAGAACACTGAAAAACAGTGTGAGTGAACAAAGCTGGTTGTATATAGGGTGGCCACTTTTCAGTATTGCTTTAATTTTGGTATTTGGCTTTAATTTTGGTATTTTTTACTATTATGGATTTTACTATATTTGGCATCACCTCTCGTACACCAGCTGCCCCCCACCCCCCGTCCGTCGCCATACCAGATATTGCAAATACTCATATTTCTTCCACACATCAACATTCTCTCTATCCAGTTCACTAAAATTTTAAAAAGCTCGTGCTGGTGAGCATGCTTAATGTAGTTATTATACAGTGTACATTTGCAATATCTACAGACCATTTACCAATTAATTATAACCTTTGTATAAACCTTTATGGTAAAACTTAGTTTACATGCTACTGTGAAACAGAACCACCGCGTTCCGCCATGTTTGAAAACGCTGGGAGGCTGGTGGGGTGGGCGTGGCTTGGTCCCAGAGGTGGTCTCAGAGCTCTGTGTCTGTCCGGAATCAGTGACCAATGGAGATTGCAGAGGAACGCCTTCATCTAAGACCCTCCCACACGTGAAATGTGTTCCAAAAGTCAGAAGCAAAAAACGAACCAGAAGCAAAGAGAGATTCCAGAAGCAAAAGACCTTACTGGGAAAATCCAAAAAAACAAAAACAATGGAACCAAAAACTTGTCAAAATGCAAACGAAAATAAGTTTCAAATAACCAATTATATAAAAAATATATACTTTTGATATATTTTTTTCTGTTTTGCATTCATAACATATACTTTCTGCTCTTGGATTTACTTTAGCTTTTGTGGAACTATTGAAACAAAAATCACTCCATAGTGCCTGGGTCAACAGAAAAAGCGGCTAAAGCGATAGAACTGACTAAATCACGCCCCTGGCGGACAATACAGGAACTGCAGATTTTAAATAAAATGCAGTTTATTCTTTTTTAATAATGCTTGTTTATTATATCCGGGCTGGACTAAACCCCCTGTCGGGCCGTATGTCTGACACTCCTGATTTAGAGGTACACGGGTAGGCTTTACCCTTTACCAGTAATACAGATTTTTCACACAAGCTAGCAACAGTAGCTACTGCAATTTTGTACCTTCAAAGCGAGTAGTAAGGTCTTAACGTCAGCAGGGGCGGGATTGAACAGCTGTGGGGGAAAGCGTTCTCATCTGTTGGCGGGGCAGTTGGCGTGGGCAGCGGTGCACAGAGAAGGCATTTACGAGACAGCTGAAAACAGGTTAGTTTACAGCACCCCACAAATGAATGCAAACAGTCCCATTTCAAAAAACTGACCTCGCTTTGTCTCTGCAGCGCATTAAGTCGTTTTGATCAAAGCTAAATGACGTTGAGCATAATTGCACATAATTGCTAACGTGCAAGCAAAGGGCGTTCGTTTATTTCTTTATATTAACGTGAAGGAACCGATGGAACAGTACTGTGAATACACTTATTTTAATGCACTATTATTTGAATGCATTATTTTTCTATTTATTTTCTGCTTTGCTTTCCACGAGGAACTGAGAGCACGTTTGCGCATATACTGTAAGGACAATGGACTGCTTTGATATTTTCATAAGTCATTTAAAACTTGTGAAACAATAAAGTGAAACAATGGAGCTACATCCAAACACGACCAAACCAAGTCAAAGTTGGCATCGTTGTAGCCATGTTGTTTCTAATATTGATCTATTGTCGACTGGGATTTATAAAACAAATTCTGTGTATAAAGAATTTATTGTATATACGTATTTATTGATTAATCTAGCACTATTTAAGGACCGTTTTGAGATACAATGGGGAAAGCACTTTGTTGGGTGGATGAGCTGGAAGAGAGGGAACTGGGTGTGGTGTCTACTTCAGTGATGGATGTTCTTTATGCTCCCAGCAGGAAACTCTTCAACAGCTTTAATGACAACCACATGTGCTGTAGAAAAAAGGTGGTGTGTGTGTGTGTGTGTGTGTGTGTGTGTGTGTGTGTGTGTGTGTGTGTGTGTGAGTGTGTGTGTGTGTGAGTGTGTGTGTGTGTGTGTGTGTGTGTGTGTGTGTGTGCGCGCACGCACGCGCGCATGCGCTTATGTGCTCTTTTGGAAAATATCAACCCCACCTTAAATTTGTTTCTAAATATCAAAATTGCATAAACATTGATCATTGACAATTATCTTATTTAATCACATGCAGAAGTGAATGTCCTGTCAATATTACACCTTTTTGTTAATCTACAAATTTCTAATACATAGACAATGATTAAAATATTTAGACAGTGGGCACAGTGCTTAAAGATTAAGTGTTTATCCCTTTCCATGTATATAATGTCCCTTTCTAACTGCTTGTCTCTACCCCTCCCATCAACACACACACAAACACAGTGTATACTGACCTGCCTATGAATTGCATTCATGTGGATTTGTCAAAGAAAGTAAGACAAACCACAGATCAAGATAAAAAACGAGCTATGTGTACTGTGTATGTGGACCGAGCTATGTGTACTGTATGAAGGTTAACTGCACTCAGTGATGCAGGTTAACTGTGCATTGTCTCAAAAGTGTTTCTCTGTGTAGAGCATCTCCTTCTCTTTCTCATAATGAAGAGGATCGTCTTTCTACTGGGTCTCTGGGGTCTTATCTCCCTCTGCCATGCTCAACTGGTAAGACTTCTACCCCATCTCCCTTAAGACCTACATTACTCATCTTCCACATTCCTACAGTCTCCTCCGTAACCGTCGCACTTCTCTCTCAGTCAGAAGCAGAAGAAGGTGGCGATGAGGAAGTGGTTGACCTCTTTACCACACCACGCACCAGGCTGGCTGCCTCTACCTCCGACTTTGGCTACAACCTTTTCCGTCAGCTGGCCGCCCGTGACCCAAAAGCCAGTGTCCTCCTGTCCCCCTTGAGCATCTCGGCAGCCTTCACACAGCTCTCCATGGGTGAGCCTTGCCTTTTGGAACTGTAAGTTTGACCAAGGAAACCCAAACAAAAGTAAGCTGCATACAGCGCCAGTCAAATTGTTCGTTTTCTTTTGCAAGTTGAGCAAAAAGTGAATACCGCACAGCCATAATAATGAGTAATGGCTGAGCTATGTTGCAAATCTGACCACAGGTGTGACATTGGAAGTAATACCATGCTGTATGTGAACACTTGGTTTTGTTTATGCGTTTTCAGGAGCATCTGAGCAAGCGGAGAAGCAGCTGTACCGAGTTCTGCGCTACCACTCCCTGCAAGACACCGAGATCCACAATACTCTGCGAGACTTGCTGGCCTCTCTCCGATCATCCACCAAAGGGTTTAAATCTGTAGAGCGTCTCCTTCTGGCCAGGAGTGAGTACGCTTAAGAGTGTGGGGGAGAAATGTGGTCGCTGTCAGTTTTGAGAATAGCGATATTGTTGAGCATAAATTGTGGGTATTATCTTGAGAAGGGGTGTGTACATGTATGTTTTTATAATAAATATGCCTACAATTATTTATGTATGTTTATATATAATTGCTTTTCTTTTGAGGGCTGCGTCTTATGCCGGAGTATCTCAACGCCGTAGAGAAGCAGTATGGCGAACGGCCTCAGGTACTATTGGGTGGGCCCCGAGACCTCAAGTCTGTTAATGAATGGTTCAAACAGCAGACCGGTGGTAAAGTGGACCGTGTGCTTGCAACTCCCTTGACACGTAACTCACTCATGGTCCCTGTCGGAGCTTCATACTTCAAAGGTAAATCTATTTTAAGTCAGGTCAAATGTATTCATGCACCATTTTTACAACTCATTCTCACAAAGCAGCTTTACAAATGTCTAGATCCAAGTCCCCAGTAGACAAGCCAAATGTGGCAAGGAAAAATTCCCTAAGAACACGCGGAAGAAATCTTAAAAAGAACCAGAGTCTAAACCCATCTAGTCCAGGAACAACCCAGGAACAGCTTCCCAGTCAGTGTAGAACTTTCCTGATGTTCTGAGGGGGGAGGGGGGCATTTATTTAATGTTTCAGGCAAATTAAAAAATGCTTAAAACAATTGAGAAATACACAAGTCTTATAGGTCCATGAATCATCCAACACATTTTCTGAATTAAAAATGTATTATCTCAGTAATGCTGTAACCATGATGCTCATTGGTAATATTATGTTGAATGCATGAGAGCTAATTGATGTCTCCCTGTAAAATTCTGCATTCACAAAAGACAACGAACGACAAGGAGTGACATCAGAACATGATTTACTTCGTAGGAAAATGGATAACAAGGTTCGGTAAGACAGGTCAGATGGAGGACTTCCAGTTGGATGGAGCAGCACCAGCTCGTGTTGCTATGATGCAGCAGGACCATTACCCAGTGAAGATGGGCATGGACTCGGACCTCAGCTGCACAGTAAATTCATAAGAAGCTCTTTTGTGACACACATAAAAAACATGATGGTGATGTTTTTTAGAATTTTAGAACATTAGTTATATTACCACGTTTGGGAAATGCTGCTATCAAGTGGACTTTGGCTCAGTCCCACTGGGGCACCAGCCTATATACTCACTATAGGACATAGCAGGATATTTTGTGTTTTGGTGATAGCTTGGCTCATATGCTTATCATGTCCCGAGTTACGATGTTTCGTGGTTACGACACATCTCCCATTTACTGCATGGGTTAAAGTTCTCCGTCACTACGACGGATTTCCGTCATTTGATTTTTTTGGGGAAAAAATCCGTCAAATCATAATAAACCACACACGCGCGTGCTATCTGTTTTGTGGCCGAAATATTATTCTCACTGGCGCTCATCAGCGCTGGATGGATGACGGCGGTGTCATTTGATTGACTTGCGGTTCATTCCGCCTTCAGATTTGCGGACAGTAGAAAAGTTTTTACCCCCCTCCTGCCTGGCGTGACCGTAGTGCGCGACTCTGTACACCTGCGCGAATGGCGGAGGCTACTTGCTGCATCACATTCTTTTTGCAGTGTTGTCCGAAGCGATATGTGGTAGTATAAAGAAACACCCCTCAAAAACAGGGGAATGAACATTTACCTGACCAATTTTAATGTTGCAGTAGTGCTGGAATTTAGGCTAAAGTACTTTAAAATGCTTGAAATTGTAACGGGTTGAGCCACCGCGATTACGTCATTTTCGGCGTGCGGACCCTCGCGCTGCTCACGCCACTCGTGCTGCGTCAAGTATAAAGGCTTAAACCAGGCTTAACATGGATGGTGTTGTTCTGTTTGTATTTAAAAGCTCTATCCAGTGGTGTGATTTAAATTTGCCATTTTTGGACATTTAATTTTTTTGTAACATACCTACTTAAAGCAGGTAATCTTACGGCTTATGTTTTTGCGATGGTGAATCTGATAAAAACGAGAGATTCATACCTTTTAAAACTCACCAGGATTCACTAAATTTGACTTGATCTTTAAATCATTTTCTGGAAGAGGACCCCCAGATAACTCCCATTAAATACACATTTATGTACATTTATTGCTCAGATGTTCATTCTCTTTTCTCTCCTTACACAGGCTGTTTAGATAAATATACTTTATAAATGTGTTTTTGTGTAGAATTAGGCAAAAGAGGCCAACTACACCACATTTTCAGTAATTGCTGGCATTGTCTTTTGCCAGGAAAAATTTTCAGTCAAATGAAAATTTCTTGCTTTAACCCATGATTTACTGTATAAAGCCTTGTTTTGAAGTGGTTTTGCATTGTAAACGTCATAACGCAAACTTCGTGTTTGGTGTGTGCAGCGGAAAATACACAGTTACATGGTTACTGTGTTAGGATAGGTGATAGGATAGGATAAGTGTTTACATTGTGTTATTTATGTACAGTATGCATGTATGTTCTGACTTACACCGAAAATCGGTTTACAACGCAATGTAGGAACGGATCAACGTCGTAAGTCGAGGACCCCCTGTGTGTCCACAAATACACATACACATGTCTTTTTACATGAATGCATCCTGATTCTTTGCCTCCCTGTCTGCTCTCCTTGTTTCCTTGTAGATAGCGCAGGTGCCCATGGAAGGCGATGTGAGCATGTACTTTTTCCTGCCCGATGAAGTGACTCAGAACCTGACTTTGGTGGAGGAAGCCCTCACGTCTGAGTTTGTACAGGATCTGGCCAACACTCTCCACCCTGCACAGGTGCAGCTCACCCTGCCTGTGCTCAAACTCGCATACAGCACGGACCTGCTGGGCTTCCTCTCCAGCTTAGGTGAGGTTCACACATCACTCCAGTGGTCTTCAGCCGGGGATTTCTTGTCGCTGTCCTTCCATGACATCCTGTTCCTTTGGTTTACAATCCAGTGCTCTTTTTTTTTTACATGGACTCAGCTCAAGAGTTATTATCCTGGTTTGAGTTATAAAGATTTCCCCCACCCACTGAGTTGTGGGATTGTAGTCATGAAACTCCCTACTCCTGAGCCAATAAAAGCTGTGCTAAATAATCTGTGTTCACTATGCAACTCCATCTTCCTCTCATTTCCCTTTCTTTCATTATACTGTCGTAATGTTTTTTTATGTATACATTCTCTGTCTTCCTCTTGCTTTCTTTACACCAAGGTCTATCTGAATGGCTGCAAAACACAGGCCTCATCAAAATCAGCACTCAGGCTATCAAGCTAAACACAGTCCGTCACAAGGCTGTCATGGAGACGGCACCAGAGGGCAGCCAGTATGCCAGTGCCACGCCTCCTGGTGCTCGACAGTCATTGGCCCTTTCTTACCGAGTGGACCGCCCCTTCCTCTTCCTGGTTCGAGATGAGCCATCGGGGGCTCTTCTCTTCATTGGCAAGGTATTGAACCCACGTGACCTGGCGAGTGTATGAGAGCAGCACACACACATACACATTTCTATGTAAATGTTGGTATGTCACAGAGCTGCAGGTCTTCACTCTTTAACGTTGGGTTTAAGGTTACATATTTTCAATGCTCCAAACATGACTAATGCATGTATTAGCGCATGTAAATGAATAGTCATTATATCAAAATTGTACCGAAACAATTATACAGAGAACAAAGCATAAAGTAACATTTTCATCACACAGAACGCCCTTTTCCCAAACAAATTTGTTCTGTTTTGTTGACTTCATCACATTTTAAGTACAGCCTCTACATAAAAAGTATATTTTGGTTGTTCCATTTTAGTGTTTTGATCATTTCCAGTCAAATTTTGAGTGCACAAATGCCAAGATCATTTCAGCTGTTGAAAATCCCATTTGTATATTTACCAATCCGAATATGTATATTAAGATGAATAAAAAAAATCAAATTGTCATTGTATAATGATTTCTTCTTTTATGGTCATGATTATATGTAATTTGTGGTGCTAAAAAATTCCTTGAGGCAAGGCAGAAGCTTAACTCTCGGTCTCTGTGGGTTCACTGCACACAAACATGGGGGAGGTGATTAGATCGATAGATCGACATATTGCAGTAGCTTGAGGTCCATAAAGACTACATTGTGCAACACCGCAGAATAAAACACACAAAAAATATTAAAGGTAAAAAACTGCAATAAGATTAAACAAATTATAACAGGTAAAGTGGTGAGTACAGTAGACCACAGTAGTGGTATTATATATGTGTGTACATTGCTGGACAGAGTAAAATGATCTAGTACTCAATAATGTTCTGACACAGCAGAAGAGTTGTATGGTGTGATCGCAGTTCGATCAATCTCCTGTATCATTCCTTACTACTGTGAGTCAGAATGTGTCTGTTACTAAATGTGCTCTGCTGTCTGACCAGTAAATTATAGAGGGGGTGTGAATAGTAGTTCAAGATTATCATAATTTTCTTAAGTGTCCTCCTTTCCACCATCACCTCAAAAATGTCCAGAGAGAAGCCCAGGACTGAGCCAGCCTTCCTAATGATATTGTTGAGTGGGTCTCCATGTCTGAGACTACCTCTCCAGCAAAAAGCTGCAAAGAGGCTTACTCAGAAAATAAAATCTACTTAACCCTTCTTGTACACATCCTCTGTGTTGGCCTTCCAGTCCAGGTTGTTATAAAGGATGACAAAGGTATTTGTATGTTTCCACCTGCTCAACATTTGACCATTTATAGTAATCTGATTCTTGTTCTCTTCCTCCTAAAGTCCACCACCACCTCTTTGTTCTTGTTCATATGGTTCATATCACACCACTCAACAAAGCTGGGGTGAGTTTCCCAAAACGTTCTTAGCGCTAAGTACTTCGTAACCTCGTTCTTACGTACGAGGTTAAGAAGTACTTAGCGCTAAGAACGTTTTGGGAAACTCACCCCTGTTCACCAAATTCCTGTACTCTTCCTCCTGACCGTCCCTGATACAGCCAACCACAGATGGGGTCATCAGAAAACTTCTGAAGATGGCACAAATCTGACTTGTACTGGAAGTCAGTAGTGTACAGGGTGAAGAGGAAAGGTGAGAATACTGTTCCTTCTGGTGCTCCAATGTTACTGACTACGACTTCGGATCAACGTGCTCCCAGCTGCACATACTGGGGTCTGTCAGACAGGTGGTCATTGACGATAATGGACTTGTCCACCGGCATTCTTTCCATCTTCTTTCCCAGTCTGAGAGGTTGGATGGAGTTGAATGCATTTGAGAAATCAGATGTGAAGGCACTAGTCTTCCTAGGACCTTCATGACGTGAGATGTGAGCGTTACCGGTCATTGTCATTCTAGGAGGAGGTAGTAGACAGGAACCAGGCAGAAACCTTTCCATTGCACTGGCACCTTCCCTTGTTTAAGGCTCAGATTAAAGAACTGCTGAAGGCTTTCATAAAAACCTTCAGTACCCTTGGGCTGATGCCATCCGGTCCTGAAGATCTGGCAACTTTTCCCTTTTCCAGCTGTCTTTTCACCTGGCTGGCTGACTTCTGATTGGGGGAGTTGTGAGGTTTGTAGGACGAGGGGGGTGTGTGCTGAGGTGTTGATAGAGCGGGAGTGGGGGAGATGCCTCTGTAGGTGTGGGGGGAGGGTGTTGTGCTGAATCTCTTAAAAATCTGTTTGTCCTTCAATATGAAGGCCTGTTAAAAAAATCCTTCAGGTGTATGCCTCAGAGGGAAGTGTATACCTCAAAATCTTGAGGGAGGTGTATACCTCACAATCAGTTCCTCAGCAGTTCTGCAAAGGCCACTTTAGTTCAACTTTAGAAGGACCACAAAAAAGACTTTCAGTGTGACACTCTTTCCGGTTCAAACGATTTTTACTCAGTTCTTAAGTTTGGTGATTTTCCAAATTATGAATGCTTTATGGCTTGTCAGAAATTGTGCAATTCCCAAAACAATGCCAAGGATATTACTTACCAAGTTGTAATCACTCCCACAAATTTGAAAGGCATCTTACTCAATGTGCAAGTCATCATAATCTCTTAATTATGTGAGCTGATCTTCAGCAAATGTGGCTGGCCAGCTTGTTGTTTATATAACTGTCAGTTCAAGACATCCATTTTTACTTTCCTGGCAAAATGACTGGCAGCCAGGTCTTGAGTAATTTCATTTAAATACCTCCACAAATATGATCATTTCGCCTCCTGAAGAGATAGCTATGGCAGTCATTAAAAGTGTATGCGTGGCAAGACCTCTCACACATAGGGGTCCAACCAAAAAAATCCCCGCTGGCATGGAGAAGCAGTAAGTGCTTTTCCAAGAAGGCCTGTTCTGGGAAGGATTTAGATGCCATGGAAGCTTTTTTTCCTGAGGTGACTGGAAAATTCATTACAGGCCGACAGACTCCCTGTGGAGACTAAATTTTTTCAAACTTCCCCCATTCCACATGGGTTCTACCCTTATAAACTTTTGTTTGTATGGTAGGTAATAAACGTTTTAATGTCTCTGTATAAGTAGAGTATAGCAGTGTAGTTTTTCTTATTGTCTCTGAAATTATTCCTGGTGTGTTTTGTTATCTTTTCTGCTCCTTTATTTTGATTGTTTGATGGACTTTGTTCATTTCTGGCATGTAACTTTCATACTCACACCTTTCACACAAATGTTTGGTTTAAGTCCCATAGTCTCCTGAGTAGATTCCAGGTGTAGCAACTGTAGTGTACTGTATTAAGAGAGGTTGAAACATTGAAAATTGTAGTGAGCACACACACACATAGGCTATATACACACATACATATAGGCTATATATATTCATGCTGTGTGTATGTGTGTGTGAGAAAGACAGAGAGAGAGAGAGAGAAGTGAGAAGCAATTTGCTTACACAGCATGAATATAGCCTATGTGTGTGTGTGTGTGTGTGTGTATGTTCCAAGGTGGTGGAATGAACTTCTCTTGTGTGTCCGAACATCGGAGTCACTTGCTGTCTTCAGACGCCAACTGAAGACCCACCTCTTTCAAGTGCACTTTACATAATTATGCTTTGTCTATTGTGCTTTATTGTCTCTTTCCTCAGGTGTTTGTTACAGGTATTGCTTACTGTCTTTTTCCTCAGGTGATGTGTATATTCAGGTATAATTGTTAGGTATCATTTGACTTTCGTCTAGTGGTTTTTCCAGCTTAGAGTACCTTGTGTTCAGGACTATCTATACTACCTTGGAGATTCCAAGCAACTACATAGCACTTTTGTAAGTCGCTCTGGATAAGAGCGTCTGCTAAATGCCATGAATGTAAATGGAATGTAAATGTGTATATTAGTGGTGGGCCATTATTGGCATTAACGGCGTTCGATAATGTGATACTCTTATTGGGTGATATAAAAAATATCGCCATTAATCTATTCTTAAAGTTGGGTTGGGAGCTGGGACAAAATAGTTAAGCAAACTATGATGACTTTCACCGTGATAGTTTAGCTCGGGTGTATTCCTAACCAAATTGCACAGTAGGGGGCGAGAACGAGTTTTCAAACCTGTGAATTACCACCCACAACAAATCGCACGTGCGCTTACATGGATGCAGCCACGAAGCCGCCAGGTTTTCTTCATGGAAAATTCATTTTTAAGAAGCTTCCTAATGGAGACATTGACAAGTTTTTTGCACCTTATGCAACGCGGAATTAGTTTATTGTAGGAGTTCTACCAGTCTGAAGTACCATTTAAACACAAAGCACCCGTTTGCTAATGCTGACGCTGGTCAAGCACTGATGCAGCCCAGGGGAAGAGTCGCCGCAGCCGAAAACAGGTTAAATGTACTAAATGTTGGCTTACACTTCAAATCTCATGTTTAGCTGAATAAACATGTTATCAACTCCTTTTAATGTACAGTATGTAGGCTTACAAATTAATGTTTGACTGAATATGCCCTCTTAAAGTATGTAGGCACAGTGCTATTTTCATGTTTAACTGAATAAACCGTTGAACACGAGTAGCCTACATTTTATTGAGCATGTTTTTTTTCTTCAAGTATCAAAGTAGAACAGCTTTCTCAAGCAGTCATTGATGCATTTAGGAAACAGGAGATGAGCCCCTGGTCTAATGCACCCTCTGTATTAAAGACTATCTCAAAGACGGACTTTTAGTCATTACTTGGGTAGCACGCATATTCTGAATGAGCCATTTTAATCTAGATTAATCTAGATTAATTTCAAGATTTCAGTGATCTAGATTAAAAAATAATCTATGCCCACCCCTTTTATATATATACACTACCGTTCAAAAGTCACTTGGGGTCACTTAGAAATGTTCTTATTTTTAAAAGAAAAGCAGTTTTTTTTTCAATTTAGCTAACATTAAATGCATCAAAAATACACTCTATACATTATTAATGTGGTAAATGACTATTCTAGCTGTAAACATCTGGTTTTTAATGCAATATCTACATAGATGTATGGAGACCCATTTCCAACAACCATCACTCCAGTGTTCTAATGGTACATTGTGTTTGCTAACTCTGTAAGGAGGCTATTGGATATTTAGAAAACCCTTGAAAACCCTTGTGCAACTAGGTTAGCACAGCTGAAAACAGTTTTGCTGATTAGAGAAGCTATAAAACTGACCTTCCTTTGAGCTAGTTGAGAATCTGGAGCATTACAATTGTTTGTTCAATTAAACTCACAAAATGGCCAGAAAAAGACAACTTTCAATTGAAACTCGACAGTCTATTCTTGTTCTGAGAAATGAAGGCTATTCCATGCGAGACATTGCCAAGAACCTGAAGATTTCCTACAATGGTGTGTACTACTACCTTCCTAACCAGAGTAGAAGGAGAAGTGGAAGGCCCCGCTGCACAACTGAGCAAGAAGACAAGTACATTAGAGTCTCCAGTTTGAGAAATTGACGCCTCACAGGTCCTCAACTGGCAGCTTCGTTAAATAGTACCCACAAAACGCCAGTGTCAACGTCTACAGTGAAGAGGCGACTCCGGGATGCTGGCCTTCAGGGCAGAGTGGCAAAGAAAAAGCCATATCTGGCTAATAAAAGAAAAAAGATTAATATGGGCAAAAGAACAGACATTGGACAGAGGAAGATTGGAAAAAAGTGTTATGGACAGATGAATCAAAGTTTGAGGTGTTTGGATCACACAGACAAACATTTGTGAGACGCAGAACAACTGAAAAGATGCTGGAAGAGTGCCTGACACCATCTGTCAAACATGGTGGAGGTAATGTGATGGTCTGGGGTTGCTTTGGTGCTGGTAAAGTGGGAGATTTGAACAAGGCAAAAGGGATTTTGAATAAGGAAGGCTATTACTCCATTTTGCAACACCATGCCATACCCTGTGGACAGTGCTTGATTGGAGCCAATTTCATCCTGCAACAGGACAATGACCCAAAGCACACCTCCAAATTATGCACAAACTACTTAGCCCTATTATGCAGAAGCGCCCCCTAGTGGGCCCGCCGGCGGGCCCAGCTCCTTTACGGCGATATAAAACATATTAAACATTAATGAATCTCCGAACAAAAGCGCTTAAATCAAAATTTCCTATCCCATCTACATGCCTACCGAGTTTCAGCCGTCTACGTGCAGCCGATCGCGAGATATCCGGCTTTGAAGTTGACCACAAAAGTGCACCCCGCGAGGGGGTCTCCCGACATATCCGTTTACAAAACATATTTATGTTGTGAAATGTCTTAATGTTTTGTCACCTAAAAATCGTTTACTAATAAGGCTTTAATTTAAGACCTTAACAGCGTAGATCCGTTGTGGTTAAGTACCTTAAAAAGCTTGCTCACCTCACTGCAAAATTTTCCAAAATCCGCTTCCTGAATGAGACACTCCGACAAATCTGCCCCCTAAGCGTCACAGAAGCGTTTTTAACGCTGATTTGATCCCTCATTACAAAGCTGCAGCGGTTCTGCTTTGATTTGAGTGATTTTTATTGGTCTAAAGTGGGGTAGTGACTTTGAATGACAGGTTTTACAACCTCTCTCCCGGCGAGGTGCGAAGGGGAGGGGGAGAGGGTGAACCAATAAGCCCACAGAGACAAGCTGGAGCCTCAGAAGTGATTGAAAGCTGTTCTAACCAATAGTGTACATCCTTCCGAAGCTAACCAGCCCTCATATGACATGATTGGTCAAGTATATTTTTAAATTGAGCCCTCGGAAACTGGCGCTTCATTTCCAATTTCGGCCGCTAGCATAGCAACATAAGCTAACCCTTTGCTAACCTAAGCTAAGCTCCCCAGAACACACTGTTCGGCGAAACTGAAGCAGCCATGGATTATTTTGTTCGTTTTTATGCGGATTGTGGATACTTTTGAACATAAACGGATTACTTTGTGTGGAATATATGAGCAATTTTCGGAATTTTCGCCAACCCGGAAGTGAGACGGTACACCGGCTACGACGCGATTCTACGTACTGTGAGTAACAATGGATAATTTTTCATAAGCGATATTGTACAAAATATATATTCTAATACTAAACATTAACTAAGCGTTAGATTATAAACAGTTTTAGAGCGTTTGAGTGCTGCAGCACTCTGTATCGTGTCGGATGCTACCGGAGTTGGCTACGGTAACCTAGCTTATGCTGTCGGACTATATTGGACATAAATATGATATCATAACGTTCATATTTGGACATGAAATTTAGTCATTGGAATTTTCTGGTCTTGCTGTAATATGTGCAACATTGTTGTTTGTCGTAGCTCCTCGGTTTCGTGTAAGGAATTTGTTGGCATGTTAGCTTAGTTGGCTAATGGTGTGTGTCGGGTGTGGCATATTTAGACATGGGTGTGGTGCACTTGACATACCTTGGATAAAGCTGAATAACTTTTCAATGCTTGCATGGATTTGCTCCATTTTTTCTGTGTTGTTAGAAAAGACCCTAGCGAAATTTATTGTAATTTCTGATACCACATTTGAATAACTATGTGAATATACATTCCAGTCATGTTCAAGTTCAAGTCAGCATTTTTGACATTCCTGGCATATTAGCATCTGCAATAGAGGCTCTAAAATAAACCAAATTATGTGAATATGATACTGAAGTGTATTAATATGTTCCCCCAACTGCCTACTTCAGTTTGAGCCATGAATGATAATTTTCCTATATGTACAACTTGAGATATCTAGTTTTAATGTGAACTATGTCAAAAATGTTAAAAATGGCCACCGGGCGTGCGAATCTGCAGCATAAGGTTAAAGAAGAAGCAGGCAGCTGGTGTTTTATCGGTAATGGAGTGGCCAGCGCAGTCACCAGATCTCAACCCCATTGAGCTGTTGTGGGAGCAGCTTGACCGTATGGTACGAAAAAAGTGCGCATTAACCCAATCAAACTTGTGGGAGCGGCTTCTGGAAGCATGGGGTGAAATTTCTCCAGATTACCTCAGCAAATTAACAGCTAGAATGCCAAAGGTCTGCAATGCTGTAATTGCTGCTAAGGGAGCATTCTTTTACGAAAGCAAAGTTTAAAGTAGAAAATTATAAAAAAAAAAACATTATTTCTACCTTGTCAATATCTGGACCATATTTCTATTCATTTTGCAACTCATTTGATAAATAAAAGTGTCACGTAGGGCTATGCTTCCCCCCTCTCCTAGCTGTCACTCCAATGTCTGTTCCTCGTGTTTTCTGTTATTCCGTGCCCCTAACCCCGCCTTGCTTGTTTGTTGCTCCGGTCTCTGTCTGTTCACCACGACCGTGTCTTGATCCTTGTCAGCTGTGTCTTGTTAGTTCTGTGTATAAAAGTCCCTGTGTCGCCCATGTCCGTATCGGTCTTTTTGTTCCTACCTGTTCTTCGTGAGTTCTGCCGTTTGTAGTTTGCGCTTTTGTGTTACCTGTATTCCGTGTATATTGCCTGTCCTCCCTGAGTTAGTCTGCTTTGTTGTTTCCCTTGTTCGTATCATGCCTTTGTACATTTCTTGTATGGACTGCCCTCCCGATATGACCTGCGCCTGTTACTACGACTCTGCTTTTGGAATTTCCTTGAATAAATCTCGCTCTCCTCAGCGTTTGTGTCCGCCTCCCTGTTCTGCCCAGCGCAGAACGTTACATAAAGACCGAACTTACAAGGACATAGCGAGGGAGCGAGACTCTGGTGAGTTTAATCGCTGCGATGAGATGTTGGCTGGTTCGGTCCAGTTCAACTCTCCGATATCGCAGCGTGAACGAACCAGAGACAGAAATTCACCTGGCGCTGTGGGAACACGGAAGTCTCCTGGCTTTCGCGTCGAGACTCCTGTTGAGCGCTACGTGTCTGCCCGGCTTGGTGATCACTATAGGGAGGAGAAACCTGTAGTACAAGTCGCGGGCAGACGGATTGAGTGCACTGACAAGCGTTTGCTTAACCCTCGGTTGGCTCTCGATGGCTTCTGCAAGCTCCTGATGCCTCAGAGGAGGCGGAGCCGTCGCAGAGAGAGCCACCGAGGGGCTTCTGTGCCTGTGTATTCTTCCAGGCTCTCCCAGGACCCTGAGGAAGACGACCCACCGCCTCTGATCCCGCCGGCTACTCCACATGACACCCCCAAGTATTTTTTGGGGGGGAGTACTGGCCACGTTGGCTTGGCGGTCCCGCCCCCCGAGAACGTCAGTATGGCGGTCCCGCCCCCTGAGAACGTCAGTATGGCGGTCCTGCCCCCCGAGGACGTCGGCTTGGCAGCTCCGCCCCCTGAGTGCATCTCCTCACCTCAGTGACCAGTTCCCGCTGCCTGTCGGCAGACCACACCGGTTCCAGTTCCCGCTGCCCGTCGGCAGACCCCGCCAGTTCCTGTCCCCGCTGCCTGTCTGCAGACCCCGCCGGTTCCTGTTCCCGCGACCCAGGAGGGGTCGTCCACGCCGGTTCCTGTCCCTGCGACCCAGGAGGGGTCGTCCAAGCCGGTTCCTGTCCCCGCTGCCCGTCGGCAGACCACGCCGGTTCCTGTTCCCGCTGCCCGCCAGCGGACCCTGCATGTTCCCGCTGCCCGCCAGCGGTCCCCGCCTGTTTCCGCTGCCCGCCAGCGGTCCCCGCCTGTTTCCGTTGCCCGCCAGCGGTCCCCGCCTGTTTGCGCTGCCCGCCAGCGGTCCCCTCCTGTTCCCCCAGAGACTGTGCTGCCCTCTATTGGGCACAGACTTTGTGCCTCTTATGTTTCCTTGCCTGTGTTCCCCTTGCTCCCATGTTCTGTCCCTGGTTTTGTGTTGGTCCCAGACCCTGTGTGTGTACCTGTTTGTGTCCTTGTGCCCGTTCCTGTGTCGGTGTCTAGTGGTGTTGTCTCTGTCCCGGTCCCCGTGTCTGTACCCCAAGTTGTCACTCACTTTGTTCCTGTCCCGGTCTCTGTTGTCCATAGCGTCTTTGCCTCCGTGTGTGCCTCTGCCCTGTCCCCTGGTCCCACTCCCGTGTCTGTCCCCGGTCCTCTCCTGTCCAGCCCTGCTCCTGTGCCTCGCCCTGGCCCTGCCCATGTCATGCCGTGTCCCAGTCCAGCTCTTGGCCAGTCTCCACGTCTCCTGTCTTTGTCCCTGCCATGCCCCAGGTCCCGTGTCCTGTCCCTCTGGTCCGTCCTGTGTCTGCTGTCCCTGTCCCTTGCCGTGTACCGTGGTTCCCTGTCCTGTCCTAGTTGATGTCCCTGTCCTGTCTGCCCTTGCGTGCCCCGGAGTGGCACGCTTTGAGGGGGGGTACTGTCACGTAGGGCTACGCCCCCCCCTCCTAGCTGTCACTCCAATGTCTGTTCCTTGTGTTTTCTGTTATTCCGTGCCCCTAACCCCGCCTTGCTTGTTTGTTGCTCCGGTCTCTGTCTGTTCACCACGCCCGTGTCTTGATCCTTGTCAGCTGTGTCTTGTTAGTTCTGTGTATAAAAGTCCCTGTGTCTCCCATGTCCGTATTGGTCTTTTTGTTCCTACCTGTTCTTCGTGAGTTCTGCCGTTTGTAGTTTGCGCTTTTGTGTTACCTGTATTCCGTGTATTTTGCCTGTCCTCCCTGAGTTAGTCTGCTTTGTTGTTTCCCTTGTTCGTATCATGCCTTTGTACATTTCGTGTATGGACTGCCCTCCCGATATGACCTGCGCCTGTTACTACGACTCTGCTTTTGGAATTTACTTGAATAAATCTCGCTCTCCTCAGCGTTTGTGTCCGCCTTCCTGTTCTGCCCCGCGCAGAACGTTACAAAAAGTATGAGATTTCAGGGAAAACACAAAATTGTCTAGGTGACCCCAAAATTTTGAACGGGTAGTCTCCCGATCTCAACCCCATCGAAAACATTTGGAGGGAGTTAAAAGTCTGTGTTGCCCACCGACAGCCCCAAAACATCACTGCTCTAGAGGAGATCTGCATGGAGGAATGGGCCAACATACCAGCAACAGTGTGTGCCAACCTTGTGAAGACTTACAGAAAACGTTTGACCTCTGTCATTGCCAACAGAGGATATACAACAAAGTATTGAGATGAACTTTTGTTCCACTTATTTTCCACCATTATTTGCAAATAAATTCTTTAAAAGTCAGACAAAATGATTTTCTCAATTTTTTTTTCATATTTTGTCTCTCATAGTTGAGGTCTACCTATGATGTCAATTACCGGCCTCTCTCATCTTTTTAAGTGGGAGAACTTGCACAATTGGTGACTGACTAAATACTTATTTTCCCCACTGTATAAAGGTTGACTTGAACCAAGGTTCCTGGCAAGTTGCAGTGCTGCGCATTACCTCCAAGCGGCGCCAGATGATGGCTTCAAGCAATCTTGAAGCGATTTAATAAACTTTGCCAGATTGCCAGAAACTAAGCACTAAGATAAAATTACAGAGTTTTATACGTTAAACTTTGGTTACAATCTTAACTCTAAATAAAATTTAAATACAGAGCATGTAAATTACGTTATGTGAACATAATGGAACATAATGTCATACATCTTTGTTAAAAGTTAAAACTTTTTTCAATGTCCTTTTGGTCTGTATCATGCTGAAAACATTTTGTAAGATGGTCCGATAACGCAGAAATAAATGATCCATAAACAGTTTCGCAATGAGATATGCACCTTTATTTTTGCAATAAATAAATAAATAAATAATGCCGTATGGAATTGCGCAACGGTTTGGTTTGAAAAGTAAAACTGGGATAAAACAACTTTTCCTGTGTGTGGACTATGTGGAACAAGTATCGACTCCAAACGTTATCGCTGTCATTGTTCATTCCGTTAAGAGTATCTGTCGTAATTTAAAGCAATGCTTGCCTTGATTACATATACATAGGCCTATAGCATTTCCACGTAGGAAGCATAGCGTCTGTTTTTTAGAACTGTGACAAAGGAAGTTAAGCGCAGGAAGCCTACAGATTTTCACAATATGTTGAAGAGGAAGACGTTTTGTATGGTATTTTTGCCCTCTAAGCAATATGTCACTGTCATAGCAAATATCCCAGTGTTTTTATTAAACAGATTATTTTTGTTGTATTATTATATTATTTGTTCAGGATGCAGGATTGTGTTTTCTCAGACTTGCATCAGTACAACTGCTTCCTGAGAATGCCCGCCTCCCTCCAGGGGTTGCTGAACCTTACTCTACCTGCTGTACAAGATGCGCTTCAAAAACACACGTTGTTCATCAACTTCAGTTTGATTACTCATTAATATCTAATGAATAATCTTTGTAACTGACCTATAAACCTATGAGAGTAATTGAATAGAAATGTATTGTCAGGTTAATAGATTTACTTCCACCATTTCCCAGGACTTAAAGCATAAACTATAATGTATTTTCAGCTTTTGAGCATAAACATTTGCTAAGTATTCACTTCTTCAATGTAACTGCAGTCTTTGCCATGAAAAACTATGTCTACTCCCAACTGTTGAGTGTGATGTGCATATTTGTTACTTTCACTTTCCTTCTAAAACAGGTCACATCTGTTCCAAATTAAATACCCATAAAATGTTTACTTGGGCTACATGAACAGAAAGTGACAGAGGTTAGTTGTGGGAGAAATAAGGAGTTCAGGGAAAGAGAAGATCTGGCTCAGTGTGTGAGCGATTTCCTGTAATCAGCATGTCCTCCCTCCCCAGCTCATCTTGACAAGTATCTCAACAATGGCGTTGAATAGAGCTGGGTACAGAGGATAGGAAAAGAGCAAATATAAGATCGGACTGGTAACAGGACATCACTGCCTCTTTGAGACAATTGCATGCGTTTGTGTTTGCTTGAAAAGTGTATTAGTTATGCAGATGTCAAACCACTGAATCGTGACCTGATGTGGGCAACCAGGATCGTTGCAGCAAATTCTGGGCCCTGTACACTCTCAATGTCAGTGGGCCCCTATAATTGTCAGTAAACGAGGCACATGAGCAAAATGGGCCCCTCTCCCTACTCGGGCCCTGGGTAGTCAGGTCCATTTTTCTCCCCCAATACCACTCCCGTGCGGGCAACATCTATATAGTAATGAAAGTGACACACTGTAAAGGATAAACAAACTGGCATAGACGAAGATGCTTTTTGTTATTTTAAAAAACTTTTATTAATTTTTTATAAAAACTCTTATAAAAAATGTTCACACAAATGGCCCAACAGCAAATGGAAATCAGGCAAATTCTTAATCAGATAAAAAATATTAAGAATTTAGATTATATATGTAGGCCCTACATGCCCGATTACATGCTTCAGAAACATCTTTCAATTAAATGGATTTTTTTTAATTACAATCCCAACATTAGACGACTTTTCTTTTAACTACAGATTAAGTGAAAACGTGTTTTGAATCACATAGGTGAAATTAATACATCAAATATTAGATTTGTTGTATTATAATGCATAATGCATCTTGTTTTTTTCTCAATAGAACACTGAAACAAACATAGCTATTCTGTTTTCCATTTTCAAAATGGAAATTTATTTGGATTTATGAGCAAATCCTAAACTATTGGACAGTGTTTATTCCCAGTAAGACGTTTTAAAGTAATGTCCTGAATACCAAAGGATTTGGTGAAATTACGCTGTCCTGTGATTATATATTTGAAATGTGAAACATGATCAATGGAAAACAATATGTTTTGCGCTAAAAAATACCAAACCTAATATTTAAATAGAACATTTTTATATATCTTAGTTCTATATCTAAAAATATATCTAAAATAGTATTCATCTGTAACAGTTAACAAAAAGTAAATACAGTAATCCCACGTAAAAAAAAAAAAAAAATCACACATTTTATATGTATAAAAAGAAACTTAACCAAAGGTAAGTAAGTTACAAAAATGAAAGTCCAGTTACAAACTGGTTAGGAAATATGAAGTATCTAAGGAATCATTGATAAGTAGCTCAATGTGTACAGTATAAAGGTTATATAGTTTTTCAGAGTTAATAGGAAAAATAAAAACAACTAAATAACCAACCATGATGCTTTTGCCATACTTATAACTTGGAATACATATTCCCCATAGGAGTTAACACAAAAATGCATGCAGATTTTTTTATGGCATCTGCATATGACATTTTATTTTTATTTTTTAGTGATAGAGTCTGCTAATACACCAGTGTGAAGACTGACTACTACAATGGAACACAAGAGTGAGTTAGAATTCCTGCATTTCTAAACTCCCCTTTAGAATATGGATTGCCTTCCAACTCTATCAAAGTATTTTTTGATGGTTTTTTTTTTTTTGGTCAAAAGTGCATTGTTAGCACAACCGCTACATTTGCATGATGTGTTGTAAGACTACGCGAGTATTTGCTTCTACATCTTTAGGGACAAGTATATAATGTAGGTGTGATTACAGTGACTTACAGCAGTCCTTATTCACATTTAAAATTAGATTTCTGTATCATCAAAATGCCACAGCTCAGTCTGGGAAGTAGTTCCTCTATGAGACATCGCTAATAATTGCTAACATTATTCCAATGCTAATGGAGGGTAGTAACCTTTCAGCATGAACCAGACAATACCTGACACAAGCTGCCCTAGGTTGACTATACTGTACTCACAAAACACTGTTTGTCTCACACTGTTTGAGCAGAACAGGAAGGGCATTTTGGTTCCCCGTTTCCTGGCCTTTCTCTCCTGTGGCCACATTGCTCCACTGTTTAGTTTTCCACTGCTGGATGGAATCCATTCTTCTCAAAACCAAGAAGGAAAGAATGAAAAAGACCAGGCCACCAACAATGAAGAAAGTCTGAAGTCCAAGGAATCTGAAAATGAAAGATAAATGAATAAAAGGTCTAATTAATCCTGGTGTCACAACTCCTCTTTCCCAATGAAAAGTGGTTCACTATGAATGTGGAGAGGCAGGCTGTCCTACCGTTGTCTAAACAGATCCAAGTTGTAGTAATTGCACGAGGTATTCTTGTTACACTTTTTCCCCCATAGAATACAGGTAGAATCAATGGCACTGCCATACAGCACAGGGGCCGGCAGAAACGCTGGAAAACAAATGCCAGCTCATTCCACATAATGCAAAAGCAGATACACACACAACATTGTAGGAAGAGCTGGGATTGTGCAATCCTGCATGTAGGAACCTACAAGTTCTTGTTCAGAGCAGAGGCGGCTGGTGCAAAAAAATTTTAGGCAAATTTTAAACAAATTAAAAACAAATAAAGCAGTCTTATTGCCCCTTATTTATTTGAACATGAATTTTGCCCTAGCGTTCTTCAAGTGAACGCTTTGTGAAAGGATTTTTTTGTAAAGATAAAACTGAATTTTCTCTCATTTTGTAAGAGCTGGTGCTCCAGCCTGCTGATATTCAACCTGAACCGAGTTACGTTGGAGGTTCGCGTGAGGTGGGCGGAGTTGCGCGCTATGGTCACTCGTGAAAGTATAAACCTAGCTTTAACGAACCGCAGCTGACTGACACTACCAACAAGAGTGGGTGTGTCCAGGGCGCATAGAGCTGCGCCCCGTGGAAAATCTGAAACTAACCAGGTAAACTGCAGCCTCAGATCACCTGCTTGGCAAAAGTTTATGCATCTACATGCAATCTCATTAGACCGACGCCCCGCACACAGGAAGTGTGCACAATGTAAGCAATTAAATACAATTATGTGTTTACTCTTTTAATAAATTCAAACATGGCTCTTAGACACACAGTGTGACTAAATAATTTCCTCACTATCGCAGTTTATAATGAACTCATTTTAATATTGGAACAATATTCAGGGGGCGGCGCCCCAGCGCCCCATATTGGCCAGCCGCCACTGGTTCAGAGAAATGACTGTAGGCTACACTTTGATGTTTTGAGTGAACTATGTTTCTTATACAGTCACAAATCTGCAGTATCTCTGTGTTCTGCTCACAGATGCATTGACCACTCACCAAGTACTCTGAAGAGCATGAACTGGATTCCCAGTGCTAAGGATTTGTCTTCTGGTTTCACAGTCCTAAGTAAAAGAAAACATTTCATAAAAGTATATTTAAATATAATATTTATCATATATAAATATAATACTAATGTTTCAAATGCAACATCCATACTGACATTTTAAAAGTTTTGTTGCTCTATATCAAGAGACCCATCTTTATTTATTCTCGAAGTACTACATGTTACACTGGAGCTGAAAAGTAATTGAATGGCATGGAAGCTTGGAATATTTAAAGTAAGCCTTGTTTTTAATTTCTTTTGTCTTCAAAGCAAAACAGAGTGTGGGTGTGGGGTGCGTACTCTCTGACGGTTTTGTTGTGTAGAGTGCTCAGTCTGAGTGTGTTATCTCTCGTTTGAAGCCTGCACAGACATGCTTAGCACTGTGAGGAAGTGATACCTGATGTGATTGTGTGGGTAGGGGGTGAGGGGGCAGTTCACATGTGTTCACTTCCTAAAACACCACAATTTTGCACTTCTTACATAATGCAACTGCTAGACTAGATCTTGGACATAAAAGGGCCAAGGTATTAACAATATTACCAGTTCTCTTGGATATTACTGCTTCCCTGTCTGCAATATCTTTACAGGTTTCCATAGTCATATTATCATTACTCCAAGACAGAAATTTCATACAGAGGATTCTGCTTTGTGTACAAATAACCAAATAAACACTGCACATTACAAACAATTTGTCACTTGGTGACAAAGGCTGACATGACGTTAATGAAGCCTGTAGAGTTCAGATAAGTAGGTCAATACAACAGTCTCAGAGGTGGGAATGGACATGCAAGCTGTGACATGTCAGAGACTGCCTGGGTTCTAAGATAACACACAGGGAACCATAAGCCAACACCAAGTTCAGCAATACTCCTTTTGATTCCTCTTAAACCATCATGCAATATCTGTTAAGATTACCATGTAATTCTGTAGAATTACACAGAGATAGAGAGAAAAGAACCAAAATTTATGTCTTAATATGTCAAATTTATTTTCTTTTCTACAATATTTATTTTTGCATAAAACAATTGCATGTATGACAAGCACATCTTGGAACAGGTACCTGAGAATCATCATGAAGGATGGAGTTTGGGAGAAGGATGCCATCAAACATGAAAGAGAAGCCAAAATCATGAAAGGGACGATGAGATGAGAGCAGCCATTATCACACATTCCTGAGGACGCAAATCCAGGGAGACTGATGGACTCCACACATGAGCAGTCTGTGTAGTTCTGCAGAAGAAGGAACAACATGTTCACCCTGTCAGCAAAGAGTTAAGCTTGATTCTACAATCAACTTTCACCTAAATAATATAGATCTTGAATATATTCTGTTAGTTGTTGAATGTTGGGGAAGCTAATGCTCAGTGACATAAAAGGTGTCGGTTTTAGTGCAGTAGCATAGTGGTCTGTGAAAACCTAACTCAAGAAAGCAGACTATAAACACCGTTGAAAGGTGGTCTGTCATAAATTTGTAACTTTTATTCCATTTGCTCATGAGGTTTGTACATTAACAATTTATAAAACGTGGACTCATTGGACCTGATTTGTGGTTGAAAAACTAGAGCAGTGTTTATGATGAGACTAAAAGTGTTTGTTAGTCATGGTAGCAGCTAATTTTATTTAAACACCAGGAAGGATGCCTAATAATGATCTTTTATTGCATCTCTAAATTAACATTATTTCCTGGGAGAAGTTATTTTTCATATTTTTTTTATGCTAATGTGAATTCAAAATGGGGTCAAGGAATGAAATATAAAAAGGGAGTCAGATGATTTTTACCCAAACTTTCATTTTCTCATCAGAGGATTTCTGCCTGCAGCCTGCATGGCACGGAGAGAGGAATTCTGTGCCATCAGAGCCACACACAGGATTGAAGTCCTCACTGGAGCAGGAGCAATCCAGACTGCACTTCTGAGATCTTGGGGGGAACGCAGATGGCTTTAAAAATACACTAGCAAAAATACTATATATTCTGCATCTATATATTAAACGGGATGCCGTTTAAAAACTAAAACACTCAGATAAATGAATAACCATGGTAGGTTGGCTTTATTCAGCTTTTATTAATTTTTTTATGAAACATTAGAGAACACTAACAAAAAAAAGTCATTGTCAGTGCGCAGTGCGCATATCGAACTGTCAGACAGGCACTGTGCAAAATGTCAAAAGTATTTTAAATAAAATATGCTTGACTGAAAATATAAAAACAAATTGCCACACAACAGCAAAAAAATTATAAGGAAAGGTTCAAGTAACGGGGTTTAAAAAGCAAACAACAACAACAACCGAGACGCACCGCTACGAGACGACACGACCAAAACGACAAACGGCTGAACGGTTATTTTTTTCGCCTTACGCGTTTTAAATGGTATGCCATGTTGGTTGTTGATGTGCGAAATGAAAGACGTTGATGACATAACCTGCACTTTACTTTGTTTGATTCGTCTTTATCTTTTTCAAAATACTCCCACACTTTTGAAGTTTTTTTAGTAGCCATTATAATCTCGGCAAATGCTGACTATCCTGTAGCGTGTTCAGCTCCGCTTGTTTGGATTGTGCAACTGCAGGGTGTGATTTATTAATGTGTAGTAAGGATGATGCCTATTGTTAATGCGCATACATCATTTAAAAATATTTATTAACAGAAATGAGGATGATTTTATTTGACAAAAGGCTATATGTAATGAAAACAAAGACATTTCATGTAACAACTAATGTTTAGCAGCATCCTTGGGCACCCCCATGCAGTTAGAATGGTACATTCAACTATGACGTTCATAGTCGACTAGGGGGTATAGTCAACTATAGTTGAATCAGTGACTATTGCAGGTCACCCCTAAATGTTAGTAGTCTGTAAGCATTTGTGTATTTTATTGCCACTGATGAGTTTCTGTTTAAACGTAGTGCACCTTGTTTATTCTACAAGCTTTTCACTCCACGTTCTCATTCACATATACAGCCCTATAAAATTGGTAATAGCCAAAAAATGGTAATGGGTAACCAAGTGGACTAGTGATGGACAAACAGCAGAAGAAGGCAGTAGTGATAGATGTAGGAATCCCAAGCAACAGCAATATCAAGAACAAGGAACACAAAAAGCTGAGAAACACAGAAATTCTCAGAAGGAAAAAACTAGAAAAGATATGGAAGGTGAAGACAAAATGTGGTACCATGGTAATCAGCGCACTAGACACTGTAGCTTTCAAACTGGGAGAATGGCTCCAGCAGATCCCAGTAACAACATCCAAAATCTCTGTCCAAAAGAGTTTAGTCCTGGGAACATCTAAGACACTACACATGACCGTTAAGCTACCGGGCCTCTAGTAGAGGATACAGAGGTGCTGAGGAATCTGGAGGAATTCACAGTGAGCATGAGAATCTTGATGAATGAGAAACCCCAGTGTTGACCAGAAGCTGCTTGTCCATTGTGTAATATTTGAACAACAAGCACAGACGTGCCTTATACAGAACAGAATATCTGTCTTGGCCCCAGGAAATAACTGGTCAGTGATGGCACACCTCTACAAACAGTACCAGTTCACCACACCTGGCATAATTCTAGGATCAGCAACTGAGGCATGTGTCTTAATAGTTGCACCACTAGTGCCATGGGAAGATGACATCCAGAAGCATTTGAAAGAAAAAAAGTTGCGGTATGTTGAAGAAGTGGCAGGATGCCAAGAGAAAGGCTGGAGAATGTTAACTTATTCAGTACAAGTAATGAAATGTCAACCAATGCTTCTTGATAGACAATGGCTTCACTTCAGTGAAAGTTAAAAATGCCCTTAAAGATTTTTCGGAACAAGCAGATTATGAACGTTTTGGGCTCTGGACACTGAAGAGAGTAGAGATTGGAGGACCAAGAAGTTATATGGTGGAATCTAAACTCAGCTGCAGAGAGCAGCAGGGATATATCCCTGACTGCTGTCATGTCATTCAGAGATGTTAAACATTAGTTAAAGATGGAGCTGAAATCTTTGCCAGGTACAAGCTGAGATACAACAGGTAGAAATGCCTTTTAGGGTTCAACATCATGTTAACAACATGTTATAAACACTCATCTGCAGGTGCATTGCTTATTAACACAAATATCCCATTAGGCAAATACATGGCTGCAACTTAATGTAGGCATGTAGACATTGTCATGGTCAAAACAACCTGCTGAAATTCAAACTGAGCAACAAAATGGGGTGGAAGGTGATTGAAATGATTTTGAACATGGAATGATTGAGATATGGTAGAGATATTCAGAATTGTAGCATTGAAACAAAAAAAGGTTTCCAGAGAAACAATCCGCTCGACAGATGTCCATCAGTTGTGCAAGCAGAGTGCTTCTGAATTAAGCGGTGACCCCTAAGGCTGAGCTGTGGCTCCAACAGGTGCCAAGAATGACAACACCACTCTCATTCCTCAAAAATGCCTAAAACCCTCAAACTCCTAGACCTCTAATAGAAGACTAATGAGGAAAATAATCCATTGAAAGGGTGACATGGGAAACATGGGGATATTTTTTTTCAGATAATTGTATGCCTATTTTCTGGTTTTCTCACTACCTTATTACCACAATATCATCACATTTAAGGGCACAAATGCAAATTTGACACATCAAGGTTGAGGGTGACTCACGTGTCAGGGTAGATCCCATCAATCCTCTGGGTTGAACAGCCAAGGAAGAGGAGTGGCAAAGCGAACATGCTGCCCAGCAGAACGGCAGTAATACACATGACTGCTGAGGACTTGACGGTTAGACTGAGCCTGCGCAGGACCATGCCTCCTGACATGATGCCCAGCATCGCTGATGGGATGATCAAGCCACCTTGGTAGAGAACAACCAAATCATCCATGTTACCAGTCTGGTGTGACCAGACTAGGTGGTGTACAACCTGTACATTATGTTGGGTTAAAAGAACCTGGAAATCACCTTTGCTTCAATTAAAGTTTCCTCTTTGAAATTCTGTTAATGATAATTTATATGCACTTTACAGGTTAGCTGTATGATATGAGATGAGATGATATGAGCCTTATAAGCAGAATAACTGGGCTTTGACGAAACAACTGACTTACATTGAAATGCAAGTTGTCCTATAACCCGTTTCAAATTCAAACAGGTTTTCTGCTAAACCTTTTTAATCCAGTGTGATGGCCTCAATTTCATATTTGGACTTGTTCTGTAATCTACTGACACTGTGGGTTCATAACTGAATGCTTGTGATAATTCAGATATATGTACTTATTTTGTGTGATGTGTTTGAACATTTGCCTAACAAAACAAATTTGCTTCATCATCTTACCAATCATCAAATTGGAGAAGGCGGCTGTTTTTGTGAACTGCCTCTCAATGAATTTGGGCATGAACGTGGCTATCCCAGCAATCATGGCTGCTAGGTTCACCTGGGCCAGAACCACCAAGAGGAAGATAGGGTTCCTCAGAGTTCTCAACATGATGCTTGGGAATCCTACAAGAGAAACCAGAATCTGTCATGCTCTCTAGATCACATTCCATTTCAGATCATTAATAGAACAGAAATCAAATCAGTAGCATTATTTTTACTTTATTTCTAAATGATTACTTAAAAGTTGTAACAAGGTCACTCTTTAAATAAACATATTTGTAAAAGAAGGTAAGGGTATTAGCCAGATCTAATATTAATAATTAATACTAATATTAATTAATTAATATTATAAATTAATACTAATACTAATAATAATTACTCTTGAGTAAATAGATATTTAAATACGTTATAAAGTAAGCTAAATGCAGTGTGAAACCAGAGGCGGTCTTTGCATAGAGGCATGGCTAGGCAACTGCCTTAGGCCCCTCCCACTGCAGCCCACTGTGGCGGCCCCCTGACTAGCAAACTTATTTCTCGCATATTAATGTTGATGGGCCCCCTAGCTAATTTCGCCTTGAGCCCCCAAATTGCTAACTCCGCCACTGTGTGAAACCTTTGCATAATGGTGAAACCCACTTTTGAGGAACTGGGTAAGTGAAAGTTCAGGCACATGGCTTGGGCCCGCTTCTTTCTTTTCAATGAAGTTTTCTGATGTGGGCTTCACAGGGGCCTCTGTGGTTTCCTGGAAATATCATAAAATACAAAAAAAAGTCTAATTGAAGTAGAGGGTGGAGGATATTAGAGAGCAAAGAGGAAGTAATTTAACTTTGAGCAGTGTGAATAGTTGTGTCCTGGGGATTTTATGGTTCTTGGTTCTTTGCAGTCTGATATAACTTTCACCTGGCCACCAGCTCATATTTCCTTAACTGCACTGTGAGCATGGTGCTCCCCACTGACTCCCACAACTAGGAGTATGTATATGTATATATATATATCTCCCCAACTCTCTCTATTTTTATTTCAAGCCTCTGTTTAGCCATTAATAATATTTAGACATCTATCCTCTTGAGCAAGAGCTATCAAGAGCTGGCAAGAGCTAAGCATTCCTGTAGGCCTCTGGATTATTTCCTTCCACACTTTCACTACTCAAATGCATGCAGCCAAACTAAATACTGATTTAGGCAAGAGGCTGGACCTCCATTTTTGCACCTGAAATGTTCATCTGCCATAACAGCAACACCCAGAGGGTGTGTCAGAACTGCTAACATTTTCAATAAACCACCATTTGAGTTAGGAGTTATCTAGAGATCTTGGATCTGGTTTCTCCAGACAAACCTGGACACTGTTTCATTAACTGTGATATACTCTACTGTATTAACAACAGATGCCAACTATCACCAGTGGCTGCATCTTTTGAAGCAACAGAAAAAGGGGGCGGTGTAATACATGGGTAGGAGGTGTCCTCCCTCCCTGAAATCACACTCAGGTTTGCTCTCCAAGATTGGTGTGGCAACATCAGGTATTAAACTCACTCACTGATAGAACAAATGCTGTTCTGATGCTCCACTCACACATAACGAGCACCACAGAAGAATTAAGAGTAGCCAGTTAATATGTGGACATACCTCAGTTTCCATTTTTCTGGGGAAAAACAGGTATGGCAGGGATGTGAGGAAGAGCAATGTACCAGCAACGAGGAAGCCCAGCCACCAGGCGCCAACCCATCGGGGATCAGATTTATCCAGCTTGATACTTTCTAGTCATAGCAAAAACGAAATCAGTTTAGCTTCTTTATGATGAACAGAAACATACAAATGCATGTTAGTGATGATTAACTCATTTGTCATAAACTTGATATGTGGATATACGTCATATCTGTGACCTTTTTCAAATTTCTCTTAAAAGATGCCAGAGCAGTATACAGGTTGTTTAAAAATGATATGCATCCACCTGTACTCACATACGATCACACGTGCATTCACACAGACAAATTTGTTCGCATATGTGAACATACACTCTTTTTGCTTCATGACAAATATGCTGAGGCAGTATTTTACAGATGTCTTGAATCTTGTCCAAAGGCTTGTCCACAAATTGATGTTCAATTTGATACCCTCATTCATGCTGAAATAACATACCCCAACATCTAACAATGGCTCATGTGTATACTTGTGGAACATGTCTTTGGGCATGTTAGGATATGCTACTTTGGCAGACAATGATCAGAGAGTGGTTCCTCACCTTGAGACATTGTGTTGAAGTCCACATAAAACCTAAGCAGGAATGAAGCCATCAGATAACCAAGTGCTGGTCCAATCACGGTTACTGAAAAGAGTATTCCTGTGGGGAATACAGCAGTGCTATTTATACTGGGAATAAAAACAGTAACAGAGACTAATTGCAGGGTATTTAAATGATCTTACCAAGATACAATGGTGAATTCTTCTTATCTGCATAATCATCTACATATGAAATTCCAAAGGGTTGTATTGGAACACCACCAATGCCCAACAACAGCTGGCCCAGGAGGAGTATAGGAAACGCAGCATGGATGCCATGACCGTCGTCTTTTGAACAGGTTTGATTGGACTGTTTAGCCTGGAGATCGTTCACTGAGTGGCAAAGACCAGAGGTATTCACTATGGTGCCTGTCAGCAATAGACATCAGATCCAACCAGAGAAGGTTTTAGTTAGAAAAGTAAGAACATGCTAAAACATTTTGATACAATAAGTGCTTCCATTACAGAACATGTGAGCTTATAAGAATTAACAATTAAGCCAGGTATTTCATATTAATTCATTAGCCATCACTCACTGTTATTGTGTGTGTATTCATATTCTCCACTGAAAAAGTGAGGCAGTGCTATGAGGAATGCAGCCAAACTTGCTATCATCGCTCCGATGCTAATGCACCTGGGTCTGTGCACTCGACTCCCAAAGTAGCTCACAAACACAATGAGAACTGTGTTTCCCACCTGAAAGCAAAGAAATAACCATGGCTGCCTTAATGCTTTATTGCACTAAAAAAAGGTCAGCTAGGGTCGGCTACACTAAATAGATAGGATTCTATTTTAGCACAGAGGTAATTCTAGTTTAGGTCTGTATCTAGTGAGTTTTTTTTTTGTTTTGAAAATTAATGTCTGTGTTTGATTTAACTTTCCATTAAATATTAAGGCTGTAAAATCAGGCTAACTCATTTCAACAAACTTCATCCCATCCCAGCTGGCATGCGATTGACCATAAATGTTGAAATGTGGTTAAAATAATGTTAGTTGTTGAGTCAACATTTAATAAACACTGAAACAGCATTTAATGTTAAACATTGTAAAAAGGTTAAACAATTTACATTGAAGCAATGTTGAAATGCCCATTAAGTATCTTGAAAAGCAAGACGTTGAAACAGCATTGAGGGATCAACGTTGATTCACTTTTCAAAACCGAAACATAATTCAACTGTGAATTAATGTGATCCATGACATTGATTCAGCAGTGAATAAACGTTTAAATGCAAGCTGGGATGTTCAGAGGTATGTTCACTGTGATAGCTAAACTAGTATAAACACAACAAAGACATGCTACCATTCACAAAGTATTAGTCATATCATATGTATAATCTACTCAGGAATATGAAAACAGACTTCTGAGCTGATTCATTCTGGCACAGACCAGGCATTTTTATTACAGATCAAATTGTGAAATCTGAATGGAATGTTCTGAAAATTGTCCCCACAACTCAGTAAGCTGTTGAATGTGAGTGAGTGAAGGGACAAACAGCTGTGAGTTTAACAAACACTGACTAAAGTCTGGAGAATCACCCTAAGACAGTGGAGCCTTTCAACAATTATTAGCAAACAATTGATATCAAAGCTTGATTCAATTAGGGACTATTCTACATAACTTTAATCCCTTTAATTATGCACCCTTCTCTTGAATGCCCTATTTACCTCATTAAAAGATGCCAGCAATCCAGACATCTGACTAGAGAGGCCATATCTCCTCTCTATGGTGGATATGGAGCCCTTCAGATAGCCAGACACCAACAGCTGTGCAAGCTGCAGCAATCCATGGCACAGCACAAAGAACTAATGCACAAGAACAGTTATACATGAACATATAGTTACACCAACACTGCCATCACATACAACCACACATATGAAGAGCTGACAAACAAAAGAACATTTATAAATGAACATGAGGACATAGTTAGGGTTAGGGTGTAACCCTACATATGTGTAGAAACAGGTTATATAGAAATGTTCTGGGTAAAATACAGAGACCAGGTAGTTAATTACTGTCCAGTAGTGAGGAAAATGAAAGAACAATGCAGGGATGGTGGATGAACAATGTGAGGATACGCAAAGACAGGAAAGAGCACGAAGCTCAAAATTAGGTCAGGAAGACAAAATAAGGAAATGCACGTGGTTAAAGATCTCCAGTATGATTTGAAGGTAAGGGAGCTTACTAATCAAATATTCAAATACACACTGAACAAAACACTGTGGACTTTATGATATAATGATTTCAAACTATATTCAAAGGCAAGCTAAGGCTGATTTATTGAAGTTAACTGAACTAATGGCTATGATCTACTTTTTTACAATCTAAAACTATTGGTATAAATTTTATGTGAGTACATTAATCATAAATGTAAGAGAATGTACATGGCAAATTCTTACCTTGATATTATTGAACAGGCCCATGGATGTGAAAGGTCTAACTCTCGTTCAGTGTGCTTCTTTAGCTTCAAACTTCTTACCTGGTTAATCATACATGTGAAGAAATGTAAACATTATTAAGATTAGCTACCATTCTTATTCAAAACAATCATTTGGGACCTTTGGACTCAAATATCTTTGAAAAGCTACAGACTCTAGATGCAGACTTTAATTGCTAGGAAAATGACCACAGTGCTCTTGAATTGTGGTTTTTCCATGGTAGTTTATTTGTATACTATTTAGTTTAGTACTTTGGTTGACTGGACACTTTACACAAAAACCAGGAAGACCGCTGAAAACAACAGGAGTCAGCACCATTGTAAAGAAACAGAGATAGACCTACGCCTGTGGATACAAGTATACCAGGTTTGACTGAGAATTGGGTAATCCAAATATTGTATTCCAAAGACAGACAGCAGTCAAAACCATAAAAAAATACAGTTAGTGCAAGCACTCATGGGTAAATCCACAGAGCAGTAGACACAGGGAAACAGGCTTAAATACAAATTAGGCATAACATTTCCTGTAGCCTAGAACAGACAGTTCTTACCAAACTACAATAATATTGACAGTCATAAAATGTTGCTGCTCAGTAAATGTCTTGCTGTCTGTAGAGTCATTGTGTTCAAAATTAAGCTTAGAATGTTTGTAAAATTTGGGGCTGAATTATAGGTTAAATCAATCTTCCACTACAGCCAACAGACTAACCCTTTCAGTATAAATTCTTCCTTCTGCAGATAGCGGTGAGATACCTTCCCCATTTTAACTTCAAGCCACCTAAGCAATCATCAAAAATAATCTTACATAATTTACATCCAAAGCTCAATTTGTAAAGCAATAATGGACACAGAAAACATACATTATTCATCAAAAGCAATTTCTCCAAAAACTGAAACTGCTAAGTGCAAAAGTACGTTAACTCTTAGTGAGTTCAACCAAACATCTTCTGTAACAAATGAGTGTCTTGCATCTGCTTTTTGGGATTTTTGTCCACTCCTTGCAGAAGTCTAGGGTTAGGGCCAGTTGACAGATGTTGGAGGGACATCTAGCATGTACCACCCACTTCAGATCTTGCTACAGCATTTCTGTGGGATTGAGGTGCAGACTTTGACAGTGCCAATCCAGAGTTCAAATCTTTCTCTTAATGTCGTGGTTGAGCGTGCTGAGAAAATTACCACTGCCCTCTAATGGGCAAAATGAAGTGTCACGGTGATAACTAAATAACTAAATAGATAAATTAAAAAGGCAAATATTTAAAAAAAAATTATTCAGATGTATTTAATCTATGATTTTTGTCAGTAAATATCTTGCCGTCTGCAGGGTCAGTGTGTTCAAAATTAAGCTTAGAAAGTTTATGTAACATTTGGTGTTGAATTATAGGCTAAATGATTTTAATTACAGCAGATGTTTTCTAAAAGTAATTTGTATTTTTTTTAAGTAACTACTCTTAAAAGCAGCCTGAATCAGACTGCTATTAATTTCTGTTTTTTGAGTACGTACACGTGCATTCCGTTACACACAAGACCTGTACGCATGCACACATTCTAATATGCTTTCCGTCTGTTTACATAGATGAACACATTCACACAGCAGATTCTTAGTTGCACTATAGATAAATAAACCTGCATTTCTACCATATTTTATACACTCACATTGCCGGGTGTACTTTCTGCATAACTGCACGTGTCTATGTTTAAACAATCTGTCTAATGGAATAGTAAAATAAATATTGAGTACTACAATTTATAGCTTCACTTCTGTCAGTTTAAATGTAAGGAAATAATTTTAATATGATAATGCATTACATATTCTTTATATCTCAGTGAGCACGACCACGAGCACACTTACTGTAAAGTTGCTGAGTCGAATGTGGTCTATCCTGCTTTCACTTCGAGGAAGTTCTTAACAACTTTAACACAATGTCTTGTAAAGGGCGGGCTCTGGATTGCTCAACTTGGACCGAACTGCATAAACCAAGTTTTAAAAGCCCTGTACTTTAAGTGTTTACAATTATAAGATAGAAAAACAATATTGCCTGTTAAGTTGCATTTCCACAAAGTACGAGACACAATATACATCGTATCCTTCCAGCTATTTTGAAAATAATAAAGTCGCTGTAACTTTATTCAGGTTTCAGGGGTATGTCAGCATTCTCAGTGTGAGCCAGTCAACTCTGTACTGGATATTAAGCTGTTACAGCAGTTGCTGGCAGACGCTATTACAGTTATTGTGACCAACAGATAGAGATGAGCCTTGTTCTTTGGATTATTCAAATGTCCACTTATTGCGAATATACACGCACACACACGCACACGCACACGCTCACACACACACACACACACACACACACACACACACACACACACACACACACACACACACACACACGTGAGCTCAGCATTTCTAGGTTAATATCACGGGTCTAAATGGCCTTGCTGGAGCGATAAGGTACGAGCGGGTCAGACACAAGGAACAAAATCAAACAAAAACAGCAGCAGCCTGACAAAACTGTTATCGACTCAGCCTATATTTCTGACGTATTTCATCTTGTAATTACGAAGCGAGCAGAAATATCAGATGCGAGCAAAAACAAAAAAAAACAAACACGCGCTGGAAACAGGAAACCGAGCGCGCTTAACCCCGGAATGCTGCATCTAAAACGCACAATTCTTGTTGCTCCGCTTGTGTCTGACCAGCTCTATTTAACTTCATGTTTGCGCTTTCACATAGAACATTGCTTTTGGCAGTGATCTCATTCGATACTGTTGGTGTCTGTGTTGCATGAACCTTATCAGAATGCAGTTGCAACTGAATTCCTCTTGTAGGAACACAGCCAGGAGTTGCCTGCAGGCACTACTGACACAACAATTATTATTATTTCAGCTTGATATAAGCTGAAAGAGACGACCATAAAGACAAGCTCATATCCAGACCACACCGACTTCTCGCATGCCAATACTGATCCTCCTCAGTTTACTGGGAGTCACTCTGGAATGTTACACAGACAGACATGTAGGAATCATTACAGATGGTACAGTGGTAATTATGATAAGAAAATCACTGCGTCTGTGGGGGATCCAACAGAGACTGGAACAAGAATATGAGATAATGTATTGTACTCTATTGTACTCTGCAGGTACAAGCTAAAATTGGCAGCATGAATATGATGGATGTGAGAGGATTTCATGCACAATAGCAATGAGACGTTAGCATAGTTAGCTTCCATGAGATATGTAGAATATCTACGACAGATATGATACGCATGTCTGAATTAGAAAACAAATATAGCCTAAGTTTCAAAAACCATAGTTTCATAACTGAAAGGGTTCTGTTATTCTCAAATGAATATACCCAAACACAGAGAAATAATCAGCAGAGGGGTTTCATATATGCTTCTCCTAAAAATACTTGGCAAAGCTGGCGATGTGTGATGTGATAGAGATTTATATGTACCCTACAAAAAAAATTATTTGGTGTACTGTTAAAATTCACAATAATGTACCAGATAGTAATAAGAAGAATTAGTTATGCATTATCAGTCACTGTCTTCTCTCTACATGTCTGTGTGATATGTTTCATGCTATTGCCCTCTGGTGGAATATTTCTGTAGCTTTGTACTAAGACTATGATGATGATGTAGCTACAGTATGTGAAGAACAATTGATAAGTAGAGGAAATATATATAGATGAACTTAGCGAGAAATCTTCAATTGCATATATATATCATGAGCTTTCCAATGTTTAAATAACACATACATATTTCAGTGTGAAGTGTTATCAACTGTTGTCAAATCATACAAGTGCGTCACGCCTTTCTTTTAAACTATTTCGTTTCACTTTTGGCCTTTTTGTGCACAAGTGCAAACAACGTCAGAGACAAACGTAGTCTTACACCATTGCTTAGTTATTTTATTGTCATTAATTTTAAGGCACGACATGTTTATGTATAGCACATGTCAGTTTAAGGTGGAGGAAGACTGAGCCTTTGACTCCTTATCGGAGGCAGGATGAAACAAGTCAGCATGGCAATTGGCCCACTGAACCAGGCTCAGTCATGCGTGTGACTAAGTGCTCTGAGTCATTCTGTATACATAGATACACTTGCCATTTCACTCTTGCCTGAGGATCCTTCTCCTCAACTAGCCAAGAAAACAAGTACAGTGCATTAGGGGAACAAGCATGGCAGGGCAGTGGGTTGGTTTGGAACCTGAACAGGTCAGTCCTACCCCAGGGAAGGGTCTGCCCTCACACTCCACAATGAAATGGTTAGCCATGAAGAGTTCAGAGGTCAGCAGCCACAGCCTCAGGGAAAATGCAGAGTAAATGGGAGACTACTCAGTGAGTGGGGAGTGCACTCCGGCCCAGGAGTCAAGAGGGACCATGTGAGAATGAGCAGGTTACACCGCAAGAACCGGAGGCCCATGTTGAGTTTTGTCATGATCAGTAGAAGATGAAGAATGTCCAGTAGAAGAGTGCCTAGAAGAGAAGGAGATGGTAGGAACATGTGCACCAGTCAAAACAGCAGCATCCTGGAGTATTCACAAGGACCCCAGGATTAATGGTTGATGGGCCCTAGAAAGTGGGTAGGTGCAAAACTATGAAGACACTAACAGTGCCAGTTAGAAGACCCACAGCACTGTGAGCAGATGTTTATTCAACCTGTTTTTTTGTGCTGCGGGGCTGGTTGGTGCTGTGTCATGTCTGGCTTTCAATCTGAAGACAGCTGAACAGAATGGCTCTTTAGTCTAAAAAAATAGCTGCCACAAAGTCACTGGGGCAGATTAGCCTGAATGACCCAGAAACCTGCTAGCTCAGTGGCCCAAGCAGAAATCACATCACCAGCAGAAAGTGCTGTCGCTGCTCCACTGTTTTATCTTGCCGTCATAAACTGTGATGAAGAGTGATGGCTAACATTTACACTTGGCACTCCTCCCCTAGCAGCCTCAGTGTGGTGGCTACCACATAACTTGTTTATTTGTTGTTTATCTTTATTTATATTGTCTTTTAGCCATTTGTCAGTTTTTAATGTTTCTTTTGGTGTATTTCATTGTTGTCTGTGCATTTACTTTATGTTTTTTGTTCTATTTAATCTTCAGTTTCTAGACTTACATTTGCTTCGTTTTTTGTATTTCCTTCACATTTGACAGAACAACTGATCATTTCCAGACAGTTTCATTTTTGCCCTTGGACTGCTTTATCAGTGTGTTAGGGTGGTGCTCTGGCCCACCTGCTCTGCCAGCAGTCCTTGGCCAACATACAGCCAGCCTGCAAACCCACAGCAGTCTAAAGGAGTTACTGAGGACAGCTGCTAGGCCCATGGGACCTGCCAAGCTGTGTTTTGGGCTTCCAGGCATCAGCAAGGTGGGTGACGACTGTCAATGCATGAGGGTGCTGTATCGGAAGGCCTAAGGCCTAGGAAAACTAAGTACCTGGGGTGCTTGCAGTGCCCCTGGCCCTAGGTGGATGCCCATTGCATCCCACCTTGGAGGATGATGCAGCCATGCACTGTTCAGGAAGGTGCGTGGCGTGTGCCACATATGTTGCCCGTGTCCAAGCATGCGTGTGGGGGGCACTGTGATGGTGCTTCCACACCAAGAGCCTCCATGTGGCAACCACGTGACTTTTGTTGTCTACTTTGTTTCACACATTTTCTGTTTAGTTTTCATGCCACAACCCACGTGGGTGGTACATGTTTGATCTTATTCGCTACAATGTTGGTTGCTTTTAGTTTTCACCTTATCAGTTGTACACTGTGTCAGTTTTGTGTTTTCTATCAAATCTTTGTTCTAAACTTTTATTTGCTTCCTTTCATTGTTGCACATTGTTCGCCTGTGATGTGCACAATTTTAGCAGAGTGTTCGGTAGAGTTGTATGACCTCCAATAATTGTTGGCTACCAACAGAACGGCTGTATTAAATCTGTGTACTTTCTGTAATGTTTTACTTTACATGTCATTGGTTTCATTCACACTTCATTTCATTAAATTGTACTTGTCATTCATTCTTCATTCTATTGTAATGTCCCAGAATGTTGCTCGCTCAACCAATTATCAACATTTGCATTGCAGGCCACTTTAATGAATTGCGACAAAAATAAGTTGATGCTAAAGTTCCATGTGCCCCATAGTTGAAGTTGAAGTTGAAAACCCCATACAAAAATCTTGCTTTAATCCTGGCAATTAGCCATTCTGCTTAGGACCTTACAGTCTATGATACCAAACACCTTTTCAAAAGCAGACCAGCAGAAGTCATGTTTTTGCCCTGCCTCCTCATTAACCACTAAAGACCAACTATGCCCCTCTGATAGAATAAAGCCTTAGCCAGCTGACTTATTTGGCAGTGGGAATCTAAAGATGATGATTTGGGACTATTTGGAGCCCTCAAACAGATGAAATGCAACAGCCTAAAACCTAAAATACATTCGATAAGATAAGTTGTTGTGCTTTTACACCAATTATTTTAACCTCACGGCAGTTTAATGGTGATATTTTTACATTTTGCTCTGAAAGGTACTAGGCCATAGTGCTTGCCACAGACTACTGTTCCTGCAACATTCACCACCTACCTTTAACCCACAATAAAATGATGAATTACAATCTACATAGTGTAATATAATACATTCATCTTTAGGTCAAGAGGCCTTTCTGCGTACTGCCTGTGCAGACAGTAACTTATGTGCAGTATGGAAAGACAAGAAGGTGCCATAAACACACCTATTGGCCTGGTTAAACAGTGTAACATTTACAATTGTAAGATATTTTAATACCCAAGACGGTGTTAATGTTAGAAACAACCTACGTAGCAAACACCAAACAATACTTGTGAACATTAGGATGTTCTCTCAGGAAAGCCCTTACATCACATTTACTGCCATTTACTGATGAGACTTTATGCTAATAAGGCAATACCACGAGTTCTAATCAACTCCTAATGAGTCCCTTATCCACAGAGGAGAAGCAACTGTAGCATTGGCATTAATGAGTTCTAAAATTAGGTGTTTTCAAGATGCATTAACTTGTCAAATAATAATTAGTCCCCCTGGAGCTTAGGCACAAGTTAATGAATGTTTATCATGTACTTTAACTAGTGAAGGCATATAATGAAGTCCCTAGCTAATTCAGGGTCTGTGTGACTAGTGTTTATATTGCTTCTAAGGTGACTTAATCATTCTATAATGAATCTTTTATGCTTAAACAAACAGGTTAATAGGGTCTATGAGTTCACCACCAGCTATTATTATTATTTGCTTAGATGGCATAATTTTGGCTTCCTTTTTAAGAACTTTAAAATTGTTGAGGAGTGACGTGATGTGTGCTACTAACAAATATCCATAATACACAGTGAAGTACATAATGTTACCAGAAGGACTTATGTTAAAATATATTTTAGGCAGTTTGCCACAAGGTAAAAGGAGTTCAATGAAGCAGGTCAGCTCAGAGAAGCATGTGTAATGGTACAGACTAAAGTTCTTTTATTGCCTTCGTCAGTCCATAATCATCACTAATTAATGTTTGACTTCCAGAGCAGTTCTGACCTTCTGGACTCTGGCTATTATTTTAGTGGTGGACCATTTTTGACTTGACACTGACATTTACATAGTCATCACATGGTAGAACATAATGGTATTGCATTCATTTTAACATTAACTTTTGACAAGATTTGCTCAAACATATCCAGTCATCAGTGGTCCTATGGTCAATAACTGAACACTGATAGAAAAACATATGGACTTATATCTCTAAGTGTACAAATTTAAGATGTTTTAACATATCTAAGTCTAAATGGTGCAGCTGGTGTCTTTGGATATAACATTTTGCAGTCATGTCACTCAGTATCTGATTTAGGCCATTTTGCGACTGACCTCATTTTTGTTGATCACAGGACTATGAGTATAAAACAAAATCTTTTCGTTAAAATTCAATATATTTCTCCTGGAAAAAGTATCATGATGTACTAAATGAAGGATGTGATCTATTTTATAGCCCTTAGTCCACACTTGACATTAAACTTTATTGTTAACTGGTTTAGTCTGTGTGGTGTTATTTTCTAGAGCCATAACCCTTCACCCTAAATGCACAACCAGATGTGAAAAGTGTTTGTCAGGAATAGCCGATGACATAATCAAGTTCACCTGTTTCACCACCACGCCCACATTCCATGCGTACTTAAGCACCAGAACTACACTTCCTGGTTGCGAAGTATTGCCTCCATGTTGTCGCGTACCAAGCCTTTATTCCTGACTGTCTCTCTGTGTACCAAACTCTGCTCGTTCCCTAGACCACGTCTCCTGCCTGATCCCTGGTACCTTCTCGGACTCTGCTCTCGCCTCACGACCCCGGACCGTCCTGACCACCGCTACTCCGCTGCAGCCCCAAACCAGCACAACACCGCCGCATTGTCTGCGCGGCTCGCTGTACAGCATTACCTTAATAAAAACAAGTCATTTCCGCATCAGGATCTCTCTCTGCGTGCTTTATACGTTACAGTGTTTATTACATCATTTTCAGTCCTCTTGGCCATTTCATTTTGCCATACCTTCTCGATTTGATCCTTTAAGTCCTTTTTTGTGAAGAAATAGACCTAAAGATGTCACTGATCCCATTCAGAGACTATACAGCAATCCTATGACATGTTAGCAACACATTTATTATGTGCTGATCATTGGTGATGTAGAGCTAGTCACAAAGGTCATTAGAAATGTGGTGTAATATTTTTTAAATGAAAAAGAGCAGACAAAATTACATCTCCCAAGGTCCTTGAACCAGTCTGAGACCACATAGCAGTCCCAGAGCACCTGCCTTTGAAAGTAGTAAATAAATTAAATCCTTGCTGTTGGTCATGTGAATAAGTCACAAAGGTCATTAGCAAAGCCAGTGTGGCCACAAATTGACTGTTCATTTTCAGAACATCAAAATATTATTCATATGCAGAGATGTACTGTGTAGGGCTTTTTGTAGTTACTTACCCCTACCTTGCTTACCTAATCCAGTTAAAGTTATCAGAGTCCAAATTACAATTAATGTAAGTGTGTTAGAAAGAGCCCAGCATAAGTCATGAGAATATGCATAACCAATGTGCTAAAGGTCCTTAATGCTGAAACAACTTGCTTTACCAGAGGTTTACTGTTGGGCTAAACCATAATTTATGGTATAACCTAGGAGTCCCCAACATTTGCAACTCACGCTCCATTTACCCCACCACAAAATATTCTGTGCCCCACTTGAAAATTTTATTGACCATATTAAATCTATACAAATACAGGACAAAAATCGATGTAGCCTTTTGCATTTCGATTGTATAATCACACAACAAAATAAATGTGATGGGCAGGGAGTGTGAATGATAAGGAATTGATCACAAAACTGAACAGAACACAAAACATGAATTAGCTCACCCCTCCCTGGGGACCCAGGGGAGACAACACTCAACACAAATCATTAGTGAGGTACAGGCCCTGGCCCTTCACAGAACAATCAAGTCAAAAAACTGTTACTCCATGCTCCTTATTTCTACCCAAATCCACCTTACTAAAAAGCTACCAATCTAACCTACAGCCATACTATGTCTAACAAATAGGGGTGTGCTATATTAACAACATAAATAAATGTTAGTCATCAAATCACACATGTGTAAATACAAACATACTTTATGGCTCTTACACTCGTACATGTACACACATGTTCAGGCTCTCACTAATTAATGTAATTATCTTGCTAATCCACCAGCTCATTTGACTGTGCTAGACCAATCCAATTAACAAGCTTGACCTTTTATTATTGCAAATAATTTACATGTCTAAAATGCCCCCCCCCCCGGAAAAAAAATTGTTTCCTCTCCTCAACAAATTAGCTAGCATCGCCACAGCAGGCAGAAATGATCATACAGTTAAGCCCGCCCACTAAGAGGGAAGATATGATTGGTCAATTTTACTGTCATTTGAAACTGATATTGCGCTGAATTATAACTGCCTGGCCCTCTGTAAATGAACAGCGGAACCACGAATCACGAACATTCTGCGGAGGCATCACAGTCCTGATAGGGGGAGACACAGGCTCGCAGGCTTCCACTTTACCCCTCACGTTCCAACAGATTGAATAGACACGGTTGAATAATTTATTTGCTTATATTTTCGTAATTGTTTTGATGTCGATTGCCAAACTAAGTAGATAAAATAAAATTGGATAATTTGGATATATATATTTTAAGAATATTTTAGGCCCTCTGAGAGGGCGTAGAGGACCCTGACGGTTCCCCAACGACAAGCAGTGCCTTTCTGACTTCACTTTAGTGTCTGCATTGAAAAAGTTTCATGAATCACACATGAATATAATCAATATTTCCTTCATATTATACTGTCCTTCGTAGATCTTCATAACCGTTGTTCATGCTAACTTCCGCTTCGACACTGTACCCTGTAGGGGTTTCACCTACTAATCCTTTAAAGTGGATATAATTAGTTTTACCTTAATTATTAATCAGTCTCATATTCTAATTATACCAGAACCACAAGTTTAGTTATCAACTAAAGGTCATTATTGGTTTGGTATCTGAAGGATTTAACTATGAATTCTTTGGAGGTTTTGGCATCAACCACTTTTGAATGACATCAACACAGACAATTTGGTGAAAATAAATGATACATTTATTTAAAACCAACTATTCTAAAACAAACAGCATCAACAAGGGTCAGTATATTTACAGTGAAGACTGGGTATCTAGTGTGCGTGTGTGAGTGTGTGTAAAAATGGGAGGAGTAATGTTTGCACGCGCTTCTGCGCGTGTAAGGAAGCGGGGGTTGTAGTCTCAGTTCTCCTATAGAGAACAAAGCAACTAAAATAGCGCCGACTTTAAACAGTAGAGCAGCGTGACTGTATTGTGGCATGTGCCCCGGAGGGGTGGAAGCAGGAACTGGTCATTTTGTTGGTCATTTCAACTCTCTCTCTTTATTTGAAAAAGCTCTTTAGCAAGGGAAAAGGCTCTTTTATTTGCCAGAGAGTTATCGAATGTGAGCAGAAAACTCACATTTCACACAGCATGGGGGTGGTATATGACATTGACACGACACACGGGGATGGTGGGCACCATAAACAACATTTCTAACAGACATAAATACATCAGACAAAAGTTTACACCTTGTAGTACACGTTCACGGTATCCCAACTTGACAAACATTTTATAAACATGAGACATTACATTTTCTCCACTAGGAATGACACGCAAGTGATTATGGGTGATATGGCGGCTCTCCGTAGCGGAGCCTTGCTACAGTGTGTTAATGAGCTCAGCTGGTTTATTCCAACGTGGTCAGAACAAAGGGTAATGGCGCTAGCTTAATAACTAAAAATTTATGTGGTGTGTCTGAGAATGGAGAAGACTACAAGTTGTCCATTAATCAGATAAATAAAAGATGGTGGCATGCACAGCAAAGAGAACATTGTATATACAAATCTTGATGAAGACTATCTAAACAAAGTTGAACACAAAACACTGAGAAGGTTTTAGTTAAACTTAGATAAGTCTGCAGTTCAACTAACTTTGCCCTTTGATAAACTATGCCCAGCGGTTAGACTCTCACGTGTTAAGGGTTTTGGGTAGTGTCGTCGTCCTCCCTGAATTAGGAGGGAACTTCCACCACAGGTTCCTCGTTGATAAAGCGACGTCGTCCAGGTGTGCTGGGAATCGTCCTTCTGGATATGAAGTCCAGGAATGTGAGTCTCGTTCACGGTTTAACAGGGAATTGATCGCCTTTGTTTCGGCTTTTGTGGCCGCATTAACAAGCTTGATTGAAGTCGTTTGGTGAATCTGTTGTCACGGTAACGTTGATCAGTTGCTGGTTAGATTGCACCGTAACTCAGGCTCGTTAATGAAGTAATAACGACTTTCAGCTGTTCGCTGTTAGTCGTATCAAATTTTGTGTGCTCTCAATGAAAACCGGAGAGAGAGAAATGGCGGAGCCTCTCTTTAATAGGTCTAACCTCGGTGTCAGTCAAACCAGAGAGAGAGAAATGAATGGCTGTTCAGGGTATTTAAACACCTGGACTGTAGACACACCCTTACTTCCGTCAAAGCAAGCTTGTTCAATGTGTTGCCAGTGGTACTGCCATCTGCTGGTTTAGCATGGTACCTACATATGGTATCAAGAAGTCTCGTACTACTCCCTATCTCCCGGGCTGTAAGGGTCAGTGCGAGAGGAAACTGGGTGGCCTATCTCCTTCATTTGGTTTTCTGTTGTAACACCACACCTCACCAAACGACGGGTGAATCGTCATATTTCCTCATGTTTGGTCAAGAACCACAGTTACCCATTGATTTTCTTTTGGGTCGGGTGCAGGAGCCAGTGTTAGGGACCGTGCATGATTGGGTGGTCGAGCATCAGGCTCGGCTTCAAGTAGCCTTTGAGGGGGCTAAAGAGCGGCTGGTGGTTGCTGCGGGTAAACATAAATAACACCATGATCAGCAGGGGAGAGAAGTGCCGTTAGCAGAAGGACAGTTGGTGTATCTCCATGACAATGGGGCGAGGGGTCATCATAAGATTCTTGGAGTTCAGTGGTATACAAAGTGTTGAAGGCACCGGTAGGAGCAGGTTCAGTGTACACCATTGCACCTATTGACGATCTGAGTAAGAAGAGGCAGGTACATCGTTCTCTGTTAAAAGCTCAGATTCGAGGGGAACTTCCCGGTTCATCCGAGGGGGAGGTTATGCAGAACACAGAACATCAAAGTCGGGAAGAGGTTGAGCCTTCTAGCGAGGGCGAATTGTATGTGCTGGTGTCCCACCCTATTCTTGAATTACAAGAATCAACAGCAGTAGCACCTGTGGTGATAGAACCAGTTTCGGGAGTGATGGAGGTCATGGCAGAAGAGGGGCCAGCTAGTGACCCTCAGGGACAAGCTGAGGTTGTGGCACATAGGACCACTCGTGCTACCGCTGGCCACCATTCTAACCCACATCACCTTCCCCAGTCTGTTGGGGGTGTAGCTAGTATATCAGCTAACTGTGTGACCCCGGTACATAATGTTTTTAGACCTTGGCAGTAAGTTGCAAGTACCATGGAAGCATGCCATTGCCAGGGACGGCAATGTAAACAAAAAGGGGATGGTTTGTGGCAGTCAACAAGTTAAACCCCGGAAGTTGGTTTTTAATTGGAATGCTTTTTTTTGCTTAAAAGGGACCTAGGTGGAGGCCTTGTTGAATCTGCCTTTGAGCCTCCACCCCTTCCGGGTCATTGCTTCAGCGCAAGGTAGGAGCAGGTTGCTATTTGCGTGGGTTTTTGTCGTCTAGTAGTTTGACGAATATTCTTTTATTCAGATCCTACTGTGTCTCGTGAATTGGCCTGTATCCCTTGGCCTGTATCCAGTGCTTGCAACCCTCAGGTAATATCAGTGAAGGAGGAGTTGGTAAATTTGTTTGATTTAGGTATGTTAATTTGCGTGTTATGTTGATTGCAGTGCTATTAACCAGTGGTGACTGGCTCCCTAAACTAAAAGATCTCTGTTGCGGCCGGATTGTGCATCGAGCCAGCACGACTGTATCAGAGCACCTGCTGTTTGTGCGTAACTGCACCCTGCTTTGGTGTAGGAGCTGCCGTTTTGTCTCAGAGTTGTAGCGATTGCGTCGTCGGTGGCGTGATTTACTGAATCCAGCTTTTAATTATTTGGTTTGATATTTCTTTAGCAGCCTGACTGGAAGGGTGCCGCTGACTACTTCTAGCAAAGTGTGTGTAATCGCGGGGCTGCAAGCCACGGTCAGATTGTTTATCTTTAAGGCCATGTTATTATCATCATTAGGATTATTTGTTTTATTATTATTATTATTATTATTTGTACTTTAAGTTGTAATCCTAATATTTTTTTTATTGTTTTGTTATATTTGGATTTACCGTCGTGTTTTCCTTTTAAAGTTTGTCTCATGAGCTGCAGACACTGAGTGTGAAGAGACTGGGTTTTCTTTGGTTTGCTGTGTTCACTGTTTTTCCTTTTTTTTTACTTTGTTTAATTGGAGTTTTGCACTTGTGTGTAGTGGTTTTTTTGTGAACTGGTCCTCTCCACTGTGCCTTTATGCCTTTTTAGTGCTGGGGTAAACGTAATTGGGGTTGGTTGAACTAGTAATGAATAAGTATTAGTGATTGTTTTAAATTTAGATTGTAATAAAGCGCTTTGTTTTAAGATTCATATCCATTTCCCTCATAGAAGTGTGCTTGCATGGTTTGGAATTGTCAATAAAACTTCTTGTTATTGTGTATTTATCTCTCTCTGCCTTTTTGGTCTCAATGAAGGCACTCCTCACTGGGGACTTAATAAACCTGTGCATCGGAACTTCCAGTTCTGTTTTTCAGTTTTTTCAATCTCCACTCAGCTATCCTGCAACAGATATATATATATATTTATTCATAGTGGGTTGTTGTGACACCACCAAACCATGATTCATACAACCAAAGTTGATTTAATTATAGGAAAATACTGACTACATAGTAGCTTTTTTAGTCTGACGGAATGTACAGAATGTTAGTGAGCATCAGCTGACTGAATGCGAACACGAAGGACAGTATATGGACTGATGGCAATAAGAATGGCTTCAGATTTACTACTTAAAAAAAAAAATTCTTGGCCAACAAGTATTTAATGTGTATCATACAGTTAATCAATGAATCTGGAGGCAATGTGTTAAAGGGCCTGAGGCAGATGTAGATTTGAATATTATCCACACAGCAGTGCAATTGAAGAACAAAGTGATAGCATATAAATAATAAAAAGATGGGGGCCAAGAACTGAACCCTGGGGACCACCATGAGACAAAGTCAAGGTTTCAGATCTGCAGTTGCCCAGAATGACAAATTGTTGCCTATCGGAGATATCTGAGATCTTGTCTTGGTAGACTGTGTAAAACACTGCAGTAAGATCAACCAAATTGTGTACTAGACCTGAATCAGCTGCCAACAATAAGTCATTCATGACCCTCACCAGGGTAATTTCAGTACAGTAGAATACTCTAAAACCAGACTGAAATTGCTCAAAAAGGTTGTTGGTCAGGTGTTCAGAGACTGCACAGAGTTGAAGAGACATTCAAGTATTTTCTTAAGGGAGATTGGATATGCGACAGTAGCAGTGGACATGTGTAACACATCTAGACATATTCTATTTGAAAGGGATATTAAAAGCCACTTGAAATAAGGCCCAGCTATTCAAATAGCAAGTTACCATCTATACAGTAACTTCTGAGTACAAAAAATGTGGTAGCCTACATGTATAGTTATAGAGTAGGTGAACTGAATACATAGGTAAGTCAATGCAAAACCTCTACAAAATGTCATACTCAAGAGGACAGTTGCCATGGTCGATTACTGATACATGATATTGCCATAAGTCAGCCACCAGACAACCTAATTAAAATACAGATCTCCTCCTACTTTTAAAAATAAATATTAGAGGATACCAGACATTTCTTCAGAGCAGAGGATCATATTGAAACTCCACTTGATTATGTGATGACACAGGCATGAGGTACAACATGACTAGGCAGCTGGAATTTATGATTAGAAATGTTATGTGTTATATTTTATACATTGATTATATATTATGAGTACAATATCATGTCATAGGCAAACATTCCTGTTTCATATTAATTTTCAATAGAAAAACAATTTGTAAATGAAAATGCTTAAATGAAGTACATTTAACATTAACATGTAGACTCCGATGTTTCAGTAGCTGTAAAGTATTGGACTTGAAGCCTGGTTTGGAAGATGTTAACAATCCATCTGTCTTGATATCTATAATGTCATCTCTATAAACCTGATTCTATTTGTTTATTTTCTTACTGCTGTTGTTGAATTATACATGCAGGACATATTAACATATATTATATTGCTCTGTGTTTTGAGGCAATGTGACAGTTATTGAAGGGTTTGCTAAGCAGTGCCTGAGATGTCTTTGTAAGGAGTTATGAATTAGTGATCAGTGACGAAAAGGAGCTTAGAGTATCACCAAAAATGCTGAAATATTGAATAACAAATTACTTAATGAAATTCACATTTTTAAAATTCATACTCATATATACAGATGAATCTAAAATAGTCCCACAGAATACTGAAATGTATTACTCTATATTTTTCATAAAGGTAATGGAAAATCTAATGGAAACCATCTCTTTACAGCTTTTGAGAAATCACAGAGCAGCGATGGAGAATGAAACATTCAGATATCACACTCTGTCAATAGAGGGACTGAAAGTGACCCCTCAATCTGAATATCCTGCATTTATCATACTACTCTTGATGTATAACTTTACTGTGGTGTCTAATGTCACTCTTATCATCTTGATCTCTGTAGAGAAGAGCCTACATGAACCCATGCACATCTTATTCTGTAACCTCCCACTAAATGATGTTTTAGGAATCAGTCTTGTTGTGCCAAGTATACTGAAGGATATTTTCAAAGATGCTTCTGACCGCCATATCACTTATACAGAGTGTGTCATCCAAGCATACTTGAGTCATTTGTTTGCTACAACCTGTCACACAATATTAATGATCATGGCCATTGATAGGTATGTAGCCATATGCAATCCTTTGCAATACCCAATTGTAATGACTAACAAAATGGTGGTTAAACTAACTGCATCAGCCTGGGGAGTGCCAGCAGCTCTGGTTGGAATTTTGATAGGTCTCACTGTACGTCTGTCTCATTGTAGTTCAGTCATCCAGAATCCCACCTGTGACAATGCTTCATTATTCAAACTTTCATGTGATGACATAACTATTAATAATATATATGGGCTCGCTTTTACTGTGGTTCTACTTGTATCCTCTCTTGGAAGTATATTAATTACATATCTCAAAATAGCCTTTGTATGCTTGAAAAGCAAAAACAAACAGATGAACAAAAAAGCTATAAAAACCTGTAGCACTCATTTAGCTGTGTATGTAATCATGACAGTCTGTGGTAATGCAATTGTCTTTCTCCACCGCTTTCCTCAGTTATCAGAACAGAGGAAATTAGCTAGTATCATGTTTAATGTTGTGCCTCCATTTCTTAACCCAATAATATATGGGGTGCAAACTAAAGAATTAAGAAACAAGATTGTACATTTTTTCAGAGGAAAATAATGTTGGTATATATATTTTAAGAAAATAAATGACAAATGTTTAACCAATTTGACAACTGCTAGAATGCTACTTCCTGTACATGCTTTAATGTGCCAACAAACATGTCTTATTATTCTTATTTATTAATTGTATATTTAACTTAAGTCCTGGATGTACCTGTAGATACTATGGTGTGACAGGCCTGAATGGCTAGTGTGCAAAATAGTACATTATTTTGAGCAGTGGGGAACCGTCAGGGCCCTCTACGCCCTCCCAGAGGGCCTAAAAATATTCTTAAAACATAAATATATATAATATAATTTATCCAATTTTATTTTATCTACTTAAAGTTTGACAATCGACATCTAACCAATTACAAAAATATAAGCAAATAAATTATTCACCCGTGTCTATTCAATCTGTGTTGGAAGGTGAGGGGTTAAGTTAAGTGGAAGCCTGTGAGCCTGTGTCTCCCCCTATCAGGACTGTGATGCCCGCTGTTCGTTTACAGAGGGCCTGGCAGTTATAATTCAGCACAATACCAGTTTCAAATGACAGGAAAATTGACCAATCATATCTTCCGTCTTAGTGGGCGGGCTTAACTGTATGATAATTTCCGCCCGCTGTGGCGACGCTAGCTGACGTTAGCGTACCATCGCTAGCTAGTTTCGATTCAGTCCTTTCATGTCCTCATGCGCGTTGTTTACAACACGGAGCTGTGAACCTTATTTTGTTGGAACCTTATTTTGCTTAAGAAGTTATCTAGTACATATGTTATTGTTTATTGCGTTTCTAAAGCTGCACTGTTGTCTCAATTAAGAAATTTTATTTTTATTGCAGTTAATTAGGAAAGGAAACAATTTGTTTTCGGGGGGGGGGGGGGGGGGGGTGATGGGAGCGGGCCCAAGTTTAATGGTCACGGTTTGCTACAGATTTTGAGAATAAGTTAATATAGAGCACAGGTGTCAAACTCAAGGCCCGAGGTCCATGTGGCCCGCGAGAGCTTAAAAAGTCAAATTGTCAAAAAAAAAAGAAAAGAAAAAAGCAAAATACATGCAGTGAACAAAAACTACATTTCCCACATTTATGTTACCTGCGACATGGCGGCATCTCGACACTGCAGTGTTTCCATATCGATGCAATTTTCCCAATAAATGTAATTGAGAAATACAAATAATGATCCCAAAATGTCCAGGAAGAGAAACATCGATCCAAATATAAGGTTGTTTCAAGAAAGATGGGAACGTGATGTTTGCGCTTCAAGGAAAAAAATGGGTATGAAGCCATGGTGGATGTCAAAAAGTACAGTCTACGTCGCCAGTTTGTGACCAAACACGGAGCTAAGTATGCCAAAATTAGGCATCAAGAAAACAATTAATGCAAAAAATGCCAAAGAATTAAAAGGCAAACTGCGATCGCAACAGAATGTGTTCAAAACCACAAACGAAGCGGCAGTAAAAGCTGGTTTTGTTGTGGCTGAAGAAATCTCCCGCGCTTCAAAGTCTTTTTCAAAGGGAGCGTTTACGAAGCACAATTGCTGTTTTCAGTTATTTGATATTTCAAGTTTTGAACAAAGTAAATGTGATATATTTTATATTATTTTTCTTTTTTCACTTGGATAGTTTGATCATTGATTGACTGAGTAATGTGGGTTTCATAACCTAAAAAATTTTAAGGATTTATGTTATAATAAGAGCAACAAGCAAACATATGCAAATATATACAGTTATTTAACATTAAGGAGTAGTTACATTTATAAGTTCTGTGGGGAACGATTACGCTGATGTGGCCTGCGGTGAAAATGAGTTTGACACCCCTTATATTGAGGATAATACAGTTGACTCTCAAGTCAATTGTGTACCAAAATGCATACCAGCTGTCTCTCAATCCATGAGAGGATAATGGTGTTCTCTGTAATGCAGAGTGACAGAGAGATGCAAATGTTGAGAGCAGCAAGATTTATTAAGGGCAAATCCAAAATCAGAATAATTAAGATCCAGGGTCAAATGACTGATATACACAGAACCAGAATGCACGTTGAAGACACAAATACTGAAAGAATAGGCTACATGAAAAACAATGTATGGCATAGCTTAAAGCAATGGGGGCTTGTATAAATGACCAGCGACAAGAACCAAAAACATGAAGAGAGCAAAACAAGGAAGTGATAGGCAGAAGGAGCCAATTGGGCCAGTTCTCAAACAGCGACAAACTGCTGTAGCAGCACAGTAATCTCTCAGTCCCTGGGAGAATATCAACCATTACACAGTCCAGAAATAGTTTTAACTTTCTTGCTCATATGTTGTCTGGGAGAGAATTCCAATGTTTGGGAGCATGGTAATAAAAGATCACTCAACTATTTACAGTGGTAGTTAACACCATCATCTAACAACAATAATAGCAATATTAAAATTTATAATAATAAAAAAGAATTGTATAGCATCTTTCATACATACATGTAACTCAAAGTACTTTTATTTTATTAAGCATGGTAGTAAAAAAAATGTAAAATGTAAATGTGCCATATTTTGTCAATTGTGATTTTTACACCGCAATAGAAATTTGTCCTCTGCTTTTAACCCATCTGTGCAGTTAGAACACACACACTAGTGATTACTAGGGAGCTGTTTATCACACATGCCTAGAGCGGTGGGCAGCCCTAGCCCGGCGCTCGGGGAGCAGTTGGGGTTAGGTGCCTTGCTCAAGGGCACCTCAGTCATGGCCTCAGGTCTGGGAATCGAACCCACGACCCTCCGGTTACAAGACCAATTCCCTACCACCAGGCCATGACTGCCTGTGTGGTGGTTAGCACTGGTGGTGGTTAGCACTGTTGCCTCACAGCAAGGCGGTCTGGGATTGATTCTCAGTCTGGGCTGGGCTGATGTCTGCCTGTGTGGGTTTTCTCCAGGTACTCCTGGTTAGCTGATTGGAACCCTGTAGGTCAGTGACTAGGGACATATACAATTTTGTGTTTCATGCATAATAGTGAAATAAGATATTATATTTATTGATGATTGTGGATGATGAAAGCATCTAGAGAATAAAGAGTGCTGGCTGTAAAATTGAGCCCTGGAGGACACTACAGGATAGTGGATGGTGTACTTTCACCAAGTCTGACATAGTCCTCACAATTGGTTAGATATGATTAAAAACAAATCACTTAGGCCAACCCGATTTCTCAGGCAAAATGTGCTGCTATGTCAAATGCAGTGCCGAGACCAAGAAGAACAAATATAGGCAGGAGGTAGTTAGCTAAAAAGGTGAGAAAACCATTTCACAATGTTGCCTGTATAGTAGGTATAGTAGTACTTTGATTTCTGTCAGAGTGTGATGGAGCAAGGTAGCTCATCACCATTAAAGATACAAATATAGAAGTATTCATGTTGATGACATGGTTTAGTATACTCACCTTTTGAGTCCGGTTACAGAAGGGGACATTGGACAAAGGTGAGGCGATGTGATGCAGGGAGGGTGATGGTCCCTTGTGTCCATGTAACGTAAAGCGTGTATGATGTGAAGAACTAGGAGGTGTATACATGTTAATATGTTCATGGGTAACAGCTGACACTATGTAAGTATGTACATTAAGAAATGTGTGTTTGTACTAACACGCAAACAACGAAAGGTGAGAACATGGGAAAGGGACAGGACTGGACCTGACTGGGCGCTATAGACTGGGAACCGAAGATGATGTGACGACAGAGGTGAGTATACGTAGGACAACAGACACATGGACAGGGACAAAATGGGTCATGACTCTGGAGACAGACACAGGGACCGGAACAGAAAAAACAGCTACAGACACATGGACGGGTATGTGGACATGGACAGTGACAGGAACAGGAAACAACAAAAAACCAGGAACTGAACAGGGCAACAAAGGGGACCCAGGTGCAGATGAGGAACAGGCACTAGAGGGAACCAAATCATAGTAAGTAGTAGGCCCACAAGTGGGCAGCGCAGTCTCTGTAAACCCCTGCAGGGCATGTGGTGCAGGAACAGGTCCCAGGTGGGCCTTGGGCAAGTAACTTGTAGCCATTACTGTCTGTAACCATACAACCATTTTCTAACTTGGCGTAGTAATTGAGTGGACAAACAGCAGGAAACATGCCATGCACACATCTTACAGAAGATAGTGTCTTAATAGTTTGGACCAAAGAATGTGAAGCTCCTTAAGAAAGAGAGTAGGCAAGAGAGAGAAATGCCCAAACAATACTCTAAATTCTAACTGGAACAGAAGGGAGAATTATCACTATATGTAATTGGCCCCAAGAAATGTATATCTCATTATATTATGCATTTTGTGCCAGCAATTTGAAGGTAAGCTTAATATGGAAGAAACTGTAAGCTCTATTTCCTAATTGTTTATTTCTAGTGTAAACATTTATGGATTTGCACTTCATAAACATCACTCTTTTTAGAACTTTTGTCTGGCCTCTGGTCTCATTACCTTTAATCCATTTTAGTTTCCATTGCATAAAATACTCAAGAATACAGAAGAATACTGACTAACTGATACTGACTAACTGATATACCAAAAGTATAATTTCGGGGTGAAGTTTTGCTTGTTAGCTCAATATTGAATTCTTTATTTAAATGTATACTGTTAATTACAAATAAATAAGTAATATATATCCAGTTCATAAAAGTTTATATATATTCAGTTCATTAATAATAAGTATTATTATTATAAGTAATTATTCAGTTCAATCTTTTTCATAGACAAGACTTTGCATGTGTATCATTTCTCCACATGTACCTACCTTCCACTAATAGACTTGTTTTTATTAACTCCCTAAGGACATATCAGCTGTAAGGGACTCTGTTAATAAATTGCCATTGCTTTTGTACCCATGTGTGGTCATGTCAGACCATCACAGCACAGCACAACAAATCTGGCACTCATTCTCTTGAATGAACTACAGAATCTGCACTTTGTTTCACTGGTGTGTAATAAATAGTATATTTTTTTAGTATAATGAAAATAAATATTATGTTTAGAAAATTTGTTGTAGAAAAATGTAATCTATTATGGCAAGATATATGTCATTTTAGACTTTTAAACATATTCTCACAATATTAAAATAGTAGATTTGTAATCTATATTAAACATAGCAATAGAACTGTTAAAACAATTTTTTGTATAAATGTATATTACTTTGTATGTATTTTAATTGTCCTTGTGGATAGATTATTAGTGTTTCAGGCTGTGTATTAATAGTGTACATCTCTATTAATCGTTTACATCATGTTCTCAAAAACAAACTGATTTAGACTATTAATGTATTTTACATCCTTCCACAGCACTGCAAGAGAGGTGATGGAAAATGGAACATACAGAAACCAAGTTCTTAGAATTGAAGGATTGAGAGTCACACATCAGTCTGCCTATCCAGTGTTTATTCTTCTTTTTCTTGTCTATCTTTTTATTATGTTATCCAATCTTGGACTTATTGTTCTGATATCAATGGAGAAGGTTCTGCACAAACCAATGAACCTTCTATTTCTTAACCTCCCCCTCAGTGATCTAATTAGTGCTAGTGCAGTAGTGCCTGGTTTGCTCAAAGACATCTTTAAAGATGAATCTGAGAGATATATCAGTTATGCTGCATGTGTAATTCAGGCTTATGGGGTTCACACACTTAGTGCAACTGCACACACTATTTTAATGATCATGGCTTTTGACAGGTATGTGGCAATATGCAACCCTCTACGATACAACACAATAATGACAAGCAAAATGGTTGTTAAGCTGTCTGCATTAGCATGGACATTACCAATTGTCCCAATTGGGATTATATTGGCCCTCACTATAAAGCTGTCACACTGTAGTTCAACAATTTCAAACCCATTCTGTGATAATCCTTCTCTGTTTAAACTTTCTTGTGAAAATCTATTTGTTAATCAGGTCTTGGGGTTAATATGCTCTTCTCTGTTCTGGGTCATCTCCATATCATGCATCAGTTTTGCTTACATAAAGATTGCAGTTGTCTGCTTAAAAAGCAACAGTGCAATGAAGAGCAAGGCTGTGAAAACATGCAGCACACATCTGATTGTTTACATTATTCTTCTTGGATCTGGATTAAGTGCAATTATTCTCCATCGATTCCCATATTATTTGGAACTTGAAAAACTGGCTGGTGTCTTGTTCTTTGTTATTCCCACGAGTCTCAACCCTATCATATATGGACTTCAATCAAAAGAAATCAGGCACAGTTTTAAGCACATACTGCAGAAAAGAAAACTAATGTCAGAATGATTATATTTATATGTATGTGACAGCAACTTTGTTAAACTGGTTTTCAAATTGTTGACAGTTTAGACTTGATGTGCTTAATGAACCACAGCTCGGGGGTAGTGTCTGTTTTAATACGCAAAACACTTTATAACCCCAGGAAACATCATTGACATGTCCAGGACAGCAAGATGATGCATTTCAGCAGACATTTTATTTTTTTAATGCTTTAAGGTAATTGTGTTCACAAGTATTTTTATTTTTTTGCCATTAGTTTGTCATTGCCATTATATCATTAAAAGAAATATCATCACATGATTATTTAGGAGAACATGATACATAGATACTGGAGATCATTTGTGATATCTTGAATAATTTCAAATTAGACATTCTATTCCATGTCAGAAATACATTTGGATACATTTGGCTTATCTTTAATATTGTTTTTATCTTTTTTTCTTTTCACAAAATGAGATGCAGTATTATTTTTATTATATAAATGTAGGAAAATGTGTGTGGCCTGATCAGACCTAAAAGTATAATAATGCAACATGAACCCATATATAATAATGAACAATGAAGTATAAATCTTGATGAAACTATTATTGATCATATTTCTAATCAGATTTTCATGAAAAAATGAAAAGTTATTGTTTAATGTAATTGTTCTCACCTTGTGGTACAACACACCATGTACTTTTAATAGTAAATAGTATAAGAAGTATACATCATTTCATCATCATGTAATCAATTTGTATGTTTTAAAACACTGATATTAAAAATTTATACATTTTGAAAGTTCTCTCCACTGCATCATTTAAATAAAGGCTGGTCATTCTGTAACGTTTTTACTCCGCATTAGTCAAAGGAGATGAATATAGTTTGATGCAAATGCGGGAGGATTTATTGTAGGACAAGCGCAATAGGGAGATAGTATGGAGTCATTTCCGTGCCAAAACTAGGGGCGCAATGCCAATCCCAGCATCATTGGGCAAGGGCAGGATACACCATGGGCAGGTCGCCAGTCTGCCACATGGCCAACAGACACACAAACACACACACACACTTGTGTGGCAAGAAACCGGTGGCAAGAAACCGGAGTACCTAGAGAAAACCCACGCAAGCACAGGGAGAACATACAAACTCCACAGAGCGGACGAGACCAAGAATCGAACCCAGGCCTGGCCCAACCCTGAACCCATTTATTCTATGTTATTAATTTCAACATAGATTTTTATTTTTTTTAATCTTGAAACTAATTAACTATATTAACACTGGGAAGGCCAACGCTACGAAAAAAGTTGCGAGGAAAATCATCCGCCGAGTAGCCCACTTCCCTGCTGTGAAGAGATTAGTGCCCTTTGTCTTGCTAAGGGGTTTGAAGCGCCGACCCCCGCTCTCCTTTCCAAGGAAAATCAGCCCGGCCAGTTCATCTGTATATCACAGCTTCAAGAAGCAATTCAAACGTTACAATCTATATTTCTTTATAGTGCGAAGATAATTATTCATATGCTGAATAGGAATGAATCCTTTGGTTTGAATCTCGCTAAACATTCTAAGTGAAATAAATCCTCGCGTTGTATTTGTAGTAGGCGTACGTGCTGTGCGATTTTCTTAAAGCACACCAGACATAGACTAGCCAGTTTTATGTTTCATTCGCATTTTATGCTTACTTCATCGCACTAAAGAATAAACTACAATAATGTGCTCGTTGTAGGCATACGTGTTGTGCGATTAACGGGCTGAGCAGGTGGGACGCAATTGCAGATTTGAGGAGTTTTAATAAAATAACTGACAAAAACGACAGAACTCAACACAAAGAACTGAGGTGACATGAAAGGCTAACATAAAATACATAGAAAGAGCAAGAATGCAAACATCAACAACAAAACCAGAACTTACTACTTACAACATACAACTCACAACATACAATAACCCACAGCACTAGAGACCAAACACAGAACTTAAATACACTAACTAAACAAGGAACCCAACAAGACACACCTGAAAGCAATAACGAGGGGTGGAGAACAAGGCAGGGGTGTGACAACAGAAACAACTAGGAATTTCAAAACAAAAGACACTCAAACACACAGAGAACAAAACAAAAGACATGACTGACAGGGGGAGGCGGGAACCACGTGACATAACCCCCCTCCAAGGTGCGCCGCTCTGAAGCGCGCAACCGAGCCCAAAAAAAAAAAAAACCCAACATCAAGCACAGACAGTAGGAACCAAACCAAGAGCAGGAGATGAAAGACACGCAGGGAACCGGGGCAAAGGCACTGAGGAGGACACACCAGACACAGAGGACCTAGGGGCAAAAACAGAAGGCACAGAAGACAAAGGGCCAGGGGACACAAACACAGGAGCGGAAACAGCCTGAGGGGGACAGGCAAATGGGACCTCAGGAGACTGGACAGGGATAGGACGAGCAACAGCCACCGGGGAAGCAGGATCAGAACAGGGAACAGGGAACGAGGCAGAGACAGAGGTAAATATACGCAAGACCACAGACACATGGACAGGAACAAAATGGGTGACAACTCTAGGAACAGACATGGGTACAGGGACAGAAACAACAACACCAGAGACAGAAATGGGCATGGGCACATGAACAACGATGGTATCACGCACAGAGACAGGGAACAGAACAAAACCGTGCACAGAACAGGGCAAAAATGGGGATACAGGCACAGACGGGGAACAAACACTTGGGGAAGCAAAAACAATGTCAACATCGGGCCCACAGGCGGGCGGAACAGTCACTGTGAGCCCTGTGAGGGCACAAGAAACAGAAGTAGGCCCCAGGCAGGCCCCAGTGGGGCCCTGGGAATGACAGCAGGCCCCAAGCGGGCCTCAGGAACAGGAGGCGGTGACCCCTTCTGGGTCGCAGGAACAGGGGACGGTGACCCCTTCCGAGCCTCCGGCATGGGTGCAGGCCTCTCCTGGGCCTCCGACACTGGCGCAGGCCTCTCCTGGGCCACTGGCTGCGAGTCTGGAGGCGCCGTGGTCACTGGCTGCGGTGACCCCTTCCGTGTCGCGGAAACACACAGAGAACAAAACAAAAGACATGACTGACAGGGGGGAGGCAGGAACCACGTGACAATAACAAAAATGATGAATGTAAATCAAAATTAAAGCAAAATGTTCTGTAGTTGGTATATGGCACCCAACTATAGTTGGTATATGGCACATTGATTTAGCCGGACAATAATTCATCAATTCATTTCTTAGATGGCTCGTGCCATCCTTGGACTCCAGCACCACCCAGCTGCATCAGCCTTTCACAAACTCAGGGTAGTTTGTCAGCAGTGGAGAAGAACCTGACACAAGCACAGCTCCGCAGGAGTGTGCTCTCCTCAAAGGTCACTTTGATTCAGTTTGAATGGCTGAACTGGAACCCAACCCAGAGTTTGCATTGTATGAAAAACTTCTCACAGCCCTTGGCATCCCCATCATAAGTCTCAAGAGCAGCGATGTGACATTTTTCCTTTTCGCTTAGGAGCCAAGTGGCTGACTTCCAAGCTCATGGACAGGGTCTGAAGGCAGCAGGCAAGGCTGTCCACCATGGATGAGACACTTGACGTTGCTACATGCAGCCATTCACGAGAAATACACAAGTAAGTTCTTGTTGTAAACACATGGACACATGGGTCTCTTTAAATGTCTGTTTAAATTATATTTATAAGTTAGATCAACCCAGATTTTACTTTTAACCTGGATAGGTAGCTAACTCGTCTGTCTACAGTCATCGTATTCCACCATATTCTGAAAAGACTGTCACAAAACCAGGAGCCAATAGCATTCACTGAAAGAAACTCCCATGAGCCTGACCCTAAAGTTCCAAAACCGCCCATGACTCTGCCCCCAAAGTGCCAAAACTCGCGCAAAAAAAGAGCAAGCACCATACTAAAATGAAGAAGAAAAAAAACTCAAGCATGAAAAAAGACAGTTTGAGTGCACGCACTAACACATACGTGCACAAAATTTGGCTTTCTGTGCTCGCAACTTTCACACTTACGCTTGCGAGTTAAATATTTAAGCTTGCGAGTTGAATATTTACACTTATGAAATGTTTTAACTAGAGATGTGACGATACCAGTTTTTTAGGTCCGATACCGATACCGATATTTTACATTCGATATCTGCCGATACCGATACCAATTCGATATTTTTTTAATAAATTGTTTTTAAATGCCTGGATGCATTTTATATAAGTCAATAGTCAACAAAAGAATTGTAAAGTTACATACTAATGTGCAAGAAACACATTGCACCCAAAAAATTGTTCAGTTTGTAAATACTGATTTTTTTTTATTTAAACATTGACAGTTTCACACCATTTAGCTGTTCAGAACTATCCAGACATTTTTTCTGAAATTTTAAAACTTTAAGCAAACGTTTAAATCTGAAGATTTAAAGTAATATTCAAAATAAAATTCAAAATGCAATTTTATGCATTTCAAAGGCTCTTTGGCTCTGAAAAAAAGTGCAATTTCACCATAAAATACTGTTCATATTTAAATAAAAATATAAGATGTAAATATTTAAATAAAATATCAAGATGTAGCATTGACCCTTTTATACTTGAAGCTCAACATAGATAACTACAGTGGAAAATTTCCACTGTAAAAATGTAGTAATGAAAGTACTGTAAACATGGCTTCTTGTGGCACTCAACCACTAAGATGGCTGTCAAATATAACCCTAGGTTAAACTCTGTGAAATCTCTGTACAAAACACTTGGATAAAAACATTTCCAGTATAAAAATAAATAAACACGCACAATATGAACTAAAGTATGTGGATATAGGTCTACCCTACAATGAGTAGCTGCCCAACATTGAACAACAGTCACTTTTGAAAACCATTTTGCAAGAGCTTATTCACTTTAACATGAGAGGCAGGTTCTTCTTTAGAAAGATCAGCATTTCGGCCTTCTCAGCTGTCAGCCTGCTTCTCCTCTCATCAATAATGATGGCAGCTGTACTGAAGAGTCTCTCACTCTCCACACTTGTTGTAGGTGCACATAGAAATTTAGCTGCTGTAGAAGCCAGAGTGGGTAATCTAGGTTGGTTGACATGCCAGTATAGCAGTGAATTGTCCGAGCGCTGAATAGTTGGCTCGCTGAGGTAGGTTTGTATCTCAAAGCGTGCACTTGTGGTGGCTAACTGAGAAACAGATTCTACAGTGTTCTCCTTCAGCATTTCATCAAAAATGCTTTCAAGTCTGCTGTGGCTCGCAGAGTCCATCCGTGGTGTCTTCTTTGCTGGTTCCAAGGCTGCTGAGCATGATGCCCCCTCTGCTGGCTCTGAGGAATCTGCTGTGGTTTTCCTCAGCACTTCCTCTGTCTTCATCACCTCTACCATCAAAAGAGCTTTTGCTTGTTTTGAGGCTTCAATATTTGTGAAGCATCTGGAATTATAAAAATAACCAAGCTATAATATAAAGTGATCAGTATCATCCTCAACTATGTACTAAAAAACTTAAGTAAATATCCTCAACATTTTCTATCACACACACTCCTCTCTCTCTTTCTGTCTCTCTCTCTCTCTCTCTCTCACACACACACACACACACACACATTGATCTGATAAAATAACATCAGCGAAGACTCACATACCTGTCTTTATATCGTGGATCTAGCAGCGTTGCAAATGTGTAAAGTGGCTCAGATTCTACATCTCTAAAGCGTCTGTTAACTGCCTCAAGAAGGATGCTTTTCATCTTCTTTATTCCTTCATCGTCCTCGTTTTCTCGCGAGAGAAATCGCTTGAGGACACACACAATCGGGATGACATCAGATGCAGATGAGGATGAGGAGCTTACCTCCCGTGTTAACTCCTCAAAGGGGGCGAGAGTTGTCATGACCTTTTCCAGTAAACCCCACTGCTGTGTACTGAGTGTGGCTGGCAGTTCATACTCTGCGGAATATGCACACAAAACTCGTTTCTGTTCAGTGAGGGACTTGATCATGTGGTATGTGCTATTCCATCTTGTTCGCACATCTTGCATCAGACGCTTCAGAGGCATATTCAGCTCCATTTGAATGTCCTCCAAACGTGAATATGCCTGTGGTGAGTGCTTGAAGTGCCCCACTATTTTTCTGCCAATTGCCAGGGCATCGCTTACATTACGTTGCGCTAGTAGTCCCTCATTCACCACAAGTTGCAAGGTATGCGCGAAGCATCCTAAACTTGCGAGTCCGAGCCGGTCCATTGCCTTTATCATATTGCTAGCATTGTCTCGTAAAATAACATGGACTTTGCTCTTCGGAATCTTCCATACATTGAGCATTTCCTCCAAAGCTGTAGCGATGGACTCTCCCGTGTGTGAACCATGAAACTGTTTAGCGTGCAACACTGCTTTTTGTAAAGTAAAACTCGAGTCTATCCACTGTGCTGTCAGGCTTAGCAATGACAATGGACACACGTCTGAGCTCCAGATATCAGTTGTTAAACTTAAACTGGGAACGCTCTGCAAGCATTCAGAGATAAACTTGCATACTTGCTTGTACTTATCTGGGACTGCTCGCACCGAGATGAATTGCCGGTTTGGCAGCACGTAGCGTGGCTCCAAATGTTCCATTAAGCGTTGAAAACCAACATTTTCCACAACAGAAAGAGGCTGGTCATCAAGCACAACAAATTCAACAATTTTCTCCATTATCAGCTTTGCTTTGTTGCTTTCCGGAGGGAGTTTCTCGCGCTTTTGAATGTTTTCCAGCAGCGTTTGTTGATGCGAAACATTTTTCTTCTTAGCATTCGAGGCCTCGATAAATTCGGTGTACTCCTTTCCGTGGTGTTTTTGTAAGTGTTTAATCAAGTTTGTTGTATTAAACTTGTCAGATCTACTACCACCTCGTGAGACACTTGCATGACACACGTTACACTCGGCGGTATTGCTTTTTTCTCCTTCGAGTCTGAAGTAGCTCCACACTGCTGACATGTTGACAGCTCACGACAATTGCTCTATCACGTGATGACGTGATGCCTGCTGCTCCTACGTGACAAGGTGCTGCATTCGTTTACGGCATGTTGCAAATTTCTTTACGCATTTTTGTAATATTTAATGTATCGGATTGCGTTTTTAATTAGCTCCCGATAGCTGATCCAGTAATTTAGGACTGGATCGGGCCGATACCGATACCAAGTATCAGATCGGCGCATCTCTAGTTTTAACGTGCACATTTGTGTTTTGCACGGAAATTATTGCACGTTGGAGTTTTATTTATTGAAATATCTTCTCAGGGCAGCATGACATACGATTGGCTCTGGGAAACAGCCAATCGGAACATAGGGGGGCGTGGCTATCAGCAATTTGTATTTTGCGCCAAACGGCCGTTGCTACGGAGCAGCGAAGCAGAGAGGACCACGAGAATTCAAGACAGTGAAAGAAAATCCTTCAAATAAAGTGGTAAGTGCAGGCGTAATGGCAAGTTGACATGGTTTCCTCTTGGTTATTTTAAACAGGAGAACGCATAGCGGTTGAGAAGTTATTCCACTGAGCTAGCTAGCACGGCTGATAGCTGACTGCCTGCTTAACTTTACCTTGAAATTAACCACAACGTGCTAACATGCTAATCTAACTTGCCTACTAATAGTTAGCTCCTAAAGCAGCTTGTGTTGGTTATGCTTATATTCTGTTCTTGGAGCAGCTTATAGTGGAGCTCCTCTACATTCTGGTCCTAAAGCAGCTTGTGGTGGTTATGTTTATATTCTGTTCTTAGAGCAGCTTACAGTACAGCTCCTCTACATTCTGCCCCTAAAGCAGCTTGTAGTGGTTATGTTTATATTCTGTTCTTAGAGCAGCTTACAGTACAGTTCCTCTACATTCTGCTCCTAAAGCAGCTTGTAGTGGTTATGTTTATATTCTGTTCTTAGAGCAGCTTACAGTACAGTTCCTCTACATTCTGCTCCTAAAGCAGCTTGTGTTGGTTATGTTTATATTCTGTTCTTGGAGCAGCTTATAGTGGAGCTCCTCTACATTCTGCTCCTAAAGCAGCTTGTGGTGGTTATGTTTATATTCTGTTCTTAGAGCAGCTTACAGTACAGCTCCTCTACATTCTGCTCCTAAAGCAGCTTGTAGTGGTTATGTTTATATTCTGTTCTTAGAGCAGCTTACAGTGGAGCTCCTCTACATTCTGCTCCTAAAGCAGCTTGTGTTGGTTATGTTTATATTCTGTTCTTAGAGCAGCTTATAGTGGAGCTCCTCTACATTCTGCTCCTAAAGCAGCTTGTGGTGGCTATGTTTATATTCTGTTCTTAGAGCAGCTTATAGTGGAGCTCCTCTACATTCTGCTCCTAAAGCAGCTTGTGGTGGCTATGTTTATATTCTGTTCTTAGAGCAGCTTATAGTGGCGCTCCTCTACATTCTGCTCCTAAAGCAGCTTGTGTTGGTTATGTTTATATTCTGTTCTTAGAGCAGCTTATAGTGGAGCTCCTCTACATTCTGCTCCTAAAGCAGCTTGTAGTGGTTATGTTTATATTCTGTTCTTAGAGCAGCTTACTGTACAGCTCCTCTACATTCTGCTCCTAAATATTCTATAAGCATTTTTTATTCATTACATCCCTTTCCTATGTTAAGAATATTCTAATGTGTATGCAGTCGACATGACGTACATTTGCTTTTTCCTGCACATTCATAATATTCATTGTTTTGTATATCATTTTATTTTTTATTATGTTTAGATATAATAAAATCTAGATTTAGTTCATTTAAAATTTCATTATGGCAAGTTATTAATATCTCTAATTGTGTTTCTTGTAGACAATGCAGAAGGTGTGGCTTGAAGGAATAGCCTAAAATCTGAGGAAGTCCAAAGATTCCAAAGTAAATACAGAAGTCCAACTCATTAATGGAAATGAGAAGGAATTTATGGACTCTTACATCACCAAGATCCAAGAGGAAAGGAATTATTTTTTCCATGCACCCAAGTCCACCTGCAGACTATTATTTTTATGCCTGTGAAAGATCAAATAAGGCAAAAGGACAAAGCAAAGGGGAGTCCAGTAAAACAAGAGCCAATTCATGCCAGGCTTATGTTTCTTTTAAAATGGTCAGGGAGGCTGGATACAACGCTGTAATAATTCGACACATGTTGGAACATACTGGACACAATGTATCCAATCCTGAAGAGCTAACGAAGAACCCAATTGATCCTGAACTATTAGGATTTGTGGAGATGTGGCTTAACCAGGGACTGTCAGTATCCCAAGTTGTGTTAAAAAGTTGTAATTGGGCACAAAGTCATGGGCACACAGATAAGCACAACAGAAGATACTATCTCACTCCTAATGATGTTAGATTAGTGAAGCGAAGTTTGCAATGCATCATGTTACCTGATATTGATGATTCTGTGAGTGTTGACAAGTTGATCAGCACTGACTTGAAGGAAAACATTTGTTTTTATTGGGGATGCACCGAAAATTCGGCCACCGAAAATTTTCGGCCGAAATGGCTTAAATTTGCATTTTCGGTTTTCGGCCGAAATACTTTCATCACCGAAACAACACGGCCGAAACAATGTGCTGTGATGACGCAAGCAAAAATCGCCACCTGCACGCGCTTATTTGGATAAAGGCTAGCAAAAAAGTTTTCCAGTGATGGCGCCGAGGCAAAGGACATTACACCAAAAATTATGGAACTCGTTTAGACGATCAGCCGTTCTCTGTCGTAGGGATTTCGTAGGCTAATAGAGCACATTGAGCCCCGTTATGTTTTGCCGAGCAGACGACATTTCTCAGAAGCGTGTTTACCTGAGCTGTTTAATGTTGTTGCAACTCACGTCACGTTTTTATGAGAGAATTTATATTTATCTTTCAGGCCAGTCAGTTATAATTAAATTTAACTCGTATAAAATACAAATATTTATCCTCTCAGATAAAAACGGTCTGCAAGCGAGTTAAATTTAATTAGTGGTCGGCCGTTGTCAGCGTTATCGTCGTTATCGGCCCACCACTAATTTTATTTTATAATATGCATTACTGTAATGTCAGTGCTAAATAAATATTTTCAAATCAAATTTTGTAGTTGATTTATTCTTTGAATAGCAATGCCTTGATTTTAGTGAGGTTAGCCATAAATCCAATGTTACTAATAATTGGCATAATGTATTTCGGTGTTTCGGTTTTCGGCCTTGGTTTCCTAATTTTCGGTTTTCGGTTTCGGCTAAGAATTTTCATTTCGGTGCATCCCTAGTTTTTATCAACCAATCACAAAAGATCAACCCTTGATTATAGTTGTTCAAACACCAGCACAGAAGGCTCTTTTGCAAGAAAGTCCCAATCCTATGATTTTCATGGATGCGTCCTACAAAGGTTTAACCTCATATGGTTATGCCTTTTATTAGTGAATCAAACGGGAAGAGGAGTTCCCTTTACCTACTTTATTGTAAGCCATGAATCATCTGAAACACTGACTGTTTGCTTGAAGAGCCTGTCCTCGAGCAATCCAGGCTTTTACCCAAGGTGAGTGCAAATGCATGTGGAAAAATTACATGATAGCGTTTTAAAATGAAAGCATTTTCTTTTTTTTTCTTTAATATAAAGAGCTGACCATGCTGTACCTGTTCACACCTACTCCACCTAAATACCCATCCACCCATACCCAGTCAGTCCCGCTCGCCCAAGTACCCACCAAGAGGTACTGCCCGATCACCTACCAACATATACCCAGTCACCCGTCCGCCCACCCACCTGTACCCAGTCACCTGTCTGTCCATCCACCTGTCTGTCCACACACTAGTCATGTTCTCTCAAAAAACACGTCCAAATGTTCAATGTCATACCCAGCCACCTGACCTGACAATTAGAATTGCACCCATACCACTGTACCCCCATACATATTTCCATTTGCATATGTATTTTCTGTGTGTGTTTTGTAGGTCAGTAATGATAGATCATGACTTAAAAGAACTTGGTGCCATACGACAGACCTTCCCAAAGACCAAAGTTCTCTTACGCTGGTTTCATGTTTTGCAGGTGTGTATTACACTTCCATAACACAGAATATTCAGGGTAAACATATAATGTGTAAACATGTTATCTGAGAAAATAGGAATGAAAAAAAAATATTTATCCGAACAGTAATGGTTTATTTGGTCTGAAAATCACTACTTTGTAACATTAAAAACAACAAGTAGAAAAACACTACTTAATGTTTTTAACAATTTTCAAATATCTCCTGGAGGAATTGCATTATTTGTGTAGGTAGTATTCAGTTAGTTAGTATAAATATATTTTTTATATATTTCCCTATATACAGTGTAATTAAAGAACAAGCTGTGACGGTATAATAATATCATTCAACTTTGGAAATAATTTTGCCTGTTCTCAATTTTAGCTGATGCACTACTTGCCTCCCTTAATTTTTTTCAGAATGGTTTACAGAAGGGGTGTCAAACTCAAATACACAGTGGGACAAAAGTGAAAACTTAGACAAAGTCGCGGGCCCACATTGATAGTTATTGAAAAAAATCTTCCTCCAGATATAACAATGAATCTATTCATATGGTCATAAACAATTTTTGCTTAAACATAACAAACGGAACAAGCAAAGCTAAATACTATATAATATATAACGTAACCCTTGTGTGGTGTTCCTATTTTTGTGTTCAGCCAGTGTTCATAGGTCTGTCAAACTCAGGTTTTCAAATCAGCATAGGCCGCTATGACTACATTCAACAGAGGAGAGGGAGGTTGAGTCCTGGCCTGATTGACCTACCAAAACACCAGCAGAGCCCACAGAGCATGGCAGTGATATTAGTGATACGTGCGCTGTATAATACCAGTGGACCAGTTCTATTAGTCATGCGGTATTGTCTCACGGGCCAAATATGATTACACTGTGGGCCAAATTTTGAGTATGACACCTATGGTTTACAGAAATATAAAATATACTTTTCAGCTGCATTTTGGTTATTTCTCCAACAATTTACTATCTACGTATAACTTTTAACGACACAAATAGAATTGACAGCAATAATAATAATAGTTGCTGTTATTATTGTTGTTATTTATATTATCATTATTATTAATTTCAATATTTAGTGATTGTGACAGAAACACTCTAGTATAATAGTATAATCACAGAAGCTGATTCCTAAAAGCTGCACTGCCTTTACTCGTGCAATGACCCGTCCCAAATCACACAAGCTTCCCTGTATTTGTATTGTATGTTCAAGGCTGTGCATCGCTGGCTGGTGAAAAAAGATGGAGGAAACTTATCAACTGCCCAAAGAAACACCGTTATACATGCCATGATGACAATGAAAGCCTGCATGACGGTACTAAAGAAGGGATTTCTGTGACCTCTTGCAACTGAATGTTATTATTCTTGTTTCACTTTGTCAAAGAAAAATATATATCGTCGCTGTCGGGAGGAAACCTCGTATCTCGATTTTTGAGGATTTTCATATTTTTACATAAATCGATGCTATAGGTCTGTCTCCAAGTGGGTGTATGGTTTTAGAAACGATAAACCAATAGAAAGTGGTTAAATTTCTCCACTGGACACTTCAACTGTCAGTCAAAAGTCTGTAACTCGACCCCACATCCTGGATTCTGAGGTAAGAAGCTAAGTGGAACGTTCATGGCCTCCACCACTGATATATGAGGTAAATATTTCAGAAAAACCTCTTTAAACTCGTGCTGAAATGGTTAAAACTGCAGCGATGTTTTGGTAGTATGAGCTCTCGTTTCTGATTATGTGAGCCATCTAGCTAGCATTCAAGCTAGCAGCTACGTCTATCTAGACGCAGTTTTTTGAGGTCTGATTAGCTGGATTTATCTCTGGCTTCTTACAGAACGGCATTGCTCGGTCATGCGCCGGGACGCACGCACGCGCACACACACACACACACACACCTTCCCCGCGCGCACACACAACAAGACACTGTCTCACAGACCTGCTATGTGACACACACACACATGTCAACATGAAAACATGTCAACTTGCCATTACGCCTGCACTTACCACTTTATTTGAAGGATTTTCTTTCACTGTCTTGAATTATCGTGGTCCTCTCTGCTTCGCTGCTCCGTAGCAACGGCCGTTTGGCGCAAAATACAAATAGCTGATAGCCACGCCCCCCTATGTTCCGATTGGCTGTTTCCCAGAGCTAATCGTATGTCATGCTGCCCTGAGAAGATATTTCAATAAATAAAACTCCAACGTGCGAAATTATTCCATAGATAGCACTACACAGAGAATGGCTGCTAGCAACAACCATGGCTAAACAACACAGAGTAAGGGGACATTACCAACACTAAGAAAACATTATGTGTAGACATCACGGAAATAAACATGACTCTGGGAAAAGCTTAGACTTTTGAGTCCACTACTCTAAAAAATCCGCTCTGACAGCCACATGAAGTTTGGATGTTTTTAGTGAAAGACTTCAGAAAGGTGGCAACCTCTTCGCACTATGCACTTCAGTATCCACTGACTCCGCTCCGTCAGTTTACATTGCCTACCACTTCATGGCTGAGTTGCTGTCGTTCCCAAACACTTTCATTTTCTTATAATACAGATGACAGATGACTGTGTAATTTTTAAGAGCGAGGAAATTTCACAACTGGATTTGTTGCACAGGTGGAATCCTATCACCTATAAGAACAGAAATCTTGATCTTGATCCCACAATTCTTAATAATTATCGACCTATATCTAACCTTTCCTTTCTTAGCAAAATCATTGAAAAAGTAGTGTCAATCCAGTTAAATGACTATGTCAAAGTAAATCAAATAAATTACACTTTTCAATCTGGTTTCAGAGCTCTCCACAGCACTGAAACAGCCCTAGTTAAGGTAGTAAATGACTTGAGATTGAATAAGGATGCAGGCAAACTCTCAGTCCTTTTTCTGCTAGATTTAAGCGCCGCTTTTGACACCGTTGATCATGAAATACTTCTTGATCGACTACACAGCTGGGTAGGCCTTAGTGGCTTAGTCTTAGACTGGTTTAGATCGTACCTAACTGGGCGTGATTACTATGTAGCATTAGGTACCTCTTCCTCCACACGTCAAAAAATAACTTGTGGCGTCCCCCAAGGATCAATTCTTGGGCCGTTACTATTCAACCTATATATGCTTCCGTTACCACACATCATTAATAAACGTGGTATTAGTTATCATCAATATGCAGATGACACTCAACTTTATATTTCGCTAGAACCTAAAGCCCTAAAATCAATTTGCTCACTGTTTGACTGCATAGATGATATACAGACATGGATGTCTGACAATTTTCTGCAGTTAAATAAACAGAAGACAGAGGTTCTTGTTCTTGGCAGTGATTCACAAAGGAATGATGTCCAGACTTATTTAAATCAAATGAATCTGAAAGCCAGACAATGTGTTAAGAACCTGGGCATCACCTTTGATAATGAGCTCAGCTTCAAATCACACATCATGACTACATGCAAGACAGCTTACTTTCATCTTCAAAACATCGCTAAGGTCCGAGATATGCTCTCTCCTGCTGACAGTGAAAAACTTGTCCATGCATTTATCACACCAAGGCTAGATTATTGTAACGCTGTTCTATCTGCTCTTCCAAAGAGCTCTATTTCGCACCTACAGCGAGTTCAGAACGCGGCTGCAAGGGTTCTGACCCGCAGGAGAAAGAGAGATCATATTACACCTGCACTCCACTCACTGCACTGGTTACCTGTCAGCTTTAGAATAGATTTTAAGGTTCTAGTCATGGTTTTTAAATGTCTTCATGGTCTTGCCCCTCTTTACCTAAGTGAAATGATGGTTAGATATGTTCCAGTCAGGTCTCTCAGGTCTTCAAACAGTAATCTACTGGTGATTCCTAAAAGCCGATTAAAGATTGGCGAGGGTGCTTTTAGCCACTATGGCCCAAAGCTCTGGAATTCTCTTCCTGAAGAGCTCAGAGGCATTTCATCCCTGCATAGTTTTAAGAGCAGTCTCAAAACATTCCTGTTTAGATCCGCTTTTAGTTAAGAAACTCTATCTTAATAGTTTTATCTTATTTACTTTACTTTTTATTATCTTACTTACTTTACTTTTTACTTTTTATGTTATTTTAATATTTTTATCTTTAATTTCTTTTAACATTTTCTTTTTGTCTTTCTTATCTCCTTTTAATGTTTCTTTTATTTATACTGTAAAGCACTTTGAGTTACATGTATGTATGAAAGGTGCTATACAATTAAAGATTATTATTATTATTATTATTATTATTATTATTATTATCATCACAGTTCCATGCTGGAATTCACTGAGCTCCTGAGAGCAACCCATTCTTTCACAAATATTTGTCTGCATGCCTAGGTGCTTAATTTTATACACCTGTGGACATGGAAGTGATTGGAATACCTGAGTCTGATCATTTGGATGGGTGAGCGAATACTTTTGGCAATATAGTGTATAAAAGTTTATGCATTAATCTAATTGTAAACGGAATGTACACTGCCTTCTCCTCTGTGTTGGTGTCAGTCTTAATGACACTTCACTCTGAAAGGTCAGTTGTAATTACACACAAATTAAAATGTGAAATATCCTGTGCCAAACCAAACTACAGTTTCACATAGTGCCCAGCCAGCTCATTCATAATAGAAACCGCACAAGTTATTCGCAGGAGTCATCAGGTAAACACCTCCTTCTGTTTCAATTAAGCTGCAACGATTTTTACTTTCAAAACCACATATAATTTATATGCCTCATAATTATAAATCAACCTCATCGTTTAATCAGTCTTGACTAGTCTCAGTTTTCATACATTTTAAGTCATTTTAGTGAAAGAAGTAAAAGAAAAAAAAGCAAATAGACTATGCAGCAAAACAAACACTATCTCGGAATTGCAGTTAAAAAGTGTCACTATGCAGTACAATGTAGAGACTGGCATCATGACTTGTCTTGGCAAGCAATGCGCAATGATGACAGCAAAACCCTGTGGGCTTAAATAGCTATTAAAAGTGGAGAGATTAAACAATGTCCAGGTGAGTGGCATTAACTAAGACTGAGGAGCTAATGATAGTGGCAGTGTACAGGCAGGTGGAAGCGCCGGCTCCTGGCTGGTGAGTTGTACCTCTGTGCTTAACTGACACCCTCACATTCTTCTTCTTCGGTTGATAGGTCAGGCAGATGTCGAACCAAGAGAAGAAGATGCACCGAGCCTGCATGGAGTTCAGTCGTTTGGTGGTCAGTGAGCACCATGAAAGGGTGCCACACTCCCTATAGCCAGTGCCTCCATTCTTTAAAGGCAAGCTTCATAGCCAGCAGCTCCCAATCCAACTTAGTAAAGTATCGTGCCCCCCTAAGTTGTTATAAAGTGGTGCAGACTGAAGGGAGTGAATAGGGATATTTCACTAAGAGGGCATTAAGACCACTGTAATCTACTCATGGCGTCAGACCACTGTCCTTTTTAACAAAGAAATGGCTGAAGCACGTGAGGTTGAGGGCCAAATGGAGCCTTTGGCCAGAGCCTCCCTGATGCACTGCTCCATGACCTGCTCCTTCTCTTGCAACAGGGAATACATTATACAATGGAGAGGCTTCGCCTCCTCCTGCAGCCAAATGGTGCAATCCCACTCTTGATGTGGGGGGAGTTGCACTGCTTTAGTGGGACTGAAAACCTCCGCTAGATTGTTGTAAGGAGCAGTAATGGGAATTAGTTGATGGGCAACTGGGCTCTCTACTGAGGCAGTTTGGAGGGGCACAGCCATTCTGAAATGATGTTTTATGAAGTAGGAGGGGGCCCTTTTGAATTATCTTATTGCTAACCCACCAGATCCGGGGGTTGTGAGCTCACAACCAAGGGATATCTAATGTGAAAGGTTGTAATGATTACAGAAATATATAAAAAGAAAGGAACTCTGTTCCTATGTGTGTTCTACGACTAATTGGAGGGATGTGAGTGATACACCCAGATATGGTTTGCTGTCTCTCGACAGCAAAACTCTCAACAGCAGTATTAAAACCTTTTACCTTTGTTTATTTTGTAAAACGTCAAAAGTGTCTATACTGGTGGGCGTATCCTAATGAATGTCGGGGCGGAGATACGGTCTCTGGCGGAGATACTGTCCTGCCTACCGGTTCTAATGCGCATGCTCTGGCTCCAATTTTCATCTACTGTGCAAGCGCATCCAAGATGGCGGTGTCTGTGCGGCCATCTTGGTGGCTTCAAAAGTTCACAATGGGAGTCAACGGCGATGTACCGTCCATTATATATACAGTCACTGTGTCAAACGCATGCACTTGGAAAGGGGAGGGCAGAGGAATACACCGGACCCCCAGCTTCTATAAGGTTCCCAGCTGCACCACTACAAGTGAAACAAGAGAAGAATGACCTCTGTGTGTGACTGTAGTTGGTTTACGGGACACATTGATTTAGCCGGACAATCATTCACCGATTCATTTCTTAGATGGCTGACTCCAGCACCACCCAGCTGCATCAGCCTTTCACGATCTCAGGGTAGATTGTCACGCAAGTACAACTGCCCAGGAGTGTGATCTCCTCAAAAGCCACTTTGATTCAGTTTGATAGGCTGAACTGGAACCCAACAAAGAGTTCGCATTGTATGAAGAACTTCTCACAGCCCTTGACATCCCCATCATAAGTCTCAGGAGCAGCGATGTGACATTTTTCGTTTTCACTCAGAAGCCAAGTGGCTGACTTCCAAGCTAACGGCCAGGGTCAAGCTAAGCTGTCCTCCATGGATGAGACTCTTGATGCTGCTACATGCAGCTGTTCACAAGAACTACGGCTTTGTAAGTTCTTGTTGTAAACATGTGGACCACATAGGTCTCTTTAAATGTCTGTTTAAAAGACATGTTTGCGGTACAAGATGACCATGTTTTGTCACCTAAAATTCATTTACTATCAAAGCTTTAAAACAGTAGATGGAATTTTGGTAAATACCTTTTATTTGCTTGCTCACTTCATTGCAAAAAAAAATTTATAATTCTTTCCTTTGCTGAAAATATAAATAAACAAATGTGCATTAGAGAATTCATACTAAATATCAGCTTAATATTAGATTATAAACAGTATTAGAGCGTTTAAATACTGTAGTACTTCCTCAGCATCGTTTAAGCTCCCAGTTAGCATGGTTAGCTTAGCTAGCCTCTTGGACTCTTGAACATCTCTTAGCCTATTACTAACTTTTATGTGATATTTGGAATTTTCTGTCTGGTCTTTCTGTAAGATGTCCAACGTTGTTTTGTTTTATCAAAAGCATGCTCATGATTTTTAGGGGCCAACGTCTTGGAACACGGTGTGCTGTATTTGGACAAACTTCAGTTTACTTCAGTCTACACAGCACTACACAAAAACAAAAGGCTAGGCTAAAGGAATGCACAGCACTGGACGGCAGGACCTGCAGGCATTTAAAGAGTGTGTGTAATGGAAAACGTGTGTGCACTGATTAGAAGGCGGGGGAGTGTACAAGAGGTGGAGTGTGTGGGAGTGGGAGGCTGCCCTGAGGTGGTGGACCGGCCTACTGTGACAACAAGACTTTGAACATGAATAGCTCAACAGGGGGGTATTCCAAGAAGCGGGGTTAACAAACTCTAAACTTAACCCTGAACTCGGAGTTGTCTTACCCCGATCTGACATACTCAGAGTTTTCGGTTCCAAAACGGCGGATCGGAGTTAAAGTAATCAGGGTCGCTCAACTCTGAGTAGGTTGACCCAGACAGAAGCGCGTTCATGCGTAACTATGAAAGGCCTTCTTAATGGAACGCAGATAAATAGGATTTATCATGGACTTAAACGCGAAAATCAGCCGAACATCGTATTTCACACCACTGTAGCTTGAAGTATTAATGACTGCGTATGCAGAATATTTAGATATTATTAAACGTAAATGTAATACTGCGGTAGCTGCTAGAGAAAGGCAGTCAGCATGTCAAAAAATTGCCAACAGAGTTAATGCGTGAGTGAAAATGATATTTTTATATTTAGCAGAAGGGTGCGATTATATTATTATTTTCTCCAACTTTATAATACTGTATTGAGTTTTTAAATATTTTTTATTGAACACTTACTAATTCCAGGTCTAATCTGAGTGGTGTGAAACACACATGGCATCAGATAAAAATGAAGTATAAGAATATTGTACAAAGGTATGGCTGTACATAACTATATCTTATTCTTAAAATATAAAATATATTTATTTACAGGAAAAATGAAATAATGAAACATAACAGTGAATTTGACTGTAATGTATATTAAAAGGTTACAGGGTGGATGGTGGGGTGGGTGGTGGTGCATGATTTAATGTGGAAAGCAGTGATTGCAGATGGAGTCTCTGACAACTCCACCATCTCTGTTGTCACCCACGTGCATGTAAGGTTCCTCGTCTGTGGGCATGTCAGAGATGGTAGGCTGTCGCTCTTCCTGGATGGTTGCAATGTTGTGTAATACCACATATGCCTTTATTATGTGGCACACCCTATCAGGGGTAACTCTGACCTCCTTCAGGCACTGGAACCTGGCCTCGAGGATTCCTAGGGTCATTTAAATTCTTGCCCTGGTTTTGCTGTGGGCCTGATTCTAGCGGGACTGTGGTCCAGGTGCAGGATCTGAATAGGGAGTCATAAGGTAGGCCTATAGGACAGGCAGGGATACCCTCTGTCTCCATGAAGGAGGCCGTCATGTCCTATAATCACACTAGGGTTTGCAATGATTTAACTATTACACTGCATGTGAACAACTAGCAAAACTACCGCAGGCCTACTGTGTTCAGATTTGTTGTACAGTGTGGAATCATACATGGATCCTGGCCATCTGGCTTCAACATTTGTGATGAGGTGGGAAGCATCACATATGATCTTAATGGGAAGAATGGTCAGTTACAATAGCTACGTTATTTTTGTTACCATTAAAGATAAGTACATTATTCATTAAGGATGATAAAGGTTAGTACCTGTACATTAATGCTATGGATGAAATTTCATGTTCTAATGGTGCTGGAATAGGTAGCATATGTAGGTTCCATCAATACAGCCAATCACTCTAGGAAATCCTTAAATGTAAATGGAATGAAGTTCGTTATATATTGCTTCTCCTTTGCTTAATTTCTTTATTGTCCGTGTGAATTAAAGACAAACCAATGATGCTGTGGAATTCCTCTTTGATGTCCATAACTGGCTTAAGCCCAGGAAACACCACAAAACAGGGCACTAGTCATTTTAATGCCGGACATAGTTTTCGGACAGACCGACATAGCTTTGCTGACAGATTCCGCATCTCCTACACTATAAAGAAAACTTCCACTAGCAAAAAACGAAGACCGATATATAACAATCTGGAGAGAATTTAGGGCTGATCCGCGATGTGTAATATTTGAAATGTTATTATAATAATAAAGTTATTGATGTAAGTAATGGATTGTGCTGAAAACGATAACGTTCATTAAAAAATAATCCGAAAATGATAGTAGGCCTATGTCTATTCGGGGTTTTATAAGGCGTTCCCGACGAAGAACTCAGCGAATAAACTGAGCTTCAATATCCACATGATCTTCGAGGAAAGGACACGTCATGATGACGTGTTTGTAACTCTGGGTCAGGTCCAAGTTAACCTGCCAGCGAGCAGGTTAACTTCAGAGCATAAGTTGCTATAGTAACTGACTCCGGTTCTCTCTAAGCTCGGTTTCTGGAACGGAAAACCTCGAGTTTCCGTGAACTCTGAGTTAACTTACCCGGGTTTTCTCGCTTAACCCGCTTCTTGGAACACCCCCCAGGTCTGTAGACTTTCATGAGCACTATACATATTACTTTAGATTCAACTTTGTCATTATGCATGAACAGTTACAGAGCCATTGAAATGAAATACAATGAACAAACTCAGTATTAACAGTCCTAAGCTCTGCTGAAATAATTAGCCAAAAAATATTTGTCTAAGTGTACAACTGCACTGCAAACACAGAAAATGCTTTTAAAGACAAGGCAAACAAATGAGATAACAGACATTTTTGACATTGACTTATTACCTTTCTCTGCATCACAAATTAAAAGGTATAACACAGACCAATTCCATAAACAAGGCTTTGGCTACACATCGCTGCTCCATAAATACTTACGTTTCATAAATATCTGACTTGGTTTTTATTTATTCTAAAGGGACATTTTCAGAAATACAACTGACACCAACTCTACCAAAAGGCCCCAGCAAACATATGATTGCTCCTGTCCCTAATAATTGGCTATTATATAATTGAACATCTTTTTAATGGACAGTAATGAGGTGGTGAGGTGAGAATGTTTTAGAGTCAGAGCTTTGGGGATAATGACCTCTGGTGGTGAACATCCTGAATTACAGATACAGGATACAAGCACTGCAGCATGTAGAAAACAGAGCTGTGAAGTCTGACAGATACATCACAGATTAGTATAGAATACATTTAAAAGGCAAACACAAAGCTGCAGAGTAGATGGAGCTCATCCCCATACGTTGTAGTGGGGAAAATTATCGGATCAAGCCTGAAAGTGGAATGGGAAGAGAGTAAAAATGCATCGTGATCATCTTCTCCCCATTGGGTGTCTGGTTAGATTATCAGATGAGAACAGCATTTTTTCAGCAACCAGGCCAGAAACACGACAAACCCAAGTTGCACATCTCAAAAAGAAACCCAATTTGATTTATCTGGAGACTAGGAACTTGGTACAGAGGAACCCTTCAGTGATTCAGATGAAGATCACTGTATGTTGTTCTTATGTAAAACAGTGTTAGAACATGGAAAATTGGAGTGCCAATATTACATGTTAAAGCACGAACCTCGAGTGTATTATTGCGATTATACCACAGTTCAATTATCGCTGTTTATTGAAAGATTTTGAGTTAAAGAGGACGAGAAAATACGACCTGTTTGGTTAAAAACACTCCGCCAGTTAAAATAGTTCCATTCAATGGCTCGCTGCTAAACTTACACAACACTGGAACAGCCTTACCCAATAAATATTATTGTGATATCCGTAATATCAGAGTACTGAAAACACTGACCAACGATACCTTTGTGTTGTCTTTTATTTAACATGTACTAGAACTCACAGAGATAACGTATGCTATGTTTCTCCCACCTATGTGACTAACGCTAGGTTAACTAACTCTTCTCTACCCTTGAACACTCATAACAGTTTGGCTCTAGGGCCCCCTACTGGTTCCCCACCAATATGACTATTTACACAATCGCGATACTACATATTTCCTTCCTCTTTAAGATTTAACTTATAGGAAAACCAAAACAAACAAAAAAAAACATTTGTTGTAATATTTCTTTCTTTCATCCTTTTACTTAACAGTATTTATTTTATAGCTCATAGTCCTGAAAGTGAGTAGGTTTTCTCACAGTCCTTTGAGACCGCCGCAAAGTCGTTTCACCGCCCAGGGAGTTGTCAGAACTATTGCGACCACTCACGGATGGCCCTTCCTGATGTACAATCCCAGAGTCCACGACTAAGTCCTTTTTCTGTTCCCCTTCTGAGACTGTAATAGTTTCAGTTATGTCTCTGTCCAGTGATGGTGAATTTGAAACACATCTATCCAATCTCTCTCTCTCTCTGACCTCTGACTGTTCTCATGTCCAGCCAATACCTGATCCACATGTCTTCGCACAATTTTGCTATCACCCAGTCTGATTTTGTAGGATACCGGACCAGTTACTTCTACAATGACTCCTGGAATCCATTTAGGACCATGACTGAAATTCCTTGTCATTACCACAACTCCTTCTTTGAATTCCCGACCTTGACATTGCTTGTCATGGCTTTCTTTCTGCTTATCCTGCTTAAGAACCACTCTCCTCTTTAAGTCTGGATGTACCAGGTCTAGTGTTGACCTTAGTTTTCTCCCTTGTAACATCTCTGCCGGGGACTTCCCTGTTGTAGACTGTGGTGTAATCCTGTAACTGAACAACACACGAGACACTTTTGTAGAGATGTCACCTTCTCCAGCTTTTTTTCATCATGTTCTTAAATGTCTGCACTGCTCTTTCTGCCAAACCATTTGAGGATGCATGGAAGGGTGTGGAAGTTACATGTTTAATTCCGTTCTTTGTCATGAATTCCCTAAACTCTGCACTCATAGAGCAAGCACCATTATCTGAAACTATCATTTCTGGGAGTCCCTGGTTGCTAAAACTTTTGCGCAGACATGCAATGGTGACAGATGAAGTAGCTGCATGCACAGGATAGACATCTAACCATTTGGAATGAGCGTCAATGACCACGAGAAACATTTGTCCCATAAATGGTCCCGCATAGTCAATGTGTAACCGTCTCCATGGCTTATCAGGCCATTCCCATGGGTGAAGAGGAGCTACAGCTGGACATTTTTGCATTTCCTGACACTTTAAACAACTTTTCACCGTAGCTTCTATGTCCTCGTCAAGCTTTGGCCACCAGAAATAACTTCTCGCTAGGGCCTTCATACGGGTAACTCCGGGATGGCATTGGTGCAGTTGGTCTAGGAGATCTTGGCGTACCTTTTTTGGCACAACCACGTGAACACCCCTCAAGATACAACCGTCGTGGACACTCAGTTCCTCCTTTCTCAACGCAAACAGAATGAACTCAGAATCCAACACTTGCTGTGGCCAACCTCTCATGATGTATTCTCTCACTCTGGCCAAAACAGGATCTCTAGTTGTCCATTTGCGCACATCATTGTCATCCACCAGCGCTATTTCCTCCAACATTAGCACTCTGTCCTCCTGGTTCTCTACCACTTCTGAACATGGTAGTGGCAATCTGCTTAGAGCGTCTGCATTGCCATGGTCTTTGCCTGGCTTGAATACAATGACATACTCGTAAGCTCGCAGAGCTACTGACCACCGTTGTATCCTTGGTGATACCATTTGAGGAACTGCTTTCCTTTCATTGAAAAGGGACAAAAGAGGTTTGTGATCTGTGCATATGGTAAATTTCCTACCATACAAATACTTGTAAAAGCGTTGCACTCCAAACATCACAACCAGTCCTTCTTTGTCCAACTGTGAATAATTTCGCTCTGCGGGTGTTAACGCTCTTGACATAAAACTAATGGGTCTTTCTTCCCCATTGGGCATCTGGTGTGATAATACAGCCCCAACCCCATAGGGGGATGCATCACATGACAGAATAAGATCCTTCTGACTGTCATAATGCACTAACACCTCAGATGACTGGATAAGCTTCTTAGAGTTCTCAAAAGCAGCCTCCTGCTCTTTTCCCCAGTGCCATTTGGTATTTTTTTTAGCAGCTGGTGTATAGGAGCTAACAATGTTGACAGGTTTGGCAAGAACCTGTTATAATAATTCAACAATCCAAGATATGCCTTAAGCTCTGTCACATTTGTTGGTGCAGGCGCCTTCTGAATAGCACTGACCTTGTTTTTCAGTGGATGCAGACCTGTAGAATCCACTTTGTGTCCCAAGAACTCTGCTTCCTTGCCCATGAATAAGCATTTGCTTAGTTTCAGACGCAAGCCTGCATCTTCCAACCTTTTTAGAACCTCACTTAAGGTTGTTAGATGCTCCTGGTCATTTCTGCCCATCAGTAATATGTCATCCAGATACACGGCTACATTGGGAACTCCCTGCAGTAAACCCTCCATGATTCTTTGAAAGATAGCTGGACTGGAAGAAACTCCAAAAGAAAGTCTATTCATTGCAAACAGACCCTTATGTGTGCTGATAGTGACATAGGGCTTCGACGCTTCATCTAGAGTAACTTGTTGATAGGCATGACTTAAATCTAACTTGGTGAACTTTTCCCCACCTGCCAACTTTTCAAAGAGATCCTCTATTCTTGGGATTGGATAATGCTCTAACTTGGATACTCTGTTGACAATTAGTTTGTAGTCACCGCAGATTCTCACAGAATTATCTGGTTTCAAAACTGGCACGATAGGCGCTGCCCATTCTGCAAATTTCACTGGTTCTAGAATGTTCTCCTCTACTAGCCTATCTAACTCTGCCTCTACTTTCTGCTTCATTGCAAAGGGGACTGGTCTTGGTTTGAAAAACCTTGGAACGGCTTCTTTGTCAACATGTATCTTTGCGGGAGGGCCTTTCCATGTTCCTAAACCTTCCTTGAACACCATGCCATGCTGTGCAAGTACCTCCTGCAATGTCTGTGTAGTCCCAGCAATCTGGTTTACAGCACACCAGTCCACAACCAGTTCTTGGATCCAGCCACGCCCTAATAAATTTGGACCTCTGCCTGCCACTACTACTACAGGTAGCTGTTTGACAATGTCCTTGTACACAACATTGACCTTTGCTACACCTAAGGTCTCTACTCTTTGTCCTGTGTACGTTTTGAGGTTTACTGAACATTTGCTTAACTCTGAAATTTGTCCCTTGTCTTCTAGTTTTAAATATTCTGCCTGTGTCAAAATGGTTACGCTACACCCAGTGTCTACTTCAAAGATGACATCGGAGTCATTAACTTTGAGCTGAAGCTTGATGGGCTCTACTTTGGGAATGTTTGTTTCTGTTAGGTTGTGCATCGTGAATATCTCTTCACTTTCTGAATTTGAATTTTCACTGATGTGGTGGGCTGACTGTTTGTTTTCCCTTTTTGTATAATTTTTTTTCCACCCCCTTCAGGTTTAGCATGATCGACCGGGAACCTCGCTCTGCACATTTTTTAAATGTGTCCCAGTTTTTTACATTTGTGGCACTTTTCTTTTGCAAAACGGCACTCCGTTGCCACGTGTTCACCTCCACATCGGTAGCAACCTGTACTTGGACGACCGCCCTCTCGTGTTTTTGGTCCTGCAAAGAACTTGTGCACCCCCATCTGCTGGTTGTCCGCCATGGCACTGTGAGACTTGTTCTGTCCCTGAATATCCTGAATATCTTTAGAAGCTGTCTCTATTGCTTGAGCAAGCTTAAGGGCTTTGTCATAGGTTAGCTCTGTCTCTGCTAACGACCTACGTTGCATGCGATCATCCGCAATACCGCAAACAAGCCTGTCCCTTAACATCTCCGCTAGCTTCACAAAGTACAGCCAGTTCACAAAGTACAGCCACAAATTCAGACACAGTCTCGTTTGGTTTCCTATTCCTAGAATTGAATTTGAACCACTGCACGATCTCACTGAGCTTGGGGTTGTAATGTGCATTCAACAGTTCCACCAGCTCATCATAGCTTTTCTCCCCTGGCTTGATAGGGCTTAGCAAGCTTTTCATGAGGCTGTAGGCTTGACTTCCCACCGAGCTAAGAAGAATAGCACGTTTCTTAGCAGCCTCCGTAATCTCGATTGCCTCAAAAAAATGTGACAACACTTCACAATACTCTTCCCATGACTGTTTTCCATTGTCAAAAGGAGTAAGTGTTCCTACCATTGCTGCCATATTTTGTTGTCTTCCGAAACAAAAGCCTCGTACTGTCCCAAAAAAAAAATCAAAAAGGCTGAATCATTGTCCCGAGCTCAACAAAATGCCGGTTTCCTCGTCGCCATGTGTGATATCCGTAATATCAGAGTACTGAAAACACTGACCAACAATACCTTTGTGTTGTCTTATTTAACACGTACTAGAACTCACAGAGATAACGTATGCTATGTTTCTCCCATCTACGTGACTGAACTAACGCTAGGTTCACTAACTCTTCTCTACCCTTGAACACTCGTAACAGTTTGGCTCTAGGGCCCCCTACTGGTTCCCCACCAATATGACTATTTACACAATCGCGATACTACAAACACGACGCGCAAAAGACGAAAAGGAAACTAAACCGTGCAAGCACGGTAGAACTACAAACAGAAACAACGCGGAAATCTCAACGTGTAAGCAGAAAAGATAATACCGTGAATAATACGGAAAAACTATAAAACAGAAAACAACGTGGAAATCTCAATGCGAAAAAAACATTATATATCTTATAACAATAATAAATGCAACACAAACACGCGGAAGTAGTTCAATGCGTGGGAAAGCGAAACTTAAGACACCAAGGGAGAGGCTGGCAGCAGGCGAATGCCGCAACATAAATAAAACCTTCCCAAAAAAATGAATAACGAATAGGAACAGAAAACAACTTGGGGAAAACTTGAGAGAGGCCAGATAGCGGCGCAGGAGGTAGATACTCGAATAAGTGACAGAGGTAGAAGAGAGAGAGTGAAAGAGGGAGGTGGTGAGACACCCAACAACACAACGAAATGAGAAGAGAAGGGCTGAAAGCGAAACAGCACGAGACCAAAATGATTCAGCAGTGATTCGTCTCCACAAGCTTCCTTAAGAAGCCTATAAAACAGCTGAGACGAATCACTGCTGATTATGCTGATTTAGTCTGGGACTGACTCTGGTGCCTCTTGCAGAGGTAGAGGGCGTGGCATCTGAGCCAGCCCTGACAGATAGAGCTTTTTGGTAAAGCACATCATTCTACAGTAGGGATGTCAAAGTCAAATACACCGAGGGCCAAAAATCCAAATTTGCTACAAGCCGAGGGCCGGACTGGTTCAATGTTTATTAAAACATATTGAAATGATTGCACATAGCCTATTGAACCAAGACTTAACACAGTGTATATTATTTAATGTTTAAATGAATAAAGCAATATTTTCTTATGGATCTGTCAGTAATTTCAAGTGAAAACATTTTTCAACAAGCAAACAGATAAAAACAAACTTCCTTCAAAGAAAACATGTCCTGTACATTAAATGAATCAAGTAATAAAGGTTTGAAAAGTGCTGGAATTTAGGCTAAAGTACTTGAAAATGCTTGAAATTGTAACAACAAATATCTGTCTGACTGAACAGTTCTCTTGTACGTTAACAAATACGAGCCTCTTGTAATTCCAGGACGAAACATGAGAGAACGTGAAGACGTTAAGATTGGACGTTTTGAAAATAAACCACCATTAAATAATGTGATTTAAAAAGCTAATTATTTCGAATAATTTCGAATAGCTGTATAAATATTTAACTTAATTAAGTTTAACTGGTGCGCAGTTACAAAATTCGAGAGGTGCACAACCTCGCGAATCGACAGCGTGCGACGCCCTCGCGCATGGGCGGAGCCACAGCGATTATGTCATTTTCGCCACGCAGACCCTCGCCGCTTGTGCGCGCTGCAGTGACTTTGCGGGCTACCGTTGCATTGTGGGGAATGTAGTGTTTGTGCGTGCAAAACACCATCGGGCGGCTGTGGCCTGCGGGCCGGTTCTGATAGTAATTAAATATCATCCATGGGGCCATAGATAATCAATTCACAGGCCGGACCTGGCCCGCGGGCCTTGACTTTGACATATGTGTTCTACAGTTTACCTAAAACGGAATGAGAACTACAAAGAAAAAAACACAGTACCTACAGTCAAATATGGTGGAGGTTCAAATATGTTTTGGGGTTATTTTGCTGCCTCTGGAACTGGGTGCCTTGACTGTGTGCAAGGCATCATGAAATACCAAAGGATTTTGGGTCACAACGTAGGGCCCAGTGTCAGAAAGATGGGTTTGCGTCCTAGGTCATGGGTCTTCCAGCAGGACAATGACTCCAAACATACTTCAAAAAGCACAGAGAAAAAAAAATGTAAATGTGGCATATTTTGTCAATTGTGATTTTTCACTGCAATCAAAATTTGTCCTCCGCTTTTTACCCATCTGTGCAGTTAGAACACACACACACACACACTAGTGATTACCAGGGGGCTGTGGATCACACGTGCCCAGAGCTGTGGGCAACCCTAGCCCGGTGCCCATTTGGGGTTAGGTGCCTTGCTCAAGGGCACCTCAGTCATGGCTTCAGGTCTGGGAATCGATCCCATGACCCTTCACCAGTGTTGGGAACGTTACTTTAAAAAAGTTATTAGTTATAGTTACTCACTACTTGTTCAAAAAAGTAACTGAGTTAGTAACTGAATTACTCTATAATAAAAGTAACTCGTTACCAGGGAAAGTAACTATTTGCGTTACAATTTAAAAAAAGTTATATGCCAATTAATTAAGTTTTTTTTTAAAGCAGTTTTCACAGTCAGTTGAAATGAGTAGATCAGAAAATTGTTTAACTTTTGATATTTATTGCACATCCACAGACCAGTGCAGGATAAAATCCTTTAAAATCCCAAATCTTTGTAAAAAAAAAAAAAAAAAAAAAGCAAAAGTAAACAGTTACACTATATAAAGTGCATTTACATCTATGAAATTAAATTAAATTCTCTCAACCTGAGACAACTGGTTTGTTTACAACAGAAGTAAACTTAAAAATAAAACCTCTATTCTTAATTAAATAAATTAAATACCCAGTCTGGTAGACATTCAGGAACTTCAAGTATTTTCTTAAATAATGTTTGTATCGCCTTGAAAGTTTTAGTTTTCTTCGGCTTGCACCTGACGCCATTTCGGCCTCTTCTCCGTTTGTGTCGTGTCACTCGCGTGCTTCGCCACGCGTGTAAAAACACTGGCTCTGATTGGCTATCATAACGCTGCCTTAGCCAATTGCTTACTGACTTGTTAAGTTAAACAGGTGTTACACCGAGAACTGTGACCTATCGGGATCTGTTACTCCTCACTAGCCTGGGCAGCGGTCCGCTCGCATTAGTATATCAATATACAGTAACGCACCGCTTTTAATGATCGGTAAACGGCGTTGTAACGACAGGAAAAGTAACTATTTATATTATCCCGTTACTGACAAAATGACGACGTTACCTAATGCCAGGGGCGATTTTAGGATCTGGTCTTTAGGGGTGCCCAGCCCCCAGTGCTCACAGAGGCACAATACCAAAGTATTGCGCAGGTGCAGAGCAAGGTTTTTGCATAATATAATATTTAAAAAATGTGTTGAGCCAGGGGGTGCTGAGCAACTTCACGGTGGTGCTCTAGCACCACTAAAAATACCCTAGCCTCGCCCCTGCCTAATGCCGTTATTTTTAACGGCGTTATTCGCAACACAGCCCTTCACTCACAAGACCAGTTGCCTACCACCAGGCCATGACTGCCCACGGATGGAAACAAAGCTCTGGAGAGTTCTAAAGTTCCCAGCAATGAGTCTAGATCTAATCCCATTGAACACCTGTGGAGAGGTCTTAAAATTGCTGGTGGGAAAAGGCACCCTTCAAATATGAGAGACTTGGAGCAGTTTGCAAAAGAAGAGCGGTTCAAAATTCCAGTTGAGGTGTAAGAAGCTTGTTGATGGTTATAGGAATTCAGTTATTTTTTCCAAAGGGTGTGCAACCAAATAGTTATGTGTCGTTCGCGAACGATCCGGCTCAATTGAACGATTGAAACTGGCTCCACAATGGGAGCCGTTTTTTTCCTTTGGTATCTCGCTCTCTCTCCACCTCCCTGTCGTTGCGCTTGTGCTTTGCAAGTGCCACAGTGCCAGTTTTTTTCCAACGTCGTTTTTATTTGTCCTTCAGTGCCTCGCTGTCTCTGCCTCTCCTTGCACGTATTGCTCTGCTTCTGCCAGCGCAATGAACAAAGTTATGTATGCAGCCAGGGTTCATACACCTTTACAAGGTGGAATTCAAGCACTTATACATCACTTTCAAGGTCCATTTTCAATATTTCCCAGCACCTTAAACTTAATTAAGTTAAATATTTATACATATACTCGAAATTATTCGAAATAATTCGCTTTTTTATCACATCGATTCAGTCAGATAGTTATTTGTTGTGAAACGAAATACAGTTACATTTTCAAGTACTTACTTTAGCACTTTTCAAACCAGGAACACAATGCAACATTAAAATTCGTCAGGTAAATGTTCCTTCTCCTGTTTTTAAAGGGTGTTTCAGAGAACACTGCAAAGAATGTCTCCACTGTCCGCATGTCAAGTGTGTGTTCCACACATCTGACAAATCACACGCAGCTTTCAATTAATAATGTGGTGGAAAACACTGAGAAAAAAAGGTTATCTCCCACTTTTTTGTGGAAACAGACAGGCAATTGGCCAAGCTGTATTGCGTTCTATTTTGGTGCCATTTTGTGATAATTTAATAATTGGTTGTAATAAAAGTGTTATTTATAAAGCATTTTTACTCATCACAAGTGCTTAACAATGTCAATAATAAAACAAAATGTTATAAAATTAGGTTTAAGCTATTAATTAATTAATAATGTAAAAAATATATATGGGGAGCCGTATGGGAGCCGAAAGAGCCGGCTCTCCACAGTAAGAAGAGCTATTAGAGCCGCATCTCAAAATAGAGCCGAAAATCCCATCACTACAACCAAATATTAAGTTGAGGGTGCCAGTAATTTTGTCCAGCCCATTTCTGAAGTTTTGTGTGAAATTATGTCAAATTTGTGTTGTTCCAATACACACAAACGAGATAAACATGTGTATAACAAAACATGTAAGTGCAATAATTTTCTGAGAGATATACTTCATTTTCTGGAAAAAAATTCAGGGGTGCCAACACTTATGGCCATGATTGTATGTGTGCCATATATATATATATATATATATATATATATATCCGAATATATAATATATCCGAATCCAAATAGTGACACCTAAGCTTTTTGCTGTAGATTTAGGTATCACAGAATAGCCATCTAGGGTAAGGGGAATATCAATCCAATCGCTTACAGTCATGGCCAAAAGTTTTGAGAATGACACAAATATTATATTTTCACATGATCTGCTGTCCTCTGGTTTTTATGTGTGTTTGTCAGATGTTTTATCACATACAGAAATAAAATTGCAATCATATTATGAGTAACAAAAGTTTTTTATTGACAGAATGAGTTAATACAGCAAGTGTTGACCCTTCTTCTTCAGGACCTCTGCAATTCTCTGTGGCATGCTTTCAATCAACTTCTGGACCAAATCCTGACTGATAGCAGTCCATTCTTGCACAATCAATGCTTGCATTTTGTCAGAAAGTGTAGGTTTTTGTTTGTCCACCCGTCTCTTGATGATTGACCACAAGTTCTCAATGGGATTAAGATCTGGGGAGTTTCCAGGCCATGGACCCAAAATCTCTATGTTTTGTTCCCTGAGCCATTTAGTTATCACCTTTGCTTTATGGCAAGGTGCTCCATCATGCTGGAAAAGGCATTGTTGATCACCAAACTGCTTTTGGATGGTTGGGAAAAGTTGCTCTCGGAGGACATTCTGGTACCATTCTTTATTCATGGCTGTGTTTTTAGGCAAGACTGTAAGAGAGCCGATTCCCTTGGCTGAGAAGCAACCCCACATATGAATGGTTTCAGGATGCTTTACAGTTGGCATGAGACAAGACTGGTGGTAGCACTCACCTCGTCTTCTCCAAACAAGCTGTTTTCCAGATGTCCCAAACAATCGGAAAAGGTATTCATCAGAGAAAATGACTTTACCCCAGTCCTCAGCAGTCCACTCCCTGTACATTTTGCAGAATATCAGTCTGTCCCTGATGTTTTTTCTGGAGATAAGTGGCTTCTTTGCTGCCCTCCTTGAGACCAGGCCTTGCTCCAAGAGTCTCCGCCTCACAGTGCGTGCAGATACACTCACACCTGCCTGCTGCCATTCCTGCTGGTAGCCCGATCCTGCAGCTGAAACACTTTTAAGAGACGGTCCTGGCGCTTGTTGGTCTTTCTTGGGTGCCCTGGAGCTTTTTTGGCAACAATGGAACCTCTCTCCTTGAAGTTCTTGATGATGCGATAGATTGTTGCCTGAGGTGAAATCTTTCTAGCTGCGATACTCTTCCCTGTTAGGCCATTTTTGTGCAGTGCAATGATGACTGCACGTGTTTCTTTAGAGATAACCATGGTGCCAAGCACCAGCCTCCTTTTAAAGTGTCCAGTGGTGTCATTCTTACTTAATCATGACAGATTGATCTCCAGCCCTGTCCTCATCAACACCCACACCTGTGTTAATGGAGCAATCACTGAAACAATGTTAGCTGGTCCTTTTAAGGCAGGGCTGCAATGAAGTTGAAATGTGTTTTGGGGGATAAAGTTCATTTTCTAGGCAAATATTGACTTTGCAATTAATTGCTGTTAAGCTGATCTCTCTTTATAACATTCTGGAGTATATGCAAATTGCCATTATAAAAACTGAAGCAGTAGACTTTGTAAAAATTAATATTTGTATCATTCTCAAAACCCTTGGCCATGACTGTAGTTGCTTTGTGTCCAATAATCAACACCTCAGTCTTATTGGAATTTAGTAGAAGAAAATTAGATGCCATCCAGTTTTTTATGTACTAGACACAGTTCTCAATTTTGAGAGAAGTATTGATATCATCCGGATAAAAAGATAAATACAACTAAGTATCATCTGCATAGCAATGGAAGCTAATACCATGCCTACGAATGATTGTGCCCAGCGGTAGCATATACAATGAGAATAATATGGGGCCCAATACAGATCCTTGTGGGACACCATATTTTACCTTTGTACGTTCTGAACATTCGTTATTTACAAGTACAAATTGGTAACGACCTGTCAGGTAGGATCTGAACCAGGAGAGTTCTTGACCTCTTATGCCAATGAGAATGTTGTGATCAATGGTTTCAAAAGCAACACTAAGGTCTAACAGTATAAGAAAATAGATAAAGGATATTAAGAGATATATTAGTACTTTAGTCGGTGCAGTGATGGGGTCTAAATCCAGACTGAAATAACTCTTGGACATGTTTTGTCTATAAGAAAGAAGAGAGCTGCGAAGAAACTCTCTAGAGAAGAATTTCTCTAGAATTTTGGATATGAACGACTAGAGATTAGAGATTCTCTGATGCACAATTGTTTATTTATACTCACAAACACAATCGAGTCCTTCGTAGATCTTCGCAGTTGTTGTCCCTGCCTAAATTTGGACAGTTCCTGGGGATTAAGACCAGGTTTTTAAATTAGCGGCTTGATGACTGCAAGTTTAAATGAATTGGGAATGTAGGCTAGGCCCAGAGAATAGTTAATTCTAGTAAGCAAAGGTTCTACTGTGACGGGAGTACAGAGGCGGCCGGAGGCAATGGCTGTACATCATGCTTTTTATTATCCATGATATACACAAGCGAGAACAAAAACAGAAGCAAAACTCACAAAGAGCAAAGAACAATAACTACAAAAAGGTTCAACAAAGAATTCCTATATTGCTGTTTTAATAAATACATAAGAAAATTTCAAGTACTAAATCTAATTAATTCAATTCATATTAGGATTGCGGGCAGGGGCGACAGAAATGTGTATGTGGCGGGCGGGTGCGGGATTAAAACAAGCGATTTTTTGGCTGGAGCGGGCGGGAGAGGGATTAAAACAAGCGGGAGCGGGCGGGAACGGGATTAAAAAAGCAGTCCCGTGCAGACCTCTAAACTGCAGCAAAAGAATCGATATTTTCGCCGTGGTATCGATCCGATACCGATCCTCACCTTTGTATCGATACTATCGATATAAATATTGATCCGCCCACCCCTAGCCTTTACCTTTGTGTGTGTGTGTGTGTGTGTGTGTGTGGTCTCTGAGAATCTGTCGCTCATGATTCACATGTGAGAAGTGAGGGTTTGTGTAATCTCTTTTTGTCATGACTTGTCATGAATTGAGTTGTAAAAACCGCCACCACGGAGTAAGAGCATAGCAGCATGTGCGCACTTATATAAACACTTACGCAAGTTTGACTTGTTAGAAACATCAGCATAGAGGTGGGCACCGTGTATGTATTTTTGTTTGAGATTAGTTAGAGCAGTAGATATATTTTCTTTATTTCTGTTAGTAAGGTGTGTGTCTTGCTTTGTTAGTTTAGTGTAATATGTTTTGTTTGTTTCTTTTCTTTGGTGCCTTCTACTGCTCCTTTCCTTGGTTGGTTGGCTTATTTATTCATGTATTTTTGTACGTACGTGTCTGTTCAGTGTTCTGCTGCGTAGAAAAGGCTCTTTTACTTAATACCATTCTGCAGTAAAGAGTTCTTTTTTACGTATCCGTCTGGTTTTCGCATTCTTCTTTAATTCCATCTTGTCCACTATGCACATGCTGCTACCCCACACCCCAAACCTAGACCCATGACATCGTGGGGTCGTAACAACGACCACTTGGGGAAAAGGACTCCAAAAGAGCATCAGAGCTGAACAGACAGTTGTCAGGGTGCATTGACAGCTTGACAGGCTCTGAGATATAACTAATTTTTTCCATAATTTTATCAATCTTATCATTAAAGAATTTCATAAAATTGTTACTGCTGCACTGTAGTGGGATTAGCGATTTGATTTGTTCATGACTCCTAGTTAGGCTAGAAACTGTTTTAAATAGGAGTCTTGGATTGTTTTTATGTTTTTCTATTAAAGCAGATAAGTATGAGGACTTTGTCGTATGGAGGGCATGCTTATATTCAACAAAGCTGTTTTTCCATGATAATCTTCAATCAATACTTCACAGTGAGTCAAAAACCAGATTACAATTAGGGAGGTCATTAATAGAAGATTTAAGCATGTGTGAAGCAAATCGATGTGGGTGTATATAATATTCAGATTGAGTTTTCAAAGACATAACACTCCTAATTCATGGATACATTTAGTGCTGATTAATTAGACATAGAAGATATTCATCATCTAGAGCATGCTCACTTCATAACAGCTGGACATAAAAATGTCAGGCTCAGTGGTGCATATAGTATTAAAAATAAATTGATAGTATAACATCATTGATTTAATTTATAAAACAATTGCTCTATGTAAATCCAATATAACCATTCTTCCAGATTAGCTATTTTTGACAATGTGCATGTGAAAAACTAAAACAGATTTATATTTATACCAGATTTGTACCTTGATAATACAGTCACAGTTAATCTTGCACAGTAAAATCCAGCACATTTATTTAAACTGCAAGATTTCACTGCAATGATTTGAGGCTAAAACCAGGTACAATCTAGAAAATAGATTCTAAAGGGCAGTGGGTCAGTTTGGTATTCTCTGCATGGTGATATGTTTTAGATACACCTTATGCTTCAACTTAAGCAGCTGGAAGGATGAGGTCTGTTTTTAAAAACACGGAGCCAGCTCTATCAGTCTCACAGGATGAATGATTAGCATTAAGCATTTCCATTGATGTTCTTGTGTATGTGTATGACATTCTATGACATTCTGATTCCTTGTTTCACAGTCTTACCAAGGTGCTCACACAAGTGTTCTAAAACCGTGTGCAGGTGCTTATGTATAACATACAAATTTCTTTATATTAAGGAAATTGTATCCGGAAACGTCCATTGCAGTGCAGGGTTCAACCTAATAACTTAAAAAGGCATGCTACAGAGCTGGGCTGCGCATTCAAATAGGTCACTGGTGAAAGGCCGGATAACAGAAGCACTGTTTTGGTAAAACAGGAGCTTGATAACATGCACACACAGACACACACACAATGATATTTTACGAAAATATGAAGCTCATATAATAAAAGCATTATTTTGGTAAAACAGAGCTTGATAACATGCGTTCACAGATACAAACAATGATATTTAAAGAAAATGTGAAGCTCATAACTCATTATTAACCATATGCATTCTTAGTATTGACATATGAATATCCCCCTGGCTACTGTAACTAAATAATGTTTTTCATCACTGTTACCATTATAATAACTATGCTGATAAACAACAATGTTGGTCAAATAAAACTGAACCTGGACCATGGCATGGGCTTTGCTGATTATTTAGTAAGCTGTTAAATCATCATTTGAGAAGTCAGCGAATAATGAGTAACTGGATAATATATTTTAATAATATATTTTATTTGTCCTGGTTTGACATTATAAGCAATTTTTTGTATCTGTTTAGTTTTGCCCTTTCTGAAGTGCAGAAAGCTTTGGCAAAGTTCTTTCTTGCATGTTGTGTTCACAGGGAAATACTACCCTGCCAGAGCTAGGGTAGGATAGAATACTGAATACACTGTTCAAAATGAGATCAAGAATTTATATTTTGTTATAGTAGTACCAATTATATCTATTTCAATTGCATGGTTTAAAACAAAGTGCTTTACATGACAACATTTCAGAAATGGAAGGCCCTTCTGGGTTTAGTTTTTTACTGTACGGCAGGTTCCTAATGCTCACTGTTTTGGTGACTCAGACATCCATTCACATCTCCCATATGAATCCAGTGAATGTTTGCTATGCAAAATATCATATAAGCATGTCCAAACTAACATGTTTAAAGTAGCTTAAAGATTCCTCTTTGGAAGCATGTAGATAGGTAGACTGGGAAAAAGTTCTTATGAGACTATTTATTCACAAGCAAAGACAACATATTGTAATGATCCTTAAGAGATTATTGGGTTGCTGTTTCTTTAAGTTAAGTTGTGTGGGTGAGTGAAAAAACGCGCGAGGATCAAGAGTGAGACAGAGAGGATTGTTCGCTTGTATTAATGTTAAAATAAGAGACGAGTTGTCAAAAGTAAACTGTCCTAGTATTTAACGAACGTTACAATATGTTAAGGAATTAGTATCACAGAGATTGATCCAGCAGATGTCTGTTTCTTTTTTGTCTATTGGAATTTTCAGATCTCAGTGTGGAAAGAAGCAGAGTAAAAGCTGCTGTATTTAATTACATACCAGGATTTAAACACATATGCAACTTAAAATGCAGCTTTATAGTCCCATACATAACATCCACAGGAAAGGAAACCTCATTTACCACTTTATTGTCACTGTAGTTTTTCTGAAGCAAATATCTCAACCCACTTGCTCTTATCACTGTTAATGTCTGACAGATTATGCACACTTTATTTGCACTTTATGTCCAGACAATAAGTTTTTAGTTAAATAGTAAGTAAATAGTAAGTAAACTTACAGAAGTACAACAAAAAATGATTAATGGACTGCAGGATCCATGTCTCAAATAATGAAATGAAATAATAGATATGGAGTATATCTGCTGGTGCAGACACACTTAGATCAAATTTAAAAGTCCAGGACAACTCAAACAAACAATTTACATTTGCAAACGTAAAACCTGTGCAGACCTGTTACCATTCCATTATGACACAGTGGGCACAGTTTTCCTGACACACTTGCTTTTCTGTGAGACTATGTTGTATCTGCTGAAGGTTCTTTTCAGTGCACACTGTAGCTCTTTATTCCTTAAGCTGTAAATGAAGGGGTTCAGGAGGGGTGTCAGTACAGAGTAAAGCACAGCAACAACCAATCGTACATTTTGGTCAAAGAAGGTCACCCTGTAAGAGATGTACACACAGGAGGCAGACACATAGGAGATACAGACCACTATTAGGTGGGAGCCACAAGTACCAAGAGCTTTCAGTCTTTCAGCTGAGCCCATTGTGCTGATGGCTTTCGCAATGCTGATGTATGATGCCAGAATTAGCAGGAAAGTGCCAATCAGGCCAACTAAAGCAATGATTAGTGTGATTAAACTGCTGCTTGAGGTGTTAGTACAAGCCAAGTTTGCAAGTGAGCTGAAATCACAGAAGATATGTTTAACTATGTTGGGCCCACAGAAGGGCAGTGGCACTGCGAAGATCAAAACAGGAAGAGCCATTATCCATCCAAAGGCCCAGGCTAAAAATAGGAGCAAAAAGCAAACTTTCCTTGTCATGACTGACATGTAGTGTAAAGGATGACAAATAGCTAAGTACCTGTCAAAAGCCATAACTGTTAACAAAGCACGTCCTGTTACAGTCATAGAAAAAAAAGCATACATTTGTACAAAGCACCCTGTTTTAGAAATTGTCTTGACTTCCACTAAGAATCCTGAAAGCATGTTTGGAATAGTCACCGTGGTGTAGATTATATCACATAAGGACAGATTGTCCAGGAAAAAGTACATGGGTGAGTGCAGTTTGCTGTCTGTTCTGGTGATATACATGATCATACTATTTCCCATCAGTACAAGGATATAGATTGTCAGGAAAACAGAAAACAGAATCATATATTTGTCCTTCAATCCCTCAATAATAAAAAATGTTACTGACTCTGTTGTGTTCATTTTAGTGGAATTCAGCAACTGAATAAAACAATCAGAGAAGAAATTACACTGTACTGAATATGGTTTTGAATGCAGACCACAACTTCAACTTACTCCAACAGTTTGATTTGGTTTAAAATGTAAACATATCAAAATGTAATTACATTTATCAAAGGTAAAGACTATATCAAACAACTAATATAACAGAACCTGCATTTTTGTTCTAAAATGCAAACATGTAATCCATGCTCAATTGGATTTCTCCTTTAGAAATCAAGAAACAATGTATGGATGAGGATATAAATACACTCGTAAAAACAAGAGGGCTCCATTACCTTAATTACCTTAATTGGTTGTCGGGAGCAAGTGTTTGTTTTCATTCACATCAATTAAAAGCTATTCTCGTACCAATTAAAATTTAATGTTTTTTGTTTCTGTGGTTACATTGTTTTTCATTAACAGATAATGATACAAGGTAAATAATCTCTGTTTGGATTTGGATTTTAACATGTGTACCTTAATTGTTACTGTTAGGGGCAGGGAAGACATTCTATTTCCCCATAGATGTAGAGCACTTCAGGTACATTTTTAACATGCAATTGTAGCAGATGGTAATGAGCTGGGCAGTTTGATTCACAGAAGAAGACCAGAACGAGCTGGAGATCTCGATTGCCTCACTGTTTATTTGTGCCTGTACAAGCAAACACATAGGGTGCACACACACTTAGGCTCTCTTTCTCCTGTACAATGTTCACTGTGCAAGTGATGAAAAACTGGCAAAGCATACAGTGAAAAAGAGTGGTGATACCCAAATTACCACCCTATGCACAACTGATCAGGGGGGAACCCCAAAAGGAAATATATATGTCACCTTCAAATTACCTCAAGAACAATGCACAGAGAGCTTCATGAAATGGGTTTCAATGGGTGAGCAGCTGCATCCAAGCTGTAGCGTGAGAAAGAAGAAGATTTTTCATTCTCGTGCTCTTGGGGTCTACTGTCACAATCACAGGAAGTGCATCCTTTCATAAAGTTTGAAACTTACCATCTCTGGTCCTTTAAGGTTCCTGCAGCAGGAAGTGAAAAATGATTAAAATATTTTCTTTCAGCCCCTCATCTGGGGATCCAAAGTTCATAACCACAGGACTCAGGAAACCCTTATTAGTCACTAGGACCTTAGTCTGAGGAATTATGGCTTCCACCAAGGCCAAGGGAACCGTTTATGGCCTCTGTGTTTAGTAAATGCATTCCTAACCAGAAAGCATCGCCTTTGGAATTTGCAAACAGACCTATATCCAAGAATGCCAGAATTAACCAATAATCTTATAACTCTATATTCTGGGATAGGTACTGGATTCTAACCCCTGTTAGAGGAAGCAGCTCTTCAAGACCATTCCAAAGACACTAAACCTGGAATTATTCTGATAAAGAAAAGGAAAAATTATAGAATACAGATTATCTGATAATGGAGCCAGCAATATTCAGTTTCTGGAACAAAACTAGACAATTCTACACTGTTTTATCAATACTGATACTGAACATAAAGATTAAATCCTGTCTCATTATTATTGAAGTGATTATGTGAACTGTGTGTTCCATAATATCCATATTATAATATGCAATAAAATATATTATTATTGCGTGCTTTGTCTGTGTCAGTGGATCTCCGTGGTTGTGGTTATGTCGTGTGATAATCTGTCTCACCTGTGAATCGTCTCGTAATCACATGGGGCTAATGTGGTTTGTCTATTTAATGTGCGCTCGCGCAGTGTCCTGTGCTCGTCGTTGTCTAATGTTTACACGTTCTGTGTTAAAGCTTATGTTACTCGTGCGCTATATTGCGCAATCTTTGTCAATATTAAAAGTGACGTCTATGAAAGGGAGGATTCGTGTCTCATCCTTCCCTGCTCCGCCGCACGTCACAGGGACACTGCGCGAACGCACATTAAATAGACAGACCACATAAACCCCGAGTGATCACAAGACGAGCCATAGGTGAGACTGATGAACAGACAGACAGACAGACAGACAGACGGTTAAGGACATCACCCAAAAATGAGAAGAAAAAAAAAACGGTTTCCAACGACCATTCGCTAAGTAGAACTTACTTCCCTACCTACCAAACCATTGAGACTGTGTCTGTTAACCGTAGCAGATATAGGAATAACAGGGCGATATGTTTTAAAAATCTAATTAAAATTAAATTAAATAATCAACATGAAGTGAGATCATTACAACCCAGCACGTTCACTTCGTTTGCAGGATGCAGGGTTATTAACTGTTCCTAGGATCAAAAAGATCACAGCAGGTGGAAGAGCCTTTTCTTTTAAAGCTCCACAACTGTGGAATAATCTTCCTGCCTCTATTCGGGACTCAGATACGGTCTCAATGTTTAAATCTAGGCTAAAGACTCATCTGTTTACTTTGGCCTTTGATTAATCTGTTACATATTTACCACATCACATATCTTTCTTCTTCGAGGTTCACCTGGAGAGTAACACTGCAGTCGGAGCCTACAATACAGTATCATCACTCCGACACGGAATGAAAACCTGAACACTTTACTCTTAAAATAAAGTAATATGTAACAAAACTAGGTTACTTTTTAAAGGAGTAATCAGTAATCTGATTACTTTTTCAAGGTAACTAAGCCATCACTGCTCGTTGGGGAGCGGAATTTCGCTCACCAAGCCCGCTGGGCAACCTGGCGTTAATGCTCCGCTTTTGACTCCCCTGTAGCCTCCCATGCGTACTGCAGCAGGGCCACACACACTGGGTCCTGCTCGACCCCCGCCTCTGTCGTGGGAGCATCACGGTGTTGCACAGGGGAACAGAGTCCTGCACGGGTCCGTTTTTTGAGACCCGCACCCACCCATACCCGCAGAGTACAGCACCCACCCACCCGCGAACCCGTGGCTATTTCAAAGTTAAATCCGTACCCGCCCGGACCCGTTAATATTCTACCCGTTACCCACCCGTGCCCGTGAAAAATCACACAAATCGAAAGTATTCCTATAGAGCACTTTATTTTTCAATGCGCCTCTGAAAAAACATCAGTACAACAAAATAAAATCTAAGGTTGCTGTGCAGGAATAGTATTCCTATCTAAAAGTGGCGACTGGTAAAATGCAAGAAAATGTATGTAGCCAACCGGTGCCATAACACAATGCAAAACGAGAGGGAACAAATTCCAGTACAACAACTAAAAATCGCATAGGTTCACAGTGGTAGCAGTTGCCTATCTGCTGTGGTGGGAGAAGCACGCTAAGTTCTCTCTCGTCATTTTTCCTTGTTCTAGCACGGCCACCCATTTAGCTTTGTAACCACCAAGCAAGCTACAATAAATGCCCGGTACTGCATTATAACCAGCCTCTGCTCATGTTTCCGCTGGAAAAGAACCGAAGTTTGGGTATTACCCCAGAACGGATGAAGAGTAAAGTTCAGCCCGCTCTGGCCAACGGAGCTACGGTATAAGTAAGCTCCCCCTGAGCTTCGCGACCACGATCGGGAGGTGGTAATCAGGCAAAAGGTAACAATGTTCATTACGTAGCAAATAAAAGCCTACTAAAAATGACCACTTATTTAACTTACCCGCCCGCATACCCACCCGTATTTAACTTACCGGCCTGCATACCCACCCGTAAAATTGCGGTATGTGTAAAACCCACCCGTTTCAGCATTTATTTGCCCGTACCCGCGGGTACCCGACCCGGTGCAGGACTCTACAGGGGAATAGGGGTGGTGGTGTCAACTCGCCCTCTTCCCCTTCTTGACACGAGAAGAACGTCCTGGCATCTTCCACGTTTCGGCTCATCTTTCTGTAACATCGGGTGCGTGGAGAAGGACAAGGCATGAAGTCCGACGCAATCTCAACGTTACTTTTATTGATACACAAATATAGTGCACATATAACGAAACACACACTTGCTTGTAAGACTCAGACAAAGACGAGCACGGGACACTGCGTGAATAGACAGACCACATAAACCCTGAGTGATCACAAGACAAGCCACAGGTGAGACTGATGAAAACACTCAGACACAACCACACCCATGAAGATCCACAGACGCAGACGACTAGACCTAGACAACATAAACACACGCGTAAAGGGGAGGGGTCAGGGGCTGTAGCGTGACACTTATTAGTGTAATGTATATGAATTAATCTGGTCATAGTTACTACTAAGCTGATTATCTCCTCAGCTCCAGTATGGAGACCCGTTAAATAATAGATGGCTTTGGAAGTGTGAACACTACTGAAATGCCTTAACCAAAATATCCTGACAAGTGATGTAGACCTACCTGTAGGAAAAGTATACACTTTTTGTGTCTGGTGATATGTAACTGAACTTTTTCTATCTTTGCCATGGTTCTGTGTCTTAGTTGTTGCATTGCTTTTGTTTCCAACTGGAGGGAAATGCCTTAACTTTGAATAGGCATGACAGCTAGAACCTCTCTTCTTGCAACGCCCTTCGATCAATACTAAAACTCCGTAACCTAGTAAGAAAAGTCAGTTGAAGTGGAAGTTGGAATTAGGAGTTGGAAAGAAGCCAAAACATCGCTACAAAATATGTGCCTAGATTTCCTCAAGGGAATCCAACAACTAAGTAGTTAAGTATATTACGTAAAGCCTAACATCTGCTTAGCCGTGAATTCATTTAAACTCACATAATTTGCTCTAGTGCATGTCGCAAAGTTACCTTGCCTCCCGTGTTCATTTGTTGTGAAAAGCGCTATACAAATATATTTGATTTGATTTAATAGTCTCCTTCATAAGATATTTTCCTCCATTTTCATTTACTTTAATCATCGAAGCTTTTGGGTTGGTTAACATTGGTTTAAATGGTCTGCGGAGTTCAGTTAATAACTTGATTAACTTAGTTTTCGACCTTATGCATCGCATGTGTTACAGGTCCCAAGTGTCAGGATTACTGCAACAGTGATGTGCACAATCTGAAGAATAGTAGAACAGGAGAGAGCGATGACGACCGAAGTAGTGCCGTTAACATCCAGACTGCGTCTCTTTATTTGTTATAACCAATAAACATCTCAATGTACAATATAAACGCTTTACTGTTCTTCATACACTTTGTTTATCTTACACAAAAATAATAAATAACTCCAACACATTTCCTTCGTCGTCTCTTCACATCACCAACTCTCACTTAGATGGAGACAACTAAGGCACAGTGTATTACACTGGGTAAATCAACTGGTTTTAAACTTATTCGCATTTAGCTACACACTAACTGATTTAAGCATCACAATGTACACTGAATTTAATCTACTAATTACCAAAGATACAATTATAATATCTACAGCAAATATAACATTCAACACAGCATCATTCCAATTTAACCCTTTGAATTCTCACGCTTAATGCACCGAGAACACTTTCTCTCTCAATAAATTCAGTTAAACTTACTTTGCTCTCAAACCCTAAGTTACTTTACGAATCACAAATTAACACACTGAATTTTATTCAAGCAAACAAAACAAAACTCCTAAAACCGGAGTTGTTAAGATATCGCGGCCTCCCATTCACCTAATTCCACAGGGCTTCCCCAGTGGCGGGCTAGCATTCTGTCGATCTCAACCTCGGCTAACTAAACTTGTAACCATTAGCAGAAAAGCGCACAAACTCTATCACAGTGTCATCCCCTGCTAAAGTAAGAGGTAAGCACCTTACAAAATAGTTTCGGTGTGATTTTACCGGGTACTGACCTGAAGAATGTAGAACAGGAGAGAGCAATGATGACGGAAGTAGTGCCGTTAACGTCCAGACTGTGTCTGAGGCAGACGGAAGGTCCGCCCCGAGACCAATCCAGCGCAACGCTCACTACACAAACTATCTCTTACCCATTCATATCAGGACAGAACTCAATACAGGCAGATTAATATGCCAAAATGCAAACAAAATATAATTTGCTCACTTGTTTCCCTGAAGACAGTACAAATTGCATGTAAAAAAATGCTTAAATATTACAAAACCCAAAATAATGTTTTTAGGGGCACCACACATGCATTATAACATTCAGTTGTTTATCTATAGATCAATCAAATTTGCATTTGTTAATTAAACCAGTGGTAAAGGGTCACTGTGCAGACTCTGAGCTTCTCCTTTTGTAATGAGACTGATATATCATCATTTCATCTATTCCAGTTATCAAATACATATTTCCCTGGAATTTCAGGGTGGTACCCCTTATAATTATTCATAATCAATCAATATATTGCTACAAAGCCATACATCACAAAGTGCAATGCAAAGCGTCTAATGCAGTGGTGTAGAGCATGCTGCCACTGGACTCTGGAGCAGTGGAGGCGCATTCTCTGGAGTGACGAATCATGTTTCTCCATCTGGCAATCTGATGGATGAGTCTGAGTTTGGCGGTATCTATCCATAGGTCATTCTAGCCTACCAACTACCTAACCTGAGCCACTACTCCAGGGACTTGTGATGGTGAGCAATGTACAATTGATGTGTTGGGCCTCCATGGGTCCTCTCGAACACTGGATACTCTGGCGTCAGTGGACCATGCTAGGTTGTCATCATCTTTGCCAATGTTAGAATGGCCAGTATGAGACTCTAAATCTATGTTCACTGTTTGCTGTTCTGACTCTCCTCTCTCTGAGGCACAGTGGCTGTCCGCTGAGCCATCCAGTGCAGCTATCCAACTGGCTGTCTGATCATCTTTGTCTGGTTCGTCTCCAAGCATTGAGGATTGCCTGTCTATGGTTATTTGTGCTTCTTGGTAATCGTTTAACTTGCAAAACACTAGATAATGACATTGACTCCTGTAGACTAGTAGTAGTCTGACCCAAGGGTATCTTGAATTCTGGCCTATCCATACTATTACCTAGGATGAATTCTGTGATCAGATGCAAAGCACTTTGTAAATCGCTCTGGATAAGAGCGTCTGCTAAATGCCGTAAATGTAAATGATATGTATGCTTGATTACAGTCAGATTCCGAGTCACTAAAGGATGGTCCTACTTCGCCCTTAGTGTAGAAAGGGTAGAAAGTTAACCTGCATCATTAAATTACAGTGGACCACCTTCTCTTGACTAGTTCTATTTCTTACACGATAGGTATGGAACTGGAGATCTTTGGAGATGACAATGTAAGGCACAAACTCCTACCTATCTGCTAATTTCTGCTGTCCTTGCTCACACTTGTTGGCGTAACCCTTCATTCTTTTATTGTTGAGCTTGGCGCTGCTAACTTGCATTAGTGTTGGTTTAAGCAAGGGACTGTGCTTCCTTGAGGTCATCTCGTATCCTTCTGACGTAGCTATCGTAATCAGTGGTATCATTGTGTCTTTCTATACTGTGAAATACCACATCTTTAGGCAGGTGTGGATCTACTGAACATCAAATAGAAGGGAGAGTAACCAGTAGAGTAACCAATATATGCAAAGGTCTGCAGCATTTGAGGCCACTTTAGTTTGTCTCTTGGGGATAAAGCTCTAATCATATTTGCCAGAGTGCGATTAAGTCACTCAACATGCCCACTACCCATTTTTTTACCCCAGAAATCTGCAGTAACTCTTGAATCAGGTGGCTCTCAAAATTAGCACCTTGGTCTGAATGAAAACATTCTGGAAACCCGTACACACAAATGAATCTGTCCTAAAGTCATGGCCTGGTGGGGGCAGTCATGGGCTTGTGGTAGGGAACTGGTCTTGTGATCAGAGGGTCGTGGGTTCGATTCCCAGACCTGAGGCCATGACTGAGGTGCCCCTGAGCAAGGCACCTAACCCCAACTGCTCCCCGGGCGCCGGGCTAGGGCTGGCCACCGCTCTGGGCATGTGTGATCCACAGCCCCCTAGTAATCACTAGTGTGTGTGTTCTAACTGCACAGATGGGTTAAAAGCGGAGGACAAATTTCGATTGAGGTGTAAAAATCACAAATGACAAAATACGGCACATTTTTTAACATTTAAAGCTGGTGAGTGACTTGTCTGGCTGATTGATCACTGCAAACAAATAAGTGAGACAATTTAGTGAAGTGATCCGTGGCCACTAGGATATCTACACTCCTGCCATGGGAATCTTCTGCACTCTAAAAGTCTATACATATAGGACCCAAGACAAAACAGGATCATCTTGTTGTTTATCCTGGAGCTACTTCAGTGACAAACCAGTAATGCCTTCTGGCTCAAATGGTGTATGTCCTGGGACAGCCACAGCCCCACATTTTCACTAAAGCCTGTGTTCCACTCCATGTGATTATGCAGTATTCCAAACACCTCAATACAGGACAGTGAGCTATGTGCAAGTTGTTTGTGGCATGGCACAGATTCAACAATTTGGCACTAAGCACTAACATGAAAGGCATGTTTGCCGACATCCACTTGGAAGCGTTTTGCCTCTGCCAGGAAAGGTGCATATGGTTCAGTCACCAACCTATTTCACATATGGACCATCATACTGCTAAAAATTCTTAACCGATGAGCAAGATACAAGCAAGGGCCTTGTTAGCAAAAGCAATGGGTTGTGCTTTTGTCTCCACATCAGGACCTGAGATAGTATGGAATCCAGCCCATCCAGGAAAGTGTCTGTGGACAGGATGAATGGTTGACTAAAGTCAGGGAGTACGAGCATTACAGAATCTAAGAGTGCTAACTTCAGCTGTTCAGACGATTTGTTATGTTCCTCTTTCCAGTCGCCTTGGGGTCAGCTCTGACCTTGTCACTGCTTTTCTTTCACACACTAGAGGTGAGAGCTGAATTATAATTCCTGAACTCTTAAGCTTTTGCTCTGCTTCTTCATTCATTGTGGACACCATGGACCCACTATCTAATAGAGTTCTCAGTGAAACCTGGTCGATTACTAAAATGTCGGTATAAAACAAGCTGTCTGCCTTTTCCAGCTTCATCACATTTTGTAACAAGATGGCATGGTTGCTAGAGTTGTAGCACTCTACAAATAATGATACATCATTGTCAACACTGAGGGTCTGGTCATTTATACTCACACTGTCTCTTGAATGTGAGTGTGCAAGTTTCCCTGCTCGTGCGCTGCAACGGTCAGCTGTGAGGCAGGCACATGAGCATTGGGACAGCCCTGTCGCTGGTAACCAACATCTAAACAAGTTAAGCATTGTTTCTTCTTCATGCAGTGCGAACGGGTAGACTGTGATGTCGCTGCAGACTCAGCAGGCCATGTCACGTTTCATCAGGACCACGGAGAAGCTGACTGGTATGCTCTAGCACCTTTTCCAACATCCTGAAAACACACTCTAGTGCATTGGAGTCATTATCACTGAGCTTGGAGATGTTACTGGAGATGCTCTGTGGTGAATGGGCATTTGTATGCGCTTCTCGTGTAGCCTCTTCAGACCTAACAGCCGATGTTACCTGGGTTATGCAAAGTCTTAGTACACTGGGAGGTACACTAGGACTCTCCTTCTGGTAGTCATGTATGGCCTCCTGAACTTCCTCAAAAGACCATTTAATTATTGGTTTACAGCTAAATACACTGGACAGATCAGGGCTGGAGCAGTTTCATATGAACATCAGAATTTATATTCTCCATCCTGCCCCTATTGCAATGTAAAGAGCTGTCAGTATGCTCTGCAGCAGCATTCAACCTGAATTAGTAGTCAACAGGGGTTTCTAGTAGTCAACAGCTAGTTTCTGGTATAGAAACTAGCAAGTGGCAAACATGACACAGGGCTATCACTGAAGTAATGCTTCAGCACATACATTTTCTCAGGACTTACACTGGAGTTGTTAAAGCTACTCTTAAGCCCTACCTTCAATATTTTTTTTTAGCTCTGCCCAAGAGATGACTCAACATTGTGTTTGCTCTTTCTCTATTCAAAGAGTTTGAATACATTGTTTGGCAAAACAGGTCAAATGTATACAAGAATCAGGCTATATTAAAAATACAATTGGCTCAGTTTGAGGTAAAGCTGATTGCTGGCTATTGACGTGACATCTGCAGATACTCTGACCTCACAAGACATCTCTGACACGCAGCTTGACCTTGGGGTCCGGCAGCGGCAGAACAGATGATTCATGGCACCAGTTTTATGTAGCAGATGTTAATGTGCTGGGCAGTTTGAATTACACACACACACACACACACACACACACACACACACACACACACATATATACACTGCTCAAAAAAATAAAGGGAACACTCAAATAAAACATCCTAGATCTGAATGAATGAAATATTCTCATTGAATACTTTGCTCTGTACAAAGTTGAATGTGCTGACAACAAAATCACACAAAATTCATCAATGGAAATCAAATTTATTAACCAATGGAGGCCTGGAAGTGGAAAAACACACTACAGGCTGATCCAACTTTGATGTAATGTCTTTAAAACAAGTCAAAATGAGGCTCAGTATTGTGTGTAGCCTCCACGTGCCTGTATGACCTCCCTACAACATTTACATTTACGGCATTTAGCAGACGCTCTTATCCAGAGCGACTTACAAAAGTGCTAAGTGTTTAGTCAGAATATGCATCTCTATCTAGTATAAACAGGTTTAAGTCCAAACTACTCGAGCTCAAGCACTGCCAAAAACAGTTGCCAGTGCTGATACCTAGAAAGAAGACAACAAAATATAAGATTAGACATAGAGCACTACCTAGCAAGACTGAAATAACCTACAAGACTACATTAGCAAGTGTTCCCAGAGATAAAGAGCAATTACAATTTATACCAAAATACAACGCCTGGGCATGCTCCTGATGAGGTGGCGGATGGTCTCCTGAGGGATCTCCTCCCAGACCTGGACCAAAGCATCCACCAACTCCTGGACAGTCTGTGGTGCAACGTGACGTTGGTGGATGGAGCGAGACATGATGTCCCAGATGTGCTCAATCGGTTTCAGGTCTGGGGAACGGGCGGGCCAGTCCATAGCTTCAATGCCTTCATCTTGCAGGAACTGCAGACACACTCCAGCCACATGAGGTCTAGCATTGTCCTGCATTAGGAGGAACCCAGGGCCAACCGCACCAGCATATGGTCTCACAAGGGGTCTGAGGATCTCATCTCGGTACCTAATGGCAGTCAGGCTACCTCTGTGCGGCCCTCCAAAGAAATGCCACCCCACACCATTACTGACCCACTGCCAAACCGGTCATGCTGAAGGATGTTGCAGGCAGCAGATCGCTCTCCACGGCGTCTCCAGACTCCGTCACGTCTGTCACGTGCTCAGTGTGAACCTGCTTTCATCTGTGAAGAGCACAAGGCGCCAGTGGCGAATTTGCCAATCCTGGTGTTCTCTGGCAAATGCCAAGCGTCCTGCATGGTGTTGGGCTGTGAGCACAACCCCCATCTGTGGACGTCGGGCCCTCATACCATCCTCATGAAGTCGGTTTCTAACCGTTTGTGCAGACACATGCACATTTGTGGCCTGCTGAAGGTCATTTTGCAGGGCTCTGGCAGTGCTCCTCCTGTTCCTTCTTGCACAAAGGCGGAGGTAGCGGTCCTGCTGCTGGGTTGTTGCCCTCCTACGGCCTCCTCCACGTCTCTTGGTGTATTGGCCTGTCTCCTGATAGCGCCTCCAGCCTCTGGACACTACGCTGACAGACACAGCAAACCTTCTTGCCACAGCTCGCATTGATGTGCCATCCTGGATGAGTTGCACTACCTGAGCCCCTTGTGTGGGTTGTAGAGTCCGTCTCATGCTACCACGAGTGTGAAAGGACCACCAACATTCAAAAGTGACCAAAACATCAGCCAGAAAGCATAGGTACTGAGAAGTGGTCTGTGGTCCCCACCTGCAGAACCACTCCTTTATAGGGGGGGTCTTGCTAATTGTCTCTCATTTCTACCTGTTGTCTATTCCATTTGCACAACAGCAGGTGAAATTGATTCACAATCAGTGTTGCCTCCTAACTGAACAGGTTGATTTCACAGAAGTGTGGTTGACTTGGAGTTATATTGTGTTGTTTAAGTGTTCCCTTTATTTTTTTGAGCAGTGTATATATAAGCCCTATCTCCCACAATCAGCTAAACCCAAGGGTTTGTTTCAACATTTTACCCCATGTAATAACAGATTAAAAAAATAAACCAATCAAAAGAGAAAGTATGGCTACCACACAATGACATAGCTGGATGAAATGAAAGGCTTGTTACTGTTTCTATTATTGATATAATTTCTCTTAAATGTAATGAACCAGCTTCTAACGCACAGGTCGGTGAGATGTTTCTCACCATGGTTTGAAGCCCAGGGGATTTAGAAACATTCATGTTGGAGACTGTTGTAGATTTGTGCTCTGACCAACACATTCAGAATGGTAGAAAAATTTATAGAAAATTTTGAAGCTGAAATCATGTGTCAAGGACTTTCTCACAATACATAAGCAAATTTTATAGATGTAGATTTACAAATTAGTAACTCAATCCAAATTTACAAATACAAGGACCTAAGCACCTCAGGCCAATATCATTCATTTGCTAAACATAGCTAGCTAGCGTGCATCTCACAATCTCTTCAACTTCAACTTTTTTATATAGCACTTTGAAAAAGCTTCAGCTTGCTTGACCCAAAGTACTGCACAGAGTATATAGTAAATAAAAACAAGCAAACAGTAGGAAAAGTCCACAACACTACACATTACAGAGTTACTCGAATAAACAACACACACTGGGACTGCGTAAAAACCATACAAGAAAACAAACATTAACTAAAGAATAACAGACAGGAAATAAATCAACAACAACACAAACCATAACCTAAGTAATGAAGAAACTAACTGAAACAAGACCGATAACAGAAGCCTACATACATAGAAAACACGAGCGTTAACCATGAGGCATGCAGACATTTAAATAATGAGATTGACTAGACAATGTGAAAAACATCTAGCAAGTATAACCACAAAGCAGAACCATAACACGTTATCAGCAAACACTGACTAAGAACACAGAAACTAAATACAAAACATAATGAATCGAACACAGAACAGCTGTGACAAAAGGGGGCATGGCTAGATTAACAAGGGAAACACCAAAAAGAAGACAGCCCAAACAAAGAGGAGGACCCAAAATTAAGATTGACAGGAGGAGGTGGAGCCAACCATGACTATTACATTATATTTAGTGTTTATTTTCTTCTATTCATTTTAATAATTATGGCATTTTAATTTTTTTTATTAATTATTTTATTATGTTTGTTTTCCTCTATTTATTTTATGTCTATAAATTCTGTATATTCTGAGTTGCATGTATGTCACAGTATAGCCCTTGACCCCTCCCTTCAGGTGTGTGTATGTGTGGTTTGTGTCACGTTGTGGGGGGGCCCCCTGCCGGTCGCCCCCGGTTACAGGGGCAGCGGTCCTGTTTTTGGTCACGTGATGTTCGTCCCTTAGGTGGGCGGTACCCGTGATCCGTCTCACCTGAGGGTCGTTTGTTCGTCTATATATGTCTTGTCTTTGTACCAGTTGACTGCTGGTTATTATTTCCTTAATCTGGATCTATGTCACGGGTATTTGGTTTGTGCACTTTCTATTAAACCATCCTCTTTCCCTGAGACTTGGCGTGATCGCCAAGTGATCTTCCTTTTTTAGTTGCTCACACTGCCCGTCACAGAATAACCAGCCACCTTTCGGAAGCCGCCAGTCTCCCTTACTTTCTCCTTCGTTCGTGGTCATGTCTCGTGGTAAGTGTTTGTCTACGTGCTGTGTGTTTGTCGTGTTTTGTCCGAGAGAGTGTTGAGTCTGTCCCTACTCGTCCCGCCGTGTTTAAATGTTGTTTGTGTAAGACCCGTAAAATAATACGGCGGTGACCAGAGCTGGGGACCAGTAGACTCCGCTCTCGCCCAGCGAAACTACCGGTGCCTCACATTGCGCACGTCCGTTGTCTGTTATCGTCTGTATATGTGTGTGTGTATGTACATTGTAGTGTTTTGTTTTAATAACGACGCGGACGTGAGCGGGTGTGTGAGTGTGCCGTGGTGTGTGTGTTTCGCTGGTGGTGTTCGTGTGTGTATGTAGACGCGTCCACCGGTGCGTGCTGCACGCAAGAACGCGTGCGACGCGAGAGTCTCTCGGCTCCTTTTGCCTCGCTCACCCGATATCCTGTGGTGACGGGGGTGAGCGACTGCGAGCCCGAGAGACGCGTTGCTGTGGGCGTGACGAGCAAGTCGCTCGCGTATAGCTCTCTCTCTCCAAAGATCTGCGGATCCCGTTGGGAAAACGGTGAGAGAGAGAGAGCTGGAGTAGGCGTGTCGCGCTCCACAGAGCGCGCGCATCGGTGGGTCCTGTCCGTTTGTTTGTGTTCTGTCTTTGCGTGTTCGTTTTGTCCTAGCGTGTAGCGTGCTTTGTTTTATGTAATTCCTCTCTTGCACCCCTCTTCACTGTGTGTGGGGAGGGGCCCATCCTAGGTACGTGTGTGTTATATGTTGTGTCTGTGTTTTTTGTTTTGTTATTCCCCAGAGGGGCCCCCCCTAAATATGTTTTTGGGGGGGAGCTATGGGGTTCAGAAGGCACTGCTCCATAGAGAGACCTGACCTTTGGGAGGGACCCCTGAGCAGGGAGGAGCCCCTGTACCCCTTTGTAGGCTGAGGATGCCTGGGGTGTAAGGACAGGGTGTCTCCTCATGCCAAGAAGGGGTCCCTTCCCCCCTGGGTAAAGGGGGGTCAGTGGTCAGAGCAGTGCGCGTTATGTGTTGTGTGTCGTCTGTGTGCGTGTGTGTGTGTGATGTGTTGCAGGTCGCTCCTGGAGGTGGACTGCGGCACTCCCGGACCTAGTGGGGTCTCCAGGCGGAGACCTTCCCCTTCAATCTTGGGGTGACCAGCGTGTCCCTGATGCGGATTGCCAGGGCCCTGGTCTCTGGCGCTCCTGGGTTGGGTGGAGGAGTCCACCTTGAGATGAGGGGCCCCGGGAGGGGTTCACTCCCCAGGAGTCTGGGGTGACCCCTAGCAAAAAGGGCAGGGGTCAGCTCCGAGCGAAGAGGTAGGTTCGGGAGGTGTCGGTGGAAGCCGTGGCCGCACCCCAGTGTGGCGGCCTGCACACATCCACACCTGTGACGTGTGTTGGGCCGTGTGCTCCTGGTCCGCACACAGCGGTGGGGCTTAAGCGGCCTAATGGCCGGTTAGGGCGCGAGGGCCCTGTGACCGGGGCGTGGTTATCGTCTTGTTGACGGCCCAGTCGGTCCAGGGTTCCGCCCAGGAGGCGAGCTAATGTGTTTGTCCTTTTTGTGTTTCAGCTCCAGGACTGCAGGGAACGGGTCGCTGCCTGGTCTGCGTCCTGTGACGAGGAGCTTTTATGTGTTTTGTGTTTCAGCTCAGGACGGCAGGGAACGGGTCCCTGCCTTGTCCCCGCCCTCCCGCCCCTTTGTTGTGTTTTGTGTGCTGCCGCTGTAAGCCGCACATCCGGAGGGGAGTGCGGCTTTGGTGGGGGGGTCTGTCACGTTGTGGGGGGGCCCCCTGCCGGTCGCCTCCGGTTACAGCGGCAGCAGTCCTGTTTTTGGTCACGTGATGTTCGTCCCTCAGGTGGGCGGGACCCGTGATCCGTCTCACCTGAGGGTCGTTTGTTCGTCTATATATGTCTTGTCTTTGTACCAGTTGACTGCTGGTTATTATTTCCTTAATCTGGATCTATGTCACGGGTATTTGGTTTGCGCACTTTCTATTAAACCATCTTCTTTCCCTGTGACTTGGCGTGATCGCTTCCTTTTTTAGTTGCTCACACTGCCCGTCCCAGTTTGCATCTGTTTATGTCCATATATGTATTTCCTTTGGGTGTGGTTCTGTGTGCATACATTCAACTGTTGCACCTTTTGCTTGTCTCAATATTGTTATGTGTTGTGTGAATTTAAGGGTTCATCATTCATGCTAGCGCTATATGCGCTACCACTCAGTAATTAGAAGCTCTATTGAAAGTGACATTTCATCACCCAGGCGTGTGTGGTTGTCTATCCTGGTGTTTCTCCCCAACCCTCAATTCCAACTTATGCCTGTTGTGTTGAATGTGCCTGTAGGTGTGTCTGTGAGCATCCCCGTCCCAGTGTATGTTCCTAATTTGTTCTGCCCTGTCTTCAGAAGAAGGGTGTTCTAGGGTTTTCCCTTGGCAGTATCTCCCCTCAGAGGAGGGCATATCCTTGAAGATCCTGGTTCTGGCAGGAAGTAAAAAGCCAGCAGGAGGGGCTACCCTTGTAGTAATGTTAATGCAATGTACCATTGTATTTGCGAAGCTGTTACCTGTAATACCTGGGGCATCATGGAGTGATGAGACGGACACATGCACTAAGGAGAACAAGGTTTATTTTCCACATATAAATCCACAAGAGCCGGGGTCATGGTCCAGGGTCATGGTCTAGCCAACACAGACGTCCATATTAATAAACAAATGAGAAACTAGGCAGGATAAACAAGATAAACTGGAAATAACAAACAGGCTACAGAAATTATAACCAGAAAGATTCAATACTTATTTATAAAAAATAGCCAGCTACCAACAACCCAATACAATAACCTGCACTGAACAAGACAAATTATTTTATGCATGGACTGGAAATACTACCCTGTAACAAATATCATGTTCATAGCAGGGTAGGATAGAATACTGAATACACTGTTTAAAATGTACAGTGGCGCTGAAAGCCCATTGCACTGCAAAGGAAAAACACGTTGCAAATACTCAAAGCAAATGCATCAAAATGACAACACGTGCGCTACATTTCAGAAACATGCTGCGAATTCAAAATGTTTCTGGACTAATTATTTTACGCATGGACTTTGTATGTTTTTAGCCATAAACAACAGTTGTGTTATACAGTTTTTCATTACGTTGAATGGGATTTAAGTAGTAAAGCTCTTTAAATGGAGCTTGCTATCGACATTTTAATAGGTTTATTAATTAAGTCCCCTAGCTAGCTATTTAGATAAAAACTAAGTTGTGTTAAATAGGATTTTTATCAGGGGTTTTAAGCCAGTTTCACTCTAAATACCTAGCTAGCTAGCTTTAAAGAACATTTAGCTCTTTACCCATGATATAAGTGATTACCTAGTGATAAGTAAGCGGTTTCATCACGGGTAAGCTAAATGATGCAGTATGTCTCAAAACGATTCACCAAAATAGACAAAACATAACCTAGTAAGAGACAAAGGGAATAACTACGGAAGAGGATTAGGGCCACTATAAAAATAAATGGGGCATTGGGAAAAAAAAGGACAGCCAGAATTCTGAGATTAAAGTCAGAATTGTGAGAAAAAAGTCAGAATTCTGGCTGCTCTTTTTTTCCCCCAATACCTCATTTATTTATTTTTTATAGTGGCCCTAATCCTCTTCCGTAGTTCACCAACTGCACGCCTCTACATGTCTCTGTCATTAAGCTGATGACTTCCAAGTAGTGCTGGGCGATTTTCACGATTAATTCGGTTAATTCGAATTACAGTTTTAACGCGATTTTCAAAATGGTGTAATCGAGATTTTATACCTTTACATACAGACATTTTATCTTTTTAATAAAAAAATATCCGAAAATGCTACTCATTTCTGAAGTGACACGAACGCAAAAATTTGCCGTTTTTACCTTGTTTACGGCACTTCCTACAGACCAAAGTGCGCACAATTTCAAAACAAAGCAGCAGGCCAAAATGGAAGCAGCTAACACTCCGCCGAGGTCTGAGCTCGTACCAAAAAAAAGTGGAAATATCACTTCAGTCGTATGGAACTGGTACGGTTTTGAGGAGTCAGATATTGAACAAAACAATGTAATGTGTAGACTGTGTCGAAAGTCTGTTGCCACGAAATGTAGCAGCACAACAAATCTGTTCCAGCATCTACGACACAAACACCCTGTGGAGTGGGAGCAGTGCCTGAAACAACGCCATGAAACAGCAGGCTGCTCTTCAACTCCCAAGGCTCCCGCTAAAAGACAGCTAACGTTAGCCACTTCTTTTTCCAGGGCTGCACCGTATGACAAAAATTGCGACCGTTGGAAAGCAATAACAGATGCGGTGGCATTTCATATCGCAAAAGACATGATACCCATTTACTCCGTTGAGAAAGAGGGGTTCATTAGGTTGCTCCGAACGCTTGATCCAAGATATGAACTGCCTAGCCGCAAACATTTTGCGCAAATAGCATTGCCCCGGCTGTACACGGCTACACGCGAAAGAGTCGCAGAAAAGTTGGAGAAAGCATTGTTTTATGCTACCACGACAGATCTGTGGAGTAGTCGTACCATTCAGCCGTACATGAGTCTGACAGTTCACTACATCGACGAAGATTGGAAACTGCAAAGTGCCTGCCTGCAGACATGCTACTTCCCCGAGGACCATACGGGTGAAGTCATAAGTCAAGGACTGATAGACGCACTAGGTTCTTGGAATCTAAGTGAAGACAGACAATCCTGTATGACTACCGATAGTTGAACTAATATGGTCAAAGCTGTGAAGCTGAATGAGTGGAGCCATCTCCAGTGCTTCGGACACCGACTGCACAATGCCATTCGTAAGTTTTATGTCATGTATTTATTTTCTGCTATTCAGACACAAATTGGAATGCAACATTATTATGAAATTATAAGCCCAAAAATAAAAAAAACCAACTCTTTTGGTGTTCGATTGAATAAGTTTTTAAAAATTCTGTTTTTTATTGTTATATCAAAAGAACAAACAGTACATGCTGCTCATAATTAAAACACATTATGAAGGCTATTTGCATATATAACAAATATAGATAGCATGTGTTTGTTTACCAAAAGACTGTCTTTATGTAAATTTTACTTACATGTGACTTGAGTAGCACAGCTATATCAAAGAATGGTACTGCTGATGTAAATTAATGATTTATTTAAAACAGATTTATTGAGTTTTTCATCTGCTTGGATATCAAAAAATGTTATGTTTCTATATTGTTGCTTTGTAGTTGAATTTTCTTTAAAACACTCTTCTTTGGCTTTTTAATTAAATAATTCAGTCATGAACAAAAATGACATCCCTAGACAATTTTCACAACTAATTTTTCCCTTTTGTTTCCTTTTTAACAGAAAATGGCTTGAAAGATCCAAGGGTTGACCGTGCAGTTGTGCTGTGCAAGAAAGTTGTAAGTGCATTTTCCTTCAGCTGGAAAAGAAGAAGAGACTTGGCTTCAGCACAGACTGAGCTTGGCCTACCCTCTCATCAGCTCATTACTGAGTCCCCAACCAGGTGGGGCTCTAGACAAAAAATGATCAACAGAGTTTTGGAGCAGGAGAAAGCCATAGCCAGAGTTCTGGGTTCGGATAAGAAATCCCGCCAGCTAGTGCCTACATGGCAAGACTTAGATGTATTGGAGTCAGTGAATAAGGCTGTAGGTCCACTACAAGAGATCACTGATGCATTGTCAGGTGAAGCATATGTGAGCGTGTCTTACCTAAAACCAGTGCTCCATCTGTTTAACAACAGCATTCTACAGTCAAAAGAAGATGAGACTGAGCTCACAAAGCACATCAAAAGCACCACACTGCAGTACCTCAACAGTAAATACAGTGACCCTGCCACAGATGAACTTCTGTGCATTGCCTCACTTGTGGATCCCCGGTTCCGGACATCTTATATAGAGCAGGAGAAGGTGGAGCGAATCAAAGAGCGAGCTGTTACAGAGATGATGTCTCTACCAGCTGAGAAAAAGAAAGTTCAGTCTGACACCAGTGAACAGATGCAAGCAACAACAAAGCAGCTGTGCACCCAGCAGGATGAAGATGAAGCTGTTCCTAAGAAGAAGTCCTTAGCAAGCTTCCTGAAGAAGACCATGCCACCATTATCTACTCCTCAGTCGCGAGAGGAGAACATCAGAGCTGAGCTGACAGCATACTTGATGTCCCCTGATGCAGATTCTGATACAGACCCACTTCACTGGTGGAAACTGCATGAAGCAAATTTCCCCAAACTAAGCCAACTTGCAAGGAAATACCTTTGTATACCTGCAACCAGTGCTCCTTCTGAGCGAGTTTTCAGTGCAGCTGGAAACATTGTAACATGCCAGAGGGCATCTCTCAAGCCTGAAACAGTTGATAGGCTTGTGTTTTTGTCAAGAAACCTTTAAAAAAATTGTTTTTATGTGGCCATTACATTTTTTTTTTTAGATTGATGGGAGATTCTTGTTATTGTTAAAAAAATCTTTTAAAAAAAATATATATATATATTGGTTATATATAATATATATATATTATATATATTGGTTATATATTGGTTATATATTGGTAATATATATATATTGGTTTCTAATACGTTTGAATCTCTCGAAAATAAATTTAAAATAAATAAGTTTAAAAGCTCTTGATGGTGCTATTTTGGCACATGTACATTTTAATTTTAAATAAAAACAAAAAAGAATTAAGCGCTTTTTTTGTTGTTTTTTTGTCTAACCATACAAGAACTAATAAAATCGAAATCGTAATCGAAAATCGCTCATAAATGTGAAAAAAATCGAGATTTTTTCCCCCCCCAATATCGCCCAGCTCTACTTCCAAGTACCCAAAAAATGTGTACTTAATGTCAGAAATGTGAGATTAATGTCAGAATTGAGAGAAAAAAGTCAGAATTGAGAGAAAAAAGTCACAATTGTGAGATTAAAGTCAGAACTGTGAGATTAAGGTCAGAATTGTGAGAAAAAAAGTATTCTGGCTGCCCTTTTTTTTTCCAATGCCCCATTTATTTTTTTTATAGTGTCCCTAATCCTCTTCCGTAAATAACACTCTAGTTTTTAAGCTAAGTGCTGTTAGACCGTATCTTATTATGTTGAATGGGATTGAATTAGAAAAGCTCTTTAAATGTAACTAACTAGGTAATTAAGCCTGAAAAGGTTTTTAAGATTTCTTAGCTACATTTAAAGAGCTTTACTCATTCAGTGCAATGGACTTTCAGGGCCACGGTAAAATGAGATCAAGAATTTATATATTTCAGGGCTCTCAAGTCTCACGCATTGAGCGTGTGACACACGCATTTGACCGTCTTCACACGCTCACACGCCACACTTCCGATTTCACACGGCTCAACAACTTACGTTCCCCCCCACCCCCCCCTACCTGTCAAGTTTTGTATTTAAAAATACGGGACATTTCCCGTATATGACGTCATCGCCTAATTTGCATAATCAGTTATTTCCATATAGCCGCAATCGAGGCTGTAGGAGAAACGAAAACATCTTTGGAGTGGCAAAAGTGAAGAAAAAACACCCCAAATATGTTTTGAACTACAAATGAATAAAAAAAATAAAAAAATTCTAGTGGTATTTCTAGCTATAAATGGGGACATCTCGCGTTTGTGCTTGGCAGATTGTTCGTGCTGACGGACATCGTTCCTTCCCCCATGAGAGACACTAAAATCACAGCTACATATCTTACAGAATGAGTAGCTGTGCCCCTTCATGGACCACTTTAGGAAAATAAATTCCCTGTCCCATTCGTCAAGGTACTTACACGTACGCGTAGCTTTTTAGGCAGGACTGCCTTCTCTCGTTAAATCCTGATTTGTTGTTCCACATTTGCCCCCACTGTCGACACTAAACCCGCGAGTTTTAATTTATATATTTTTTAAAGCATTCATGTGCCGCGCCAAACAGAATTCTGTCACTAGCCTCGCGAGAACTGTCATCTGCAGTAGTCTGGGTGGCAGTTCTCACGAGGCTAGTGACAGAATTCTGTTTGGAGCGGCACATGAATGCTTTAAAAAAAAAAAAATTGAAAACTGAAAATACGGGAAAATAAAAATACGGGACGTTGCCGGGACAGAGCGGTAAAATACGGGACTGTCCCGGCCAAAACGGGACATTTGACAGGTATGCACCCCCCCCCCCCCCCCCCCCCCGCTCAACAACAGAGCCCTGATATTTTGATATAGTAGTACTAGGCCTGTGTTGAAAAAATCGATTTTCCGATTCAGAATCGATTCGCATATGATGATCTGATAATCGATTCGTACGTCCAAAGATCGATTTTTTAGTGAACTTTTACCCCCGCCTCGTCACTGAATTCATGCAGGCGTGCTCGGTCTAACTAACTGTAAAACAACATGGCGTCGGACAGTGACGGTAACGACGATAGTCAAATCGGCAATCTAAAAACAGAAGGACAGTTTATCCAGTGTCAGTGACTATTTAATCAAATCAAATCAAAGTTTATTTGTATAGCGCTTTTAACAACTCAAGTTGTCGCAAAGCAGCTTTACAGGGTTTACAAGGTTATTTACAGTTAGTCCATGTCACTGACAATTTACCCAGTGTTTTTACAGTTTAAAAAAGTTTAAAATGTTCTTGTAACGTTGGGCGCAAGGCGATGGACGAGACAGAATCCTTTGCACTTTCCAAATCATTACGTTTATTACATTTACCGAAGCGCAGACAGCGCACATAAAACATATTTACATAGAACGTGTGTGACTCAAACAACGACGAGCACTGGACACTGCGCGAACACACAAACCCCACGAGGTGAGACGAGCCACAGGTGAGACGGACTATCGCAAGACGCATCCGCACCCACGGAGATCTACATGTCACGTGCAGCTACGCCCCCTCTCCTAGCTGTCACTCTGGGTTCCCTCGTGTCTGTGTTCTTGCCCGTTTGTCCCGCCCTGCTCGTTAGTTTTGATGAATCCCTTGTTAGTTACCACGCCCCTGTATCATTGTTTGCACCTGATCCTTGTCTAGTTCTGTGTATAATAGTCCCTGTGTCTCCCGTGTCCGGTATCGGTTATTTTGTCTAATTGTTCTTCTGTTTATTCGTTCATGCTTGGTTGGTGTTTGCTGTTCTGGTCCTGTTTTGTAAGTTGCTCTGTGTTTCCCCGTCGTGTTTAATATGCCTGTTTACTTATGTTATTCGGACTGCCCTCCCGCTATCGACCCGGACTGGCTTAGTGATGACGAATATGGAATGCCCTGCAATAAATCTCGCTCCTCTCAGCGTTTGTGTCCGTCTCCTCGCTCCGTGGTGCGTGCCACGTTACATAATAACCGATCATACAAGGACACAGAGAGCGAGACTCTGGTAAGTTCAATCGCTGTAATGAGACGTTGGCTGGTTTAATTCGGTTCGACTCTCCGGTATTACAGCGTGAACGAACCAGAGACAGGAATTCCCCTTGCGCTGTGGGTACAGGGGAGTCTCGTCGCTGTAAAAACAAAGCGAAATCACTTTCGGTTTCTAGCTTTAGCGACAAGCTCCCTGATAAGCGCTACGTGTCTGCCCGACTCGACACACGCTACAGGGAGGAGCAACCTGTAGCGCGAGATTCGGGCAGACGGAATGAATGTGCAGACGAGCATTGGCTTGGCTCTCGGTTGGCTTTCAAAAGCCATTGTGAGCTCCCGATACCTCTGACGAGGCGGAGTCACAATGAAAGCCCCGATTACGTCGGCTTGGCGGCTCCGCCCCCCGAGGACGTCAGTATGGTGGTCCCGCCCCCCGAGGACGTCAGTATGGTGGTCCCGCCCCCCGAGGACGTCAGTATGGTGGTCCCGCCCCCCGAGGACGTCGGCTTGGCGGTCCCGCCCCCCGAGGACGTCGGCTTGGCGGTCCCGCCCCCCGAGGACGTCGGCTTGGCGGTCCCGCCCCCCGAGGACGTCGGCTTGGCGGCTCCGCCCCTTGAGGACGTCGGCTTGGCGGCTCCGCCCCTTGAGGACGTCGGTTTAGCGGCTCCGCCCCCCGAGTGCATCTCCTCACCTCAGGTTCCTGTTCCCGCTGCCCGTAGGCAGTCCGTGCCTGTTCCTGTCCCCGCTGCCCGTCGGCAGTCCACGCCGGTTCCTGTCCCTGCGACCCAGGAGAGGTTGTCCACGCCGGCTCCCGTTCCCGCTGCCCGCCAGCGGACCCTGCCTGTTCCCGCTGCCTGTCTGCCGGCTCCAGTTCCCGCTGCCTGTCTGCCGGCTCCAGTTCCCGCTGCCCGCCGCCCGGCCGCGCCTGTGCCCGCTGCCCGCCGCCCGGCCACGCCTGTAACCCCAGAGACTGTGCTGCCCTCTATTGGGCCTGGACTTTTTGTGCCCCCTGCTCTGCCCTGTGCCCCCGTCTCTTTGCCCATGTTCCCCTTGCTCCCATGTTCTGTCCCTGGTTTTGTGTTGGTCCCAGTTCCTGTGTGTGTACCTGTTCGTGTCCTTATGCCCGTCCCTGTGTTTGTGTCTGGTCAGTTCCTCCAGGTCCCTGTCCCCGTGTCTGTTCCCCAAGTCATGACCCGCTTTGTACCCGTGCCTGTCTCTGTGGTCCATGCTGTCTTCACCTCAGTGTTTGCCTCTGCCTTGTCCCCTGGCCCCACTCCAGTGTCTGTCCCCAGTCCTGTGCTGTCCAGCCCTGCTCCTGCTCCTTGACCTGTCCGGTCTCCCTGTGCCCCGTGTACCGCCATGCCCCAGCCCAGCTCCTGGCCAGTCTCTGGTTTCTCTGTCCCTGCCATGCCCCGGTCTCTGTGCCCTGCTTTCCCCTGGTCTGTTCCTCCGGTCCGTCCCGTGTCTGCTGTCCCTGTCCCTCGCCGTGTTCCGTGGTTCCCTGTCTTGTCCTAGTCTGGTTCCCTGTCCTGTCTGCCCTTGCGTGCCCCGGAGTGGCACGCTTTGAGGGGGGGTTCTGTCACGTGCGGTTACGCCCCCTCTCCTAGCTGTCACTCTGGGTTCCCTCGTGTCTGTGTTCTTGCCCGTTTGTCCCGCCCTGCTCGTTAGTTTTGATGAATCCCTTGTTAGTTACCACGCCCCTGTATCATTGTTTGCACCTGATCCTTGTCTAGTTCTGTGTATAATAGTCCCTGTGTCTCCCGTGTCCGGTATCGGTTATTTTGTCTAATTGTTCTTCTGTTTATTCGTTCATGCTTGGTTGGTGTTTGCTGTTCTGGTCCTGTTTCGTAAGTTGCTCTGTGTTTCCCCGTCGTGTTTAATATGCCTGTTTACTTATGTTATTCGGACTGCCCTCCCGCTATCGACCCGGACTGGCTTAGTGATGACGAATATGGAATGCCCTGCAATAAATCTCGCTCCTCTCAGCGTTTGTGTCCGTCTCCTCGCTCCGTGGCGCGTGCCACGTTACACTACAGACACAGACGAGTAGACGCAGACAACATTAACACACGCCCAAAAGGGAGGGGTCGGGGACCGTAACGTGACAGTTCTGTTCTTATATTTGCACTTTAAAGAAAAATACACGTTTACATTTTATACTTTCAGTTTATTAAGTGTGAGCACTTTTAAAATAAAAATGCATTTGGTAGCAACAGCTTTTGGGTGAATTCTTAATTATTTCAATCATAATAATAATAATGCACTGGTTAGTGTCCCAGTAGGAGTCCACTGTTGCAGATATAGACACCTCAAAGATGTCCTCTGTTTATTGTCCTGGATTACCTTTCTTGAAGGTAGATTTATGATGACCCTTTTCACCAGTCATCACAGCCATCAGTAACTACCAACTACCAGTAACTATTTGCTGATTAATATCGATATAATACTAGTTTTAACATGTTGCTTCTGTACATAGTCAGGAAACAGCTCAAATACATTTTTAATAACACTAAACCCCGAATTGGATCGAATCGATTAAATCGGATTAAATCGAAATAAATCGATTCTTAATCTTCGGAATCGGATCGATTCTTGGAATTTGAATCGATACCCAGCCCTAAGTAGTACCAATTAAATTATTTCAATTGCACAGTTTAAAACAAAGTGCTTTACAAGACAACATTTCAGAAATGGAAGGCCCTTCTGGGTTTTGTTGCATGACTGTACGGCAGGTTCCTAATGCTCACTGTGTTTTGCTGACTCAGACATCCATTCACATCTCCCATATGAGCCCAGTGAATGTGCACTATGCAAAATATCATACAAGCATGTCTTATAAAGAATTCTCTTCAAACAAAGACATGCCAAACAAATATGTTTATCATAGCTCAGAAGCCTGTAGGTGTGTAGCCAGGAAAAACGTCCTTAGGTTATGAGATTTATTCACAAGCAGGGACAACATATGTTAAGGGGTTAGTTTCAAGGAGATCTCTGTTTCTCATTATTAGTTTCACAGAGATTGATCCAGCAGATGTCTGTTTCTTTTGTGTTTATTGTGGTTTTCAGATCTCAATGTGGAAAGAAGCAGAGTAAAAGCTGCTGTATTTAATTACATACCAGGATTTAATTTAACACATAAGCAATCTAAAATACATCTTTAAAAATCTGTATGCACAGGAAAGTAAACTTAATTCACCACTTTATACTTTAAATCTCAATCCACTTGCTAATGTCTGTTGCTAATCACTGTTAATGTCTGATAGATTATGGACATTATTTACATTTTATGTACAGGCAATACCTTGTTAGATAAATAAATACAGCAGTACAAAAAAAAAACATTAATGGGCAGAGTGCAGGATCCATATCTCAAATAATGAAATGAAATATTAGACTTATAGAGTATTTCTGCTGGTGCGCCACACTTTTTGATCACATTTAAAAGTCCAGCACAACTCAAACAAGCAAGCTGAAGCAATACATTTGAGTATGTAAAACCTGTGCAGACCTGTTACCATTTTATTACGAGATAGTGGGCACAGTTTTCCTGAAACACTTACTTGTCTGTGAGACTGTTTTATCTGCTGAAGGCTCTTTTTAGTGCACACTGTAGCTCTTTGTTTCTTAAGCTGTAAATGAAGGGGTTCAGCAGAGGTGTCAGTACAGAGTAAAGCACAGCAACAACCAATCGTATGTCTGAGTCAAACAAGGTCACCCTGTAAGAGATGTACACACAGGAGGCAGACACATAGGAGATACAGACCACTATTAGGTGGGAGCCACAAGTACCAAGAGCTTTCAATCTTTCAGCTGAGCCCATTCTGCTGATGGCTTTCGCAATGCTGATGTATGATGCCAGAATTAGCAGGAAAGTGCCAATCAGGCCAACTAAAGCAATGATTAGCGAGATCAAGCTGTTTCTTGAGGTGTTAGTACAAGCCAGGTTCACAACTGAGCTGTGATCACAGAAGATATGTTTAACTATGTTGGGTCCACAGAAGGGCAGTGGCAGTGCTAAGATCAAAGCAGGAAGAGGCATGATCCATCCAAAGGCCCAGGCTAAAAATAGGAGCAAAAAGCGAACTTTCCTTGTCATAACTGACATGTAGTGTAAAGGATGACAGATAGCTAAGTACCTGTCATAAGCCATAACTGTTAGCAAAGCACGTCCTGTTACAGTCATAGAAAGAAAAAAATACATTTGTACAAAGCACCCTGTTTTAGAAATGGTCTTGACTTCCACTAGGAATCCTGAAAGCATGTTTGGAATAGTCACCGTGGTGTAGATTATATCACATAAGGACAGATTGTCCAGGAAAAAGTACATGGGTGAGTGTAGTTTGCTGTCTGTTCTAGTGATATACATGATCATACTGTTTCCCCCCAGTACAAGGACATAGATTGTCAGGAAAACAGAAAAGAGAATCATATATTTGTCCTTCAATCCCTCTATAATAAAAAATGTTACTGCCTCTGTTGTGTTCATTTTAGTGGAAATCAGCAACTGAATAAAACAGAGAAGAAATTACACTGTACTCAATATGGTTTTGAATGCAGACCACAACTTCAACTTAGTCCAACAATTTGAAATGTTTTAAAATGTAAACATATGAAAATGTGATGCACATTTATCAATGGAAAAGTCTATATCAAACAACTAATATAACAGAACCTGCATCTTTGTTCTAAAATGCAGACATGCAATCCATGCTCAATTGGATTTCTCCTTTAGAAATCAAGAAACAATGTATGGATGAGGATATAAATACACTGATAAAAACAAGAGGGCTCTATTATCTTAATGACCTTAATTAACTTAATTGGTTGTCAGGAGCAAGTGTTTGTTTTCATTCACATCAATTAAAAGCTATTCTTGGACCAATTAAAGTTTAATGTTTTTTGTTTCTGTGGTTACATGGTTTTTCATTAACAGATAATGATACAAGTTAAATAATCTCTGTTGGATTTGGATTTTAACATGTGTATCTTAATCGTTTTGTTACTGTTAGTGGCAGGGAAGACCTTCTATTTCCCCATAGATTTAGAGCACGTCAGGTACATTTTAACCATGCAATGATGTAGCTGGATGAAATGAAAGGTTTGTTACTGTTTCTATTATTCATGTAATTTTACAGCTTAAATCTAATGAACCATCTCTAATGTACAGATGAGTGACAAGTTTCTCACCATGGTTTGAAGCCCAGGTGATTTTGAAACATTTATGTTGGAGACTGTGGTAGATTTGTGCGCCAACCAACACATTTAGAATGGTAGTATCTACTGTGGTAACAACTAAACACAACAAGCACCTCCATGCTGACATTTGCTATGTTATATTTATATAATAATTAGAAGCTGAAATCATGTGTCAAGAGATTTCTCACATCATATAACACATTGGAATTAAATGGTTGACAGTCGATGCACTAGGGTGTATGTACTGCCCCTTTACCCCCTAGGCTTTTTAAGGCACTCAGGAAAATTACTGGGGACAGTGGCCTGGGCTCGGTAATTATCAGAGACCGTATATGTCACAATATGGACGGACAAGAAGTGTAGTTTTATAGCTTTTACTTGAATAGCCAAACACCATACAAATTGTATGTAGCTGAACATAATCACACAACACTCTAACTCTCTGACGCAGTGCGTGTTACGTATCCTAAACATATTCTCTAACATCTTATCAAAATAAAAGCCATGTCTCATGACAGTATACAAGTGGACTGGACGACACGAGTGAAAAGTGAAGCCTCCATGTGTCAGCTGCCCTCTAGTGGCTGGCTGCAGTACAAATTTTAACCCCACCCACAGAAACTTAAAATTTTTATTACACGTAAAATAAGTTTTTTGAGCAATTATATTTTGTCAATTCTATAAGACCCCATTGTGTTTTTCTCTATGATAAACAAATTTTATAGAAGTTATTAAGTCTTACTTAAAGGGGTGTGGCGATAAGGTGATTGACAGTTAATAGCTGCGTTGATTGACATCTAATACCAGACGCTAAAACGTGAATGTGCTCAACAGCAAAACTCTATCAAAACTCTCGACAGCAGTATTAAAACCTTTTTACCTTTGTTTATTTTGTAAAAAGTCAAAAGTGTCTTTATACCACACCTCAATGTCTTGTTCAGTAAGTAGTTCAGTTCAATATTTGACTAGCTAGCCAGATGTTAATTTTAAATCCTCTCAGGTTAGCAAATTGTACTAGCTAGTTCGTAGTTTAGCGAATTGAACGAGATGTAGGGGAGACCAGGTATGGTTGTAACACTTTTTGCTTCAGCACCTGTAACTCACTGAATTTTTGAGCTAGAGGTCTCAAACGTTTATACAAAGTACACACTAGGGCTGGGTATCGATTCAAATTCCAAGAATCGATCCGATTCCGATTCTGAAGATTAAGAATCGATTTATTTCGATTTAATCCGATTTAATCGATTCGATCCGATTCGATCCAATTCGGGGTTTAGTGTTATTAAAAATTTATTTATTTGAGCTGTTTCCTGACTATGTACAGAAGCAACATGTTAAAACTAGTATTATATCAATATTAATCAGCAAATAGTTACTGGTAGTTGGTAGTTACTGATGGCTGGTGAAAAGGGTAATCATAAATCTACCTTCAAGAAAGGTAATCCAGGACAATAAACAGAGGACATCTTTGAGGTGTCTATATCTGCAACAGTGGACTCCTACTGGGACACTAACCAGGGCATTATTATTATGATTGAAATAATTAAGAAGTCACCCAAAAGCTGTTGCTACCAAATGCATTTTTATTTTAAAAGTGCTCACACTTAATAAACTGAAAGTATAATATGTAAACGTGTATTTTTCTTTAAGGTGAGATTATAAGAACAGAACTCTCACGTTACGGCCCCGACCCCTCCCTGTTGGGCGTGTGTTAACGTTGTCTGCGTCTACTCTGCGTCTGTGTATCTCCGTGGGTGCGGGTGCGTCTTGTGATAATCCTCACCTGTGACTCGTCTCGTCATCACGTGGGGTTTGTGTGGTTTGTCTACTTAATGTGCGTTCGCGCAGCGTCCAGTGCTCGTCGTTGTTTGAGTCACACATGTTCTATGTAAACGTGTTTTATGTGCGCTGTCTGCGCTTCGGTAAATGTAATAAACGTAACGATTTGGAAAGTGCAAAGGATTCTGTCTCGTCCATCGCCTTGCGCCCAACGTTACAAGAGCATTTTTAACTTTTTAAAACTGTAAAAACACTGGGTAAACTGTCAGTGACATGGACTAACTGTAAATAGTCACTGACACTGGATAAACTGTCCTTCTGTTTTTAGATTGCCGATTTGACTATCGTCGTTACCGTCACTGTCCGACGCCATGTTATTTTACAGTTAGTTAGACCGAGCATGCCTGCGTGAATTCAGTGACGAGGCAGGGGTAAAAGTTCACAAAAAAATCGATCTTTGGACGTACGAATCGATTATCAGATCATCATATGCGAATCGATTCTGAATCGGAAAATCGATTTTTTCAACACAGGCCTAGTACACACATTTGTTTACTACAAATGGCACCAATTCAAACTTCAATTGAAATATCACAGCCAATGTGAGTTGATGTCAAATACAAGATGTTCCCAAGGTGCTGGGGTAAGTTGCAACAATTAGACAAAAGAAGCAAAAACAGAGGCCACACCATGCAAAATGCTTCAAAAATAGTTTTTTTTAAATAAAATAACAATCCAGAACAATGTCTCTCTCTCTCTCTCTGAGACTGACCATAACTCATATCCACTTTCTGTTTTACTCAAAAGTGTGTGGGTATGTAAATTAGTTTATTAGAACAAACTTATTTAACAATATGTATGCTTAATGACCACTAATACAATGTACCTGTGTAAAGAACATGTAGGTCAAATGATAAACTACGTCAGTGTGTGTGTGTGTGTGCACGCGTGTGCGTGTTACATGGCAGGTATCATGTGCTTTTGCAACTGACCTGACTGACTTGTCCTTCTTTGTGACCTCATCAGATGTTTTTTTTTTAACATTTGCAGGCACACCTCTGTCAGTCTTTCTTTAAAATGATTTTAAAAAATCAAGAAAGTTTTTAGTTGTATGTAGATTCTTGGCCAAAATCTCCTGCTAGGCTGTGCTATCCATCTTCCCATGGATGCGGACCAGATGGCCAGGCCCCTTGGCTGAGAAGCAGCCCCACAGCATGATGCTGCCAGCACCATGCTTGACTGTAGGGATGGTATCCTTGGGGTCGTATGCAGTGCCATCCTGTCTCCAAATGTTCTGGGTTTGGTTGGCACCAAAAACCTCAATCTTGGTCTCATCAGACCAGAGAACCTTGAACCAGTCTGCCTCAGAGATCCTCCAAGTGATCATAAGCAAACTGTAGACAAGCCTTGACATGACGTTTTGAAAGTACAGGTACCTTACGGGCTTGCCTGGAACGGAGATCATTGCGGTGGAGTATGTTACTTATGGTATTAACTGAAACCAATGTCCCCACCGCCATGAGATCTTCCTGGAGCTCCCTCCTTGTTGTCCTTGGGTCAGCCTTGACCGTTCGGACAAGCCTGGCCTCACCACGGGAGGAGATTTTGAAAGGCTGTCCAGGCCGTGGATGGTTAACAGTAGTTCCATAAGCCTTCCACTTCCGCATGATGCTCCCAAGGTAGGCCCAACTCCTTGGAAAGAGTTTTGTACCCCTTGCCAGCCTTGTAACCCTCCGCTATTTTGTCTCTGATGACCTTGGAATGCCTCTTAGTCTTTGCCATGTTGACCATGCATGAGTGCTGTTCACAAGTTTGGGGAGGGGCTTTTATAGTCAGAAAAAGCAGGACAAAACAGATAATGAATCCAAGCAGATGAAGCTCATTGTTCTTTATGCCTAAATTACTTCTAAATACTTGAGGGAACCCAACAGAATTCTGGTGGTTTGAGGGGTTGAATAATAATTGACCCCTGATTGAACTTTTCACAATTAAAAAAAATTATAAACTAAGATATTAAATATGTTTTGCTGCAGTGCATTTCACACATCCAGGCTGATCTACAGTCTAAATGTCACAAGGCTAAGTTATCTCCAAATGTGTAATCCTGCAAAATCTGCAGAGGGTTGAATACTAATTGGAGGCACTGTATATATATAAAATCAGTGTAATCATTGCAAAATTAAGAAAGAGTACACTTGAGGGATTAAATATCAAAACAAAAGGATATTTGACCTCGCCAGAGCATGTGGTTATTACAAGCACCAATTAAAAGCATCATTTGAACCAATTAAAAGTTCGGTGTCTCTGTTTACATTGTTTTTTATACATTTTCATTTAATTACCTCTCTGTGACTTGAATTTGAATCTTAGGCCTTAATTGCTATGTTTCTATCAGTGGCAAGTAGTGGATTGCTCAGTTACATTTCACTGTAAAGTTAAAGTTCTTCACAGACATATTCACCAAGTAATACAGTTTTTCTCAGTCGATCTGGTTCATTTCTCAGATCAGAATTGAAATTCGCAAAACTGTTCATTCAATCTCCACATCTCCTTGTCACTTGTGCACATCATAATTGCATTTCTTATTGTGTTTCACATTTTGCAAATGCTTTTGTACATTTTGCAAATGGACATGGACAATTATGTGTTGTTTTTTGCATTATTGCAAGTCTTTTATAATAGCTAAATTAATTGAAGATATTGTCTGGACTTTCTTTTTCTAACAGAGACTTGGCTTGATAGCAATGGAGCAATAGTGCTAAAAGAAGCTTCGCCTCCCGACTTTAACTATTTTAATGTCTCTAGAGTAAATAAGAAAGGTGGTGGTGTTGCATGTTTTTACCATAAAGCATTCCGCTGTAAGCAGATCTCATTAGGGGAACATCCTACGTTTGAATATCTGGCAGTAAAACTCAACAGTACTTATTCAGTTCTTTTGATTGTTATCATCCTCCCAGACTACATAGGCCTACAGATTTTCTTGAAGATTTTGCAGAAATGCTTTCTAAGATTTTAATTGATTTTGATTTTGATTGATGTTTTAATTGCTGGGGATTTTAATACTCACTTGGATATATCCACAAATCCAATCACTTCGGAATTCATGAGGATGCTTAACTCTTTTGATCTCATACAGCATGTATCAAGCCCAACTCATAAGCACGGCCACATTTCAGATTTGATCATTTCTAAACGCATAGATGTTAATAATACTGAAATTACTGATGTTGCAATCTCTGATCATTTTGGTATATTTTTCAATATGTCATTATCTACTAGAACACTCAGTGAAAAGCGCACAATAACCAAGTGTTATCTCAGTGCTGGTGTATCCTGGCGGCCATCACTTTGCTCACTCCGTCCGCTACTATTTGGCAGATAGATACATTTTACTACGCCACCTGGGGCCCCACCCCCCAGGACTCCAATTTAACAGTGGTTGTAATGAACAATGAATACACAGTTACTTCGATCACTACCAATAGCAAATATTTAATAACAGGACTGGATAAAACACATAACAATCATAAAACCAAGTCACAGAGCTACAGTCTTCACAAAAGGACAATAGTGCCGTCCATGCAACAACCGGAGCACCAATTAAGGATCCTCAGGTCTCATCAAACCTGCTGGCTGGCCGCTCTGCCGTCCGACAACACAGGACACCTGACTGGGAGGGGCGCAATAAAGGCAATAAAAGTATCATATTAAAATTTAAAAATCAGATAATTATCATCTAAAATAATGAGTCCTGTTTGTGCATGTTGTAGAAGACAGTAGAAGAAATTCTCATAAGATTTATATCCTCCCTGCAGTGTCTAATGAAGGCAAAGGTCTAATTAACCTTACTGCTTGTGTGAGGGAGGAAATATGAATATTTCAAAGGGAAGTTTGCTTATTTATGTTAAAATTGACCTCAACTTCAAAAGGGTCTTATGGTCTCCCGTTGAGATGGAACCAGAAACATATCTGAAGGAGCATCCTCCGCTCCTCTAAAACTGTTAAGATATATTGGCATTTTTATCTGTCAATAATGACATTAGATTGCTAATAAGCAGTGACACAGCCGTCACTGGGTGTACTTTCTTTAGCAAAGGTTTATCTGTTGTAGCTGAACCCAGCTTGCTGACATATATTGTGTAGACAATTATAAATTGTGATCGACCATCACTTGTACCACTTTTGTATTCTGAAGTGAGTTAGTGAGTACTGGGTGCTGTGTGCTGTATACGATGCCTCAACCTTTATTGGACACTTTCACGAGTAGCCTTGGGTGTTCAATACTGGATGCTGTTTACATACATTTATTCTGTAAATAGACTCGTAAATACAGTTCAAGCATTTGAATGAGCATAAACTGATGTACATTGAGTGATCACTTAAGTAAACCTTCTTAAACTACTAAGTACTTACAGCCTACAACCTGTTCCAAGTAGCTGTCAATAGTAAATCATAATCCACCACTGCTGGCACCACTATTTTACTCTGAAGTCAGCTGATTGACTGAACCAATGTCCTGTAGGTGTTGACCTTTGAATGTGTGCAGACTTATGCCAACAAATGCAAGGAAATGTGACGCCGGACTTCTAACTGATATCAGGTTTCACCCATGTCACACTTTCTTATTGTAAATTCTCATTGTTCATCCAGGTAATGTCTTATGTAAATATACTGGTTTCTGTATCTATGACAGGTTTGTAATTCAACCACTCCCTCCATTACAAAGACCAGGCGTCTCTGTGCCATGTCTTCCTGCAATCACACACATTAACTGGCTCTTGTTCATGGCCAACAACTGCACTACTGCCTTGTGGGTAAGTCTATTTAGACAAAAAACTAAGAGAGCACAACATGAAAGAAAGTGATGTGTTTGGTTGCACCATAACTGGGAACATAAAACGTCAGAACTTGTCTGCATGGTGGTGGCAACAACCCTCACCGAAGAAAAAATATTTACAGTACAACTAGATATACATCCACCAACGTTAGCAATCAGGCACACAGCTTGGCACAAATCCTGAAAGTTTATCCATGCGTTTATGCTAACAAAGCTGAGCTAGCTAGAGCGCTTCTTTGTGTTTTACAAAATTATTCTACTTCTAATGCACAATTAAATGCAGAAAATATATGATTGGATTCTAGATGAACAAACCAATAAAACAAATAACATCACTTTTCAGACTTTCACATGCAGATACTGCAGAGCTACGGAAAAACACAAATCACCAGCAGTACTCAAGGCCTCCAAACCTCACTATCTTACATTTACGGCATTTGGCAGACGCCCTTATCCAGAGAGACTTACATTTTTATCTCATACAAGTGAGCAATTGAGGGTTAAGGGCCTTGCTCAGGGGCACCTCAGTCATGGCCTCAGGTCTGAGAATCGAACCCACGACCCTCCGGTCACAAGACCAGTTCCCTAACCACCAGGCCATGACTGCCCAGAATCTTCAGTTCTGAATTTTGGTGAGAAGTGTAACACCATGATCCCTTTACAGAAGAGGAAGGTTAAGGTAGTATTCACACTGAGCTCAATTCACCATGACAAGTCAGTGAATGACCACAGCCAATTTTGTTTTACAACCTAAAGAGGTGTTAATGTTACGGATCAGATGGTTGGCAACTTCACAGCAAAGAGTCACACAAGGAGATGGTCATTGGCTGCGTTTTACCATCTCCTTTACATCGCAGTCCTTGGAATACACAGAAAAAGACAGGTAAGTAGTATTTTCAGTTTGAACAAAATAAAAGATGGAGGACAAACCCAAGAGGAGAGAGAAGCACTCGAGAGGAGAAAGGAAGAGAAGCCCAAGTCCCGAAACCTCTACTAACAATTACCGGCTGTAGTCCGTATGGCGGTGTAGTGCTGGAGCCAATTCTTACAACAGAGGCAAAGGGTCTACAGCATGAGCAAAGATTTGACAGTAACTAAAGTGTAATGATGTAATGGTAAGGACAGAGTCAGTGGGGGGGCAGGCACTGGCATGGGTTCAAAGGTGGAAAATTGTAGACGCTGGGTCAACGGTGGGGTGCGTGGAAGGAGGTGCTGAATGGGACCTGGACCTGCTGGGACTGCAGAAACCAAAACTTCCACGATAAATAAAGTATACTGTGTACTAAAGTGTACTAAATTTTAATATTCTGAAGCACACAAAATGTATTTTTACTAAACTGTAACAACCTTTATTGGATAAGATAAGATATGTCTTTATCGTCTGTCTCAACTGAGTCAGAAGTTCATCTTTGACATGGCTTTACAGATCACAAATATACACACATCACAAGTACAATTAAAAATATTGTATTTAATATACAATAATTTTATAAAGACGGAAATAAAATCTTACAATCAAACTTTTTTAAGTGTATGTACACCTCAGTTTCAGATTTTAACCATATGCAGTATATGGCCAAACGTGTTCAACACTCCTAATAATTATGCTTGGGCTTTTCTCCTGTCAACCACAGGCTTCCAGCTACAACATGGTAGAGCATGCAAACATACAGATAGGGACCACAAAAGTAAATGTAAACATCCCCATTCATGTTGCATCATTCATTACAATTTCAAACAGCTGCTGGAAGTCACATTAGCATAAGAACTTGTGTATCATGTCATAAAATGGGTTTCCATGGCCACAAAGTAACAGCACACAAGCTTGTGTACTGCCAAGCATCATCTGGACCAGAGTAAAGCGTGGTTACACTGAGCTCTGGAGCAGTACAAACGTGTGGAGGGATGAATCATGTTTCACTGTCTGGCATTCTGACGTGCGAATATGGGTTTGGCAGATGCCAAAAGAATGTTTGTATGTTGTGAGTACCTTGTTTGAAATGTTAACTATTGGACTTTTGGCCATTGGTGAGTGGTGGAGTTGTTCTAGTATCACCTCAGTGTTGCATCAGTGTCAGTGTAGGTCATGTCTGCCAATGTGAAGAATGGAAAATCGATAATTGTATAATTGTGTTCACATTTTTCAAGCTGAATCACTGTGAAGGTGTGCAGAGCCCAAAGATGAGTTCAAACCCCATTAGCAGTTCATGCAGCTCTCATGCACCGTTCCCTAGTTGAAATCGCTTTGACTGTAGAGATACACAGTGGCACATGCCAGAATCAGAACAGGTGCCAGCAGCACTCCACTTCAATGGATTCATCCTCCATTGCTGCGATGTAATAAGTGGCATAGGACAGAAGACCCATGAACTTACTGACACTAAGGTTTATTTCTTCATTCTGCTTTGCCTAAAAGCTATGAAAACACTGACATTGCATAATGCATCTAAAAATTTACACTGACATTTTCTCAAAAGTGTCATTGTCTCAAATGCAGAGTTTGTTCATCTAGAAAAAGTCCACTAAATGTCTCTCATGCAGAAACATGCAATGTTTTAAACAAAATACAAGCAGTCAGTGGAATACAAGAGACAGGAATTTAGTTTGGTTTCATTTTCATTGTCTTTTACCCTCACTAAGTGTTTCTGTAATTGATGTAGAACAAAACTTCTACACCCACAGTATTTACAGAGCACCTATGTCAACACTGAAACAGACACTCCACGTGTTCACTAATAAAGGAGTACTGTACATCAGTCACTCAGAAAGGCAGCTCCTTAAGTTTTGCTGTGATATTTGTTTGCTGGCTATCTAGCTTAGTTAGCAAGATAGATCACAAACTAGCAGGAGCTTTTCTCTGGCATTGACATTGTCGATCAATAAGGATAGCTACCAATTTAACTACTGCTGACTAGCAAGTTAAATTGCATCAGGTTACATAAACTACAGAAACAAAAGTTCTATCTGACATATTTTTCCAACTTTTACTTTAGCCATATGTCCTTCCTGGAGAAGAATTCATGTGGTGCTGCCATCTGAATAAATCAAAATGGAATGCATATTGTGTGACAACCTAGACAGCCTTTCCCAAGATGAGCAAACTCATAAGGAACACCATGATAAAGAAGATCCACATGAAGAAACGATCCATGACCTTCGCAACTTTACGCCACTCGCCAGTACGTCTCTGTGTGGCCTTTTGTTCGTGATAACAGCTGGCGATATACTCGATGTTCCTCAGTAGAGACTGGTGAAGACACTGGCATTGGCCCTTAAACACCACCTCCTTTCTCTCCAGTGACTCCTTACCACCTGTGGCACCAACGCGTCCGTCTCGTCTTTTCCCGTCTCTCCTGTCCCACCCACCACACCTTCCAGCTGCTCCTGACGCCCCGTCCTTCCAGACACTAACGCAGTCAGTTTGGTTTGCGTCTGAAGACATGGTTGGACTCAGATCTTCTTCTGCTTTTTCCACACAGTCCAGCCTCTGAGGTTCCTTCGCCTCACTGGTCGCAGCTCCTTGCACTCTGGAAGCCAAGTCCTCCTCCCTCGCTGGGCCATCCACCGTCCAGTTGCCTCCTCCTTGGACAGGTTTCTTAGTATGGACCGACACCTCATGAACAAAACAGACTCGGGCCAGGTAATGCAGGATGAAGCGGCGGGCCCACTCCGGCACAGGCCGAGCCTCAGGACCACAGTGGTGGATGTTCATTATGAAGATGGTCAGGGCTGTGGAGGCTGTGATCATGGTCATTGTGGCGATGTAGTACTTGCCTGTGAGCACAAGACTGGACTGATTAATTACAGCAGATTGCATTACAGAGCAAATGACACTAAACAGATACAACCATATCTGTTTAGTGTCCATAAATTACCACTATGAGGCCATAAAATGATTGTCATGTCTCAAGAGGGCTGTTACAAAGTATTATTTAAGCACTTAGCACTGACTAGATTGAAGCTCAATAGTATTATAAATGCAGCTTAGGCAATATTGTTCAGCAATAGAATTGATATGCTACATTATTCATGCTAAGTACTGTATTGTTAAACCACTTGTGCATTACATCTGAGCCTACGTTTTACCTCCAGAGATATTATATGCATAAATGTGTTAGAGTGCCAAAACAAATGTAATGCTTTTTTTGGTTTGGGTTTTTATTGCTTGTTTTTACAGAGACACCACAATACAATAATTGCAAGCCATGTGACCTCTGCAGATAGTGATTACAGATGCTGGCTTTTTGGCTTTGTATGATATTAAAATCTTGAAAAAATATTTTAGCATGCATTTGTGATTCTGATATTCAAATCAGTCAACGCACTACAAGAGCACGTAACATCTCACCAATGAGTGGCACGTTCTCGGATGGAGGCATGCTCTCTGCTACCAACAACTGGAAGACAGTGAGGGCCAACAGAACCGTAACACCAAGGGACACTTTTTCTCCTGAGTCAGCTGGTAAGAAGAAACCCAAGGGAGCCAGAAATGAGATCATCATGCATGGGATGAGTAAGTTGAAGATGTAGAAGGAAGCCCTCCTCTTCAAGTGCAGCGTGTAGGTGATGTCAGGATACGGGTCAGAACAGCAACCGTACAGTATGATGTTCTTCTTCGCAGGCATTCCCAGTACTTCCCATTCAACGTTCTCCACAACGTCTGCAAGGTCAGCACTGTCCAGGGCATTGAGGAGGTCCATCTGGTTGCCGTTGTGGGTCCAGGAGCCAAAGGTGAGACGACACTGCTGAGAGTCAAAGGGGAAGAAGGACACGTCCACCTTGCAGGAGCTTTTGGTGATGGCTGGTTGATCCCACGTGATCTGGCCATCATAATGGATCACAACATTGGTCTCCATGGAGCTAGAGAACTGGTCATCCGCACTGTTAGGTAAATATTTGGCCAAACACAGACAAAGATGCTTTATATTTCTGTTTTTCAGTAATATATCAGCATTTCAAGGAGTGAATATTTAATATTCTGTACTTTTAAGCTCAGTTAAGATTGTCATGATGGAACCTATTGAGGGTAGGAAACTTGAACGGTGATTAGATATTCTTTGCAATTATGAATAGATATTAAGAAATAAAACACACAGGTAGCCTTTGAAAAAGAAAGAGATACTCACATCTGAAATACTCTTCAATCACTTGTGATATTCACTTGAAAGAAATACGAACAATTTTGGAAAACAGCACTGAGTAAGCACTATAATAGTGCAATAATGGTTGAGGTTTAATTTTGAAAAAAGATCATATTCTAAGTAAAATAATACACAATATACTGAAGATCGAAGGTCAATCCATGCCAATTCAATACATTTTTTAAATAAGGATGTTTACAGCATAAAAATGTGTTATTGATTAATATTAACACTTAATTAACACAAGGAAATTAGAATAGTTCTTGAAAAATCTACATTAGGTATGAAAATATATTATGAAGAGAGTTTTTTTTACCTCCAAATAACTTCAATGTAGACGTATATTAAAACTTAACAAAAACTGCAAAGTGCAAGTAAAAGTTTTCAGCAGAAAGCATAAATCTGGTAAATATTTAAATTGTTTGCATTTATAAATGCAAAATATTCAGCAATAAATGAAAACATTGTAAATTAATATCAAGGTTTATTGAATGTTCAGTAGAAATTGCAAACATAAACATGAAAAATAAGCACTTGGTGAAGTTTAGAATACAAAACATAGCAAAAGTGATTAAATTTAGCTCAGAGGGCTAAATTAAAACTGGACTCATGCTGTAGGAATTTGCAGGGTCTCGTAAACTTTTTGCAATTATTTTCAAGAGAATCGATGATTGTGCTGTGAGTCCTATAGGTCAGCTGGCCTGCAATGACCCAGGAAGTGTCTGAACTAGAGGGAAGACTAGAGGGAATCTAAACTATTCACTCACGCCCTCTCCTCTGACGGGCAATACTCTGTTTACGTACTTCCTTACCTCACCAGGCATTAAATTATAATATGTTGTAAACATCCTTATTAAAATGATTTATTCTTGAATCATAATGTGCTCGTAGTGATTCCTGGGTTACACATCATCTCAAATTAAGTACATGTGTAATAGCCTCCAGACTCTTCCATCACCTTCAATTGCTTTTGGAACTACTTATAATTGTATGTTAATTTTATCAGATTAGTGCTGATAACTAATGATCAGACATCATTTGTAGGGTGAAACATTCTCAGCACAGCAGTGATAGCGTTGGCATGGATGTGGGTGTTGAACTGGTGTAACGGTGTCAGACGCAGCTTGGTGTCACTCTCACTGCTGGGTTGACTGGGTGCCACTCAAAAATGACAACTGTGTGGTCAGCAACGAACCACTTAGAAGAGGCCAGAGAAACAGCTACAAACTCTGCACAGCAAAAGATGAGCACTAGACCCATACTGTATATCTACAAGTAGCTTTTGAATATTATTTGAGATAACATTAAGCAGAGAGGAAGATTTCTGTTCAGCTTACAGTACGAGCTAGGTGATGGGGGAAAAGAACCACACCAAGTGGCTCAACACTCTAGTAAATAAACAACTTTACATGGTGTCTGTGGCAACACCAGATTGAACAGATATCTGTCAAAAGAAAGGAGTGGGACTAACAGACAGGATGGTAAGGCAGAACTAAAACTGATGACACTCAATACCAGTACAACCTACTTGTTATATAGGACTATATCTGGTCTCCATACATAACTACTAGGTATACGGATGGTATCAAGTCCATCGTAGTCTGCCTTATTCCATATGAGATATGCATCAAACCAGACTTGACGAATCCACAGGTACGTGGTGAGGATTTGGTTCCGTTCATCCTGAAACAATGTTACACAAAACAACAGAATTTGTTTCTTAAAAGACATCAGTCAATTAATTCTCATCATCCATTTCACAGGCCTAACATTGGCCAATCAACACAGAACATGAATGCCATGCATATATCAGGACTCTGACATTGTGTGAAGTTTCAAACCATTTGGCCGCTAGGTGGCACTATTGGTGAAAACCTTTAGTTCCTAATACTTGTTCCTTACTTTTAAAAGTACACTCTAATCATGCATTCTAATCAAGCATAAATAATTTACTCAAAACCCCTTGGGCTGCTTAGGTTGCTGGCCTACATCACAGCTATATTTAATATATATATTTAAATGTATATATAGATATATGCTAGAAAATATTCTGGGGCAAATATACAAGGCAGACTGGGTGTTAATCCCTTCCAACCAGTTTACAAAGTTGGTAGAAGCAACCAACAGACTCATTATAGATTTTTGTTATGTTCTAATGAAAGAATTATTCATTTTGACATTGAAAATGCAGTAATGAATATTGAATATTGATACAGCCTGGGACAATATGTGTGTGCGTCGTATGTAATCTATCTGACTTTCATGACATTCAAGAGGGCTGATCATTTTTTGCAAAAATGATGCACCATTACCATATCAATGATTTGAGAGAGGGTGATCTGTAAGGTGACATTTATGACGTCGTCCGTGTTATCCACCGGCCTCAGTGCACTGGTGTAATTAGCAAACAAGTCCTTTAGCAGCTTGTGGGCATATTTCCCCTGAGCACCCCAACACACTGCAGAGACACAGCCAGAGAATAAAAGGTGTAACAACTTCTATGACAGGCTCCTAAATACAACATTTCCTGTACTGGAATCATTCGGTGTGTGGCTGGTGAGGGAACTGATTCACGACTGCTGAAAGGCGAGAATGGAGCAGTACCAATCTGTAGTGCCTGAATGATTCTCCATTTGCACTAACTGCAGGCCATCCCCCACCGCAGATGAAAAGCCTTGAACCATCAACGAGACAACTGCATCGATATTACAGACTATTTCAGGAGAAATTAAAATTTACTCCTCTTTGGAAAAAAAACCTAACTTTTTTTATGCTGGCCAGATCATCTTAAGGGTATTTATTGGATTGAAGAATGTAAGGAAATTTTTTTTAAAGGTCTACAGCACCTGCCAGTGTATCAAGTGCTGGTCTCACTTAGAATAGCTGTCATTAGCTCTATATAGATCACCATACAATATCTAAGCAACACAGGACAAGGACAGGAAGCACAGTGTGAGATTATGTCCGGTCCATAAAGATGGAACACATAAAATAGGTGACCTCTGCTTTTTAATAGCCAAATAGATTACACTCTAGTTCCAGGCTATAAACTCTGAAGGATCTGCCTGGCAGCTCACGGGTGCCTGATGAATGAGAGAACAATTAACACACTTGCCCTTGTGCCAGGCTGAGGAATATTGCAGCCACCTGCTATGTGCAATGGACCTTTGGTAAATCTATACCGCAACCTGTCCAGTGGCCACCGATAAATTATATTTTATCTTCATCTTCCACAAAGTTCCCTGTCTCATACAATAGATAATACAACACTAGATAAAGGCTGCTGCTTCCAGATTAGCACTGAATACACTAATTATGGAGGAGATGCAGGAGATGCAAACGCTTACTGCAGCAGTGGAGCCCTGATGAAGTGGCAGCGCTCATTTACTCTTGACTGCTCCCTGGAGCTCCGGATAAGTGTACTCAGCTCTTTCCCCTAGTATCACTTCAGATGCAAAGCGAAACACCACTGTGCTGTAAAAAAGATGCTTTACTAATGGGGAGGGGAAAGAGGGACCATGACGCTGCACTGGTCTGTGGCGATACAGACTGGCCATATTGTGAAGACCACAAATATTTCACCAATGGTCAATCTTGAGTGCAATTTAATTGTTTTCATTTTTGCACCTTTTAAACATGGACTCTTGCTTGCAAAGTACTAATTAGCCAGCTCCTACATAAAGGCCATTATCAAACCTGTTCAGCAGCACACAGCTCTCCAGCCACTGGTACTGCTCTACTTGAACCACCATGACAGAGTACAGACTATTCTGTACTGGCACCCTGGTGGCCAAATTAACTTCTACTCGTTGTCTTCAGATGCACAGAGTTGCTGAGTATTTGACTTAGTATTATACTACAAAGCTACTACCAGGGCTTCTGGTTGTTGCTTTGGAAAAGGGCACCTGCCAATTGTTAAATGTTTTATAAGTATCATCCTTCAATGATGGCAATCCTTAGTGGTAAGAATGTCAAACCAGACGCTTAAGTTGCTTTTCTTGGACAGCCTCAGCTATCACTGAACCGGTCTCACATATTTTTACTGATCTTGTGCACTAGGACAAATTCTAAAGTCTGCAGAAAAATCTTGCCTGCTAAGATGCACTCAAATACTGCTGTGTATTGTGCTTTATCATGCAGTAGGACAATGGCCCAAATTCACTCTTTTGGCAGCCAAGGTGTTTTTCATGGCCAAGAACTAGAAAATTCTTGAGTGGTGAAATTCTTGTCTTAGTCACTTGATCTAAATTCAATACAGCATGCATGTCATGTTTTAAAAGCTCTGAAACGCTCCAGAATTACGGACGGCTACAGTCCAAACCTTGCAGATCATTACTACAGATCATTAGAATCCGATAAAATCAGGCTTCAGAACATCATTACATGCTAGAAACCTAAACAAGCTTCACAGTTTGTCAGTCCAAATATTGTAACTGTATAATTTTTATTCCTGGATGAAATGTGGTACAATTCTGACAAGGATGAAAATAAATTAAAAGTGAGGCAAGACATACCCCTTTTCATTTTATGTTTTAAATATTTCAGTTAAAAAAATACTCTCTCTAGTTATTTTTATATAAACTACATATATGTACACAAATACTGGGAGACTAATCCCTAGATTTAAAACCTTTGATGCCCAGAAACTGCTTGACATATTTCCTCCTGGCTAGTTAAAAATACATTCAGTAATGAAGATACAGACCCAAGTATTGGTTGAAGAGAAGAGCTGGTCACGTTAGTGATTGTAGATACAGTTGCATTAACGAAACCCTCTAATGCCCGACAACAGTACAAAGAAATCAAAATTGTTCTACATTTTTCACGGGTGATTGTTATTGCCCCACCATGTTTACACACCCACCAAACATTTAAGATCTTCTGCCCCACTCTGTCCTTGGAGGGAAGATGGTGAGCAAAGACCCACAGAAACTCCCAAAATTGCATTTGATTATTATAATTTTTTTATAACAATGGTCTTTTTAACAAAGATTCGAACATATTTTTACAAAGATGGTTCTTCCAGGACTGATAACCTTGTATACTTGTGCCCAGGAGGCCGTTTCTCAGGTGCCCCGTTCTACTTGCACGGGGCACCTGCACCAGCATAAAGAAAAGTCAACTTTGAAGCCTCACAGCCTCACGTACTTGTTTTACTTGCCGTGCCTTCCGTCCGTGTTTGATTCCTTAGTTTCCTGTGATTTAGCATTATGGAACATTTTCTAACATTAAATGACCGAATCAATTTATCTGATCAATAATAACCAATGAACCTGCAATCTTCTGCATACACATAGTTTATATTTAAATTGTTCCAGAGGCACATGATCTTGCGTGATTTTCGCTGAAAATCCTGCGTATTTCTGAGTATTCCTAGACGACCATTATTTCTCAAGCTGAACAAAGTTTCTCTTGTAGTACAGATTACAAAGGAATTAGAGTACGGTCCTACTGCAGCTGCCGCAGAGGTATTTACCTCATTAAGTAATGCTACACCAACTCAAATGCGAATTTTACTCAAATTAAATACATGCATATTCTAAAAAAAAAAAAAAAAAAACCACTTCGAAAACATCGAGAATTTCTCGAAATGTATTAGATTATTAATTTCACTTGTTTTGAGGGTATAACTGGTCCAGAAAATGACACGAGGCACCACAATGCCAGTGGAATAAAATAGTAATAAAAAGCTTTTTGCAAGATGCCAACGGTGTGCTGACAAAATGATCTACAAACTTGAAACAAATGTTACTGGGCTTACCTGGTGTAATGCTAAAACCGAGGAGAAACGCTAACGAGAACAAACCGCTCCACAGATACATCTTTCAAACAAATTCTCACAGACGGAAGGGGCAGCAATCTCCAGGAATCCCCATAATAAAGCCCGAGGGTCGCACTGCAAACAGACCCGTAATGTGCTGTGCGGGATAATTAAACGGGTGCAACACTCAAAGTAACGCGGTGCTTAACATTCTGGCGTCAGATTACAACACACGAGTCAAACGGCGTCCGCCACGAGTGATGAAACCGATTAGTCATCTGTGTCTAGATTAATTTAATCTGGATTAATACACAACAGCATCAGCTTTGTATTTTTTTTAAACCCCTTTCTTTTTTAAATAGAAAAACATTGAATCACTACAAAGAACATCCAAAAACTTAGCATTTTGTGTTTCATTTGCTTTATTGTTAAAAAAAGAAAACAGGAGGGGGGAGGGCAGCAGAACCATGCAAAGCGAAGAATGTCATGGCATCAAGCCGATACAGACGCAACAGAACCGAACCGGAGGTGTTGAGATGCGCACGCGCAGTCGCGCGCGTTACGTTTGAGAGAATTACCACAGCCTGCGGTTAAAGGGAAACTTTAGGATCGTTATTGCAGAATTGATCCGACTAGCATTTAAATGTGATGTTTGTAGAAAGGGGCAGGGGAGGAGTACAATGACAATGAGACGTAATTAACAATGGGCAAGACTAAAACTTGCCAAGAGTTTCTTGCTGAAAATGTTTATAAGGGGGAAAAAAAGCCATATATTGGTTTAAACTCTTCAGCATATCTCAGACTCCACCCATCTTACCAGAGCTCTGTCCATTTTTTTGTTGCTGCTACACTTAAACCTTTTAACAATGTGGTTTTGCTAAATGGCATATGTACAAAACCCTACAAAAATAGAGATATTCATGACGATTTTACATTTATCATGTCACCACTGTCTGGTGCAAGACAAAATTCAATAGATGAAGTTACCTCCATCTGAATTCCTCAAAAAGACCAGCACGCGTTTCAGATCACACCTTTTTTTAACCAGTCACTCACTTTTATCGCACGCACGCGCACACACACACACACACACACACACACACACACACACACACACACACACACACACACACACACACACACACACACACACTATATATAAAGACTAAAGGGAGGGGGATAAAACCCAACACACACCATCCTTACATAAACTTTCAATTACAGGTGAACAAACTCTTATGCACATCCAACCTCCAAGGAAAAAATGCTAAATGATCTGTATTCATGGTTTTTAGATCAGATGATAATGTACTTAAAACTACACATCCACATTGTATTATACTTGTGTGTGTTCCATGTAGCCTAAAGTGCAATTCTCAAATTGCAACTTGTACTCTAAAAGCCGGTGAGGTCTCCCCTCAAAAGGGTATTATGCACTTACACATCAACAGCCCAATTCACCAGACTCCAAGATGTATGCGATCAAAGAAAGACGCAATACACAGGAATGAAAAGAAACACAATCAGAACAACAATGCACAGGAATGACGCATCCAGAAAACTTGTGCCTGCTTGTGTTTATAGGCCATTTGGATTCCACAAGTCTCTAAGAGCAGAAACCAGAAAAAGTCTAAACACTGACCACCCGGATGCCACTTTGCCCCGCCGTTTTGTATGGGCTCCTGAATCTCAGTGACTAACGATGTACTCTCGTAGGTAAGACTGGGTCAGGCTGCGAAGCTCTTCCAGGGCGTAGTCCTCGGGCATGGGCAAGCGTCCAATGTGGGGGGCCAGGTGGCACAGGGGGATGTGGCGGGGGTCCGGGGTGCCCTCCCCACCCTGCTGAAGGCTTAGCACTACACGCAGGATGTTGGCCACACGTTTGGCCATTTCTGCGAGCACAGACAGTATTTAGTTAGATTTTTAAAAAAATTGGATAAAGTACGCTGGCAAGACCATGACACCCGAAACTGGAAGGGAGGAAACTTTGACGTCTCTGACCTGATTGGGCGAGTCTGTCTTTGGCTTTGGAGCAGGGGAGGAGTTCAATCCTGCTGCACAGAGAGGTGACGTCTGTCTGTAATCGCTCCAGTTCATATCCTGGACTCTCCAGCTACACACAGACACGCAAAGGTTTATGTTAGAAGCAGAAAGGTCTTAAAACTCTAGGTACTGATACAATAGATATTATATCTCCTCTCTTTTAGGAGAGCAGCTGGACATGCAAGTAAGATATCTGTTAAGATGAGTTGGTTGTCTGTTGAGCCACCTGCTGAATGCGTTGGAGCGTCTGAATGACGTGGATGTAGTCCTTGTAGACCCGGCCTGATGTGTCCCAGTCCTGGATCTGAACACTACGCTCAGGCACGGCCAAGCCCTCCAGGAACTTCATTAGGTAGTCATGATTATCATTAATTATGCAGTCTTCAGGAAAACAGGAAGAACAAGGAGAGGTTACTTCACGTTGAAGGTGGCAGCTGTGGTTGTGTGTGTGTGTGTGTGTGTGTGTGTGTGTGTGTGTGTGTGTGTGTGTGTGTGTATAGGCAGATTCCATGATTGTGTACGAACCGGAGGCCAGGTTCTGTATGACTAGCCGGTGGCACTGGTTCCAGTGGCCGGCCCTGAAGAGGTGCAACGCCTCCCGGTGTTTGTCTCCGTCCCTCCTGGCACGGGTGGCCTTGGCTTCATGGACCCACTGCATGGGGATCAGCAGCTTCTCTGTGAGGAAGCTCTCTTTCTCTGCAGACTCTTCAGTCTCCTCCAGAGGGCAGTGTTGGTTCAGGATCTCCTTCACAGCATGTTCTCGAAGCCTTAAGACCCAGTTAGAGACGAGAGTAATGATCAGCAACACAGATGAATTAAGAATTAAATGGCACAGGTCTTGGACTTGGAAAAACAAAGCTTTCAATATACAGGCTGGTTTGCCGGTCACATTCAAGAGTCACCTTGAAGTCAGCTATAAATCAACAGGAGTTCACCAAAACCTTCTGCAGAAGCATCAGGATGACGAGGCACACACAGTCTATTTGTGCCCGTGGGCCGATTCTACTCACGAGGAGTCAGGGATGTGTAACAGAACAAAAGCAGCCATCTCCCAGAGGCCCATGCTCTCGAGCTGGGCGGCGTAGCTGGCGTGCAGGAGGCCCTGTCGGGGCAGCGAGAGGTGGGTGTAGTTCAGGGCCTGCAGCACATTCCACAGGTGCCAGCTGAGCCTGTAGTCCAGCCGGTCCGCCGTCACCGTACTGGGGTCCAGGAGCTGCTGCAGGCTATAGTGCCTGAGGGTGGCAACCAATCAGAAATGAGACAGAAGGCACAGACTTACTCCATGTTTTACTTTAGCTGTTCAGAACAGTCCACTGCACGACCGAACATCAAGATTATCGTGTATAACTTTCTCTTTGGGCTTTTTGAGACAGATTTGGTCAGACATTCAGGCACATCAGGCTTTCTTGCCATATAACTACGGTGATCTACCATAGTTCTGTGGTGGTGGAGTAACGGTTGCCTTACTTGTCGCTGTAGAGTTTGAGTAGGTGGAAGCAGACGTCGTAGAGGGGTTTCTGAGATTCCACACTCTCCATCTCCTCATTCAACCCAAGCAGCTCTGTATCGTCCACATAGGGAGGAAGAGGAGCACATGCATACTTCTTCCCTTCTTCCAAACCCTAACGCCGCCACACACACACACACACACACACACACACACACACACACACGCGTAAACATACCTCACGTGAGCTTAACAGTTGTGTTCTCAAATCTAATTGTCTAAAATCAAGCCGTTTGGACACTCAGTAAACGTGTCACGTGCCTCTTCTGTAACCTACACAACGCTCTAAGACTAAATCACATCACAGCATCATTCTTTTGAATCAAAACATCAATTATAAATCGACAGCCTTAATTATAACCAAGTTAAAACACCATAACTAACTAAATGTCATATTTTGCAGTCCTTCATTAATTATAATGTACTAGCTAGAGGAAATAAGGTTGAGTGACGACACTTCTTTCCATTTTAATCCCTGTAATCTTACACTTATTGTTACTGTAAAAATGTAGAAACTCTTGCCTGGAAGGCAGCCTCATATTTGACGAGAGCGTCTGCTACAGAGGCGCTGGGGGGCAGCATGTACCACAGGTGCACCGCCACACACCGTTTCCAGTCCAGCTCCGAGCACACGTTTATGCAGCAGTCCGTCGTCTCCCAGACCTGAGGAGACGGGCCGAGCCACACAAGTTCGGCGATGGCAATATGCGGAAGGTTTTTGGGTTTGGGTGGGGTGGGTCAGGGAGGGGTTTCCTACAGACTTACGGGTTTGCCCGCGAGCAAGGCCAGAATGCGCAGCCGGTCCTCCTGGATGAAGGAGTCTGTCTCCATCCTGTTCCAGTCCGCCAGCTGCAGGGCTAGAAGGTCTCGGCTTGGCTGCGATCCCACCGCCTGGGACAGCAGCAAGGACAGGCGGTGGTCCCCTACAGACGTACACACATCGGCCACGCGCTTCGTTAAGTACAGCCACGCGCTTCGTTAAGGCACTCAGGGCGCTAAAGTCACAGCTCTGTGCCACGCCAGGGTTGCGTGATACTTGCATTGTGACTGCAACATGCTTTATATAAATATATGTACACAGTACGCCAAATGGGAGAATTTTTTTTTTACCCTGGAAATGGCATGCTTCTTTATAATGCACACAAAACTCATGACAGAGGGAAAAAAAAAATACAAAACAAGGAAAAAAATAAATAAATAACCTCATTTGTGTCTTCATTTCCACTCTGTAGACTCAGTGTTGCAAGGCTAATTCCACAAGTGTTGCAAGTTCAAACCTATCGTGTGCCCCTGTGTGCAGGAAGAGGAGTGGCTCCCGCCATGCTCACCGTTCCGCTGGGCGAGTCTGCAGGCCTCGCTGATGCTGTGGCCCGTCAGGTAGCTGAAGATGGCCTCGGCACCGCCGCCGGCCCGGCCCACCTCCTCCTGGACGCGCGGAGCGGCACTCTGGGCCAGCCAGCGCGAGAAGCTCCGTCTGCGGGCCAGCTGCTCCTGGTAGCCCCCGTCGGGCTGGGCCTCGGTCTCGCCGAGCCGGCCCCACAGCGCCTCGCACAGCGCCCACGCCTGCTGCCAGAGACCCTGCACAGCTGACGGAAGGAGACGGAGAGGAGACGTAACTCGACTTGAGCTTTCTGAGCAAACGGCACAGTTTATAACAATGAAAGAAAAGAGAAAAAAAAAGTTAAGCTTGAATAAATGGCAGTTTAAGTGAGATTGGGACATTGCATCAATATCTTGGGCTGGGCTAGCTTCCTACCATCTTCAACTCCGGCTTCGACGTTGACGTCCGTGATCCACTTGGCGTAGTCGTGCAGGGCGTCCACTCCTTTCTCCGGCTGGATGAAGGGGCAGGCGTCCTCCGTGCTGATGGTGCTGTGCTTAAGGCTGATCTCCAGCGGACGGTGGTAGAGGGCCACGTTCTGCTCTGCCTCCTTGGGCTCCATGCCCAGGACCTGCTCCACATGCACTTTATAGGGGCTCTCTGTGATCCTGCAGCAACACCAGGAAACAACGTGAAGAAACAAAGTGGTCACAGAGAGATCACTGATGCAATTAGGTTTTATTTTCTTAATGGATTTTAGCTTGTTTAGAGCATTTAATGGGCATACTTTTAGGAAAAGTACCTTTCAGAAATTCTTAAACAGTTCGGTGAGGAAAAATTCAAGATGCTAACAACATAAAAATGAGACACTCATGGCATCCTTCACAGACCGCCATGTGTGCTAAACTCACTGTCTGATCCTGGCTGGTTTGGGCAAGAACCCAAAGCCCATGGCGTCCGTGGCCTGCGGCTCCTTCCCTTCCTGCACCGTGCTGAGAGCTTCTCCGCTGTGCGCCAGCACCCAGTTAGGGCCCCAGCCCACCCTGAAGGAGCGGCCCATGAACAGGGCCGAGTCCATCAGCAAGCGGCCCTTCCCCAGGGTGACAGAGCTGTGTTGTGGCACGGGACCCCCGAGCCTACGCGCCCCGACCGTGCGTAGCGTGACCTCTGGGACCGGAGGAGGCAGGACGAAGGAGGGGCCCAGCGAGGGCCACGGGGCCTCCGCCACCGGGGGCTGACCGAGCTTCAGAGAGGAGGCTCCAAAAGGAACCTCCGGCAGCTGTGCAAACAGTCCCCCGGGCGAGCTGAACTTGGTCTGCAGGAGGCTGCCCACTGTCAGAGGCGCAGGAAAGTCAAAGGGTGATTCATGGGAAGTCTGTAATGTCTAGGTTGCAGCAATAATTATAGCATTAACAGAAGTATATACACCATGTTGAGCGAAATCTCTGGGTCTTTGCTAACCTGGAACCCTGCCTTGGGATTTCCCAAGTAAGAATTGGGGAGACATAATCTCTTCCAGAAGCTTCTGAGGGTGCTGCTCATGGAACAGGTCACAGTCATCATCTCCAGCGAACAAAGACGCCTTCATAATCTGTTTGGTTCAAAACAATAACACATTGCTTATACGACCGTCACTCGAGTTGCTCGAAGCAGAGATAATGACCGTTTAAGTGAAGAGAGCTGAACTACACGGACCAAAAATTCACGGACAATTCGGTCAACAAGCTTAAGACGACGCTGCCCGTCCGAGCCAAACGGCGGTTCCAGAGAGCGCTGTACCTGAAGGGCGTGAGGGTTGACTCCCAGCAAGGAGGCCATCTGGCTGGACGCGGAGACGGGCTCGTGCTCGTCCTCCGCCCTCAGGCCCATCCTGGTGTCGTCCTCAAGAATGCTCTCCTCCTCCTGGCACAGCACTCCCTCCGCTGGAGGCTCCTGGGTAATGTCGGCCATGTCGCTGTCCAGCTCCGGCACGCAGCTCAGGAGGTCCAACACCGCCGTGCTCTGCGCGCAATGTGCGAATATTTATACTGACGTGCACATATTTATACACGTAAACATCGAGGACAGTCTCCACTAAGGACCATTTGTAGTCAACATAGTAAGCTTCTAATACAAGAAAGGCCTCTGCATAGTTTTTGTTTAAATGTAGATTGAACAGAACAAAAAACAGCCAAACCGTTCAGACAGCTTTAAAAATGTTCACGGGCGTTTCTTTGTATACATGAATCTGACTGACACATAAATCAAATATTTATTGACGTTTTATTTCTTGATGCGTTACATGGGCAAAATGTACAAACTCATGACATCGTTCAAATTCATTTTTAATCCACAAAAAAAGTGCAGAACCTTCAGGTAGCATCACAAAAGATCAGAGGTGAACTTTGTTTAAAACACATATATCTGTATTTGTATATTTTGCATATAATCCAGACATTGCATTAATATAACAATTAACATGTTAGCAAGAAACTGCTAAATACATGTCAATACATGTGAGATTAGTGATGTCTCACATTACTTCAAAAACATGCCCATCTTAACAGCAAACAATGTCAAATAATACAATTGTCTTATCATTTGCAGGCTACACTGTAGAGAAAAAAAAACCTTTGAAGAAAACAAAATGACCTATGCACCCCATAACTTCAACCTAAGAGAGCAAACTCAATACTTAAAACCATGACAGCCTCTTTGATTAAGCAGTGTCCCTGAAGAGAATAATACCCACACCTTCCTAATACAGCATAAAACAGAGCATTATCTGTTTAGGTTTGTGAAAATGGCACATTGATTTTATGCTACCATAGGAGACATCATTACTAGAATCTCCTTCACCAGTGCAGACGCAGGCCGGGAGGCACAAATGTGGATGTACCCAGTGTGTGTCAGACGCAGTGTGTTCCTCGGTCTACCTGTGCCTGTGGCGCCACCTGCTGCTGGCTCAGTGGAATTTGCTGCATTGCTGGCAGGACACCAGTCTTCAACTTCTTTGGGTCCGTTTTGGCTGGGGGTACCTCCTCTTCCTCATCCGAGTCCTGCAGGCCATACTTAGAGAAGTGGGCCACCTGGAGGAGTAAAATAAACACCATAAATTAGCTTTACAGTTCTCACAGCCTTGCTATGTACCAGTGTCTCAGACACCAACAACTGATTATTCAGTATGAATAATAATGGGCCAAAAAAATTACTGGCAAAAATTGGCAACACAGCAGCTGTTCTGGCTAAACCCCATTATAATGTAGCATTGAATTAATTAATTTTTATTTTTATTTTATTGTCTAGCATCTTGGCAACAATAGCCCCTTCAAGCCTGAGCAAAGTGCATATAAAATTACTTGCCTTTACCCCTCAGTTATTAGATACAACATGCTAAAAAAATGAACAGACAGCAGTAAATAAATTGGTAACACTTCTTAAAAATGCTAGCGGCTCGTACCTCAAACACCCAGGATCCAGTCTCAGGGCGGTACTCAAGGAAGCGAGCGCCCTGTTTGCGGGACGCGTTCTCCAGTCTTCCCTCATAATTCATCTCGCTCAGACGCTCAGGACTCTTGATCTGAGTGCAGGTGGTTTTGTCGTTGGGCCAAACACCGTCAAGAGTCACTTCTGCTCGCCTGAGGACGCAGATATGATGAAAATGGTGTAAACATGAGCATAAACCCCATCTTCACTGAAATTCTGGAGTGATCGTTTTAAAAATAAGCTGCTAATCAGAGTGATGCAAATACTGTGCCTCTGACCTGTTGAGGCCATCTCCCTCAGGAGGTTTATCTTTGTCATCAGGGTACACGATCACCTCCTTTCGTCTGAAGTGTACAATTTCATCGAGGTTCATGTTTGTCACGTTCACCTCACCGGGAAAGAAGACCGACCCATAGCCTGCAAGATCACCAATGTCATTCATCATCTCTATCCTGATTTTTGATCAGATCAGTGCAGGAGAAACTGCAGGTGCATGTCTAGTGCAGTATGGAGTACCTCTCCTGCCCACGGTGAAGTTCTCCACAATACACTCTCCATTTTCATTCAGCATCTTCCCCAGCTCCTCCATTGATGGGATGGTGTAGTAACCTACTCGACTCAGAATTATACCTGTAGTCAAGGAATGGAGAGACAAATGAATCATGAAGGTTCTTCAAAAGGTCGACTGGATCAGAAAGTGATTCCTCAATTTAAAAATCTCAACCAATGATAAAGGGAATAAAGGCTCGACTACATTGCTGAGACTGCTGAACAAAACCCACCAGCCGGATGAGGAGGTTTCTGGGCTTCCAGCTCCTCGTCCCTCTCCTCCTGGACAGAAGACTCCTCCCCGAAGGAGATCTCCTCACTGCTGAGATCCAGGCCATTGCAGACGCTCCCACCTCTGCGCATGTTCAACTCACTGATCGTGTCCTGTAGTAAGGGGTTGGGCTTGGCTACAGGGTTGGTGTAGAACTTGGAAACTTCCAGATCATCCTCCGCCCCCCTCTCTGGCTCTCCATCTTGGGTGTCTTCCACATCCGTTCTCAGGCTAGAAATAAGTTCACACCAGGGTTAACTAAGGTTGTTCTCTTGTAGTGCTGTGCCATTAAATCAATAACTAAAGGTCACAAAGCTTGCAAACATAACTAAAGACCAATGCTATTTAACACCAGCAATAATACAACTAAAATGTTGCCCAGTTTTCCTAGAAAACACCCATCGTGACGACCCAAAATAAAGAGATGAACCCTGACCTGAGGCCATTCTGTGGGTACTCTGAAGGAGAGCTCAAGTCATCAGACTCTCTGTTCAGTGGGCTGCTGTACAAACTGCTCCCATTCAGGTTTTTCAAAACCAGCTTCTTGATACTCTTCCTAAAATGCCACAAACAGGAAGAGCACGTGAACCACAGCAGCGTTGCGAGCAGGAATTCCAGTCCAGTCCACAAAAAGATCCAATTACTGAAGACACTATGCCAAGTACTGAACAAAAGTTGCACAATGCTGATCTTCACCTGGGCATGAAGGCTCCATTGGTGAGGGAAGGTTCGTCATCATCCAACCCATCAAAGAGCTGAGACTTGGCGGACCCGGAGGAGGAGAGGGCCTTGGGGCGCACGCGTGTGGCAGGGCGAGGGGTCAGCTTGTAGTGCGTAGGGGTCGTGAGGGCTTTCTGAGCAGCTGGATTTGTTGGCTTTAGGCGCTAATTAAAAAGGATAAACACGGCACGTCAATCAGATTGAAACAAATGTAAAACATCCATGACGAACACTTAAATGCGGTTATCTGACCTTTTTCTATTACAAAAATAAGCACAAGCAGGACAAGAGCATGCACATTTTCCCTGGTTTACCCACCTCCTCCTTCTTCTTGGGATCAGAAAGAGGGTTTCTGAACAGGGGCGAGTCGCCAAAAGGGGAATAGGCCAAGGCGTTGATCTGCTGCTGAAGCACGGCCTGCTGGGCGGCCGCAGCATTGGGGTCGGTCAGGGCTGTCGGGGAAGCAAAGACCATCCATCATCGAGATGTCGTTCAGTCTCACGCATTATACACTAATGGTACTATACACCAAATTTAGAAATCACTGTATTCTGACGAGCACTGGTGTAGACTTCAAAACGTAAACCCAAAGTGGCAAAGTAACTTGTCTTTTAAAATACTGACCTACAGGTTGCTGTGGTGCACCAAAGTTCAGTGCGCTTGTTCCTGTGTTAAAGCCAGTAGCCCCAAATGTCCCTACAGTACCCAAAGTGGAGCCCATCTTGTTCTGGTTGTTCCCGAACAGAGAGGGTTGCCCCGTGCCTACACCTGCAAAGCAACGATAGGACGTTCTTCGTTGCCCATAAGAAAACTAACCAAAATACCAGAATAACCAAAATGTTTACCACAAGGGCAAACATCACACACCTGCTCCAAAACCTGCTCCCAGGCCCGCCCCTAGGCTACCAGTGGCGGTTTTGTTTCCAAATAGACTCCCTGAAGCAGGATTTGCACCAAACCCTGAAAGACACTTATAGTCATTTGTAACAAGCCATACAAAGGTTCAGTTGGCTACCCAATTCAATGTTGTACCCATATTCATGAGATAAAAGCGAGACTCACCAAAGTTGGAGGTGTTTGTGTTCGCTCCAAGAGTGAGGGTGGGCTTGTTGCCAAAGAGGCCGGTACCAGTGCCGAAGGACGGAGCGCTGGTTGTGGTGGTGCCAAAACCAGCAGGCTTGTTACCAAACAAATTCTGATTAATAAAGAATAAAACAAAATTTGTTCAATTTACCATTGAAGCTACAGAAATGTAACATCAGAGCAGTCCAACATGTAATGAGCCATCGCCCGACTAAAGCATCATTTCAGAAGTCATTCAAATCAGAACATTACTTGTGTGAAAGTATGGCGCATAGACTGAAAACAAGAATGGTACCATTGGTACCACTTTGAGGTCCACTAATCACCTGAGTACCCACATTCCCAAAGCCGGTGTTGGGCTGGCCGAAGAGCCCTGTGCCTGTACCAAACCCAGCAGCTGTACTGGTGTTCGCCGTGTTTCCGAACAGCCCTGTAGCTTGTGAAGCGGCAGTGTTTCCAAACAGGCCCTGTACACACAGATAAAAAAATAATTAAAACAAGCTATACTGAACATCCACGACAAGATGATTCCCAAGACGTAAATGTGTTTAGTTCTGGCACCTAGAACTCTCAGATTTTGCTTTGTTGAGGATTTTACAGTTTATCAGTACTAACCATGCTGCTGGTGTTGGGTTGGCCCATGGTGTTGGTGTTGCCAAAGGAGAAGCCAGTGTTGGGGGCTGTGGTGGTCTGGCCGAAAGGCTTGAACAGACTGTTTGATTGTTGTGGTTGGCCAAATAAACTGTTTGTGGTTGTACCAAAGGCAGCCGTACCTACAGAACAATCAAGTCATTGCATTACATTTCAGACACATTAGTCTATAACCAGTTTATGGTCAGAAGAGAGAGAGAGAAATATACAAATACATTATGCTTCAAGATGGAAAAATGCTGCCAAGCTTCGCTCGTCAGTACAACTAATGTTTGTGTTGTCAGGCTCAATGTTGTTGTAAACATGCAACATGAAACTGACATGCACATGTACAAGTCATGTACGAGCCTGTGCTACAGCTGGGGGGGGCGCATTCACTTACTGGTACCAAAGGAGGTCTTGTTCTGGCCAAAACTGAAGCCAGAAGAACCAAAGAGTCCAGTAGCGGTGCTAGGAGTTGCGGTTGCTGTAGCACCAAAGAGCCCACCTGGGTTGCCTGCCATTGGATTCGAGGGCCCCTTCCTCCCTGCCTGGTAATCCTCCAACCTCAGCTCCTAAACATCAGAAAGGCAATCACAGAACCCAAAAATTCAACCCGACTGCCATTATGTTACAGTATAGATTTAGACACGTGTTGGCAGTATGTTAAAATGAAAAAAACTTTGTTGGACAGTTTAAGAATGTGGACTACCTCTAGAGATTTGTTCTCATACTCTTTCATGGCTGTGATGCACTGGTGTTTGGTGTTGATGCTGGTCGTCACACCACTTTTCACCATTGTGTCACTTCCAGTTGGTGGCTAAAAGAAAATTATGCATTGTTAAAGAGTGTAGCTCGTATTTAAAATAGTATGCAAAACCTCATTCTGTTCTATGCCAGTGTGACCAAGTCAGAGTAAAGGCATACACATTTACTTACATTAAATTTGATGGTTGTGCCAGGTTGCGTGGCAGTGAAACTTGATGAACCAAACAGGGACCCAGAAGTTCCTCCAAATGGATTGGAGGTGGTGTTGGTTGTCCCAAAGAGCCCACCACTACTGGTACTGGTGCCAAAAGCTTAAATTAACAAATACAATTATAAAAAAACAAACATGTAGCCATCTTGCCTATGTTTCTTTCAAAAATTATATTTGTCTTCTACTACTCAAAAGTTGTCCATCTAAACTTACTGCCAAAAGTGGCAGGTTTGTTGGCACTAAATGCATTGCCCTGCTGGGAGAAGAGGCCTCCACCTCCAGTGTTCGTGCTTCCAAAGAGGCTGTTAGATGTGCCACTGGGGGCACCAAACCCAAACCCACTGCTGGTGGAGGATGTGACAGGCTGGTTGAACGTGCTGGAGCCGAAGAGTCCACCTGTGCAGAGCAGAGTTCACAACAAACGATGCCGCATAAAAGATGGATAAGGCGTGTGGGGCAGTCTCATGCTTACCTCCTCTACCTGCACCATGGGGGATTTGCTGAGGATTGACTGCCACTTTAAAGTATTACAGGTGGTGTTAGAAATGCAGTGAAGCATATTTTTAAAACAATACATGTCACACTGTACAATTCACTGTTTATGTTCATGACTGGAAGATAAACAATTCAGAACATGCTTCTAATAACAACTAGTAGTGTGATCAAGTTCTGAATGATATTCTACAAAAGATCTAACAATTTGAAGACAGCAATAATATTTACATAAATCAGCATACCAGGTTTGTTTTGTGTTGCTCCAAAGAGGCCGCCTGTGTTGTTGGTAGTTCCAAAAGCAGAGGAACCAAATCCAGTTGCTCCAAAACCAGTGTCTGAAAATGTAAAAGGAAAAATATTCTTGACCTACTCTTACAACCTGAAACTATTCTTGAAAGCAAACTCCATTGAAGTATACATGATTTTTATATACACACTTTGTGGGATAGTTATTTGGTTAGGATTGTTTGGCTGTGACAAAATATACAGGTTATTTATTACAGACTATACCCTCTGTATAAAACAAGTTCAGATTAAGGAATTCTGACAGTTTTAAATTCCTCTATGAAGACTTACTTTGTTGTCCAAACGTGGATGCAGTCCCAAATCCTCCTGGTCCTCCCCCAAAGGGAGCACCAAACGACTTGTTGAACATCTTGCACTATACAGACTGCATATGTCTGGCAAAGACACAATAAGCATTTCATCAGTAAAAAATAACAGCCCACACTTTATACCATCAAAAATATTTTGCCATGTAGCTACGCCTAATCTCAAACCGACCACGCAATGAAATTATTCGCACAGATTCTGAAAGTATAATGAAAGTGTGTATTTTGCAGTGTTAAATGCACATTAATTCCAGAATTAACTCATTTACACATAGACACGCTCAAGTAGTGACCAGAGATTAAACAAGTCGCCAACGCCAAAAAACATGCGGTCACGTTTAAAGTCAGCTAACGTTAGTTAGCTACAGTACTTATCCTGGTCATCCTTATCCAAATAACGTTAGCAGCCAACGACCAAGAACACACAACAAGCGAGTAATAATGATTTGCGTGACTATAACCTGAAGTCTAAAATCCTGGGCGCCAGAAACAGGCCTAAAGATAGCAGCGTCGTGTTGTTGATTTACGGCCTGCACTGGCTAGCCTGGCATTGTGGCCAGCTAACTAGCGTTAGCATGCGAGTATTCCTCGCGTAACTAACGTACACGCCGAACTAGCTAGTTGGCCCACTTGCGCTGTAACATCAGTTTATTTACAATAAACACACACAGCTAACGCTAGCACAGCTAACGCTAGCACAGCTAATGCTAGTTAGCTAGCAAGCGTCCATGTAACCGGATTTATCCTGAGTGAACTAGTGCGCACAAACATCCGCCGACCGACGCCAGTTAGCCCGCTCACGTTAGCCACCGTGTTAACTTACAGGACTCATAGCACGTATATATGTGGCCGAGGTAACGAGATAAACGTTAAAAAGTCTGAAGGCGAACAAATATACGGCCGCCCACACACGGTCGCTGCGGTGAGACGCTCCGGAGATCAACACGCATCTCGTCTCGGCCGCGCTGAGGCCCACACGGCGGGTTTAGCCCGTTAGCTTCTTAGCGCGTGTTAGCATGAACGGTTCGGACGCCGTTGGGTCGACAAACGTCCATCAAACGCGTTTACCGTGCGGGATGCGGTCGAGGCTCAAACTGCCGCGTCGCTAGTTCCTCTCCTGGGCGCTTCTGGTGTCGGTCGTGTTACAGGTTTGACTGAAGCTTCGGTTCGGGGACACTTGGCTGGTCGGTGTAATGTGGAAGGAGGGAAACGACGTCGCTGACGCGTTAAACTAAACCCGGTTGATCTGGACTTGCATCATCACTCATCAGCGGACGTCAGCGCGCCTCCTCGGACGTGTCTCGCTTATTTCACGAAAAACAAGTGATCAAATTGGAAGCGAATAGCCTCTATTATGACGTTTAATCTGTGTGCGGCAGTTCTCCAAGTACCTCACATGACAAACGATTGATTAATTGATTGAGGTAGGAAAGTGGAGAATTGTTATTGTATGACATGCGCCACAGCTAACATTGAAAACAAAGAAATGGGTTAATGCAGTCTTGTTGCCTTTTTATTGTTAGAAAAATTTAATGGTACATCGTACTCATATATCACATTCCCTATAAATAAAAATATTTCACCGATTTTCTCCTTAGAGGATGTAATCACCTTCCAAGGTCATGATAAATAAACCCGCGTGATGCGCGTGTTAACATTTAGTTACGATTATATATCCTCATATTATTTTTAGCCGAGACTGTACAATAAACGTGCAATAATTTAGTAATTTGCTGCCTGTAGTGTTGTGCTGACGCCATGTTAAGATACACGTCTGTCAGTTGCCTTCATTTAACATAAAACGTTATAATTTTCAAGAGCTTTCACTATTTGTCTTGCTAATTTTTCTTTTTGTTCAAATGGCTTCGTATGGTATTCGCATCTTGCTTGTTTTAGCATTATTCGGGGCAGTAGTTTGACATTTTCAAATATCTACCGAGACGCGTATTTCATAGTAACGTCTACTGTGATTACTTTAGTATTTTTTTTATTATTTACATCTATTACAGTTTATCGTTTTAATTCTAATTATTATTTTGATTATTCTAGTTTACGTCTTTTTCGTAGTGACGTAGTCAACATTGTGCGTTTCGAGTTGCGACGTCATGGCCCGCTCGAGTATAACTTAAAGGACGGAGGTCGGCCAGCTCTTTCTCTCGCTGCGTTGTGTCGGATCCCCTGCAGCTGCTCGTGTTTTAAGACGATGAGGCGATTTCTACATCAATTAGTTGGTCTTGTGGGTGGTGAAAGAAGACACAATGCGCTAATTTTCATCCGTCGACGGTCTTTTTCGAAGAGCACTACCTGATTTGGTGTCTTCGTGAAGAAACACGTGGTCGGATAGGCCCGAGTCGTGTGTGTGAGACAAATGGGCAGGTAACTGTTGTTTATTCACGTGTTTGCTTGAGTTATATCGGATGCATTTTATTTATGCAGGTTGTTTATTAAAATGGTGTTTTTTTTTGTCAGGAATGAACAGAAACGCCCGCGCCAGCAGGCCTAGCGAGCACGTTGCCTGTTGGTCTTCGAGGAAGAGGAGCTGTACTCGCTAACTTGGCACATCAGTAGGGTGAGCGCTTAAAATCTGTTGAAAAACCTGATTACTTATGTTTCAATGATGAAAACCTCGAATAGGAAGTGCCGTCTTATGCGACAACTGACGATATTGTTTTACTATTTATCTGAGAGATTAAACTAAATGTAGTACAGTGACGCCCTGCAGTGTTTTGTGTAAAACATCTTGCTTGTTACTCCCTAGGAATTACGCTGTGCCTGGTGTTTGGATCAACCGTTCACGGACCCGTAATGAGGCGAGTATAGAGGATATGGCTGTGGGAATGTTGGGTTGGTGTGATGATGAAACCCAAACTGAAATTTAGCTGGAATTACCGGCAGAATGTTTGGTGGTGATCGTCGGTTTTCTGAACACTTGAGGGAATCCTTAGCCAAGTATTTATGTATTTGTTGCCCATTTGTAAAGGTTTTAACAAGGTTTTATCTTTTACAGGTTTCGTCAATGAGCACCATGTATGCCTAGGTTAGTGTACAAACCCTTAAGACTGGACATGGATTCAGTCCGTCATTGTAACCTTTATGATGAAATTAAACTGAGTAGCTGGAATTACCGGCAGATTGTTCAGTGTTGAATCTCTGTTTTTCTGACTTGGGAAGCATATTGACACATGATGTATAAGCACATCAGAGGTCCATGTAGATAACCATCCCACCATTTTCCATTCACCAGATACCAAGATGTTGAAACAGACCTATGAAGATCATGACTACAGAAGTTGCACTGTCCGAGTGTTCATGTTTTGTAATAAACTACTCTTGACTGTTAGATTATTTGCTTGAATAAAGTTTTACATTATAATTCTATTGTCTGTTCTTGAGATTGTTCACCCAAATGAAAAAAAAAATGCAGATGGGGTGGTCTTTCAGAGGTTAATCGTGTCCAAGTAACTTTTATTTTATTATAGAGCACTGTTAAGACAAGTAGCAGCATCTGTCTTAAACAGTTGGTGCTTTTCAGCCACATGCTAGTCCTGAGATTATATAGCATGCTTAATAAGATTGCTGACAGTATGCAAGTGATGGAAAACAGTATAATTCCTTGACTTGCCAAAACAAAACTATTCAGGACTTGGCCAACCTGAACCTTTCTTTTATTTAACATAAGATGCACACATTTCTTATTGTACAGGGGACAATAAATGGTGCTGACAGTCTTTGGGCAAGTTAACTTGCAACTCAGCTGGACCTTCCACCATTTTTTGTAATTTTTATTTTTTATTTTTGGCGTGGTCTTCTAATCACCGGTCTTGTCCTGCTCAGCAACACAGCTGCTAATCTTCCTCCTGTTCGATGTAGGCCTTTGCAGCCGAACGAGCCATCTGCCGGGCCAGGAATCTCTCCCTGGCAGAGTTCACAGTCTGGTCACTACTGCGCTTTGCAAATTTGCTAGGCTCCGTCGCCACCTCAGCTTGGGAGCCATTTTCCTCCTGCTCATCCTTCTTGTCCTCATTGTCTTGGCTCCTCTCTTCCTTCTCCTTTTCCACACCCCTGCCTTTCGCTCCATCATCTGTTCTGTGGCATTCTCGCTCTTTGTGCCTCTGCCGCTCCCCGTTCCTGTCGCGGTCCCTCTCTTTTGGACTGCCGTCGCCTCTGTTCCTCTTCCTGTCGTCCTTCTCTTTGTCTTGTTCACGCTCTTTTCTCTCTCGCCGCCTGTCCTCGTCCCTCTCGCTGTGGCGGTCTCTGTCCCTCCTGTGGTCCCTGTCCTCTTTCTGTTGGCCCTGCCTGTCTCTCTCTCTGTCCCTTCCCCTGTCCTTCTCTCTCTCTTTGTGGCCCCTCTTTTCTTTCTCTTGTTTCGTCTCCTCCACTTGATCATCAGCGCTGCCAGAGGAAGGAGACCTCTGGCGGTAGTGCCGTTTGGAGTGGCTGCTGCTGCTGCCGGTCTTGCTGAATTCTGATTTTGAAGCTCTGTTGTCATCATCACTGTGTGGCTCTGCTTCACTGTCACTTGCTGGTGGTTTTTTAATAGTCGTTTTTTGATCTTTTGATTCATCCTTCCTGTAAGTGTAGTTGTACAGAGTTCCATCGAGTTACACTGGATTGTACAATGTATCTTACACATAATATTCAGTATGTAGCAACAAAGTTTCAGTAAGTCATATTGGTTTTATGCATATAAGCATTCAAGCAACAGCACTTTACTGAGTATCAAATGCCTTTTTCCATATCTCACCTCTCAGCACACCGATCAGGAAGAGTCTCTTCTCCCACAGTCTGATTCAAAAGGTGTCTGTAAAATCCACTCAAGTCTTTTTGCTTCTTCACATCCAAGGCAGCTAGAAAAAAAAACAACAGTGCTCTCCTAATTCATGCCTTTATCTTCCACACCTACAGAACATCTCTGAACAGGTGTAACACCAATGTTCAGAATGACTTGTATTCATTTACTGTAAACATAACACTACTGCAGTCTAAGCATGTATGTGAAAGTGTTCAAGACCATTTTATGGTAATAATGCACTTGAATACAGATGACGACTCTGGTTGATGTTCAAGAAACCAGGATTTGTGAAGACACTGAAGAGCTTCGCAGCAGTCTGAATGGTTTAGTGGGGACGTACCCTCCATCTCTGCGGCAATCCTTTCTTTCTCCAGCTCCTCCTGTCTCTCCTTGAGCTTCTGCCTATAGGCTGAGGTGACGTACGCTTCTTTATCGGCAAACTTCTCGCCCTCAGCCTCTCTCTCCTTCTGAATCTTTCTCTCGTCACGTCGCTCCTGCTCCTTCTTCCTTTCTTCCACAGCGCGCATTAGCTGGTTTATGTACTTTGGCTGAAAAAATACATCAGCTCTGTATTGTCTTCTTCAGTTTAACCGGTACAATGCTAGTACAAACAGCCACCTTTGTTTGTAATATGTGGTACTGATAGAATTAATGTGAATAAGGGATTTCCATGGATAGTCTACATCAGAATGCAAACTGTATGTATGTATATATATAAAAAGTTAAAAGTATAAAAATATTTAGGTACTCTGTGAACACAAATAATCTACTTTCCCTACTAAGCTTAAATTACAAAACACACCAAACATACCTTTCTGTCAGCACCGCCTAGCAGTTTCTTATTGCTCTCAAGTCTTTGTTTCTGGATGTCATCATACACATTGTCATACTCATAAACACTGCTGTCTTCCTCCAGTGCCTTCTGCATCTCAAGACGGGTCTGACATACGTAGCCAAAATAAATGGAATAAAGTTAAGTGAACAGATATATTGGGGGAGGACAGGACATGTGTACTGTGGTTTGGCTTCTCCAAATTCATATTCTTACCTGCTTCATCATCTTCTTCTTGATTGCTTCCTTCTGCAAACTCTCACCAACAGAGGTCTGTGATTAAAATAATTTGTTAACAATTCTTACAACAAAGTCAGCATATGAAGATTTCCAAAAGAATAAAAAAGGAATATTGAAGGATTACCTCATCATCAGAGTCATCCCCAAATATAGAAGGTCGTGGGATTGATGCAGACTTTGATGAGCTTTTATTGGGTAAAATGAGCCCATATCTAAATATGAAATATAGCGTGCATTTTTAAATCAACAAATGAACCATATTAAAAAGCATGTATTTACACAAGTCGTTTGTTTTGTTACTCTCAGTCCACTCTCTCTAGTCTACTTTTTTTGGTTGACAGTAATTTTGAAATCGCCTTTTAGATCCATCTAGCTATGACTGAGATGTTCATTTCGTGATTGTAGACTGAAACAAAACAAACCACCGAGCATATCAAAGATATCTAGCTAGGAAATTACAAATTCAAATGCTTGATTCAAGTTGCTTAGTGTTTGCTAAATAGCATGGGATGCTAGTCACACAATAACCATTTTGAAGTCAGCCAAATGTCTTTTTACTTAAACATTTCCTTATATATTCTTATGAAATACAAGAAACAAATTCAGATTAGTGAAATAGACTTCGTTAGGGGGATAAATCTCTTGACAGTGTGGTCGCTTTAAATGTGTGGAAGCAAAGTGAAAACATCACGCAGGCTAGCTGGCCAACATGTCCACACGCAGTCGTGTTTCCAGTCGCTAGTAGCTTAGGTTTTGTTAGCAATTTTGGCTAACGTTACAACAAGTTGTCAATGTATTTTTTTATGGCAAGCAATTATCTTAATAAAGTGTCTGTGCAACTAGCAGTGAACAAATGAACAAGGTGATCTCAGACATAGCCAGAACATTTCACTGTCATTTACTGATATTTATTAACGTTAGCTACTCACTGTTTACTGCCGGAGGTTGCCATCTTGCCTCCGAGAATATCTGAGAATATTAAAACGGAGATTCGTTAAAATGACATCAGAAAATATATACAAATGTATATTACATTTTACAATTCAGACAATAGTGAAAAATAATCAGTTGAAATATATTTACAGGAGCTGTAGCAAAGTTCGACGCAAAGAAAATGTTGTGAAAATGCCAAGAGTGATCGAATGATTTTGAAATGGGGAACTAATGAGAATCAATGGTCAACACTTGGTATATATTGGTAAGGTAGCTAGGTTTAAATTAAAATAATAATAATAATCATAATAGCGTTATAATTAGATGGCTTTATTGTTAATCAAAAGAGCGGGTAACGTGTTTATCTTTAGCATGTAAAAAATACAGAAGTCTAAGGAAAAAGGTTGCAAACTGGTGACTCTTTAAACTGCCAATATCGCCACCAGATGGCGGCAGTTCTCTGTTGCAATGACTAGCCACGCATCGCCATGAGCGTCAAAGAAGACGAACTGCTGCCTTGCGTTTGTATGCGGCATGCGGCCTAATACAAAAAGATTATCTAAATGAATGAACCGGCGAATAAATATATACACTGATAAAAAAGCAGCCGCACTATTTTAACCTGAGTTAGGATGTAGTTAACTAAGAATGTTTTAATTGAATTTAAGTCAGGAATGTTATACCTATGCCCACTTCCTACTTGATTGTGGGTAATATTCATGTGGACAGAAGAAATCTTTTCAGAACCCTTTCCAGTCTGATGAACTTTTATAACAACAGTTAACCAAGGCATAATTATTATGGTTATTTTGGAGTATCTAAATCTCTGTTCAACGACATATTATTTATGGAAAGGAGAAATTTGGAATTTGATTAATTCTGATTCAGACTTACATGTAGGTTATTTTCCATTTTTCCGACCCTTTTTAAAGCAAATAAACATTTGGAAATTCTTTCCTTTTGTAGCCTCAATAGTAAACCCAAACAATGTTATCCACATCATACTCCTAATCTTATCTCCTTTCCTCTCTACTAATCCCAGAGAGTTGTACACTATTCAGGATGACCGATAGGCCTACATAAGCGTTCACGTTCAGTCTTTAGTATTCCCTGAATGAATCAAACTATGGAGTATTTTCCGAACCCTTTGTCACCTAGATATGTTATACGGAGAGTGAAATAACACTAGCTATAGCAAACCTACATAACTGCTGTGATAAGTGTGACTATAACTGTGTAGATAGCTTTTTAAGGGTGATGCAGTTTACGATAGGGAAACAGACACTGTGTTTCCTGTCAACACAGACTGAAATGGCTGGTGACTACATTTGGGTGGGGGGGGGGGGGGTTGCGTGTTTGTTTGCCATCCTAATTTTTACCATATAGCCTACATATGACACCAATCATTACTCACAATTATTGAATCTTCCATTGCATGGACTATAGGCTAACAATATTTTTTATTGAAACTGAAGGTGTAGCTTATATTGGGACTATTCAAAATATGTAACTTCATATTTAAACGTGTTCATACACAATGCGTTTGTTGCTGTACGACGAATCTAGTTCAGCGCAGAACCTACAGTTGGTAGTTACAGGCAACTAAGGCTTGACAGCTGGCGGTTTGGCGCATGCGCAGATTAATCGTACAGAGGAAGCGATATAGCAGTAGCAACGGACGAGCTGAATCCGCTCGCAGCTGATTTGTCTTGACACAATTATGTCTGCCTCGCCGACACCAATTTTCCTCAGGTATCCGTTTCCCGGAGCCTGAATGGCGTTGGTAACAGTACAGAGGTCGCCTACTCCAAGCGCAACATCCAGTCCTTGCGTTTCGGTGAGTAATTCTCATCATTTCTGTGTTCTTTACCCCTACACCTTCCCTCGCGTCGGTAGTTTTTGGGCTCATTTCCGCTTTTTTCCTCTAGTCCATTATCCCTAAGCAACACGCATGCGTGAAATATTGCTTCGGAATTAAATTGTTCAAATAAAAAAATGTTGAACGCAGCCGGTTCTGTAGGTGTTGTGAGAAGATACAGTACATCCACAAGGGCCTGTCCGACTTTAAGAACAGGTTGAAAGTGACAGCGGCGCCCTTGCACTGTGGATCAAATGCTCTACGTTAGTAGGCACTTTACTGGGCATGTTACAGCGACTGTCTTGTCCATCTTGTGCAGTGGTTTCTGAGTGAATGAGATTTTTAAAGATGTATTATAACACAGTGGACTGTGTCTTGTAAGGAATGTGTCGTGTGAATATGGGTGTTGGTAAACTCCAGGCCTATAGGCCAAACCTACATCTGTTTTGTAAAAAAGCAGTAAAAAAAATCACTGTTTTTGGCGAGAGAAACAGTTTTGACGAATAACTGTACAAGTGTAAATTTTTATCACAACAGGATAATGTCATAACATCTGAGATCATTTTTCAGTAGGTTAATACAATGATGTGACTGTGGCAGCAACACAAAACATAAGCACATAAAATAAATATGTTGTAACCCAAACACAGTCTTGATGAAAGTCTGGTGAAGAATAGAGCTTTCTGTTGTCACTCTGAATTTACAGTATGTGTTGGCTTGCACTGGAGTATCGTGTGTTTGTTAGCCTATATCAGTGTTGATGACAGTTAATTAAGATTGACTGAGTTTAGTTAAACTGAAACAAAATCCAAAACACTTGTCTGTAATACAAACTGTGTGAATCCATGGCTACTGCTTATATGCACGTTGGCTTGGATCATTTGGCATTAACGGTCTATCTGAAATGCAAAAAAACAAAACTAGCTACATTCAGCTTATGCCTCAGGTGTCATGTGACTTTGGCAAGATGTCTAAGATGTGAAGTGATATTTTTTATAGCTGAACATGAATCTTTATCTGACCAGTTGCATTAGGAAGTCAGTGTTATGTTTTGGTACTCAAACTAGAATATAACTAGTACAGCATTTCAATTGAACATGTTGACAGATTTTCATAATGCAAATCAGTGTTTTAACTATGGTATCGTTTGGTGCCACACGCAAATACATAACATCGATTTGTTGTTTCAGCAGGGAGGTACACATAATTTAATGTATTTAACAGACTGTATTTTATTGCTGAGGCAAAATGTAATAACACTTTTATATAGGCTTCTCAGTTTTAAAATGACCATTAATCCATTTTGGTACACTCATTCACATTTTCATAAAACTGTGTTGGGTATTGGTGTAGTTTACAGCTCACATCTCAAATTATGCGACCAAGGTGTGAGAAAACAAACATCGAAACTATATTTTAGCATATTGTGGTATCATTTCCTGCCTAGTTATATAAAGATATTTGGATTTCATTTGTCAGTGTGTTAAAATAGCAAACATAGTGTCTAGATGTTATGATCTGTTTCGATCAAATCTTGTTGAATTCTGGTATTTATTCTTTGAAGGGCTTTATATACTGCTACATAAGCCATAGCAGATATATATGATATATAGTATGAAGTAATATGTCAGATTTAATAATTGAATGTTGACTAATTCACTAACAAAACAACTATACTGCTAAAACCATTCTGTCACCAGCAATTGACAAGTAAGTTCATGCAAGCAAGTTCTTTTACAAATGGAAATGTATGTGTAACACCATGTTAATGACTTTACAGGAAATGGGTTGCAAATACCTACTTCCCACAGAACACTCTGTCAAGTCTTTGTGTCATGTCCTTCAAAAAAACAAAACAACAGAGTGGTTTCCCCACAAAGTTTGACATTAAAATCGAAAGTTCACCTAAGGTTAAAGAGGTGGACAATTGCCACATCACCTTTTGAAATGTAGATGTGGCCTTTGTACACTCAACATTTATGGAGGTTTTGTATGTAAAGTACCCTTATAAGGAGCTTTGAAAGCTGCCTCATAGCTATTAAGCACCATTAGCAACACTGATATTAAAGGTAAAAGACAAAATTAATAAAAAAGTACAAATGAAGACATCATAGTCTTAAGTCAGATAATATACACCATGGTAGTCATAAATACAGAATATTACACGATATGGTCAATTATTTCTCTTTTCCTCAGCCTTTTCCAAGGGATGTTGCTTTCTGCTTAGATGTAGTAACTCTAGTAATATACAAGTTGTGACTGAAATTCCAAAATATTGTTTGCTACCCTAATTTATGAGCAGACCAAGTAGGTTCTTTGTGCAAGTGTCACATGTTTATATTTATGTAAATGGTTGCATTTTTTTCCATTAGGAGTCTGGCAGTGGAGAGGATGACCGCAGATCTCAACCCAGAAGGTAGAAGAAGCTCTCTTTTGAGTCATTTTTGGTGCAGTGTTGATGAAAGCTTCCTTTCTCTTACGATACATTCACAGCAGCTTTGCTGCACATTTTCACAATAGTCATGTTTCTTTTGTGGGAACTTAGGACCCAACTACCTATAAGCAGCAGTTCTCCTTTCTCATGCACCTGATAACACTGCAGTGGGGTGGATTGGAGATTTATTGGATTATAGCTCTCAGGCACTAAAACCATAAAAGGTGAATGTTCCATTTTGGCCAATTGCTTCAGATTTCTGATAGAGAAAATGTGACCAGGGTCACAAAAAATGCTCTATTCAAGCCACATTTTTTTTTAATTATAGATCACTGCAAACTCTGATCGCCTCAAAATCCTTTGTCTATTCTCTTATGGTGACACAAAGACATTTTTCAAAGGTTTATTTCAATGGTTATGGTAAATAAATATATAGCACAATGTCACAGCAATTCCAGTTTTCAAATCATATTAAACAATTTATGACATTCATATGTTTGGCTTCACTTCAGTACATAACTTGCACCTGTCAATTCAATTTGTTCTTCCTTTCAAAAAGGGACATTAGTAAATCTATAGACCGTTGCTGTCTAGTTAGAAGAGAACCTGACCCGTAGCTATTGTCTGATTTATAATGCTATTCTAAAATGCCATTGGACCTCAGGCTCCTGTATTGAAGTAAAAGATCAGAGGTATTTTCCTCAGAGCAGTGACATCACAAAAGGCTTGTGCTTCTATGCTGACCCTTGCTGCATTATCTTGCATCTATATTATGTCAGAGGACTACCCTCCTGGGTTGACTTATGGCTACACTGAGCGAACAAGTCAAACCAGTCTAGTGCTTACTCAGGTTTCTTGAAACTGCTGTTAATTGAGAATTTCCTGCAGTCCGCAACTGACCTATTTCCTGAACCTCTTTAACCTATATGGGCATTCGTTTGATCAGAACAATTAATCAAGGGGTTACTGCAGGGTTTTCAAGACAATTCTGTACCTCTGTGAATGGGCTTTTAACCATATAACACAACCTTTTAAATCTATACACAATACACAACTGAAGAGATACAGAAAATAGATACACAGATGATGGAAAGTACAAATGTGCTAGCAAACACAAGTCACAACTAACTGCTAAATGGATATATGTTAACCAATCAGCACACTGAAAGACTGTCCGGTGCGGGCAGGGATGAGGAGGAGGGACCATGGCAGACTTTACAGAGAAGTCCATTGAGGGTAATGAAGGTCAGAGTAAAGCTTCTGGGAGATGAAGCCTCTATCAAGCTAGTAGATATTGGTGTGTGCAAGAGGGGTTTGTGGTAGGCACTACTCATTACATAGAGCAAGGTTTAATAGTAGCTCCCCAGTTACCATATAGACATGTCCAAGTAGATGTTGTTTTATGTTGTTATTTTGACAAATAAGTCACTGTGGATTCAGTAGTGGTGACAGTGATTTCAGTATGTGTGTTTATTCCTGCAGTGGGACATTTTGTCCAGCAGAGGGGTCAGTGGAGCTTATGTCTGATGCAAATGCAGCATGATTGACTTTTGTAAAACTTTAAGAATGCACTACAAAGCCATGTTATGCTAAAGAGAAATGTACTCGGTGTGGCTTAGCAGTCCATAAAGAGCACATTTTTAATGAGGCTTGTGATGCTTGTCCATACTTATATTCAGAGGTGCAGTGAGTAGCACGAGTCAGTAGACAGTGCAATGACTTTTGATCAAAAGTCAAGATTTTTTTGGCATCACCTTTATAAGATTGACATCATCAAAGGTTTTTTACATACTGACTCAAGCAAGCATAACTTTCTTTGTATCTTTTAGAAGCACCGTCTCTATAAAGAGACATTTCCTGATTGGTCATACAATCAGATCATGTTGAAACCCTAATTTGGTAGTCTCAGAAAAAAAAATCTTCAAAGCATCTATTACACTGAAGGTTAATACAGAGTAGCTGAAGTGATTTTTTAAAATGACTTTAAGATCCTTCTGGTGCGGCAGATATCTCAAACTAAACTGATCTTTGTGGTCTTTTTCCCCCAAATTTCGTTTGAGTCTGTACATGCTGCTCTACTTTCACGTTGTTTCGTATGACGCATCTTGCGACGTATCTTGACAACAGCATGTATTGAATGTTTATTACTCATCACTTTCTCTAGGAATACATTTCCGAATTTCTAATTCCAATTCCAACTCTAATCTGGTCCAATAGCATTGATCTGTTATGGGATATGGCACTTTCTTCTCACAGGTTCTCACTGCGAAAACTCACAAGACCTTGTTTAGGTACAGCAGTGAACACTACCTCTTCCGCTCCATCATGGAGATGACCTGAGGACACTTGCATTAATTTTCCAGTGCAACATGGCTATACTCACCTTTTTGAAAATGGTTCCAGTTGCTACTAGCCCCTAACAAACATCCATAACTCCCCAAAGCTTTCATAAGGTCTTCCTTACCTACATGAATAAACTCCACTCTTTACCTATAAACATCTTTAAACATTGGTGTCATATGTTCACAGTGACATTTGGAATTCTTTGATATGCACCCTTCAAATTCACTTTACAACTACTATTGCCATACATGTGTAGCATAGTTTCAGTGCTTTGCACCCACATTTGGGAAGTGCTAGAAATGTTTAACACTTTACATGTCTAGCACACATTGTTTCAGTGCTTTGCATCCAGTGTTTACATGTTTGTGCATATATTTAGACGCTGGGTTGAATGCAGTAAGGTTTATTTAATAGTTAGAAGGGTTGTTTCCAGGCAGAGAGTGTATTTTTCACCTGTGTTATAATGCTTTCCTATGTCCACAAATTTGTATTGTATTAAATATTCTCAGGGCCTATCACAACTTGTGCTATGGGCCCTGTGGGATTGCAAGAGAAAATGTATGATTTGACCATTTGTGTCCAGTTCTGCTTATATTCTGGTATTACACGACAAAATCACATCAAGACTATTGCAAGCACGAGTTCATTTGGATAGTGAGTGTCCTACGTGAGAATTTGTCCAGTTATAGCCCATTTTGGTGTCGCCATGGTACTGTTGATTAAACACCACATATGATTGGAGATCCATCCTGCCAGTCAATATTTTGTGTGTGGTAACAAGAGTTGTCTTAATGGGTTGAACCCTGTATGGTAAGGCATGATGTAATTTAGAGCAGGTTTATTTATGGACTGCTCATCCTTATTCTGACCATGGTCTAATTGGCAGGCATAATTGCTGCTTATGTGTTTGTTTTACTACTTTTTAACTCAACATTTTTACTCCAATCACTGTTGAATGTAACTGGAGTCATGGTGTCCAAGTCCACTGTTTGTGTTGTACATCATATATGGTTTTCTCATTCAGGTTATATCACCACAGCTGAAATTTGCTGACATCGCCATGACGGCGTCATGTGAGAGCCAGCCTAAATGTTTACAAGGTCCTTGGGTTTCACCCTGGGTTTTGGATTTCATCCGTCCAGTTCGGAGTGGAGCATATGCAGTGGTGCTCCTTGGGGAAAGATCTGGCTGTCCCGTGTCCCCTAGTAAGGTCTCTCCAGAGTCAGGCTGGAGGCCAAATGAAAATCCAAAGCTCAGTATGTGCCGCTCTGACATGGTGAGAACAATGGAGGTCAAGGAAGTTGTGAATGAGTGGTAAACGACTCCATTTCAAGGGAATGAACGACACTGTTCATAACCATGGTCATAATCAGGCACTTCATCCTGTTTATGTTTTATTTGGTAATAAGTGGTGTTAAGAATGACTTATGTGCTGGTTTTTATAGATAATTAGGATATTGGTGTAGGCACAAGACACAGGCTGTATTCGAATGAGGTGTCATTGGGACAGGTAATTCATTGACACTCCTCCCCCCAAAATCGCCCAAAATATTTGTTTTTTAGCGCGTTATTGCCATTTAAACATTTTTGTTTCGGTTGCAGATAAAGCAAATATATAACGAAAGATACAGTGACACAATTTACATTTATTGTCATTAATATGTAATTGCTAGTGGACACCTGGTTTAAAAACAGCAACGAATCCCGCTTTGTTTTGTTATGGTTGCTGCCGTGGTGCCCGTGGTCAGAAGCGGCCTCCCCCTGAGGTGGGCCCCGTCGGCAGCACATGTATCTGGCTCCTCCTGCACCGGGAACTATTTTGTCGTGACGTTCCCTCCTGTAAACAACATGAAAACGAAACGGATAGAAGCCATATGTTACGAATACATTTACTTTAGATAATAGCGTACGTTTCGCCGCATGTTCATGCCGGCTTTGGTTTAAGCGTAAGCTGAAGCGTCGGCGTTAAAAGGTCGTCTTTCCCGCCCGATGACACTGGGTAGTGTGATCGCTGCTCCACAGCCCTCCGGGAACTGCCTGTGTGCGTGCTGCGGCTCCAAGGGGATGGTGCGGAGCGATTTGGCTTCTCGGAGCAGGATCGGCCAACTGTAAGTGCTGTAACAAGTCGGGTTCAGATTTTTTAAGTTAAGGGGTTTTTACTTACTTTTCATAATTTATCGCGCCTCCTTCGGCACTTTCCGACTGCACTGTGTTTTGCAAAATACCTCTTGCAAGCACGAATGCACAAGGAGTCGCGGTGTCTGCGTCTAGTGTTGTTACTGTTAATAACGAGAACAAACGGTCCTATATGAGGTGTTCCGGATTTGCCATCACAGTTCTCCCGTTTATTACCTATAAGCTCGGGTTTTTTCTTTTCGGTCAAGACTAGCAAAGGTTCATTTTGTGAACAGCGTGAATGCAGTGACACTGGGATTCCCTTCACAGTAGGTGTGACTCATTCACCTGTCCGATGTCTAATTAATGATTCATCACGAGCATGGCAGACAGAGAGTGGGTGTGTTGTGGTGGTGATGACTGCTTGCCTGGAAAGTCACTTCCTTCTTGTTTCTTTCACACTTCTCTCATTTGTTAGTGTTGCGATCTGTTTAGTCCCTGGATGTTGATTTTACTTTAAAATCTAATCTCATGACATTGTTTCAAATCTCTCCATCACTAAGTACAAAGTCTGAATCTATTCCTGTGACTGTAAATTGTGCCTGTCCTGCAAACAGGCGTGTATGTGCAAGAGTGTGATCTAACCACTGCTTGTATGTATACTGATCACATGGCAATTGTACACGGAGTGTGTTTTGACCAGTAGTTACAAAGAGTGTGCTTTGGACCAGTAGTTACACAACTGGAACTTCAGTTCTCCATCATAATTTAATAAACCTCAGGCCACTGGAACATTCATTCTGGCCTGACTGCTGACTACTGTCTAAATCATGTCCAGATATGCTCAGGTGTTCTGTATGTGTGTGAGGTTTTTTTTTGTTGTTGTTGTTATTGTAGTGATATGTTTGAGCACAGAGTAACATTTAAAGAGCTTGGTCTTAGAAAACCTCAAGGTCATTTGTGATCAGATTTGTAATTTACAAGGCGCTGTGGTGAATGAGCGTGCGGGGTTTTTATGAACAAAATCCATTCATACTTTTGGTAGTGCTCTCCTATTCACACCTTCTCTCCGTCACTACTGCTGTTCCCCGGGTGGGGTGGGGTGGGGGGGGGGTGATTTTGCGGCCCGGCTGTCTGGGTGCTGTAGATGGCTGCAGCAGGAGAGTGCTGTGGGTTATGGAGAACACGACGATTTGGCATTGGACCTGAGTGTTGTGGCCAGAGCCGGCTGGAATTCACTGTCTCGGGTTACTGCACAATGGGCCGCTTTCTTTTCGGAGCTGTTGGCATTCACAGTCTCCCCAGTGAGGATTGGTTACTGTAGTACTGCTGCCCTATTGCCCTAAAGGTAAGTTAATTATCTTGAAATGTTGAAGGCAGGAAGACATTTGTTCCTGAGTTTTCACTTTTAATTGCTGAAGGAATGTCAGTTATTTCTGGCAGATGACTAATAGATATGCAATGTATAATAGAATGTAAGAGAAATAAGAATTTCATCACAAAATGGGTACATGATGGGAGCGCACACATAAATATAAGTTGTTGAGACACATACACCACATGTTGAGACATGCTAATGCACACACACACACACACATTGAGACCCATGCTAATGCTTGTTAACACACACACATGCTGAGACATACACATACACATACACATGCATGCACCTACACACATGCTGACATGCTGAGACACATGCTAATGCATTGCAATATACACACACAAGCTGTGACCCATGCTAATGCATGTTAATACACATGGGCACACACTCATACACCCCCCTTATTGTTCCATCATGGTTAGCTAAACATACTCCAGCACAGTCTTGTTCACACTATCATGCCTTTCCAGTTCCTATTATTTGCTGTCTCTGCTGAGGTGATACCAGTTGGCTTCAGGAAGAAAAAAAACCATATTGGACAGGAATATACATCTCACACACACACACACACACACACACACACACACACACTGGTCCCCTGGCTCTCCCTTCCTCTTTAATCACCCAGCTGTTGCGGCGATGAAGAAAGCGAGCCGTTGTGGAACAGCGTGTTCTTACTCCAGTCCCGCGTGCAGTGTCCAGGGTCTGAGGCAATGTCCCCTAAATAAAGTCAGCACTGTCTCCCTCCCCAGAGAGTGTCCTGCGTTCCAGCAGGGTCAGGACACGCAATGAAAGCAAGCGGACAGAGTGCCTGCCAGAGGCCTCACGCGCCCTCAGCATTGGGTGTACATCATTACATAATATTAGTCACATTTATTCATTCAGCCATTCATCTCCTGCAGTGTTTGTAAATGATTCTTATAATCTCATGTTATGTTCATGTGTATTTTCATAGCCAGCGGTCTGCTGAAAGCTTTTTCTTGGATATCTATACCAGATGTCAAGTTCCTGTTTGTAATGCCAAACAGATTAGAGATCAAATAAAGGGCTTGCTGTTATAAACATTATACTGTTACCTAATTCCTTAGAGCGTTTAAAAAAAGGGTTTGACTGCATTGTTTGCTCTCCTCTCTCTCTCTCTCTCTCTCTCTCTCTCTCTCTCTCTCTCTCTCTCTCTCTCTCTCTCTCTCTCTCTCTCTCAGCATCAGCGAGAGTTTCCTAACAGTAAAAGGTGCTGCCCTCTTCCTCCCTCGGGGAAATGGTTCATCATCTTCCTCCTGCTCGTCACGCATCACAGGACAGCGCAACAAACATGCAGGTATGGGGGGCGGAGCCCCGGCCGCCTAGGGCTTCTTTTCCTTCTGAATTCCAGCTGTGCCACCTATTCAGGCTGCCGCTCCAGAGCGCGCGTGGCGGAAACGCCCTCGGGCCGCGCTCCAGGCCAGCCGCTCAACAGCACGCCGTTCTTGTTCCTCCCGTCTAGGGGACCTCCAGCAGCACCTGCAGACCATGTTCACGCTATTGCGGCCGGAGGACAACATTCGCCTGGTGAGTGACGCACACAACGGTTCAAACGCACGCCGCGTAAGGTCTGAGCCAGCCGGCTTCGCTGGATCAGAGCGTTTAACGCGGTATTGCCTGGCAGGCCGTGCGACTGGAGAGCATTTTCCCTCACTGCACACGCTACATGGTGGTGGTGTCGACGAACGGCCGGCAAGACACGGAGGAGAGCGTGGTGCTGGGAATGGACTTCAGCCCCTCAGATAGGTGTGTGTGTGTGTGTGTGTGTGTGTGTGTGTGTGTGTGTGTGTGTGTGTTGCAGCTATACTGATCTCTGAAATCTACATGTTTTCCACATTTTATGTTCTCTGTTTCTCATTTCATGCTGAATGTGTGTATGTTGCAGTTCTTGTTCAATAGGCCTGGTGCTCCCTCTGTGGAGTGACACGCTGATCCATCTGGATGGAGACGGGTAAGTGAGGAATGTCGCGCCACTCTTATGGATGAAGGCCACGATGGAGCCTGTTAACATTTGACCCTCTCCGTTTCTCGCAGTGGTTTCAGCGTCTCCACGGACAACAGGATCCACGTTTTCAAGCCCGTCTCCGTCCAGGCCATGTGGTATGCTCCCGTTCTCAAACCGCATCATCTTCGCCATTCCTTCGTCGTTTAGCAGCCTGTGACGTCTCTCTCTCTCTCTCTCTCTCTCTCTCTCTCTCTCTCTCTCTCTCTCTCTCTCTCTCTCTCTCTCTTGCTCCTTCCCTGACTCTTCGCCCCCCCAGGTCCGCCCTGCAGTCCCTCCACAAGGCGTGCGAGGTGGCGCGCGGCAACAACTACTTCCCGGGCAGCCTGTTCCTGACGTGGGTCAGCTACTACCAGAGCAGCGTGGCGTCCAACCAGGCGCACATCAACGAGTGGAACGCCATGCAGGACGTGCAGTCTCACCGGGCCGACTCGCCCGTGCTCTTCTCCGACGTGTGCGTTGCCCTCCTCCGTTTCACGACACGCGTAACTCCCCTTCGGTCGTCGTTCGGAGCCCCGGCGCTCGGTAGCCGTCTGTGCCCGGTGGCTCCTCCCATGCAGCTGGTGGGGCTCGTCAGGATTTTAAGGCTGTAGAGCACCGTGTTGTTGTCTCTTCACTGAGGTAGATTGGAGGTCTTTGAGGTATTTAAGTATACATGAGCTTGTGAAACTGGGAATGTACCGACATAAGTGGTGTAGGCACCAGCTCTTTAGATGTTTAAGGAAGGAAAGTGGTGAAAAAGTTAAAGAGCCATTGGATGGAACAGTGATCTCCACCTGGAGTCAGAGCTCCTTTAGGGGGTGGGTAGTGGACCAAACTGTTATATAGCCTTATGGATATGAAATGATGCCATCAATGGCAACACACCCATACTGGGAAAACATTACTGTCCATTTACCATGTGGTAATCTCTGGTTAACAGACAGAAGGGGAAGTCTACTGTACAACAACTGAAAGTAGTGACAACATTTGAGGCTCAAAAACAAGTGCGTAACGCACATCGGAAGCGGAAATTGTGGGGCTCTGTGTGGTCTGCGTTTGTGTGTGTGATTTGAGTCTGAGACTTTCTTACAAGTGCATCTTGCTGAATCAGGTCCAACACTAATCCCCCCCCCCCCCCCCCCCCCCCACTTATCGCCGTCTGCACTTCCTCATATGGAGGACGTTCTGGTTAACAACCAGACGGCTGCTTCTCGCAGACGCCTGTGCACAGACACATGCCCACGCTCACTTCCTGTGTGTGGTCACGTTATCTGAGCCAGACAGAACGAGGCCCCACGATGTCGTTCCTTTAACGGGCTGCAGCATGGTGGGTTCGGTTCTGCAACACGTTGCAGTGTTAGCAGAATATACTTGGGAATGAGCTTCAGAGGTATTGAGGGGAGCTTCAACACAGAGATTTAGATTTTGTTTGTTTTCTTGTTTTGTGTTTGTTTTATGAATTTGTACTGTTTGTGATTTATATTAGTTAATTGTTCCTGTTGATTATGTACAGCACTTAGTTTCAGCTGTTGTTTTTAAAGTGCTTTATGAATAAAGTTGAGTTGATTTGAGCTGAGTGGAGTTAGGTTCAGGGCAAAAGCTGGTTCTGCTGGGAGAGTCATCAGTGCTGTGTGTTGTGTGCTCGCAGGCCAACCGAGCGAGAGAGAACAGAGCGTCTGATCAAGACTCGTCTGAGAGAGATCATGATGCAGAAAGACCTGGAGAACGTCACCTCCAAAGAGGTGTGCCGCAGCACGCACGCCACCACTCACATGTTCCTGAACACAGACCTGTGTTCCAAAATCATGTGTCAGACAGGAACTACTCGCGTTAGGCGAAAGCTTTGCTCACCTTCAGGTACTTACGCTCTCTCACTCCCCCCCCCCCCCCCCCACTCATCTTAGATCCGCACAGAACTGGAGATGCAGATGGTATGTAACCTGCGCGAGTTTAAGGAGTACATCGATAACGAGATGATCGTCATCCTGGGCCAGATGGACAGCCCCACGGAGATCTTTGAGCATGTATATCTGGTGAGCCTGATTCGTTCGTGCCGAGTTCGTGCTCCGATGCTTAGTTTTTTGTATCCGGTGTTTCGCTCAGCCGTTAGAACGGCAGTAGTGGTCATACCTCACAGACTGTTGTTTGGGTCTTTTCTAAGGGATCAGAATGGAACGCTTCAAATCTAGAAGAGCTGCAAAACAGCGGGTAAGTCTGTTAGCTTTCATTATCGCCCCCCCCCCCCAGTGGACATTCAGTGTAATAATTGTTGTGGTCAAAGACTGGACCTTTTTTTTTCTTCTTACTGTGCTTAGGGTTCAGTACATCCTCAACGTGACGCGGGAGATTGACAACTTCTTCCCGGGCCTGTTCGAATACCACAACATCCGCGTGTATGACGAGGAGGCCACAGACCTGCTGGCTTATTGGAATGACACCTACAGATTCATCTCCCGTGCCAAGTGAGTCTGCCAGCTGCTGGCAAGGGGGAAGGGGAGGAGCTTTGTAGTGATTTATTTGACAGGTTTTCGTACTACAGGCTTGAAGAAGTGTGGTATGTTCTTTCATGTGGGCTGTATGCTTTTCTTTCTTGTAATATCTCTCTCTCTCGCTCATTCACTTCATCTCAATCCCTCACACACACACACACACACACACACACACACACACATCCATACATGCTCCGTGCTCGCAACACTTATTTCTTAATGATACTACAACACTGTTCTCAATTATAAGTGAATCATGTGCAATGTAATTAATAGATAATAGAATTAGTGATTTGGCGTCGGCTTACCTTTTGCAATTTGACAGAAAGCGCCATCTGGGTCCTCCGTTTCTAACACACTAAACCGCTCTGCGTGCAGGAAAGCCGGGGCCAAGTGCCTGGTGCACTGTAAGATGGGCGTGAGTCGCTCCGCCTCCACCGTGATCGCCTACGCCATGAAGGAGTACGGCTGGGACCTGGAGCGCGCCTTCGACTACGTCAAAGAGCGCCGCGCCGTCACCAAGCCTAACCCCTCCTTCATGCGGCAGCTAGAGGAGTACCAGGGCATCCTGTTGGCCAGGTATGCATCTCATTTGCATTTATGCAAAGCAGGAAGGTAGTTTTGAAGACTTTTGAGTAACTGCACTCAAATAGAATTTTGAAGAAATTCTGTTTTGATGCCGTTCTTATACATAAATGATTACACCTGCTGAGCTAGTTAGAATATATTACACAAGTGTAATTGTTTTTCATTCAAAGCAATAATTATGCATGTTGAACACGTATTTATAGAGTTCTCGTTCCTGTTTTATTAATGTGATACTTGAGCACACAATTAAAAGTATTTCTGTCCTTGGTGTCTCCACCTTTGGCGTGATTTCAAGTTTTTCTTTGGCGTGTTTTCCTATCATTTATTCAGTCCTCACTCCACAGGGAGTGTGCATGCAGGTGTTGAACACAGCCGTGCACACGTGTGCTCATTTGTATAGGAACAGATGCATGAAAAATGTAAACACTCAACGATTATCTTGAACCTGTTGTGTATTCTTTAGTAGCTTTGTTCCCCTCAGGCTCACAAGGAGCATAAGAACCACACCCAGGAGTGCGGGCATTAATATGTAGTGCGGTGTAGAGTGTGGCTTTAAGGGGCTGACCTCCCTGATAAGGGTGAAATGAAACCTCCCTGCCTGAGTCATAAGCATGTGCAGTATGTGCTGCTGTGTTAGTGCTTTGCCTGTTCTGGGCGTATGGGTTTCAGTTCAGTATGCAGGAGCAAAAAAAAAAAAAAAGAGTTGGATCTCTTTGTTGACATAGCTCTGTTTGTTCATTTGCATAGTTCACCAAAGTCATTGTGGATGAACACCGGATGACACGGCTGAGGTTCAAGGACTCTATTGTTTTAGATATAAACCAGTCAGGGAGAAACAGTTAAACGCAGAGTAGTAGCTCCTCTTGTCTCTGTTATACACTGTGCTGCCACTCTCGCCCTCTGTGCTGCCACACTCGCCCTCTGTCCTGCCACTCTCGCCCTCTGTCCTGCCACTCTCGCCCTCTGTGCTGCCACTCTCGCCCTCTGTGCTGCCACTCTCGCCCTCTGTGCTGCCACTCTCGCCCTCTGTGCTGCCACTCTAACCCTCTGTGCTATCTCCCCCCACTCTGCAGCAGGCAGCGGCACAACAAGCTGTGGCGATCCCATTCCGACAGTGACCTGTCCGAGCATCATGAGCCTCTGGTCAAGTCCTCCTCTCCCCAGACGCTGGGCCGCTCCAACGCCCGCAACCAGAGTGGCAGCCTGGCCTCGCCCTCGCTCCAGGAGCTGCTCCAGGCGCTCACGCCCATCTCGGCCCGTGCCGGCATCGCGGCGGGCCAGCTGCAGTGCAGTGAGCACGAGGGCCCCCTCTCCAACGGTTTGGGAGATTCTGCAGAAAGTCTCGCGACTGAGGACCTGTTTCCTAGGCCCCGGGCAGCAACGGTGGTGCCGGAGACCCGACAAGATGTGACGTCGATCACCATGGCGGAGACGGTCTCCTTGGGCCGCCCTCATCCACCTGCTTTTCTTCATCACGTTGCCTCCTCACCCACTCTTCTCTTAGATGCAGAGGCCAAGCCAGTCATGTGTGAGCAACCTGAGGTGCCCTCTCTTGTGCCTGAGGAGAAAAATTGTTCACAGGTGACCACAATAGAGTCTATTAGGAGTAGGACCCCTGAGCCAAGCAGACAAGTCCTGGGCTCATCCTCAACTACAGGGCTGTCCACACACGTGCCTGAACATGGGCAAAAATTCAGCCAGCAAGTGCCTGACACAGACACAGACTGTGCAGGGCTAAGTCACACCAGCGATGATGACCAACACCACCTCAGTGCCACATTACAGGAAGCAGGCCTTTCCGATTCCCTTCCCTCAGCCCTAAGTTCAGAGAGCATTGACTTCTTCAGTGCCAGAGAGAAATTTCTTGGCCTGTCTCTAGAGGGGCAAAGCCGAGGGAGTTCTGAGCAGGCCGTGCAGCAGACGCCCCGAGACAAAAGTCCCAGCCAGGAGTCAAAGCTACTGCTTTCTGAGGACGCTCTTAAAGGAATGGAGGAAGAAAATTCGGTAAGATTTATATGCAAAAAAATTACTTTATTTGTTTATAAGTCTTTATTTGATGCTTATTACTATCTGTTATCAACACCAAATATTTGATTAATCTAAGAAATTATCACTGTTGACCTTTAAAAAAAGTTTTTTCTTTTAATACAGATATAAGCCTTGTTATAATTTTAGATTATATATTTTAAGTCTAATTGTCAGGTTTTATAGAAATTTGTATGAATTCAGAGCACAGTAAGCCCTTGAGTACATATCTCCTAAATGTCCTATCGTTATTCTGCAGCAACGAAGTAGTGTTGCTGAGAGTAAGTGCCGATTTCCTATTAAGTCCCTATCGACATCCCATACTCACAGTAACCATGTTTTGAGTTTGAACACGTCATATGCTGCCACCTTCAGGTGAAAATGTATGTTGCATGGAGTTATCCATCTCCATTATGATGTTACTCATCTTCAAGTGCTGTCGGCTAGCTTTAATTTTCTTAACTTGACAAAGGTATTTTCAGTCCCTCACGCTATCCGTATTTATTTCCTCTTCCCCAGGAGAGCTGCAGTGTCTCAGTTTATGACCTGGTTTCAGAACTGGAGTCTGTAAGACACACTGTAACTCCTCCCCCTCCTCCTACCAGCCAACCTGTTTCCAGCAGCTTCAAGGAGGAGGAGGAGTTGGCCAAAAGCACAGCAGAAGGAGCTGAAACGGAGAAGGTGGAGCTTGGAGAGGACCTGCAACCCGATTGGCCAAAGGGTACGGTCTGGCGAGCCACCAGACAGCTAGAGCAGAAGATGAAGCAGGAAGATTCCTTGTCCACGCTGCTATCGTGTGCTTCTGGGTGTCCTTCACACCACTCCACTGTAAGCACCAGTAGCCAAGACAGAACTGAGGACACCTCTTTTCTTACAGACCTCACTCCAGATCCGAGCACTGTGTCAGCCCACCAACATCAGCTTGAGAGCACCGTGGAGAAGATGGAGAAGGAGGAACCTTCTCCCAAAGAGGAGGCAAAGGGGACCACATCAAGACTCAGGGAAGAACAGCATGGACACACTGGATTTTTACAGGAGCATGAGAGCCTCTTGCACTCAAGACCAAGCCATTCCTCTCCACCTAGCTCGTCACCTACAGCGGCTGTTCAGCTAGAGGGAGTCACGGATGAGGAGACTAGCACTGACAGCCCTTCAGAAGAGCGTCTGGCGGTGGATATGAGGGAGACGTGGGAGACCTTGAAAGAACTGGGAGCGTTCCTCTGCCAAGTGAGCGGGGAGTCGGAAAAGTGGCTTAGCCACCCATGGGCTGGCAAATATCAGAGAAAACGGCAGACTGTTCGGGAACGAGCCAGAGAGGTAGAGGCCAGGATCCGCCAAGCCGGCCTGACCCCACCCTCCATGATGAAGCGTTCTGCCTCATTGGCTAAGCTAGGGTCCCTGGAACTGTCAGCCAATGATCTGAGTGAGCTGGAGCGGAGACCTGCTCTTGTGCTGCAGCCCACCACAATGCCACGCCCTCATCCTCGTACTGACGATACCTCAAAAAAGAAGCGGGTTCTACCCAGGCACGAGCTGTCTCTCCCTTCTTCCACCTGCACATCTCTCTCTTCTACTCAGTCCCACATGGATGGAAAGTTGGATTGCCAGACGGGAGAGGAGGGGCACAGTGACAGTGACGAGGCCCTCATGCCACTACGAGCCTCCCCGCCATCCAGTCAGTGCTGGAGGTGGGACAAGGTTCCGGATCCAGCGTCCGCTCCTGGGTCCGCACTAATACCCATGGCAACACGGCAACAGTATGGCAGAACACACCCCTTGAGGAGGCTGAAGAAACGAACCTTGAACTTTCCCTACCACACCATGTGACCTAGGCTGGCCATAAGCCTATTTGTACATGTGTTTTACAATATAATTTCAGCCACACATACCTCAGTGGGCCTTACGAAACTGGAAATCAGAAAACTGCAGGGTAGGTTTGTAGCCTATCACACATTGAGGTGATTTCTGGTGGGTTTGATTGGCAGGTTTTAACCCGCCCTAGTCAGCAGCGAGTAGCTGCTCTCTCAAACAAGGAAGTGCTATGACTGATTCACACTTTGCACAGTATCTGTCAGCTGGGTTATTACACACAACTGTAATCAACCAGCAATTACATGTCAGACTGTGATCGCATCCTGAAGAATGCTCTATGCTGAATTGAAGGGAATTCTCCACTGTCTTGGGGTGTGTGTGTGTGAGTGTGTGTGTGTGAGTGTGAGTGTGTGAGAGAGAGAGAGAGAGAGAAAGAGACAGAGAGACCGAGATGGATGTGTAAATGTTAAAATACATTCTGTGATGAGTGTAATGTTATTGGGTGTAAAGTTATTATGACTGTAATTAGTGTGCATGTTGATCAGTTAAGAATGAAATAAGTTGTGTGGTACTTAGAATGTAGATGGGCTTAGTGGATGTGTGTGTGTGTGTGTAGGCTACTCTATGGATGCGTATGACTGTATACTTAAGGGTCAGTGTGTGCACCTTTTTCTGTCCGTGTTCAGTTCTTAAGTGCAGTTTCTCCCTTTGGAGTTTTCTTTAGTAAAAAATAAACAAATACAGAGGGAGGTTTTAATATGCACTTTACTTTTTTATTATGCTTTACATTTTTTTAGATCTGTGGTTTGTACTCTGGAAGCATGTCTGCTGAGTGTGTATTTGGGGTCGCCTATACGTTCAATGTACAGTGCAATTTTTCTTATTTTCTGTTCATTGTAAGACTGGAAATGTATTTTTTTTTATTCTGTGCTTAAACTGTGACTATTAAAATGTATAAATAACAGCTCCACTGTGCCTTTATCAAAGTAGCCTTGTTGGAACATTGAGAGTTGACACTCAACAGAAACTAAAGGTGTATATATATATATATATATATATATATATATATATATATATATATATATATATATATATATATATATATATATATATATATATATATATGCAGTTTATTTGGTACGCCCCATGCAGACTGTAGATCAAAGCTCTAAGCCATTTATGTTTGATGAACTCGTTCAAGTTCAAGAACCTGCCCACAGAAGTCGAAGAAAGAGCGTTTTAGTAAACCCGAGAAACGAGGAAAGTATTCTCCCTGCCACCTGACCTCGTCGCGCCGTCACACTGCAATCTATAGCCGAGCCACCATGGGAGAAATAGCCCGACACCGACAGCCGTTTCGAAAATAGACAGGACCGCCTGACCCTGCTCACTCCCCCCTCCCCTCCAGTCCCCCCGATCTGTTTCTCTCTTTTCTTTTGCTGGTGCTTAGGAACGGCACATAGGTGGAACTCGCAATAGTTTTGCGAGTGTGTCCAAGTTGTTAATCTGGAATAAAAGAGTGTAGGGACGTGTTATTCCGCTAACCGGGTAGTAGTGAAGACCAGAACAAACCAGAGAAGGGGGAGAGGAGATTTTAAAAACAGCCCGTTTGTATATTCATCAAAGTACATAGGTAAGTGATTTAAGTGTTTTATTTGAAATGATAACTGGAGGAAATATACAGGGTGCGTGCGTGTTCGTTTAATGACCTTTTTATTAATACTGCATTGTCATGATGAAGGCAGTCGTTAGTATTTGGACGTTTTGGTTGCGCACTTCTGTGGTGGGTGTCGCACGCTGTGCGGAGGCGGCGCGGAGGTGAAGGAGGATATTTGTGGCTAATGTCCAGGTGTTGAGGTGTGCGAGGGAGGGCAACACGGCCCTGAAAGTCCCTGCTCTTTCTTAACAAAGAACATTAGGTTATCTTTTCTGTGAGAGGTCGGTCGTGTCCAGCGAGGGACTCGTGAGAGCGAGAGGCATTAGCATTACTATATTAGGAAAATGACCGTGTCATTCTGTCGACGGACATGCGCAAGCGGCTCGGTCCCTCCAGCTGTAGGTTACAGCGGTGTGAGGAGCTCAGGGGTTAACCTACATCAGACCCGCTTCTGATCCACCGGAGGACCTTAAGTGTGTCACTGCTGGGAGAAGAGAAGCTCTAGTGGCCTTCACGACATCGCTTACACTCGTCTTCCTTCTTGCTGCAACAAAATATAATCAGAAAGCATCGAACTGTTGATAACTTTGATGATCCATCATAATCCTGCGTGGTCCATGGTTTGTCTGATTGCTTTAGTGATGCAGGTTGGCGTGTCCGTTTGTTTTTGACAACCGAACTTTTTGGACGGCATCCCAGAATAACACACCACTGTGTTTTCACAGTGGGGTGACCGCCAGACAACAAGAAAACAAAAGGCACACGTTGGCATATTCAGAAACTGCATTGCTGAGTTCTGAGCAACATAAAATCTAAATGAAACACACTTGAACAAAACATTGAACAAACCAAACAAATATATTTGCGCTTTGTGACAACATGTGTTGTGAAAAGCGCTATACAAATATATTTGATTTGATTTGCTTAAATGTTTTCGTTGTCCGTTGTAGATGCATTTGTCTTTATCACAAATAAGCACCACTCTGCACAAATTTTAACTTTTCATCTTTATTTACATAAAAAAAAACATGAACAACTGTTCAGTTTAATTCCCAACGTATCTATTACCCCACGTCAAATCCAAATATGATCCTGGATTTTTCATCTCTGGCAGTTAGTTTATGTCAGAGAACATATATGTATACAAATCAGGTCGGCTACATTTAGTGTTCAGATGACTACCAGTGATTACAAAAATTAGGATCAACTGTATTCAAGCTCAACAGCTGACCTTTGGTTTAATCTTTGTCCAATATCTCATGAGTTATATTTGAGTGCCTGATCAATAATTGCTTATAAAGTTAATTTAGGTCATTTCCTGTAGATGGATTCCATCTCAGTGTCATGATTCTGGCCCTCAGAACATCCGTGTCCAGGCCCCTATTTAAAAAGTGAATTTGATATGAAATGTATAATAGTGTAAATCTACAGCTTGCAGACAAAAGGGAATCTGTGAGAATGTTGGGCTAAATGACACTTTAATGAAGAAAAGGCCAGTGCTGTTTTACTAAGCCTTTTCATTCTCAAATGCACTTATTTTGTGACATTTGAGGTTTCTGCATATTAGCTGTTTGTTTTGTCGTAACTATTCCACCCATTGTAGTCACATTCAGGACCCACGGATAGCCTACTAACTGTCAGTTTAGAATTTGGTACCATGAGAAGCTCAGGGTTTTGATAAAGTGTGCTGAACCGTCCGGTGACAGAATTTTGGTGGCAATTTCAAAAAAAGTATACGGTGGTGGGCTTCACCCTTCCCGTTTGGTGACATTGTGCAATGGGAAAAAAATATAATTAGCTACAGTATGGAAGTGCAGTCAGCTAACGTTGGGAGAAGACACTGAGGTAATAATCTGTATAATTATTTGTTTATTAAGAATACTGAAAGTATCACAGGTATGCTCACTTTATAAAGTATGCCTTTCTGATGTTTCTTTCTCCTAGTGATGAGTCGGAGTATCGTGCGCCAGAGTAAGTTCCGCCATGTTTTTGGTCAGGCTGCGAAGGCAGAGCAGAGCTACGATGACATTCGGGTTTCCAAGGTGACGTGGGACAGCTCCTTCTGTGCAGTCAACCCCAAGTTCTTGGCTGTTATAGTGGAGTCCAGTGGAGGAGGGTCCTTCCTGGTCCTTCCTCTTTCAAAGGTGAGAGGTTAACCTGACAGGGATCTTCTCCAGGGTCACAGGCCTCACAGGCCTCCTTGCTACCAGAGCTTGAGCTTTAACCATGTGCAAAACTAGAAGGAGCCATTGCTGTTGGGAAAGTATTTGAATCATAAGCTGTGAAGCAGCCAGTAAATGCCAAGTTGGTATGCAGAATAATTATGCTGTCTAAGAAGCTTTGTTAGAATTCACCTCCTACCAGTAATCATTCCCTAACAGGATGGTAAGGATAGCATTTCTTCTGAATCATAACCTCTGCTCAACTGAATCATCACCCCATGCTAAGGACACCCTTCTCCGGTACTCTCTTTCATTTAAAGGCACATGTAAAAGAGAGTCAACCCTCAAGTATGCATGTGCTTATTGTCCATTATACAGTAGTCCTGGTAAACTGCTAGTATATATTTATCTGTGCATTCTTCACACAGTAATATATTCATGTTTTTACAAAACTCCTGCCTTTGGTAAAGAAAATCCTTTAAAAACTCATTGTTTTCACATAAAATAACATACCTTTATATGTCAACCAACCTACATTCATAACACAAGTGATGGAACAGGTTTATTGTGGAAAACTGGAGTATTAATGGAGTAATGCAATGCAAAAGGTAGCCTTCTGTATCTCAGCATTGAGTTCAGTCATAGCAGATCAGGCTGAAATGTCACAGGTCTAATTGACTGTGTTGTTATTGACATTGCATTTCTTAATTGTACCCATTTGTGTCTGAATATATGCTACCAATGATGTGATAGTTTGGCACTTTCCAGCAATGGCCCTTCTCCCACTCCCAGAGATTCACAGCAGGGAAGAGTTTAATATTGTCCCTGCATTAGCAAGTTGAATCAGTTGTGTCAGTGCCCTGTACTCTGAGACAAATCCGACTTGCTGAACAAAGACACTGAACAAAGAGTTGGTTGTTTGGTCCAATATTTAGTGATTCAACCATTTCTACCAAATGGTACATTGCAACAGACCCCTGGAAGAAGACCACAGAACTGTGGTCCTTAGACACACTTTTTTTCTCAGTGTTTTGGTAGTGCTGGTGAATCTTCACATTCTCTGAATCTGTGTGTGTGTTTTTAATATTATTTTTAGTTGGGTCAAGATTGGTAAAATGAATACCAAAAAGGCCTTGAGGACAAACAATAACTGGTATCTTGATTATTTCAAAAATTTCTTTATGTAATTAAGTAATCTAGACAATAGAATCAAATGAATAGAATGTGTATTATAAGGAGGCTGTTGAATATAACACAGCCTGCTATTATTCAGAATAGAAGCACAGCTCATCCTACATATTAAGAGTCTGTTAATACAATATGCAGACTCATGAAAGACATGGACATATATCAGCAGGACTGAACAGACTCACTATAAATACCCACCCTGCCTCTTCCCCCTTGCATAGCCCCGGCAGGTCGAAAGACAAACTCCCTTTTCATCGCCTCATCATGGGGTTATAAATACACACTGGTGGTGCGGGAAAGGCATGGGGGGGGGGGGGGGGGGGTGTCAGCGGCCCAGACGAGGGACACACCCGTGTTCACGCTGACTGAAGTGGAATTGAGTGGAGTTAGGGCAAACGTGGTGGGGGATTATCCCCTAGTATTTACAGACTTGTTGATGGTGACATGCCGCTGTTTGAGATTTTCTCAGAAATTGAATTCTGCCTTAGAGGAACTGACAGCAAAGTAATATCAAACATAGGAAGAGGTTCTCAGCCTTCTTGATCTGGATAATAATAGTCTGATATATGGTTAGGTGCTTTAATATACCTTTTGGGTCAGATAGAAGCTGAACGGTACCATGTCCTGTGCGCGGTGAAGAGGATACAGTTGGCCTGGTGGGACACAGGACATGTCCCTGCTCTGTGGACTGACATCATGTGTCCACATGTTCAAATCTTCTGAAATTCTTATAATTACGTGTCTGCATCCAGTGAATAGGAATAATCTGTATGCCTGAATCATAATAAAGAGATGGATACTTATAAGATATTGTAACATGGGATTATGATTTATAAAAACCTCATGAAGAAATTGACAGAAATCAGGTTTGAAATAATTTGATTATTCAATTTAATTGAAGGTTTTGCAAGGCAACCTTGTGATTTAATGTTGCTGTGCTTGTCGTTGTACATTACAGGTGGGACGAGTGGACAAAAACTATCCACTGGTGGTTGGACATTCTGGACCCGTACTGGACATCGACTGGTGTCCCCACAATGACAACATCCTGGCCAGTGGCTCGGAAGACACCACTGCTATGGTAGCGCTTTGTCCTGCTTTCAACTCATGTCCCCCCGTCTCTGAAGTTTCAATAGTACCTATTGCAGTATCAAAAATGGAGATAGAGGAGGACGCTTAAATTTCCAGTATTCTTGACTTTCCACACTGGAAAAAAGATCGTAGGTGCTGTAGCTGACGGAGAACGTCCAGCACGAAGGGAGAGTTGGAGCAGAGCCGGTATTTAGAAACATATGTTGACAGAATGCTCACAGTGAGAGCTCTGTGCTCATATGAACCAGTGACGGACAGGATCTACTGGCAGTAGGGGCTGGTTAAGATGAGTAATGTGAAATAAACACCCCCCCCCCGCGCACACGCAAACATACTTACTTTTCTACGTTTTTACAACACAAGGGTAACAATCTCCCGAACTGATTTCCTTTTCCATGTTTTGTGCTATCCCGTTTGTAATGGGTACATTTAATTGAGTGTTTCATTGATCACGGATATCTGTAAACCTATTTAAAATTTTGTTTTTAAATTCATTCGCACTCCATTGGACAATGCGTAGATCTAGTGACATGCTAATGATGTTAATAATATCACGTTACATTACAAACATGAGAGGCATGCACCCTATGCGGTTTTGGCACTGAAGACTCACTGCAGCTGTCATCTGTATTGTGGGTGTGCTCATACTTTAAGGCCTCTGCTGTAATATTCCTGTAACCTTAATAGTAACATAACGCAGTCTGTATGATGTTACCCCAAGAGATTTAAAGGTTGGATGTACTGTGTTGTTCAAGAGGACTCCCATGTAACACATGGGTGAATGCTTTCAGCTAAGCTCCAAAAACACATTTAGCCTATAATTTAAGCTTTACTTTGACAGTGAGGAATTCATAGTACACCGTTCCCCCAAGCCCACAGGCAAAGAGGTCAGATCCGAAGAGACAAGACCTAGAGAGTTTCACCAAACTGACTTTTTTTTGTGTGTGTAACACCAAATACAGGAAGCAAAGTTATTTGTCAACCCTTTCACACTACGTAAATGACTTAAATCACTAGACTAGCTGCTGCATAGATCAGTTGCCAGCCGGGACGTCAGTTCAGAAAGGTTTTCTCGCGTTTGGTTTGTTATAACAGAGCCTAGACTTTGTCCTAAAGCTACCATTTGTGCACTTCAGTCCCATTTGATCTCCTTGTTGGACAGGTATGGCAGATCCCTGACCACACGCCGACCCGGCCCATCAGTGAGCCCATCGTGGTGCTGGAGGGTCACTCCAAACGCGTGGGCATCGTGACCTGGCACCCCACCGCCCGCAACCTCCTCCTCACTGCAGGTGTGACCACCTCATTTACCCACATCTGCCTCTTTGCTGTGCAAATGCACGTTTTTCGTGGCGTGGCACGTTCGCCTGCCCTCGCGATGCGAATGTAAATCTCGCACCAGGAGGTTTACATTAAGGCTGAGCAAACAGCAGCTGTAAGTCAATAGTGAACATAAGAAGGCGCTGGCTCACACATGTTGCTTTCGCACGTGTTCCATCAGCTGTCACGTCCTTCAAGGGTGTGTGAATGTGCTTGTTCCACAGCCAGTGACAATCTGATCATCATCTGGAACGTGGGCACCGGAGAACCCCTGATCTCGATGGACGACCACCCTGACCTCATCTACAACGTCAGCTGGAACCACAACGGGAGTCTGTTCTGCACCACTTGCAAAGACCGCCGGCTGCGTGTCTGCGACCCCCGCAAGAGAGAGGTGGTCGCGGTGAGTGCGGGTGGCTAGGAGCACTAAAGGAATCAAATATGGGGCAACTCGTTGATTTGGACCTTTAGATGTGGATTGAACTGTGTAGCAGCAACGGTTTGGTTTTCGTTTATCATCGGGTTCATTTTGTTTTCTTGCGTGACGCTGATGTCTGAGCTTTGCTCTCTCCTGCTCCTTCAGGAGCGAATGGCTCCACATGAAGGCATCAGGCCAATGAGAGCCATCTTCACCAGAGAGGGCAATATCTTCACCACAGGCTTCACCAGGATGAGCCAGAGAGAGCTCGGCCTCTGGGACCCAGTAAGACATGAATGGCCAGCAGGGTCCAGTCACGTTTGAATGTATTTTACTGCATTCATGTTTTCAAAACCTCGGCAGCAAGATGCTCTGGACACATGAAGTGAATCACTTTCTTTTTTTCATCTTTCATAGACGAATTTCGAGGAGCCCATTTCACTTTTGGAGCTGGATACAAGCAATGGAGTCTTATTGCCATTTTATGATTCAGACACCAGCATGGTATATCTGTGTGGCAAGGTAATTTTTTAAGGATAATGGTATATCCGTGTGGCAAAGTAATGCTTTCTAGCGCTCTGTAAGGATTATTTTAATCCACTGCCCGCCAGCTGCATATTCGTGGAATATCTGACCTCACCCTGTGTGTGTGTGTCCAGGGAGACAGCAGCATTCGGTACTTTGAGATCACAGACGAGCCTCCGTACGTGCACTACCTCAGCACCTTCAGCAGCAAGGAGCCCCAGCGTGGGATGGGCTTCATGCCCAAGAGAGGAGTGGACGTCAGCAAGTGCGAGATTGCCAGGTCAGCCGGATTTGGGTGCTTACGTATGAGTGGCTGATTCGGTAGGTGGCTGCTTTGGGGCTGGCACAGGTGTGTCCTGTGTTGTCCTGTGTCTGTCGACATGAGTGCATTTTGATGTCAATTCATTTCTGATGGTTGCAAACACACACTTAATTACTTATGTGTTTTTAGCTGTAACAGGTGGTCACTGGCTGTGTTGAGAAAATGCTTTACCTTGAGATTTAGCCCTCTGTTATTGATCCTTTGTGCTCAGATTATACAAACTCCATGAGAGGAAGTGTGAACCTATCATAATGACAGTCCCTAGAAAGGTAAGCGTCTTCTTGCCGTCATAATGCATAAAAACCAAACACCAAAATTCAGATTGAAAACATCATTCAGAATTGAATAACCTTTACAAATGCTGGTGGTTCTTGTCTCCTCAGTCGGACCTGTTCCAGGATGACCTCTACCCAGACACGGCAGGTCCAGATCCGGCCCTGGAACCTGAGGAGTGGCTGGAAGGGCGGGATCAGGACCCCATCCTGGTCTCCATGAGGGATGGCTATGTTCCTCCCAAGAGCAGAGAGCTGAAAGTGGCTAAGAAGAACGTTCTGGACTCTCGGCCCACAACTCGAAGGAGCATGTCGGCTGTCGACGGGAGCAGCTTGCCGGTGAGCACCCTGCTCATCTACTCTGTTTTTCCTCTTATTATCCTGGCTGCATTTTGTACCTTTCCCCCCACATCCTTCTGGCCATTTTCATACGAGCAGCCCTCCTTCAGAGCTAACCGATCCTTTCAGAAGCTCTAGCCTGTCCCTGACTTGCTATCTTTTTTCCTTCTTCCATCTCTCCTGCACTCTTTCATTCCCTGCTCTATCCTGTCTGCCCTGTTGCCTTTTGCTATCTCTCCTCCTCCCTTCCTCTCATCTGTCGCTTTGGTCTTCTCCTCTCTGCTCTACCCTCTCTCTGTCCTCCTGTTTCCTGTCCGCTCAACTAGCCTCAGTTGTTGGAGAAGCTTGTGGAGGAGATTCAAAGTCTGAAGGCTACAGTTCTCTCTCAGGAGAAGAGAATCTGTGAACTAGAGAATAAGCTCTCCAAGTACACCAACGGCACCGTGTGACCCATTCAGTAATACACAATCACCCCTGTACTGTTCAATTCACCCACCCCTTCCCCACCAGACCCTCATTACATGCACATTATGTACACTATAGCAGCATTCACTGTAGCATACTTTGTTAAAATGCTTTCATTATTTATAATGTCTTCTGTTATAAGTCTTCTGTTATTAAGACTATGAGCAGTAGTTAAAGTTACATTGTGGGATCTTACCCATGCTTTACAACATCTTTCCAGAAGCTATGTAGATCAGTGGACATATGCTGAACATGGACTACCCAAATGGCTACTTAAGGCCAACTTGAGTATAAAATTGTATGAACTGCTGTATGATGTATCAGATAATGAAATCTAGCCAAAGAATGCTACAGAATTAGGAAATGTAGATTCCCCTACACTTACGTTTCTAGTAGTCACATGCATCTTTTGTGGGAACCAGTATACAAATCACTACAAAACAGAACTTGGGGTTTGTGTATTTTTGATTCTGGTCTGGAAAACAGAAATGTAAGTTTTGCTGTAAGCCCTGTCTCACAGTTTTCTGCCATAATCCTATAACCCCTGAGTGGAGAAGTGCACACACCACAGGTGTGTCTGGATACTAATTCCCCAGCATCTCACCTTTCGATGATGTGCTCTCACTGTGTCTCTTGCAGTGTTGGGTTAAATTGTGACCTTTTAGTTTTTTTAACCCCATTTAGCCCCCTGACTCAAACATCATCTATTCATCCTTGACTAGCATGAAAATTCTCATGCAGCTTGTTACATTTGAAAATGTAAATACTGTATTAAAAAAAGAAAAATGTGAAAAATTGCAAAATATCAAAATTGATGACAAAAAAATGTGTTCTGTAGACGATAATTTGCGAGGATGTCAATAAAATCTTTTTGTAAAAAAAAAAACAAAACATGTATATTTCAAATTGTGCACAGGTGCTTGTTTCTACACTTTGTCTGGACATATGCAGTCAGAATTGTTTAAGCTCTATCCCAATTCTAACCCTAAACTTAGAAAACAAAACGAAATCTCCATCAGAAATACGTATATCTTTTATAAAACACAATCTCAGACATGTTTCATCATGTCTAATCAATACAGCAGAAGGGAGGTGGAGGGGCTCATGAGATTATATGATCGTGCCCTGTTCTCGGTCAGCAGAGAGGGGTCTGTTGCATTTCCCCCCATTGCTATAGAATAATTTAAGCATTTTAAAATATCTTTAATTATACCCTTAAGCAAATTTATTTTGATGTTAGAAGAAGTTTGAAATGAAATATGTTTTAACAACAAAAGAGTTTATTTATTTTTAAATAAATAACCAAAAGGTACAAAGAGCATTCAGGTGCAATAACCCCGAGTTCTCTCACCTCCCCAGCGTGGTGGTTTATAATGATCATTCGGTCCTGTGTTTCTCTGCTCAGTTCAAGTAGGCTTGTAATATAATGAGAAAGAAAGCATGAAAACACCCTCATGGTGCTTAATCTGAGGTCCACTAAGTCATTCCCTTCGGCTAAAAGAAGACCCTGTTTATCTATCGCTAATGATTTCCTAATAAGGAGAAGACAAATGTGTTGGGAGGAGTTGCATATCAATTTAAACAGTCCAGCAAGAGTGAAAAGAGCGACACACGTTTAGATTCTCCCCCAGGAGAGGAACCATGAAGGCACTCGCCATCTCCTTCTTCACGTCTGTTTAAGGCTGAAGTTTCATCCTGTTTATTTCTACGATGTGGGACATTTTCTTTTGTCTGTTGCCGTCGCTGGTGCTTGTCCTAGCAAAGCTGTTGAGCAGGAGTTCAATTTATTTTATTGTGAAGGCGGGTGCGTGGAAGCTCGCGTGGAATATCTGGTGGATGATCTGCTGGACTTTGGATCTTCCTCTTACTGCTCTTCAGGACACCGGTGGGGACCAGGACTCAGAGGTCAAGTTGATCTGCAAGCCCACAGCTTTAGCAGACTACATAAAACAACACTGTGCCACTTTAGCACACGCCCCTTTGACAAAGTGGCCAATGGCGGACCCCCATATGCAAATTTTCTACAACTTGCTATGGCCGGCAGAGGACGACACGCAAGACATGGACTTCACAAGGGATCACTTGCTCCTGGAAGATGGGGGGATCATAGCTCTAGACTGGGCTGTGGGGCTGAAGGACCAGAAAGCTCACACTAGAAGAGACCATCCGTCAGGAGGGACAGGCTGCCACAGCGCCACCTCCCCCATCCTCATCCTCATCCCCAACGCTCTGGGCAAAGTCACACACCATCTGCTCAGCCTGTGCCGCCTTGCCCTGCAACAGGGCTTTCACCCAGTCGTGTTCCATCGCCGCGGACACGGAGGATGCCCCCTCACCACCCCCCGTTACCAACAGTTCGGGGACCCCTCGGACCTGACGCAGGCTGTAACGTACTTGCGAAACTGCTCTCCGTCTTCGGCCCTGCTGGCAGTCAGCGAGGGCTCCGGGTCTGGCCTGCTGCTCTCGTACCTCGGGGAGTGTGGCTCGTCATCTCACCTGCTAGCAGCCGCCTGCATCTCCCCCGTGTTCCATGGACGGCTGTGGTTCGAGAGCCCGCTCCCATGGCTGTATCACAACCTGGCCCTCTTCTATTGCAAGCTGAAACTCAGCAGGTAACTTCATTTATACTTTAAATAGGAATTCTGTTCCGAGTGAGTAATCGTTTTGCATTTCAATGGTTATTGTTCATAAATTACCAGTGCCATCTAAAATATTTACAAATTATAAATAATTTGCATAACCACTTAAAAGCAGTTTAACAATTGGGCTGGGGTTGCACTGTGCCCATTGAACCCTGTGTGCAGGTATGCAACTGCTCTAAGCCCAGTTATGGATGTTGGGAAAATCTTTGGCTGCCGTTCTCTGCAAGACATGGAGCAGATCATGTTCTGTTCGGTCAGGCAGCAAGACAACACTGAGACAAGCTCTCCGGATAAAGCAGAAGAGCCCAGACCAGGATCACCCACGAGGCTTGACTGGGTGGCTTACTGGGAACAGAATGAGCCCTTGCGGGAGACAGATGAGGTAGCCGTTCCTGTGCTGTGCTTTTATAGCTGTGATGACCCTCTCCTTCCACCAGCTTCCACCCTGCCCATGGCCCTCTTCCAAAACAGTCCCTATTTCCTTCTGGCCATGACAACCCAGGGGAGTCATTGTGGCTTCAAGCAAGCCGAAGCCAAAGGTGTCGGTTCCTGGAGTCACGAGGCAGTGCTGGAGTACTTCTGGGTTGTGGCCGATTTCTTCAAAGTGGAGCAGAGGAAACGTGACGTGGAAAGGTTTGATGCGTGGGGTCCCCTCCAAGGGCTCAGGCAAAGGACGGGTGCGACACTGTCTAGGAGGAGGAGAGCGGTCACACTCAGGAGGGAGAGAACCATCCCGGGTCCCAGGAGACAGCTCTCGGCATACTCCAGTTCCTCCACATTTGAAGAGGATCCCAACACATTCATTAGGAACCGATCATACACCCGCTGAGCGCCTTTAAAGTAGAGATAACCAATGTGAAAAACTTGACCAAAAAATAAAAATGCTAAAACAGGACATGACCAAGAAAGGTTTCAAGACAAAAGTGGACTCGAGACCGTTTGTCAAGATAGGGAAGAAATGAAGAAAAACACTGCATTCCTAAGTGCTGCAGGGCCCTGGAGAAAGAAACCAATGTCAATTTCCGAGGCCAGTTGTCAACAAAACATTCAGACGCATTCCTAATGACGGAGCTTAATAAAACTGCCATGTCATCCATTACACAATGTAAACATTTCCACCTCCACTGAACTATCTGATTTGTAATATCACACCAGTGGTACCTCTTTATTGCTGCAAAGAGCTCCTCAGAAACAATGGAGAAAGAAACACACAGTAACTTTTGTTAAGATGTGTTCTCTTAGTCAACAACTATTTAATTTGTCGATTAAACTTTCCTCACACAGCTGTTTGAATACACTCAGTCACAGTCACTCAAATAAGTCAAATCAAAACAAAATGTACTAAAATTACTTTATTACAGTTGATTCTTTATCCAGTAGCCCTCTGCCAACAAAAGGAGTAATTACAAACAAAACAGTACACGTTCCCCCTAAAGTTTTCAGAACTTTGAGTCTTTTTCTTATGAATAACCATACATTTGTTGTAATCTCTCCAACATTCAGCTTTTCACAATCTATACATTTTAATACAGGTTATATACGGATTGTTATGGTAATGTTGAAGCAGGTAAGAAGAAACAATGGCCATCAAAAGTAAAACGTGGAGGAATACTGGTCAGTGCGCTGTACACACACGTACACCTGGTGTGGTCATCGCCCCTTCTCACACACAAATAGGGTCATAACAACATGGGAATGATGAGGGCTACAATATAACACAGCACAGATTACACTTCCACAAGGGGGGAGGGCATATTTCCACATTCCTCCTCAACATTCTGCAGGCTCTCAGGCAGGGTGCATCTTGGGGACCAACAGCCAGGTGTAGTGAGCAGCTTCTGCGTAATCCTGGTTTTTAACTTTAAATGCTACTCAGCCAATCCCAACGGAGCAAGTGGGTGTTTAAATCGTTTTGGCGCGTTGCATCAGAATGCTGCAGTTACCTGCTCCGTTGTTTGGCCCAGGTCTTCTGAGGCCTGGAAGTGCGATGGCTCAGCTGGCTCGTCATCTAGGCTAAACGAACACTGAGCTTAATGTCGTCTCTGCGTCATCAGTGACGCCATGCATACACCCCGAGAACAAGTGGCACACTAGAAGCTAAATCGATGCGCGGACACCCAAGCATTCTCAGCAGCGACTCCAAAACGTCAAAAACAATGATGGCCACGGTGGTGGTTATGGAGACATCTCGTTCTGGAGAGGGATGGAGATTAAACACCTTGCGTAATGCTTTCCAGATCTTTCTGTGGCCAGTGATGGGATGAGGGAACGAGGTAAAAAGTAGAGGGATAAGCCCAGAGGGACAGTGGAAGAATGACATCGTCAGTGAGGGGGAAGACAAAACCTGACTGGGGGGGTTTGGGGAATAGTGGAACCGAATCCAAGAAGTTTTAGCTGTGCTTAACTCCTGTGAGATTCTGCCTGATAATTTTTTTTAAATAAGATTAGAAACCAAGCTGTTTTTCTTTTTTTTTTTCTTTAATGTTCTTCACATTCAAGCAGTTAATTTTTTTAACTAGTTTAAACTTGGGTTCATCTTTCATAGCTTTATATATTTTTTATTTTCTAAAATGTACAATATACACAAACGTTGCCTATACATCCCACTTAAAGCTGTCTCCTTACTATATCTCTTTAACATATCACTTATATATGCTTTCTGATCTGTTTTTTGTTTGTTTTTTAACCTCTCGTTGCTCGTCGTTCTAAATGTTCGGTTGGGGGCGGGTTGTGGGGCGGCGGGCGTCTGATGCGGGCGTCAGGGTGACGAAGGCATTGCAGGGGCCACAGCAGCGGCACCCACTCACCCGGCAAACACGTTCAGCGGTGGCGAGCCTGCCCCAGACGGACCGTCCCAGCCCCGGGCCCACGCGCACCGCCCTGACGCCGAGCCCGGGGAGGGGCAGGAGGGAGCAGCGGAGGTCTGAGGAACATGAGGGAGGACGGAGGACAGGAGGGCAGAATCGCACATGCCGAAAGCCTCCTCTTGCATAGCTAGGATGAGAGTGAACTTTGGCATTTTGAATAGGAATCTGATATCCGAATGACATCAGGTTGTTTTGATCCCCCTCCTAATGTCGGAGGGGAATAGTTCGACATTCAGTCATTTTACTAGGACATCCATCCATCTTCACAGACATATCGCAAACACCTCTCCTATTTGTGCAACCTAAAACAAGACCCTACCTCTCCCTTTCCCATATAGCTACACGATGACACACACACCGAGCTCCATACTGAGGAACACGTGGCTCCATCTGCTGACCTTCCAACCATGGCCTCCATGTGACTCCACCCATGCCAGTCCTACCCCATGTTAAATGTCAATCTGTGAAAATACACTGAACACCTGTTCTCTCTCTCTATTCAGACCTGCATTTCCTCTTTTGGCTATTGGGACTTGAACAAACCCAAGACAGACCACTTTGCAACACAGACTATTTTAATGCAACAGGGTCCCTTGAGAAACCTGACCAAACCTGCCCTTAAGATGTGCTTATGCTAATGGTAAGCAAAGTGTAGGAACTTTGGTAACAATGTTTTTAATATTGCCAACTCAGGCAACTGATGTTCTAACAAGATCACCACTGCCACGTTTCCCTGGGATTCTCGCAGCATTGTTAATGGGGGGAAAAGGGTGTTTTAAACAAAATGTAAAAAGGAAAAAAAAAACCTCCTAGTAATTTATATAGAGAACAATGTTTTAGAACATTGGTTCTTAGTGTTTTAAAACTAATCAAAGTTGCTCATTTTAATCATAGCACAGGTTTTCTGAAAGAAAATGAAAAAGGAAAAATACTGAATAAAATCATGAACATTTTAAAGCCAACAAAGAAATGTGACTGAATCAAACTGGGTTCAGAACAATGGCTGGCCTAATAAGCACATTCTTAATTATTCATGTCGGGGGGCTCCATTGCAACTTTTATTAAAACATTAATGTTAAAAACGCCCACCTAAGATGTATACTGTATGTACTTAAATGTTTCCCTTGAAAAAATATGTGGACTCTATGTTTGACAAACTCAATAACTTGCAAACAAGATCATGATAAAACCCATGAAAGATTTACATACAAAAACCTTTACTTCCTGTTAGAGGAAATGCACTAAGCTCAACTCAAATAAAAAAATCATACCATTACTGCTTAACATAGCGAAGCAACAGCACTCCCTCTCCCTGATGTATTCATAACCACACACGCCTGCCATCCAACCTCCACTCTAAAACTAAAGATGCTCGACTGTGCCTCACGCAGTACATCAGAGAACATGCTGTGGACCGCTCAGGTCTGCAGATATAACCAAGCTGAATGTGCAACAGAGTGCGTTCTCATATATAAGGTGCACGAATTGTGTATGTGTGAGAATGGGGGGGGGGGGGGGGGGGGGGATCTTCAAACCAGAAAAGAAGAAATTGGGAAAGAGGAAGAAAGCAAACAACAGTGAGGGCTCAGACCTCCCTGGGCGTCCCCCCTCTGACCTTCACCTGCTCCCACCCCCTCTCCTGTGGCACTGTGGGGCAGCGCGGTGCGGGTCATGGCGGGCGGGGCGTGGGCGGTCTTACGTGTAGGACAGGTGCGAGCCGTTGGAGATCTGAGAGGCGATGCTGGCGCTCCTGCTCATCCCCTGCTCGCCACGCCCCCCCGACGATGTCCGCTGCACCACGTGGGGGCTGTTCCGCGCCCCTCCCCCCCCGCCGCTCGCCCGCTGGCTGCCCCCGGAGCCGTGGTGGCCCCAGGGGGGAGGCCCGCCGGCGGGCAGGCCGTGACCCCACGACTGCTGGACGGCTGTGCCGCCCTGGCCCGGGGGGTGGTGGTGGTGATGGTGGCTGCCGTGGTGCCCTCCCGGCCCTGAGCCGCCGGCCCAGTGCGCGCCGTGCTGGGAGCTCCAGCCCCCGGGCGCGCCGGGGAAGCTGTGGCTGTGGCCGTCGGACGAGGCCAGGTTGGACAGCGCCATGTTGTTGAAGCCCAGGCGCATGCTCTCCGAGTCGAAGGCCTCGATCTCGCGGGCCTGGCGCTCCAGCAGGCTGCGGATCCGCTCGGAACGCTCCTTCTGCAGGGCCTGCATCTCCTCCTCGATCTGAGGGGGACGAGAAACGGACGTGCGGGTCAGCGCGGAACGACGAAACCCGAGGGGGGCCGTGCGAAACGCTACGGTGCTACGGAAACGCGTTGGGCGTGCGTCGGACCCACCTTCTGCTCCAGGAGGGCTCGGCGCAGGGAGACCCGCTGCTCCAGCTCCTTCCTCTCGCGGTCGTGCTGCGCGTCCGTCTGCATCTTGATCTTGCTCTGATACGCGTTGAGCAACTCCAGCTCCTCCTGCAGCTGCGTCTTCAGCAGCTGACACTGAGCTTCCTGGGCTTCGTCCAATCGCAGCTGAGGAGCGGGACAGAGGGCGGGGTTAGCGATTGTTATTAACCGTGCCTCGGGTGCACGCCTCCGGTGGGGACCGCGCGAGACGGGCCTACCGCCGCGGTTCGAGAGCCCAACTCACGGCCTGCGTGGACAGCATGTCGTTGATGGTGTGGTCGTACTGCTCGGCCAGGATGGCCAGCTTGCGCGTCTGCTCCTCCTTCAGCCGCTTCAGCACGGCCTTGTGGTCCGCCTTGGGCGTGCTCTCCAGCAGGTGGTTCCGCAGGGCTTTGTACTGCCGCGTCTGGATCTTACACGTGTCCTGGAACTGCTTCTTGATCTGCAGCTCCTTGGACTGAGGCGGGCAGGCAGAAAGACAACACCAAGAAAGGGGCACAGAGGGAGGGAGAGAGAGATGGAGGGAGGGAGAGAGCACAGGAACAGCAGCAAGAGAAAGAAATCGGAAGGGAGATGAACGTGAGACGAGGCCTTTCGCGAGGCTTTTCGCACCCCGTCCTGGTCGCGGCTGTGAGAGCCGTGGTGTTGGCACCCACCCACCTTCAGGCTCTTGGGCTGCTGGCGAACCTCCATCACGTGTTTGCGTCGCAGCTCGCGCTCCCGCCGCTTGTTGTACTCCATCTGGTTGGTGAGCTCGGTCTGGTGCTGCAGGCGGATGAGGTCCGTGCGCATTCTGTGGATGGTGGCCAGCTGCCGCACCTCCAGCTCCTGCATGGACTCGTGGTGTCGCAGCAGCATGGCGTGCTCCAGGTCCTTCTGAGTCTGCCGCTTGTTCAGCTCCTGAGAGGCGGAGGTGGGGGTGGGGGTCGAGGGTGGAATCGCAGACGTGAGTTTAAAAAGGTAGCCACGGTGCCACAAAGACAAATAGAAGAGCCTATGATCCATCACTAGGGCTGCCACAAATGATTATTTTTATAGTCGAATAATCACCAATTAATTGTTATGATTAGTCGACTAATCGGATCGTGCGTTAATTGAATATAAAACATACAGCTTATCACACCGGAATGCAACTGCTATTCTATGCTATAATCATCATTAGATTTCAGCTAAAAATAAAAACAATCAAGATCATAGTTCATTAAACATTTAATGAAATATGCAACTTGTTGCAACAAACAATTATTAAAATAAGTATAAGGCACTGGCTTAAACAACGCAAAAATAAATACATTATAATAAAGAAATTATTTTTTTTAGGTTTTTCTTTCTTTCATTTGTCTCTGGCATCAAACGTAACTACATTTAAATCAAATTAGGTAGGTACCTGAAACTAAGGAATTATTCACAAAAATAAAGTTTTGGTCTCACTGACGTTACAGAAAACACAAATGCGTGCTAAGGTTAATGAAACAAATCGCCATCACTAATGTTAACTTTTACAGCTACCACGATAAGTAAGTACGAAGTTAACGCTCCGTTTACGCTAACCTTAGCAGCTAACTAGTAATTTAGATTACAGAGATGACGGTCTTCATCATTGTCACAATCAGCCACAACATGCCTCAGGTGCTCGTACATCGCGGTTGTGCTGCCGTGGAAGGCAAGTTCTGCCTTGCAGATATTGCACGCGTTTCAGAACCCGGCTACGGAAAATGATCCAACACTTGAGTTCCGTAGCCGGGTAGCCATGATACCAGTCTGTATAACGTCCTGGGATGTCGTCCACTGTCTACCTCGGTTTCCACTACTGCGCATGTGCATTAGAAAGGCAGACGCAGCAGTGGAAACTGTTTGGAGAGGAAAAAAAAACATGACGCATCGACTATTAAATTAGTCGTCGACTATTTTAATAGTTGACATAATCGTGACTAGTCGACTAATCATGGCAGCCCTATCAATCACACATAAAACGTTCATGCCCTTAAAAATCGGCCCACGTGCTGCTGGTAATTAGGACTTAGCCACTGAATACAAGGGCGTGAGCGGATACGAGGACGTGCTCTCAAATCCGAACTTAAGACCGCGATGGCAGTGACGAGGTTGGCCGGTCGGGCCCGATCTCGGAACGTACTTCTCGGACGAGGTCCTGCTCCACGTTGTGTCTGGCGATGAGGATGCGGCGTTTGAAGCGCCGGCACTCGAGCTCCAGGTACTGGCGCTGGCGGCGGAGCAGGTTGGCCTCTTCCTCCGCCTGGAAGTGCTGGAAGTTCTCCTTCTGCTTGGACAGCCACTCCTGCTTCTCCTTCTTGGGTGTGGACTGGTTCTCGTTCAACTCCTGAATACACAGCAGAGTTCAAGTGAGGAAGTACGCAATGAAGGAGGAGCTTCTGCGACATACCAGTATTCTTGCGATTATTATTGGCTGGATAAGTGTGGTGATAAAATAAATGGGGATTTAGATTCAGATTTAGATCTTCTGAAGTGACTTCCTTGGTTACTCAAGAAACAAAACGTTCTTGGTGCTGCTCAAAGAAACGTTTCAGCTCCTTCTAGATATACAGGACTGGAAGGGTAGTAGAACCTCTTTCAGTTGCTCTTTGCGTAGCTTGTACTCTCGTTTCTGGGACTCCAGGAAGCTGCTCAGCTCTTTCTTCTGCTGGACCTGGATGTGCTGCTGGAACTTCTTCTCATCATTGGCAAATGACTTGGCCTGCACGAGAATGCCAGAGCAAAAAAAAAAACCATAATGAGCATTTGTAACATTCACACTAGGACGTTATGAAGAATGTGATGCGAATCACACAAAAATTGCGTATATGACGATGCGCGTGGGGCGCGTTTATGATGAGGCGTGTGGGACGCTCACATCTTTTTCCATGGATGCCTGGTGTTTCTTGACCAGCTTCTCCATCTCGGTGGCGAAACTGTTGCGCTGGGTCTCCAGCTCCTTGTCCAGGCGGAGCCTGTGTTCGTCCATCTCCGCCTTCAGCTTGTTCTCCAGGGCCATCAGGTGCTTCTGGTGCTGCCGCCGCATGCGTTTGTAGCCGGACATCTGCTCGCGCAGCTCGGAGTCCTGCTCATGCTCCTGCATCTGCCTCGTCACCTGGTGGAGGAGGTGGGGGTGGTGGTGGCCCCAAAAAACAAAAACCAGTGAGTGACACCGTTTAAATATCACTCACCCACCCCTGCAGACAAACCGCAGGTACTTTAAATCAGCCGGAGGTGATCCAGCAGCGAGACCCTTAAGCGGTGACTCACCAGTGAGACGGTGCGGATGGTGGCGAAGTGCTCGCGGTTGCGGTGATGCTTGCGCGGGGGAGGCTGGGCCGGGGTCGTCGCGGCCTCAGACGGACGGCTTCGCGCCTCCGGGTCGTCGTGGTAAACCTCCTCTTCCTCCTGTCAACAACAAGCTAAAGGAGTTATGATGCTGAAGTGCGCCAGCCGTTTGGTACAACGTCTCACTTGTCTCACTTGTACATTTCTGGGTCTCACTTGTAAATTGTACACGAACAGCCAGTGAAGTGTTATTTACACCTGGGAAACCCATGACCTTTCACCTTTTCCATCGGGAGAAAATGGCAAATGTGCACGTGAATTCCATCATAAAAAAAATTAAAAGCCTGATTGGTCCGAGCTCTTGCTGTGAGGCTGGAAGGAGCAGGCACAACACGGCTCACTTTTCACATAAAAAGCAGGATGAGCATTTTACAGGAGTTCGCACTTTTTGCATGTAGTGGGCGTATCTTCCCAGCAGCACCAGAATGCAGTTAAGTCGTTTTTACCGGTTACTCATCTGGTATATACAACCTGCCGAGCACCGAAGCACAGCATGGGACTTCCTGATTACCTGAATCGTTTCTTAAAGAATCAGAATCGAACTGAATGGTTTAAGAGTCTGAGACGGAGGGGTTAGGACGGCTGCAGAGGGATGAGGTTAACGTACAGGTTTGAGGTGGATGACGGAGCTGTTGGACATGACGGTGTGGTCTCCCTCCATCAGGTCCAGCTCGCTCTTGTCATCTGCAGCGTCGGGCAGGCTGTTGACGGAGCTGCTCTGGGAGCTGGCGCTGATGGACATGCTGGGGATGGACTGGTTGCTGCCCACGCTGTTCACTGTGCCAGTACGGCCAGCGCCCTGCTCCGGCTCCTACACACACACGATACACACACACACACCAGTCAAACACTGTCGGTTTATAGTCCATTGACAAGACAGGACACTTTAGCAAGAGCACATTAGAAATGCATACTGTCACCCCTCCTCCGAGCACAGCCCCTAACGGTACCACAGCCCCTAACGGTACCACAGTGCCGCTGCCTGACCTCGTCACCCTCCTGCTGCTCGCTGGCTGGGCCGTTCTGGGCCTCCTGGAAGAGGATCTTCTTCATTTTGCGGTACTGCAGGTTGTCCAGCTCCCGGACCGCATCCTTGGTCCGCATGATCAGGTCCATCAGGACGGTGTCGGGCCTCTCTCGCAGGACAAAGGCGTGCTGTGTGCAGTGTGTTTGCGTTAATGGCTACGGCGCAGACGGCGTAATAGTTACTAATGCAAATAAAATGCAATGAAAATGAGCTTGGCTTCATTAGACAACATGACACTCTCAGAGCGTGCCTTTTCTGCAAGGTATGTGGGTTTTTTTTTTGTTTGTTTGTTTTGCAGCAACAAAACAGCTATGCCAAAACATCTGTTTTCGCAAAGCCAATTTATAACACTCTGGAAGTGCTATAAGAGCTCTGGAAGTGTTCAGATAAAGCCCAAATTTAAAACCGGAAGATCCACGAGTAACCTTTTTTTAAGGTTTTTCAGGAGCATTTAAGCATATTAAAAATAAATGTTCCAGTTGAATGTTTAAAAACATTAAATCATTTCAGTTTTCACTCTTTCTGTGGTGGTCATTTACAGCTTTTAAAGGTAAAGATGACGGGTCTACCTGCAGCAGATCATCTGAGTGTGGTCTGTCCTGGGGGATTTTCTGAAGGCATGAGTCGACAAAATTTCTAAAGTAATCCGTCCTAGGATAGAAGAAAGCAAATGATCACACGTTTGGGAAGGTGGCCCAGTCTCACTCTGAACTAGAGGGCACCTTCTGACGCCTGATGGCACGTCGCTGAAATCCGGTGCCGGTTTCTTCTGTTCCACGTGCAGTGTGGACTCACCATTCGGCGGACTGCAGTGCTGGGCTCTCATTCTGCGCTATATGGTATAAGGCACTCATTGCATTCATGTTGAACAGAGGGGGCTTCCTCTCAGCTGCGGGGGGGGGGGGGGGGGGGGGGGGGGGGGGGGTGAGAAAAGGTGAGACAGTGCTTTTCACTCCAGAGTCTTTGAAACACACATACACACACATTCTGCCACCTTACCTAGTTCTATACAGGTGATCCCAAGGGACCAGACATCTACCTTTCCATCATACTGACCCTCATCCATGGCCAGAATCACCTCTGGGGCCATCCTGGTCAGAGTAGACGAAGAAAAACAGAGTTGCTGTGAAAATGCTAACAGTTAGTGAGGCTACTGAAAAGTTAGAAGCTAGAGGCGAGTGCTCACCAATATGGCGTCCCCACGAAGGAGTTGGCCGGAGAGGCAATGGACGCGGATCCAAAATCTGCTAGTTTGACCTGTCCGGGCTCGGTCAGCAGGACATTCCCAGCTTTGATATCCCTGGGAAATGGTGGACGTGCGAGACATCCAGAGAGCAGGAGATATTAGGATGGAAACGCTCCTCTACAGAGCGAGTCAAGGGGAGACCTACTTGTACACCTACCTGTGGATCATGTTATGAGAATGAAGGTAGGCAAGCCCCTGCAAAGCACCATGGGTAATAGCTGCAATCTCCATTTCCTGAAGGGGCTTTTTGTGAACTGTGAATAAAGAATAAAAGGACAGTGAATCGGTCTGGTAAATAAAGGACAGTGTACGACAGTAAAGTCGGTCTTATAAACAACAGTGAATCGGTCTGGTAAATAAAGGACAGTGTACGACAGTAAAGTCGGTCTTATAAACAACAGTGAATCGGTCTGGTAAATAAAGGACAGTGTACGACAGTAAAGTCGGTCTTATAAACAACAGTGAATCGGTCTGGTAAATAAAGGACAGTGTACGACAGTAAAGTCGGTCTTATAAACAACAGTGAATCGGTCTGGTAAATAAAGGACAGTGTATGACAGTAAAGTCGGTCTTATAAACAACAGTGAATCTGTCTGGTAAAGCTGAAACAAAGCCTTCAGATGAAAATAACTGAGAGGGTCAAAATTAATCATTTGATTAACAGAATATTAAACACAGTGATGCATTTATTACAAGGGCTGAGCATAACTTACATAATGTCTATTATCAGTTTATAGAGAAAGGCTTATATTTATACTTCAGGTTATTAGATCCTCTCTTTAAAAACCATGGCTATGATTAATTCCTGAAGTACATTAATCAAGACAATAGGAAGTTAACACACATACACACACACAAACACATAATTCTTACTATATGGCATACTTGCCCCTCACTGCCAGTCATTTTTTTGGTCAGTCTTCAAACAAGTAGAAGGTTTGAGTTTGGGTTAAAAAACTGAAGGTGCATGCTTAGAGAGGCAAATAAATCAAACGGAGAGCTCAAAGGGAGAACCCTTTTATCGGAGTGACCATATGCCTTGTGTGCAATTCAGCATATTGCTTACGGATTTATTTAGCAAATATTCCTCATGAAAATGATTCGTTTACCTTCCAGGAGGTCGGAGGCTGAGCCCAGACAGTACTCCATCACAAGCTGAAGACCATGAGAAAGACATGTGCATTTTTATCAGAAGCTGAGAAACATGGCAACATTGTAAATGTGTGAGTGCAAGTGTGTGTGTGTGTTTGTGTGTGTGTGTGTATGTATAATGGAGCAATGATGTGCCATTACCCATGCTGTGTGTTCCCGTAGGTAACATCCTTTATACTCGATGCTGTTGGGGTGTTTTATTCTCTGGAGGAACTTAACTTCTTTAATGATGTCCTGCCATTTCTTGTGTAAAGAACAAGGGGTCATTGATGTTTACCAAAAAAAAAAAAAAAAGACGTTAAATGCAATTTCTATGCATTTCAATTAGGGATGCACCGAAATGAAAATTCTTAGCCAAAACCGAAAACCGAAAATGAGGAAACCAAGGCCGAAAGCCGAAAACCAAAACACCGAAATACATTATGCCAATTATTAGTAACACTGGATTTATGGCTAACCTCACTAAACTCAAGGCATTGCTATTCAAAGAATAAATCAACTACAAAATTTGATTTGAAAATATTTATTTAGCACTGACATTACAGTAATGCATATTATAAAATAAAATTAGTGGTGGGCCGTTAACAGCGATAACGCTGACAACGGCCGACCACTAATTAAATTTAACTCGCTTGCAGACCGTTTTTATCTGAGAGGATAAATATATGTATTAAATTTAATTATAACTGACTGGCCTGAAAGATAAATATAAATTCTCTCATAAAAACGTGACATGAGTTGCAACAACAATAAACAGCTCAGGTAAACACGCTTCTGAGAAATGTCGTCTGCTCGGCAAAACATAACGGGGCTCAATGTGCTCTATTAGCCTACGAAATCCCACATCCTCTACGACAGAGAACGGCTGATCGTCTAAGGCAACGAGTTCCATAATTTTTGGTGTAATGTCCTTTTGCCTTGGCGCCATCACTGGAAAATGTTTTTGCTAGCTTTATCCAAATAAGCGCGTGCAGGTGACGATTTTTGCTTGCGTCATCACAACACACTGTTTCGGCCGTGTTGTTTCGGTGATGAAAGTATTTCGGCCGAAAACCGAAAATGCAAATTTAAGCCATTTCGGCCGAAAATTTTCGGTGGCCGAATTTTCGGTGCATCCCTAATTTCAATACATTGAAATGTAATGTAGTAACATTTATATCATTACATAAATCATTAAACATTCATCTTTAATATTTTTTATTTCATTATTTAAGGTTGTGGTAAAATCCCACAAATACAGGCATGAAATGTAGAATTCGTGTCTTTTGAATACACTTTTTCCTCACAGAATAACGATTATTATATGATTATTTCTAATATGAAATTACAAGGAAAAACATTGGCAAGACATGTCAAAGGTCAGACACTAGTTTCCATCCTGGTTCCCAAAAGCAGAAGACACAGCACCATACATTAAAGCCTTAAATTCCCCAATTCACCTTAGATTATAAGCAGTCCTCACGAATGTGTGCTTAGGATTACCAAGAGTGAGACACAGATAAGGGATCATTTGGTGAGATCAAGATACAGCTGGACTAGCACATTTTGACTGTGGCCAAGAATCTCCACTAGTTAAACCTAATCAATGCTACCAGGGCCAAGCAAACTATGAAAGTAAAATGTTGCCCCTCATGGCTGTAATCAGTAAATAATTCAATTACATCCTCTCTCCCATTGCTCATAGGAAAGCGGAGGAAGACAGATCTTGTTTCCATACAACAGGCTCCACCTGCATCGCTTAAAACTGTGATATTCCCAGTCACCCTTTAATCACACTGTCAAGAACGTAGCTGCCGTGGGCGGAGGCCGTGGGTGGAGGCCCTGGGCGGAGGCCATGAGCTTGGCGCTGGCGAGCTGCTGACTTACCTCGTTGGACTGTTTCCCGCTGTAAGACATCTTCTTAATGGCCACCACCTCAGTGGTCCGCACATCACGGGCCTGCAGATAGACGCCAACATTGAACTTCATCACTGTCACTGTCAGAATTAATTTGAAACCTGCACGGCTACGCCGCCTGCATGTCAAAATGCGAAATTGACTTTAAATACAACAATGAGCATATTGTACAACTGACTTAGGTAGAAATGTGGAAAGTTGCATGTCATGTGGTGCGAGTGCTATTGAGTTTATAGCAATCAGACTTCAGTCTGGCCAAGCCCCACCCTCCATCCCCATGTAACCTATGGATGATTCATGAGTTTGATCTGATTTCCCTAGTTGTTATCGAATCCAACTGGAAAACGTTTCAGATTATTTTATTAGAACAGGGGAATACTCTAACTGGGGAGCGTAATCAGGATATTGCAACAACTGCAGAAAAAGCAGACAGCTTTTCGACAGTATTGATGAGGGCGGTATTTTGTTTTTTTGTTTTTTTTTAATATGGAATCTCAGATCACTTGGCAATTATGCAGATACGGTTACGGGAGTTTAGCGAGAGCTTTGGGTATAGACCGCCTACAGGTCAGTCTACTGCTGCCAAGCATCGGCGCCGGTCCACAAGGGGTTCCGTCTCACACTGAAGGTTGTTGGAATAAAGCTAGTGCTGCCACTTTTAGCTGAAATTCACTTTCTAATGTCTTAGAAACAGACTCTAATGTCACTTTATGGTGCTTTGCCCGACGTCTGACCTCTCAAATCCGAATTCAGTCCACATGACTGAGGTGACTTTACTACCCATCGCTGGTGATCAAGCCAATCACCTTACACCAAAGTATTGACATGTTTGCATGTTTACAAACGTATTGGTCACGAGTAATTGTTTCATATTTCTGCGTTTTTAATCTGCAGCACTGCCATCTAAACATTGATCAAACATCTGCAAATTGCATTAAACACACCAATTATGTGTCACTGAACAAAATGCCCAGCCATAGGTCATAGTTTCCAAATGATGGCTAGGTCTAGTGAATAAAGGCATTTGCATGCACATTAAACGCACACTTGCAGAAAGAATTAAGGCTATCACTTTAGGAACACCCACGTACTCTTAATCTGATTAGCACCCTCAGATTTCTGCCTTAAAATCAAATTTGTATTTATGTGACTAGGTAAAGCCAGCGCCGTGCGGAATGTTCAAAAGTTCTCCGTGCGTTCATTATCGGCACATTCCATCAGAATTACCCTCGTCCACCAGACCCTGAGGCGTCCATCTAACACGCACAGGTGGCTGAATGCAGGAAGGCTGGCTGTGGGACTGTCCTGCCGTGGACGAGTGTTCTGGAACTCGGGTGGGACAGGAACGTTCTTTCTACAAATCTAACTGGCGCAGCGAGGAAAATATGAACATGGCTGAAAGACGGTAGGGCTGAATGCGTTGACGATTTTTTCGAGGGGCGGGGACCTACTTGATTATAATCTTCACAAGTGTCACGTCAGAGTCTTTTATATGTGCGCCTACCACCCTATTGCTGATATGTGCTTGAAGGAGATCTTTTGTTTCCACTCTGCTGGTATCTGACTGATACTGTGTACCAGAGTGGTAAAATGTCTCCGCCACAGAGTAAAACAGTGGTATAACCCACATGAAGCGCACGTGTCTTACTCTGCTCAAAGTGCATTTGCCACCGCTGTAATTGTAGCTCCATTTTGAAACATGATCCGATGTGAGGAACATGCAACAAAAGCAGCGTTTCAAGCTGCGGACAGCTCGACATCCTAAGAAAGTTCATTACATCTTGCAACAGCTCCATTTACTCTTTAGATGTGGGAATGGAATTCAGTGATGTCGTTGTAGTTCCGCCTCATCGAGGCCGACTTCAGCAACACTTCCTAAAACTGACCTGGAGTTAATTAGTTCTGAATGTTCACAGCTTTCCATTTGGCTGAGTTAATACTGCACTGGGGGGGGAAAAGTTGGGGATGAGAGGAGGTTACTAATGGGAACGAAACCTAAAATATGAGAAATACAAATACCGAAGGAAAAAAAAAACCATCCAAAACGTGGGGGAAATAAAAACTGAATTTGTGAGCGTTTTCCTGCTCGTATTGTCCATCAACACGGACTAAAAACAAAACAAAACAATGTAAACCCGTGTTATCGAGCTGTGAGGGAGGCCGGTGCGTCAGTGGAACGATACTTACGAAATACACGGCTCCGAAGCTGCCATGGCCGATCTCGCGCAGGTCGGTGAAGAGCTTCTCGGGGTCCTCCTTGAAGAAGAGCTCTGCAATCTCGGGGTCCTTCAGGCTCCCTGCCCGGCTGGTGGAGGGCATGCTGCGCGGGCCGGGACGCGAGCGCGCACGCGGGGGACTATCTGGCCGTGCGACTGCCGCGCCAAAGCTCCCGCTGATGACTCATCTGCCAGAGGGGGGCAGCGTGCACGCAGGGACCTGGACGCAGCACAAAACAGGCGACACGCAGCGTTAGAGGCAGGGCTCCCACGTCCTTTGAGGCGTGGACAGGTCAACGAGTACCAGTGACCAAACAGTAGCCAAGCTTCCTTCTCTTTGGTAGTTAAACGTGGCGCAGTGTTAACGGAGGTCCGAGTTGACCTGCACAGTGTGGTGGTATGACGCCGAAAGTGAATGGGTGAAGATTATCCATCTAATGAAAGAGTGTCTACTGATGCAAAGAGTGTCTACTGATGAACATACAGTAATCGATGTAATGAGATTAACCTGCTGATGAGCACGACTGAGAGGGGGAGATAGCTAATGGAGAGGCCTTGCTTTGAGCGGCGCAGAGGAAACGGGCTGGAGGACAATCACCAAGAAAACCGCGGCTTCTAGCGGCTCCAGAGCAGAGGAGGTTGTGGCGAGACCCTGCATCCTTCTAAGCAGGCCTCAGCACACAAACAGGCCGGCCGATTCTTCAAAGCGACCAGCTCGGCGCTTGCTGGACATGAAAGCTGGATAAACACGAAACTGTGCACAGCCCCTCTGGCACAGGCCACAGAGCTGAACGCTTGTGACGAACTTGTGTAGGCTCACCAAAACCTCCTGGCCATCAGTGGACGTGGAATGTCTTCCTGTAATTTAAATATTCGAAAATAATTTAATAAATGCCTATGACTTATGGAAGTGTACAAATACGATTGTCGAGGAGCCTGTTGATACTTCTCCTCGTGGTTATTTGCACACACACAGTCAGGCTGGACCTCCAACACGGGCTGACCAACACTGTGGTTCTGTAGTCACCCACCTCTAAAGCCACTCGATCACACCTCAAGCAGGTTCCACATCCTCCTCCTCCGGATGTATGAACGGGGTGGCCAGGTGGGGGGTATAGGAGAACAAGCCCTCTCAACTCACACAGGAACACTGCAACTGCTCCATATAGACTGGCTTCATGTTTGATTTCACCATTCATTCAAGCCTGTAGTAACGGTTTTGCTACATAATACATAATTACCTGCACTTCTCGGGTAAAAACCATTAAAGTTGTGGGTGTTAAAAGTGCGTTAAAGGACAAAAGTATTTTAAACATAATATTTATATGAAACTCTGAACACTTTTAGGAGAATGCTAGACACTTTAGTCATGGCAGTCAGAAAACTATGCCATTAACTTCAGTCTGGAGAGAGTGTCTGAGGGAGGTTACACCACAAAGCTTTCATGGTCTCACTAAAGCTAGCACCCAAGCCAACTCAAGGGCTACATAATTACATTGACTTAATCACACTGACTGAAACACCAACACACTTTCCATCATTATAACGCCACCTCCTCAAAACTGTCAAAATCCCTTTCGAATCACTTGGTTCAGTGAGTTCAGAGGCAAACCAGACCGAGAGTGCATTTTAATAGCTTAATGAAATAGCGGGTCCCGTTACAGTGCTTGCTCCAACTACCTCCAACACTACACACGTGCTGGCGCCTCCACAGGCAAGTCACACTACTGCATCACCACAAGTGCCAAGATGGAATCTTTTTTTTCACAAATTTTTTAAATGAAAGCATTTTTTTCATCTAGGCTATTCTGCAGTGGTGAAAACAATAAAATAATGGAATAACAGGCTTACATAACAGCCTTTTCTTATTATGCGGTTTTAATTTGGTAAAGTCTGACAGTCTGGCTCACGCCATTCCCTACAAAAATGAGATCCGACACCTCCCACCCCTTCATAAAATCCTGTCAGATGGAAAATATGTGCCGTTGAAAGTCTTTTTTCTTGTTGTTGTTGTTAACGTGATAAATATAACTGATAGGAGCATCAGCCCATGTCCATGTTGAGTGTTCAGTGCGGATGTGTGATGTTACAGATATGTTACTAACATGCGACTTGCCAATGTGATAATGTACAGTGACAGTAAAGAGCCCAAACCGTTTAAGTGCAGCAGGACTAATATAAGCGTGATATGAGCATGTCGCTTCACATCTGTGACACCATGTGCCCGTGTTTAAAAACGTGCAGTTTATTAGTATTTCAAAAGCTAAAATTACTAACCATCTTGCATTTGGAAAAGCGACAAATTGTCATGACAGCGTATCAGATCTCTGACCCCTAGACACAGCGAAAAACCACCACCACCACCACCTACACTCCTCCTAGAGGAAGTTCAACGGGGAACTGCTGGAGACACCAGCCTGGTGTTTTAGCAGCGTGTTCTGGGCAGTAGACCGTCTGGCGCCTGTAAGCAGGGCTCTTTGGAGGCCGGGGCGTTGCTCAGGTCTTTGAGGAGCTCCCTGCAGTACAGCATTACGGTGTTTGTGGCATCCACAAGAGCATCAGAAGACTCTTTTAGAAAGGAAATTGGATTTCTCTGGCTCCGTTTTGCAGAGAAACTAGCGATTATAGAAGCAATAAGACACGGAAGTCAAAACACATTTTACTTCTGCACCGTGACATATGTAGGCTTATACATTGGAATTTCATTGCATCATGAAAACATGACATTACTGGTTATTATTATTTTTGCCCCGCCTGCTCATGCTTGATGACCTACCCAAAATTCCCAAGACATTTTTCGGTCAGCAAAAGTCACTGCATTTTCTAAGTTATGGACAGGCAAGAATCGTCTATTAAATTATTATCCTATGGCTGTATAACACAGACAGTTATATTTTGATTATATAGCTACATACTGTGGTATACTTTCTAATAGGTTGTGTTAAAAACAGCGGCGATGCCTTGACTGATAATCGCATTCTTCTTTCCAAAATTACACTTGTCCAGAGAACGCTCGTCTGTGCTGTCTGAGATTGATCAAGATGCGCACAGCACACAAGAATGCTGTGATGTATTATAGAGCTCACATATCACAGCCTGTGGTAGTATCAGTACTGTAGAGGCTGGCCATTAAAAATGTATAGTGCGATAGGTGATATTCATAGGTTGTGCACAATGTAACCAGGACAGAACCGGGTAAAAGGAAGCTATTTTATTTTAGCCTGACTTTAAATTAGTCTTTCTTTAAACAGTCAAAATTGTAATTCATCTTCAAGTTCATTTCTTATATGCCTCAACTGTCTATCACTGATATGATGAGGAAACTATTCTGAGCATCCCCTTGCGTTTCTAACTTCCTGTTTTCTCGTTTTCAGACTAAGCACATGATGCACATGATGCATTCCATGTCAACTGAACCGTCAAAGCCATCTGCCTTAACAAACATAGGCCTCCATTTCGAAATGCCATGAAAAAATGTTTAAATCAGTTCTGTTGCTGAGAAAACTACAAAATATCTTCACATTAGTTACGGTTAAAACTGATGTTATTACACAAATAAGCTTTAAAATGTCAAATGTGCAGAGAACAAAACCTTCACATACACACCACCACCACCTGACGACCTTCACTTGCAGTGCAAACACAGACACCCCCCCCCCCCCCCCCCATACACACACACCAAGGCTAACTGGAACCCCTTCTTCATTACAAAGCTCAGGAGCACTGACCTTGCCAACACCAAACTGCGTCCCTTATGTAAGAGCTGCATGCAAAATCTCCATTTCTAAGGTGGGCTTACTGTCCAGAATTGAAATGAACAAAATTACAAATTTGTGAAAGCGCACATACATCCTTCTTAAGTATGTGATCACACCCCACAGAGCCATTTTTACTCTACAGCGTTTGATGATGCAGATGCAACTGCCAGCTGTCTTGAAAACACAGCTCATACACTACAGATACTGTAGCCAAATTCATTATGACCTGCTCATGAATAACTGTCAGTGTAGAGAATGAATGAATACACCGGTGTGGAGTGGTATGGTGTGAAGGTATGCAGTTCAGATAAACCATTAGATGAAGGAAGGAGGAACATGGATGAAACTAATAAACACCATTTCCTTACAACTTGAGTCTCAAAAAACAAGGAAGTTCCACTTTGTAAAGTCTGCTACTGGCACACACTTGTTGTCAAAACTGATGACCTTTGGATTCAACTCATCAACGACCTTCGTTTTATTTGAAATCAATAATTATGCTCTAAAAACTATAAATAAAAGCTCTGTAGAGAGATCAAGTTTATCATTTGGCATTCTTATGATTACATGCCTTACAAGCCAAGGGGGCCATCTTAAACATGTCATCTGTGGTATTCAGTCTGATCACACAATAAAACAACAAACATGCAGCACATGGCTGCACCAGGAAGAAAACGATACTCAACAAAATACCTGACAGAGGAAGGAGAACCATGTTTGTTTTACACAACATTTAGCTTGAAGTTAGGTACAACACTAGCTCCCGAGCAGTTTAGCTCACAGTCTCCCGATGAGAAAGAGCCGTGTCTTAATATTTCACAAACAGCCTACTATTACACAAACAGCCTACTTCTTGATAAAAAAAATAAGCTCTGGCCTAAATATCAAAAGAAAATATGCCTTATTTACCACTTATGCTGAGAAAACGTAGTCAAAACAGGAAGACAGGAGTGCAAATTCTTTTTTCAACAGCTCTTGGATTTGGTCATCTATTACTCTGCCATTTTCAGTTCTGTACCTACATCGTTCCTTAAATAAATAAGAACCCCACGTTGGACATTTAGTCAGCATAGCCACTAGTGCTAGCTCTATGCAGAGATGTGACAGTGAGTGGAGCCACTTAAAACATAGCTATGTTCTTTGATGTGACAGTGCATCAGGCTATATTAGACTTTTGTCAGAGAACATAGCTCAGACATCATCCGTCCGTACCACTGTGTGCTCACTAGTCACTATTAATGACACCTGTCTTGTACTTGCACTCAATGGCAAAATTTCCTGGTAAACTATATCTTAGGTGAATTTTACAGGTGTACTGTTACAGACATTTGCCTGTTGGCCTGCAAACTGGTCAGCAGACTTGTATCCTGTTCATTAAGGTCAGGTTTTTAACCACTGCTATAATAAGAGTAAACTAAAATATCGTTTAGTTGACCATTCCCAGTACAGCATTCATAAATGACATTAGTGGCACGGTTGTGGGTGTTGAGTTGGCAAGAGTTCATCACACACACACACACACACACACCGGTGCTGCTGGGGTTTTCACATGTGCCAGTCGCACCGTGCGCCTTAAGAACAGTCAACTCCTAAAACTATCCAGCCAACAGTGGGTCTGTGGTCAGAAATTGACCATCTTTCAAGAGCTGGAGGTTGGCTAACACAGACTGTGCATTTTGCCTTCATGCTAAACCTCTTGAAAATAAGTTGCTGTATTGTTACTATGACTACTGCCACAGCTACTTAAATAAATTATCACAATCCAGTAGCCTGTCTAAATGCATAAATCCCCATCTGGTCACTTGTGAAATGATAGTGTCAACAGTCACTAAACTAAATTAATGCAATTTATGCACTGAAGCATGCAGTGTAAGGGACTCATGAGATGCTATGTGATCTTGCTTTGATACAGTCCATCAATAGAGCTTAGGGTTAGATTTTCACATGAAAATACACTACCCTGTGACATACACTTCAGAGTAACTAATACTATGATTCAATACAAAAATACAGCCACAAATACACACAATCATCTCAAAGGAAAAACTACATCTTCATCTCAATGTATTATCTGGGACTAAAAATTACACATGGCGTTTACATTCGTGTAATCTGCGTTATAACTATTGTATTTTACACATTTACCTCTCCATTAGAAAACTTTCGAACTGAGTTACAGAAAATTATGTTTCAAACGAAATTCATTATGTATGACATTACAGCAATCGTAAGAATGTGGTCATTTAAACGAGAAATCTCGCCGTTGTTGCACAAATCGCATAAAAACCCGTGAATATTTGATGTTTAGTGAGCAATACTGGGCAGCAAAGTGCTCGACGGTCAGTCTGGTGTGTTACGCAATGTCAACACGGTGGGACGAGGAATGCAGCGCCGACGAGCGAGGCACATCTCGAAGTGAACCGACCACTTCTGTTAACTGTTTCGGTTATAATATTGCAGAAAGCAGTCCGGAGGGCCCATTAAAGTGAACGCTGATAACATATAATTCATCTGTTTACCTGGTTAGTAATGACAGGTTTCAATGGCAGCAGCGGCGGGCGTATGAAAGGAGGGAGTGCCGCTGCGATATGCGACGGTGAGCGTTCTCGTACGCTGGTTAGAGACAGCTACCCTCCGGAGTTCAGGTCTGACCGTACAACCGGCCACTGACGGTTTAAGAAATTATAAATTAATTGTCCGAATGTGATTTTTATTAGCCAGGTTCGCCGCCAACTTACCTCGTCCCTGCGCAACCTTCCCAAACAGCTAGGGCACGCACATCTTCAAGCTCACTAAAAACGTTTAGCTTAAATCAGCTAAAGTAACGTTATCCGGTTGACTACACAGCATATTAAAACCGTGAAACATCTTTAAGGGAAATTCCTCATTTATTTTATCCGCACTCGGAAGTTTTACAACTTTATGATCGCAAGATTTCACAAAACTCCCACTGGCTAACAGGGGTGAGAGAGACGGGCTCGTCGGTGGCGCTATCTTCGCGGAGAAGGAATGTCATTTACCTCAGGAGACGCGGCGAAATCCACACACGCTCCCGGCTCACGACCGCGCGGCTCATTTCTAACTCGCCAGCCTGAATTCACTAAACATTTAACATTCACCCGACAACTACAACCTGGTGAACCATAAAAACACTTGAGACAAAACTGGGAAGCTAACGCGCTAACTAGCCGAGCGGGCTAGCTAGCCGTCGCTGCCGCTTCACTATCGTCCTAACGTCAGCTAGCCTAGCAGCAGCTCGGTAGCAGGGCGCCGTAACCGCGGCCGGGTCGCTCGCCGGTACTTTACCTGTCCAATAGGCCAGTTTTGAGACGAGCAGAACTCCGGGAGGAAACCTGAGCTCGGGCGGCGCTGCTAACTCGGCTAGCGGTGGAGCCGCCTAGCCCACGGAGATCCTGGGAAGAACTGGGCGCAGCCAATTCGGCCGCCGAAAGAGTGGAGCACAGATTCGGACACAAATCTGGACGCGTTTGTCCCACCGGGGGCCACGACAGCTCCTGTGGCGTTGTTCGGTCGCGTTATCTAGAGTATCCGAAAACGTTAACGCTGATTTTTTTATGCTGCAGGTGATCATTCGGAAGCGATGTTACAATCACTGGAGGCCCAAGAAACTAGCCAATGAATGTAATAGCGTGAAAGCTAACACCCCACTCCCAGTGACTTCCAAAAGATGGCGGCGGGTAGTTTTCACCTCCTCCCCTCTGTGACAAACACGAGTAAATCTGAGTCTATCTCACCAACAACACCATTATAACTATCTGAAACCATCTAAACCGTGACAACAGTGCTGCCACGATCCAAAGACCAGTGTGTCACAGCGGCAATAAAAGTTCTTCGTGCGTGGCAAGTATGATATTACTCTGTGGCCAGGCAGTGATTTTCAAAGCCTTCCTCACTTTCGATGCTTGCAATTCCGTCTCCCACCACTGGGGACAAATACCAAGATGCCCAATCGAGGTGGATAAACAGAAACTACGATGCGCTCGGCTACCACTGACTTCACTAAACATAATTTCTCGGAATTTTTCATTATATATATTGTTGTTGTTATTATGATTATTACATCTTAGTTTTTAAGATGAACGCAGGTGTGGATGTGTAGAAAAAAAACCGTTTTGAACTGTTTGTTTTCATATTCTACCTAAATTAATGGAATGGTATGGGTGAGTTGTCCACTATACATCCAAGCCTTCCGAAAGCATGTCTAATGATGTAATCAGTGGGATAAACAGGCAGAACGGGTTTTTTTAGCCTGACCTGAAAACCTGTAAGGATTACAGAATAAAAATAATAGGCATCAACAAGGCATTTGTGCCCACAGAACTGCTGCTCACTGGATATTTTCTCTTTTTCGGACACAGTAGATCAGCAGTTTCTGAAATAAGTTAGAAAATAAATGACTGTGAATATTAAAAAAGATTTTTTGTTTTTAAAAATTGTGAATATGTGCCAGGACATAAAGGCAACGAACAACGCAAAATATTAAGCACATGTGTTTTCAGAATGAATACCTGACAAATTATGGTAAGTATATTAAGTTGGTATCGTTGGTATAGTAAGTTGCTGATTTTTGGAAATATGTAATATATATATGACATACATACTACAAGTGGAAACGTATTGGTGCCTGGTAATGTCCTGATGGAGCTTAGTTCTGACCAGGCTGGTATTAAGTTTATCCTAGGTTATGTCTGGATTCTGGAACGGAGTGAATTAGTGGCGTGAGTCAGACCATGGCACCACGTGCAAAAAAGGAATGCAGTTCGTCCCACTTCAGATAATATCACCTGAAGGTCTTTCTGCATATTTTAACAAATGCGACATGCACAGTGCACTCATTGTCATACACACAAACAGGGAGTCTCTTTCAGATTGACCGCAGAATGGTGCAGAAACATTTCATTCAAGTTGTAGTGCCATCTGCTGTCAAAAACCTAAGTAATTGCCTCATGTTAGTATGACTGAAATGTTTTTTTTTTATTATTTTAAGCAATTGACAAAAAGGAAAGCAAAAATATTTTTGTAACACAAACAGATTAGTAAATATAAGGAATGTTCTCATATCTTATTATGTTCTTCAGTCATCTGTTGAACATACATTTTAACATACACTCACCGGCCACTTTATTAGGTACCAGAGGTGTCAATTCCAGGTTCAGAAAGTTATAGTACTCACCAGGATTTTGCTCAGGCTTCCTGGATTGTGTTGATTCCACTAATTTTACCTGGATTGCACTAATTAGAAAATCTAGCAAGCTTGAGCAAAATCCTGGTGAGGACTTTTACTTTCTGAACCTGGAATTGACACCTCTGTTAGGTACAACTTGCTAGTACCGGCTTGGACCCCTTTTTGCCTTCAGAACTGCCTGAATCCTTCGTGTCATAGATTCAACAAGGTACTGGAAACATTCCTCAGAGAGTCTGGTCCATATTGACACGATAGCATCACACAGTTGCTGCAGATTTGTCGGCTGCACATCCATGTTGTGAATCTCCCGTTCCACCACATCCCAAAGGTGCTCTATTGGATTGAGATCTGGTGAGGGTAGAGGCCATTCGACTACAGTAAACATTGTCATGTTTAAGAAACCAGTCTGAGATAATTTGCGCTTTATGACATGGTGTGTTATCCTGCTGGAAGTAGCCATCAGAAGATGAGACTATTGTGGTCATAAAGGGACGGACATGGTCAGCAACAATACTCAGGTAGGCTGTGGCATTGACACAATGTCAATTGGTACTAATGGGCCCAAAGTGTGCCAGGAAAATATCCCCCATACCATTGAAACACCACCACCAGCCTGAACCATTGATACAAGGCAGGATGAATCCATGCTTTCATGTTGTTGATGCCAAATTCTGACCCTACCATCCAAATGTCGCAGCAGAAATCGAGTCTCATCAGACCAGGCAATGTTTTTCCAATCTTCTATTGTCCAATATTGGTGAGCCTGTGCAAACTGTAGCCTCAGTTTCCTGTTCTTAGCTGACAGGAGTGGCACCCAGTGTGGTCTTCTGCTCAAGGTTCAATGTGTTGTGCATTCAGAGATGCTCTTCTGCATGCCTCAGTTGTAATGATTGGTTATTTGAGTTACTGTTGCCTTTCTATCAGCTCAAACCTGTCTGGCCATTCTCCTCTGACCTCTGGCATCAACAAGGCAATTGCGCCCACAGAACTGCTGCTCACTGGATATTTTCTCTTTTTCTGACCATTCTCTGTAAACCCTAGAAATGGTTGTGTGTGAAAATCCCAGTAGATCAGCAGTTTCTGAAATACGCAGACCAGCCTGTCTGGCAACAACAACCATACCATGTTCAAAGTCACTTAAATCACATTTCTTCCCCATTCTGATGCTTGGTTTGACGATGTCTACATGCCTAAATGCATTGACACATTTGCGTTAATGAGCAGTTGGACAGGTGTACCTAATAAAGTGGCTGGTTAGTGTATGTACATATATATTCACATATATTATATACATATAAACTGTAAAATATCAATGTATCTGCATTTTGCATAATTCAGTTTAAAAAGAAGCAGTCCAAATACAGTTCTTGTTAATCAGTATAATTAATAAACACATTTCCTTCCTACATTATTATGTAGATGACACACAGCTGTATTAAGTCCCTATAACTAGTGACATTTGTCATGGAAATTTCCTGAAAATAGATGAGGACTCATACATGGTTAAAAGAAAGTTTTATTATCAGTAAAAATCAGTAAAAAAAGCATGAGAGTCTCGTCTAGAACAAGAACTCTGAGGAGAGAGAGCAGTCCGATCTCCTATATTCCGATTATCACATGTTTACAGTACATTTGGGCACACTGAGAAACTGAGGGGGGGAGAATGCACAGTAGACCGCTTTCGTCTCACATATATTTTTAGCGGAAGAAACTGACATATCAGTTGTACACAGAAACAGTTGACAGTTAACATAGTGGCAGATGCTTTCTGTCTTTGCTCATTCCTCTAACACATACGCAAGGACATGATTACCGATACATACTGTATCACTAAATCAGTCCTTCTGCTAATCAGAAGGACATGTACTAAATCATAATGTTCTTTTGTAATCTTAAATGTAATCTTCACTTTGGTGCCGTTTACTGTTAATGTTACTTTTTGGCAAGCCTTGTGGCCCTTCACTAATCTTCTGTAAACATTGATAATTTAAACCAGTTACATTCCTTTTGTTGTCTTCTCCTCGTGGTCCTGCACTGTCCCGCCTCTCCGCTGCCCGTCAATCTCCGGAGTTTTCATTCTCCTGTTCTTCTTAATTTTCAGGACAGTCTCTTGAAAAATGTCCTGGTTTTCCACAGTTGTAACAATTGCCGTCACCTCTTCCTCTTCCTCTTCCTCGGCCTCTCCGCCGTCCTCTGCTAGTGAGCACGTTTTGGGTGGTCTGCACCATGGTCAGCATGATGATGTCTTTTCTCATGCTCTTCAGGAAGCTGTTTCTCAGGTGGGCTTCCCACGGGCTGACATCTGCTGGTCCATTAGCCCACTGCACTGGCGTCTCAATTCCACAGTGGTCAGTGTGACTCTGGTCAGACTCACTAGGAAGTCACTGATGGATTCTCCATCTTCTTGTTTACAGACAGCTATCTTGGCTTGTGTGTGTTGATAGTGACTGGATATGCAACCAGGCGCCTTATCATCTCTCTGCAGGGCCCGTTTGGGTCTCCCTGTCTGGCCGCTGAAGCTTCCCACTCGGGTCGGTAGTGTCGAGCGCCTCTTGGTGCCCAGTCTCGGTCTACTGGGTGTACTGGTGGCCAAGCTTGATCACCAGCAGGTATCTCAGTTCAGATTGGGTCGGCCTGCAGGATTGAACGAAGGCCGCGAGTTCTTCTCCGAAGCGTCGTCCTCCCATATCTGCTGGTTTGCCCAGGCCTTCATGATATCGTCTGCTGTCCAGTAAGAGTGGACCATGATGACTCCTGCGGAGCCTGCTACCTCGACCATCGGGAAGGTCGTTGCACACCCCGGGGGGACGAGTTCGAGCATCACCTCTTTTGGTTCGCGGCATCTTGTGTGCGATGCCACAGGTGAAGCTGGCGGCAAGGGTGGCAGTGGAAAGGTGGCGCTTTCCATAGCTTGGTGTACTTCCGCATACGGAACTGACGGGCCTGCTGGATACGGTGGGAGCTGTAGATCTTGGGCTGGTGGTGGGCTTGCAGCTGTTGGACTGGAATAGCTGGAGCCGGCCTTGGTGGTGGCGGTCTCTGTGGGGCAGCATCGATGTCGGGATCAGCTACAGCGACACACTGAGAGACATTATTAGTACATTTTTTAGTCCCTGCCTGTCTTTTTGGTCTTTTCTCGGCTTCTTCAAGCCAGCATTTAGCTTTTCTTCCATATCTGCTTTATGTTTAGCAAAGTATTTGCGAGCCTTCTTATCTGCACCCTTGGGCTCTGTTTTTACTCTTTCAACTAGTCTGCGTAGATAGCCTACGCTCAGTGTTCCCTTTGAACCAAACCCATAATGCTTATCCCCAGAGGTGTATAATCCAGGTTCAGAAAGTAAAAGTCCTCACCAGGATTTTGCTCAGGCTTCCTGGATTGTGTTGATTCCACTCATTTTACCTGGATTGCACTAACTAGACAATATAGCAAGCTTGAGCAAAATCTGAGGACTTTTACTTTCTGAACCTGGATTATACACCTCTGCTTATCCCAGAATCCCACATGTCGAGTTACATCTTCTACATAATCTCTGCTCATTTGGCAACCTATACTACTCTGGTCTGCCCCATGGTTCCCACACTTTTTTTTTAATTTTGTTAAGCCAAACCATGGTCCTTTAAACACGTCTTAAAATGTCCTCAAAATCTTGTTGTCAACAACGAAGCAAACAGGTCTCCTGGTCCTATTGGACTTTTCTGTTCGACCCAGGTCTAGCCTTTCACTAAATTACATCTAACAAGTGCGCTTTACTTGGCTGGGTTTTATCCCAGACTGCATCAGACAGCTTGGCTGAGTCCCAGACTCGTAGGTGATGTCTGTCTATATCCCTAACTTATTACAGAGAACCACTTCCTCCGGGCAGACTCTGGCAGAATTACTACATTTGAGAAAAAAAAAGGTAAAAATTCCTATACAAAATATTTCCACTTACCTCCGTGAGATCGGGCAGAGAACATCTCCGGAGATGGGCGGTTACGTCACTCCCTGGATAGGTACTTTCCCTTTTCTCGCGGGGTTCCCACTTTGCCCAGCCCTGCCAGGGATTTTTCCCTCGGGATTTGTCCTCCAAGATCAGTCACCGCCTCTCTGGGTGCCTCTCGCCGACCCTCGTTCATGACGCCAATTTATTGTAGAAATTTCCTGAAAATAGATGAGGACTCAGGTGGTTACAAGAGAGTATTATTACATAAGTAAGAAAGTCTCGTCTAGAACTCCTCTCTGAGGAGAGAGGGCAGTCTGATTTATTCCGTTGTTATCACATGTTTACAGTACATTTGGGCACACTGAGAAACTGAGGGGGGAGAATGCGCAGTAGACAGTTTTCACAAGTGTATTCCTCCTAATATGGAGCTTTCCTGTTTTTAGTGGAAGAAACTGACGTATCAGTTGTACACAGAAACAGCTGACAGGTAACATAGTGGCAGATGACAGTGCTTTCTGTCTTTGCTCATTCCTCTAATGCATACACAAGGACATGATTATCGGTACATACTGAATCACTGCTAATCAGAAGGACATAAATCATAATGTTCTTTTGTAATCAGGTGAAAGACGTGCCACTCATTTTTTTTCTGTCTCTGAAGTTTGAATAATTTTAAAAATGTGATAATTTAAAAAAAAAGCTATAATTTACTTTGAAATATCTTTTTCTTTTGGCCCCTATTTTGACATGCCTGATTTTATTACAGTCTGAGATCATATTGAGAGGAAAAGGGCAAAATTGTCTAAATGATGTAACCATAAAAATGTAGCACCAAGAATATAAGTTGTTGAAAAAATGTGTAATGACATTCTAAACAGCTTCTGAAATACACTGGCATAAGCTTAAACAAGTATTAACATCAATTAATAATAGAGAAACATGGCCGTTCTGTATATTTCCATTAACATGGGGAATCATGTCTGCCAAGTCCAATGTCTGGCATGTCTACTGGTGCAACTACCCTTTTTGGAGCCATTTTGAACATTTTGAGCCAGAAGATCATGTAACAGAATGTGATGTCAAACAGAAGGACCTCTGAAGACTCCAACTGCCACAAGTCAAGATTAGTAACTCTCTGTATAATGTGACAAAATAAAGCAGATTCAGGTCATGGTCAGGTATGATTAGAATACCTATGTCAAATGGTATGACCTCAGTAAAATGTTAATTAAAAAAAATTATCATTAAATATTTAAGTTAATATAAAAAATAGTTTGAAATATTCAAACTAAGGTCTTGTTTACATAGTCGTCCACAATAATGCATGCAAAATTTCCTTTATGACACAAATTTGATAAATTTATGGACAATATTTCTACTTTTGTTTTTTTTTGTATTATTTTTGTATTATTATTATTAATAATAAAATTATTTAAATTATTGTTATTATAAAAATTATAATATACCATAATATACAGCTTGAAATGTAGTCTAAAGAGAATAATAACATCTCTAAATGAATGTTTTTTTCACATTTCTAAAGGATAGTGCACATAAACAAGAAGTATGTAGGTGGAAACCTGTGTATGCAAACAACAAACTCTCTCCTCTTCTAATAGATGCCTTGTCACGGTGACAGCTCCGGAGCCCTCCTTGTGGGCGTGTTGTTAAGTTGTCTGCGTGCCGTTATGTCCATGTTTGTAGTTCCGTGGGTGTGGGTTGTTAGTGAGCATGTTCGTTAGTCTCACCTGTGCCGTGTCTCGTGATCACTGGGGAATGTGTTCAGCACCTATTTAATGTGCGTTCGCGCAATGTCTCGTGCTCGTCTTTGTCTTAAAGTTCGTGCCTGCGTGAGTGGACTGTTTTTGTGCTTGCGCTATTACGCTGGACTTCACCTGAGTCTTCATTAAATGTTATATGTTTCACTGTTACTTCGGTCGTCGTGCCTCCTCCTTCGATCGTCACAGAAAGACAAGCCACCAAAATGCCAGGATACGCGTCCCGTACGTAGAAGGGGACGTACGCCGGCATGCGTCTTCCCAGGAGCGCATAAAGGAAAAGAACGCCGAAGGGTTCTTCGAGGCTGCGTGGAGAGAGGGCTACCACGCGCTTCTGAAGGAGTCCATCCCCCTGGCATACCTGGCATACCCAGAGGAGGAATCCAGCGAGCCCATCGTCGTGGGTACAGGTGCGTGGGCCTTAACCCCCCCGGAATACGAGTTTGGGAGTGATGAGTCCAAGGAGAAGGATAGTTTTCCTCCCTCAGAGGGCTCGGAGGACGAGAGCGAAGCCAGCTTCGCCCCACCCGAACACTCCGAATCTCCCCGGACTGAAGAAGTCAGCCCTCTGCCCTCGGTAGGCTCCGTCCCCATGGAGTGCTAAACAGTGAGGGTGAGGATGAGGACATCAGCCCCCCTCCGTCCATTTCCTCGGCCCTGACCGAGTATTATGGTGAAGAGGAGCCAGACATCAGCCCCCCTTCGTCTGTTTACTCGGCCCCAACCGAGTATTACGGGGAAGAGGAACCAGACGTCAGCCCCCCTCCATCCATTTACTTGGCTCCAACCGAGTATTACGGTCAAGGGGAGCAAGACGTCAGCCCCCCTCTGTCCGTGTGCGCACCCCCCCGCTGAGTCCGACAGCGAGGGCGAGGAGGCAGCGGGCTCTTCCACCTCTATTTGTTCAGAGGTGACCGTGAGGTCTGAGAAGGGAAGCCGGCCGGAGGAAGAGGTCTACCTCAGAGGCAAGCAGGATGGTTTGCTCACCCTATGTCACCTCAGAAGAGGTGATGTCACAGAGCCTGGGTGTCACGGTGACAGCTCCGGACCCCTCCTTGTGGGCGTGTCGTTACATTGTCTTTGTCTGCGTGCCGCCATGTTTGTAGTTCTGTGGGTGTGGGTTGTTAGTGAGCGTGTTCGTTAGTCTCACCTGTGTCGTGTCTCGTGATCACTGGGGAATGTGTTCAGCACCTATTTAATGTGCGTTCGCGCAATGTCTCGTGCTCGTCTTTGTCTTAAAGTTCGTGCCTGTGTGAGTGGACTGTTTTTGTGCTTGCGCTATCGCGCTGGACTTCACCTGAGTCTTCATTATATGTTATATGTTTCACTGTTACTTCGGTCGTCGTGCCTCCTCCTGCGATCGTCACATACCTCTCACAAGTAAAGAAAAAGTGGCTCGCCACAGAGCGCATGTTAATGCAGATCCTGCTGCAAGGGCAAATGACCTTGTTAAAATAAGGCAAAGATACACTACATACACCCTCATATACACATGCTAGTGTTTCATGAGAAAGTAAAATGTACTTCTCCTAAAAGGGTAGTTTTATTGAGAGGTCAAAATGGAAGATAGACAATAGACTAACAGTTTCAGTCATCTTCTGTACTTTAGCTATCAAAGAGAAAGAAACAGGGAAAGATCACAAACATCCAGTCACAGATCTGCGCAGGGAAACACAGGTGGAAGAAAAGGGTGCTTGCTGAAGTTTTGAACCTTACTCCTCTAAGAGTGCATATCTGTGATGGCTAAAAACCAGGATGTTTCCATCAATTGCAATTTTTAAAGAATGATGTAATGTCTGAAAAACTGTTCTATGACCTGAGAACTGTATATATGTCTGCTGCTGACTAGCTGTCAGTGAAGCATTCATATGTGCTTGTATTTCAACTTTTTTCAGTAAATCACTTTGTAAACTTTATTAACCAAGTGATATACAAAATAAGCTTATTATAATTATTAGTTTATTAAAAGAAATGATCTCTGAATTGGGGTCCCAAAAAGCTGCTACCAGAACTGCCTTCCTTATAATGGGATTAAGAACCTATATATACCTTATATGAAGGTATGAATATATCTTATAACTTACCATTATGGAACTTTATGTGATGTCATGAAAGAGAGAGTTGCAGACATTCTGGGCAACCATTAACAGCCACATGTTCACTGACATTCAGTGAATGAAGGGGTGAGTGACCTCAGTGTTGATGACTGTAGTTCTGTGTAAAATATTTTATTCTAAGATGTCCTAAGGTCAGTTTCAATGCAAATCCCAGACTCCTTTCCTACCATAATAACTCTACCATAAAAATGGAAGGTTTAACACTAGCTCAGCATATGCTTACTTTCAGCATAAGATTTGAAAAGAAGTACTGTACAAAATGTGCAAACCTGTTTTTTTTGTAGCATTCTGCAATATTTATCATTGAAGACCATATCAGTGCAGTGTTTTTTTGCGACATGCAATTGCTCTGAAGGTTATAATACGAGCATGGCAAAGGGGAATGAACTTCAGATCACAGAAGACAGCGTAAGCTGGTGTCCTCGTAAATGTGTAGAGTTTGTAGAGTTAGCATTGCATATTGACCTATACATCTACAATTTAAGAAGTACTGTAGTTTTATAATGTCAGCACTTAACAGGTGATTCTTTTCTGTATGATGTTTTATTGCTCTTTTTGTGTGGTTAAAACCTTTGGTTTTCTCTCTTGGTTTGGGATTAAACCAGTGTATGCATTAAATCTGGCTAAATCTATCAAAGTTGTTTGTACTGTCCATGAATTATGGCTAATTTCAGCATCCACTCACTTCACTGGTTAAGGAGAGCTGATGGAAAAGTAATACAAGGAAAAACTTGCCTTGGGGCTTAATGAAACAAAAGAACAGCTAGCACGAAATGCTATAATTGTACCTCAGCTCTAAGCTGTTGATATCTAATAGTAGGAAGTCTGTTGTAGGAATGCTTCATGGATTCAATTTTGTTTTAACTTTTTGAACATAATAGACCTAATAATACATAATAGACATAATAGACCTAATATGAACTTGTACATGGACAGTGATATGACATTCTTGATCAATGCTGATATTTTATGGATTGTTCCTTAAGATATGTTTAGCCTACAACACACCACAGGTTTCACACATGAAAATCAATTTCGTCTTTTTGAATTTTTTTCCAAAAAAATATTCAATACAAATTGGTTTTTCAATAGCTTTTCCCTCTACGCTTTTGGAACTTAAAGTCCATTGGCTTTGAGCTTCCCATTCAAAGTTCATGTTTTAGACAGTTGATAAGTCACCTGCCTATACAGGCATATTAACCAATAACCTGAGGAATGTGTACAGTACCAATATATACGAAACCAAAGACCATGATTCTTCTCTTTTGTAAAACATAAGGTAACACCTGAATGTTCAGTATCCTATAAACTTCAAGCCAAGAGCAATCTGAGATGCATCTAAGATTTTATTGGAGAACACAGTGACGTGCTCAGAGAGGAGGTGATTTGTCTGACATTTTTCACCAAGTAACTTATGAACTGATAGGATTTTTTTTCCGACAGTGATCTGACACAGTCAACGTAATATATTTGGAGATATATTATATCTACTTGGACAATCAAGTTTTCATCCATTTTGGGAAAATCGCTAAACTACATTGCTCGCTTCTCTTTGTTATCACTGAACTTTTATTCAGTACTAATTAAAATGGATTATTTGAATGGAACCGATCCTACATGTTTACAGGAGCCTCCACTGGCCATCGATGTCATAACTCGTAAGTGACCTGTATTTAACTGTCAATTGCTTTGTCTGTGTTTTTATCTCTGATTGATAAGGTCCCAATAACAAGTAGACCAGTTTGTGTCCTGTAATGATTTACATTAAGCATACAGGGTTTACAGGTTAGATTTTACCAAAATAAATACATTGTTAAGAGGCGGCCCAAGAAATCTTCGAGACTCCACCAAGGGGCCCCCAAGAGCACCAAGATATCATGATGAGCCTATTAATTACATACAAATTTGGTGCTGAGGTGGTGGTAGCTGGAACTGTGGAACATGCAGCTTTGAAGTTCTGAGGTTATTGTGATGAATGTATTGATTAATACCAATATCCCCTGTTTCTATTTCCGTTTCTTTCTTATCTCAGAGCTGGATTTGTTTGGCATTGCTCTGTACTCTGTTCTCACATTCATGGCCAGTTTGTCATTGTTACTGTATTTGGAGGAGTGTGTGTACATCTACAAAAATGTTCCATCCCCAAAGAAGACCACCATCATATGGGTCAATGGTGCCGCACCAGTAAGAGTTCCTGCAATTACTTTGCACAAAACCCTAATTTCTCTCCCAAATATTTCCCCCCAATATATATAAAATCCTGTAGCGTGATTTGAGTAGATCTTAGAAAAACAAGCAACCTGAAACTCCCTAGGTATTAACCGGCCATGGCTATGATCAGTTAGGAATCTTCCCAGGTTGTGTGTGAGGAGCTAACCCCATTCTACCTGTGCTTGCCAGGTCATTGCTACTATGTCTTGTCTTGGATTGTGGATCCCAAAAGCCACTATGTTCACAGATATGACCTCCAACTCGTAAGAAACTCATTAGAATCACTGTCAATTAGATGTTCAAAATCCATGGGAAGTAATGAGTGACTTCCACTGTATTGGACCATTCCTAACATTCAAAACAAGTATTTCCAATATAGGGCTCTCACAAAAGTGCTCTATACTAATACTGCTCTAATCCTCCCTGCAGATACTTCGCAGTTGTAATCTACAAGGTTCTCATCCTCATGCTTGAGGAGAGCGGGGGGGACGAGGCCTTCCTGCGCTACACAGAGAGCCGGACGTTTCGCATCAATACGGGACCCTGTTGCTGCTGTTGCCCGTGCCTCCCCAGAGTGCGCGTGACACGGTACGCTCGTGCCACGGACCGCCCAGCGCCAGGTCTCACCTGTCCAGCGGCCTGCTTCTCCAGATTAACTTCCACTTCTCCAGATTGACATTGCGCTCGTCAAAATATTGTGCTTCTATGGGGCACGTTTTGGTCAGTACGTTAATAATAGCAGTACACCGCAGCTTGTTCTGTGTACGTCCTACACGAGGCCATGTGTGAGGCCATGTCTAGGGGAGATAGCGTCTGAGGAGTGGCTGCTGTAAACTTTACTATGATCACACGTGTCTCATTATCAACCCCTTCGAGAACATTACAGGGTACAAAATCCTGGCTGGATGCGTCATGCGTTTAACTGGAATGAGATCAAGTGTTGCTGTAAAGCTGACGGTACATGTCCTTTGATAACAGCGCTTGTGTCTTGTTCAGGCGGATGCTGTTCCTCCTAAAGCTGGGATCTCTTCAGTATGCCATCATGAAAACCGCCCTGTCCGTCTTCTCTGTTGTCCTATGGACTAACGGAAACTTTGACCTTGCGGATGTATGTGATCAACCCCACTTACCAACACACAAGCAATAGGCTATCCCTTCTTCTCTTGCCTAACTGTTGTTTTCTCATGTGTATTCTTACCTAGCTTGAGATAACTGGAGCTGCTATCTGGATAAACCCATTCATTGGAGTCCTGACTCTCATTTCTCTATGGCCTGTAGCCATCATGTTCATGAATATAAAAAATACACTGCGCAAGGTGAAAATCGTCCCTAAATATGCCATGTATCAGGTCAGTCTGCTTGCATCTTTTTTTCATAATGACCAACAGTGACACCTGGTGGACATTTCTTTAAATTATACAAATTTGTAATATGATTTTATAGGTTTTAATGACCATTTTGTCTCTGGGCACTTTCAGCTTGTTCTCGTCCTGAGTCAGTTACAGTCAGCAATTATCAGTATCCTGGCCCTTGATGGCACCATTGCATGCTCTCCGCCATTTTCATCTATTGCCCGAGGATCTTGTGAGTCACTCTCTCTCTCGTTCTATATTGCTGTCCCCAATCAATTTGGTGAGTGATTTGATAGAAATGTAATCATATAAAATAAAGTAGAGTGGCACATATCAGTTAACATAGTTTTTGTTCATTATTATTATTATTATTATTATTATTATTATATTTCTGTACATACAGTATCATTGACCTTTAACATCTTTGAATTCACTAAAATTTTTAGAATATGAGATATGAAAATGTTCAAAAAATATAATTATAATAAGGAATATGTTGAGTTAGATATAGATAGATATTTTGTAGTGTTCACTGCAAAAACTGTTTGCTTTATTGTTTTACCAAATAAAATCAAACATTTACATTAAACTAACCACTCCAGGTTTCCGAGTAGACTAAAACAAATATTGCAGGCAATGATTGATACAACATTGTTTATTTTGTTGCTGCCATTACTGGATGCAAACTGATACAATACTGTATCTCTGTGTGTATAGTGATCAGTCAGGAGCTGATGATTATGGAGATGTTCATCATCACCCTGGTAAATCACATGCTGTACCGGCGCACATATGACCCCATCACACTGGACACCTACGAGATCGACGGTGAGCAGAATGAGAAGATGGACATGAAGACAGCCTCACTGGAGGAACACACAGCATGAGATGGAGACATGTGTCAAGACATTTCACACATTTTAGATCAAATTTTGGTTTTTAATAGAGTTGTGTCTCAGTATTTTAAAGAGAAGTGTGCTGTCAGAGTTCAGGTTGCACCGCAAGGTCCAGACCTAAAGGGCATAATCATATATATTTTCTTATTTTCATCCATTGAGAAGACGAGCTCTCTTACTGACTTGATTACCTCACTTTGTCCATACCTTGCAAGCATGTGGAGAGGCCATTATTTTCAAACAATACTGCAGTTCAGTGGTGAACCGTAGACATGTTGTGGACATATTTGGTGTGTTATTAATTGTGTATTTAGCTCATATTCAGTCGTGTTGAAACACTTTCTAATTATACACGTACACAATATATAGTACAAGAAAAGCATGTCTTACTAGTCGCTGGGATTAGAGATGACTACAAACAGCAAAAACAGAGCAAACATGGCCTGAGGTAAAAACTAAGCACCTCATTTCTGACATTTCACACATTAGTATTAATTGTAAAATACATGGTAGAACTATTGAAGCTTAAAAATGAAGGCTTTTTTTATTAGAAATAAATAACGTGACACAAAGACCCACTAAATCAAGTGTAATAATCGTCATAGGAGAAGGGTCATTGACAACAGCTGGAGGGAGAGAGTGGCCATGCCTGTGGTCACTTTGACCAAATGGAAGTATGTGAGTTGGCGAGGGGAGCATCCCAGGAAAATATATCTGAAGTACACACTGAGTTATGTTTAGTAACTTGCATACATTTTCAGTACTGAAACTGCATTTATACCAAGTGGTATAAGTACTAAGTTTATTAGGTACTAAGGTAACTAGGTACTAAGTACTACATTTATTAGGTATATCTACTCTATTATTGTACCCAACAGGCTTCCATATTTCTGTACATTTTAAGCCACCAGCTGTAGCATCACACTTGTACCCAAGTCAGTAAGTTGTGTGTAGTGGAGTTCTGTATCCTGTGTATGGTGCGTCAACCTGTGTCCACCTTTCTTTCTGATGTAGCCAGATTACAATCAAGGGAAGGTGTTGGATGTGTTTAATATATATTTATACCATTGTATTTGTTTGTGAATAGCAGTTCTTGCGAAACATAGGAATACAAAATAAATTGGCATATACGTATTTATGTGTATACACACCACACACACACACACACACACACACACACACACACACAGGGCCGGAGTGGGACACTTTTTCAGCCCGGGAGTTTCATGCCCAAATCCGGCCCAAAATAATTTTTCCCTCCCAATCGGCCCAAACTAGAGATTGACATGAGCCGGCCCATCGGGAATCCTCCCGAATCTCCCGATTAGCCACTCCGGCTCTGCACACACACAAAAAACAGACATAAACTGCCTTTTTTTTATAGAAAAAAAAAGTTACCATCAGTCAATTAGTTTTGGAGTACGTAAAACTGACCAAAACAGGATTGGTAGGCTTTAGGCACTGCTATATAATTTCATCATTTTGGACAGCAAATGATACATAAATAATTAGTGTTTATGTGCATAACAGGCATTTTATTCTTAACCTTTGCTGACTACAGCAGTGTCTAGTATCAGGCATGAATGCAAAATTAAAAAATTTAAAAATCTATTAAATGTGAATTTATACAGGGAGCTTTTTTTTACATTTTTGAGGGCATTTGGACTTTTCCATGAAGCACAATATTGCTTGTGCCATCTAGTTTATAGCCTACTTTATTTTATTAGTCCACTAAATAAAAGCTGCATGCGTGAAAGGGATTTTTTGCATTTGTTTATATTTTTTCTGTGGAACTGTGCAACTCACCGGGAATTACAAATACTTTTCTGTTGTCTTGAAATCAAAAGATATCCTTAAACCGACTATAGCAAAAGTTTAAAAGTAAAAAAAAAGTTTTAATGCGCAGCACCGGGGGACATCGCAAGACGCCCAGCGCGAGCCAACGAAACTTCCACTTCGGCGCGTGACAACTGCCGCTAGGCGTCCGGAACTGTCGCGCAGATCGGGCACCGCTCGCGGTGTGTATCGCGCGCCAGAGGTCTGGGACTAGACGGGGAAGAAACCAGCGGCTCGTACAGTGGACCGCTCATGAATATATGGATTTTTTGGATGGTGTATATGGTTCTGCGTGTGAGCAGCGCATTTGCCTTATCTGTATTTCGTAATCATGAAGTTGTTTAACTTCTTACTGAAAGATGTCACACCGAAAATAGAATATTATTCCAGGTTTTCGCCCTCACCGATGTCCATTAAACAGTTTTTGGATTTCGGTGAGTACCGACGACGCATCTTCCTGACAAACGAACCATCTCGCTTCTGGTTCACGTCACTCGGTAGTGAGAAAACAGACCAAGATTTCTCTTTCACTGAAAACAGCCAAAGTCTTCAAATAAACAATACATTCGACTGCGTTTTGTCCGTTCAAAAGACAGACACTGTTTTTTCTTGGCAGAAAACGCAAGCTTATTATTTTTTGAAGAAAAAGGAACAGGTGTGAACATGTCGGACGCTGGAGGCGTACAAAGTGAAAGCAGCAGGCACCGTAGAGATACTCACTTCTGCAGGCCTTTCCCTCCTATTAAATGACAGTTTTGACTCCAAGGTCAAATATCAGAGTGGTTACATAGGCGGCTGTGCAGTAAAATCCTCCTGATTATAGTTGTGTTGTTGACTAATAGTTATGGTTATTTAAGTTATGTGTAGTATGTACAGTAGAAGTATTTTGGTTGTTTTCCCAACACGAGCCACTCCTTATATTTATTATCTTTGCATTATTGTAAAGCATTATTACTTTAAAACTAGTTTCAGTGTTGAGAGCTGGTGCGGAGATGTAACTGAGACAACGTACTCCGCTTATGGTTAAGGGCTTCCTTTATTGTTAAAGGTAATGAGGCCTTGTGCTTATTCTTAAGATATTTTCAAGATTAACATGCTAAATTTATTTCATCTTCTTGAAAGCAATCAGAATAATATATAATCAATTTTCTAAATGTAGACTACGCTGAGATTCACATGAATAAAGCGTTATTCAAATAAATTGTATTAGTAAAATGGCGAAAGAAAATAAAGTAAAAACTAAAAGATTAGACATTAGAACATTAGCATTTAAATTAATGTTGCAGGCTCATTTGTCTGATGACATTTTAAGATTGATTAACTGTCAGCGCCACCCAGCGAGTGTGGTGTCGTATGCCAAAGATCAGATCATATAAAGTAAAGACTGCAAAGAGGCGGTGTAATTGAAAGCAAAAGATACCTTTGATCTTTATGTGGACTTCAAGTGTACAGGAGTCCTTCCATGATGGGCTTGGTAATACGCTGATCAGTGTGGGGAGATGGGTCTCTTGAACTGAAACAGAAATGTCTTTTACATTGTTTTATCAAGTCTTTTATGTTTTTTATAGCTGAATAACTGGGTATTTAAAACTGGGGGGAGAATTGGCTGCATGTTATAGAGCCAAAATGCAACAGACATTTGTCTCACGTGCATGTTGTACCAACATGGAGAGATCAGTGTTTGGATGAAACTGATAACATGTTTTCAGACAGATTACTTTCTATCTTCTTCAGAGCAGATTACACAATGGCAGCTTTGTGTTGCAAGTGCTTGCATGTGTACCCACAAGGCTTTAGCAGTTGTTGTTCAGATACGCAAAGGCACATTCGCACACCGTGCATAGACGTGTTGGGTGAAGTGGAATTTAATTAAGTGGATGTGGTGATTAAATACCACCTTCACGGCAAAATACATCGTACCTTGTAAACATGATGGTGCATCATCAAAGAGGTCATTTATTATTTTGCAGTGTTTTGAAAATGCATCAGGTCATGCAAGCAGGTTTAAGAACTTTGAGGTTTATACCTTGTCCTTTTATACATCCAGTAAGGATGGAGCTTTGACGGACTCTTCTTTATAGCCTATAATGATAACGGCTCTAACTGTCAGTAATCGTCCATATGCATTACAGTATGATTTATCATTGTTCCATGAGCAGCTATGAGTATATTTACTGAGTATTTTGTGCAAGTATTTTCTAAATATAAAGGATTGGATTGGGTTTAGTTCTGGTTCTTAGCTACGTTAATGTCATGACTTAATTTTCACAACAATCCCATCCAAACACCTCACATCATCTCATCTCCATACGGTTTCCTTTGGGATCAACACAGTGTCATATTTATCTTAATTCATGCTTATTTTCTCCCACCAATGCAGTGTTGCACAATACTAGGTGAAAAACCCTAGTTCAAGAAATCTAACTATTTGGTAGCACAGTTTCTGGTAGTCATTCCCAAAAGACCCATTGCATATTATCCTGATTTGTGTGCTTCAATGTGGTCTTGGTACAGGAGTCACCTAAAGATAGTAACATATTTGGTGGTCAATATTAGTTACGAGACACTTTCCTGGCAGGGGTGCTTTGCCTTGTGGTGTGGCAGCAGGGCACACAGACATGCAGATCACACACGCACATTAACCTATTTACACTTGCAAAGTGTCGTTTGTGTTATCCCAGTACTTTCCCTCTCGTCCAGGTAGAGAGAATGCATGCGAGAAGACCTCCTACATGTTTCTGAAGAAGGAGCTGCCAGTTCGGCTGGCAAATACAATGCGAGAAGTTACCCTTCTGCCTGGCAACCTGCTAGGTCAGCCGTCTGTGCAGTTGGTCCAGACCTGGTGAGAGGCTGAAGCTCAAAGAGCAACTAAACCTGTAGGATCAGGCTGTAATAGTTGGACTGAGTTCTTCTCAATAACAGAGAAACATCTTTCACATGAACCCACAATTATATCTGAAGTTCTCCATCTTGGAAGTATCTAGAATACAGCAGTCAGTTTAAAAATGATGGTTAAATTCATGGGATGGTGGTTCCTCTGCTTTTTCAGGTACAGTCAGAGCTTTGAGGAGCTATTGGAGTATGAGAACCAGAGTCCAGAGGATCCTCGTACCCTCAACAAGTGAGTAATGTGCCTAGGGGAGGTCCTAAAGCAGGGAGCTACACTTTGTTTTGTTGAGTTAACAAACACACTTTTTACATTTCATTAGACATAGATTTTTAAATGTGTGAGCCCAATCATTTTTAGTAGAACTTAGTGGCTCTATACAGCTTGTCAGAATATATCCTGATAGAGCAGCTGAAACTACACTTGCTGAAAGGAGGTGTCTTGTACACTACCGTTCAAAAGTTTGGGGTCACTTAGAAATTTTCTTATTTTTGAAAGAAAAGCAGTTTTTTTTTTTTCAATTTAGCTAATATTAAATGCATCAAAAATACACTATATACATTATCAATGTGGTAAATTCTAGCTGTAAACGTCTGGTTTTTAATGCAATATCTACATAGATGTATGGAGACCCATTTCCAACAACCATCATTCCAGTGTTCTAATGGTACATTGTGTTTGCTAACTGTGTAAGGAGGCTATTGGATATTTAGAAAACCCTTGAAAACCCTTGTGCAAGTAGGTTAGCACAGCTGAAAACAGTTTTGCTGATTAGAGAAGCTATAAAACTGACCTTCCTTTCAGCTAGTTGAGAATCTGGAGCATTACAATTGTTGGTTTGAGTAAACTCACAAAATGGCCAGAAAAAGACAACTTTCAATTGAAACTCGACAGTCTATTCTTGTTCTGAGAAATGAAGGCTATTCCATGCGAGACATTGCCAAGAAATTGAAGATTTCCTACAATGGTGTGTACTACTCCCTTCAGAGGAGAGCACAGACAGGCTCTAACCAGAGTAGAAGGAGAAGTGGAAGGCCCCGCTGCACAACTGAGCAACAAGACAAGTACATTACAGTCTCCAGTTTGAGAAATCAACGCCTCACAGGTCCTCAACTGGCAGCTTCATTAAATAGTACCCGCAAAACGCCAGTGTCAACGTCTACAGTGAAGAGGCGACTCCGGGATGCTGGCCTTCAGGGCAGAGTGGCAAAGAAAAAGCCCTATCTGAGACTGGCTAATAAAAGAAAAAGATTAATATGGACAAAAGAACACAGACATTGGACAGAGGAACATTGGAAAAAAAGTGTTATGGACAGACGAATCAAGAAGTCTGAGATGTTTGGATCACACAGACGAACATTTGTGAGACGCAGAACAACTGAAAAGATGCTGGATGAGTGCCTGACACCATCTGTCAAACATGGTGGAGGTAATGTGATGGTCTGGGGTTGCGTTGGTGCTGGTAAAGTGGGAGATTTGTACAAGGTAAAAGGGATTTTGAATAAGGAAGGCTATCACTCCATTTTGCAACGCCATACCATACCCTGTGGACAGCGCTTGATTGGAGCCAATTTCATCCTGCAACAGGACAATGACCCAAAGCACACCTCCAAATTATGCACAAACTATTTAGAGAAGAAGCAGGCAGCTGGTGTTTTATCGGTAATGGAGTGGCCAGTGCAGTCACCAGATCTCCACCCCATCGAGCTGTTGTGGGAGCAGCTTGACCGTATGGTACGAAAAAAGTGCACATCAACCCAATCAAACTTGTGGGAGCGGCTTCTGGAAGCATGGGGTGAAGTTTCTCCAGATTACCTCAGCAAATTAACAGCTAGAATGCCAAAGGTCTGCAATGCTGTAATTGCTGCTACGGGAGCATTCTTTGACGAAAGCAAAGTTTAAAGTAGAAAATTATTTCAAATAATAATAAAAAAAAACATTATTTCTACCTTGTCAATGTCTGGACTATATTTCTATTCATTTTGCAACTCATTTGATATATAAAAGTATGAGATTTCAGGGAAAACACAAAATTGTCTAGGTGACCCCAAACTTTTGAACGGTAGTGTATGTTTTTGACAGTTGGGCCTTTTCTGGCCTTTTTTGTCTCCTGTTCAAATGGTCAGTTTCCTAGAAACCCTTATCCAGATTCGGAACAGACACAATGATGTGGTTCCTACCATGGCCCAGGGAGTGATAGAGTACAAGGAGAAGTTTGGCTTCGACCCTTTCATTAGCAGCAATGTGCAGTACTTTCTGGATCGCTTCTACACCAGCCGCATCTCCTTCCGCATGCTGATCAACCAGCATAGTGGGTGACTTCATATATATAATCTATATTTACTCTATAATGTCTTAGTAAAGTTCTTATGCTTTAACATGTCAGGTTTTGATGTTAAGTGTCAGGCTTAATTGCTTTCTGTTACAGCTCTCCTCTTCAGTGATGGCATCAACCCAGCCCACCCCAAACACATCGGGGGTATTGACCCAGCATGCAATGTGGTTGAGGTGGTAAGAGGTATGAGAGTACCACTAAGAACTTGCTAACATGGCCACCCTTAGGGCGTACTCACACTAGGCACGGTTTGCTGGATCCGTGCTGGGGCCCGGTTATCCCCCCTCCCCACTCCCCCTCTGGCCTGCACTCACACTGGCTTTATCAAACCGGCCCGAGCACGCTTACGTCATCACAACGCCACTTTATTTGGAAAAAAGTGCGCTCACACAACACTATGGAGTTCACGATTCTCTTTTTATTGTATTTTTGGAGTCATTTTGGGAGTGCAGAAACACGGTGCAAGCACAGATTTATCGATCATTTAACACAACGATTGTCTGCTAATCGTGCTGCACGTGTTAGAAGATTTTTACAGAGGCAGCAGAAATCCACGGAGGAATTTGCAGCTTTAATCGCTTTTTGAGTGTCGCATCACGGACGTCATGTTTGAGTTCTGGCAAAATGAACCAATCACACGAGGCACCAAGCGGGCCCGGGCACAGATAGCGCTCATACTAGAAGCGAACCGTGCCCGAGTCCAAGCGAATTGTGCCCTGGCCGACCTCTTCAAGCGGGCCTGGGCACGGTTAACTGGGCCGGGCCCGGGCACGGTTCGGAGCGATTACACTAGTCAAACGAACCATGCTTCGGCAGGGAACCGTGCTTCGGCAGGGAACCGTGCCCGGGCCCGGATCACAGACCCTCGTGTGAGTACGCCCTTAGTTTGTAGCACAGCAAAATCACAAAATTAACTTGTCCTGTATGTCACAATACACACTGTGATTGTTTAAGACTTGTTAATTTGCTATATTTTCTTTTTATATGCAGCCTGTTTAGGATAGGAAATGAAATTTAAATAATTGGCTGCTATGATTGTCACCTTCTTTCAGATGCTTATGAGACAGCAAAGATTCTCTGTGAGAAGTACTACATGACATCACCTGAACTACAGATCCACGAATACAACAGTGAGTTGAATGATTTATTGCTGCTATTGTACTATTGTAACATTGATCTGCCTTGGAAAATAGTACACACACACACACACACGCTTTGATGTGAGTCGATATCTTTGAACCGCTGTTCAAACTCAAACACTAGTAAGATATCTGTAAACATCACCACTGTTCAGCCTATTTTAAAGATTTGCACGTGACTGGTTCATACTTACTGTGTATCAATATGATTTGATACCTTCAAGCCAAGAACCCATCTAGGCCCATCCAGGTGGTTTATGTGCCATCCCATTTGTTCCACATGCTGTTTGAGCTCTTCAAGGCAAGTGCCGTCGGGTTCCAGGGCTTGGTCTTGTATGCTTGTTTTGGTCAGAGACGGTACTGACGGTTCATAATACATGTTTGATTTGTAGAACTCCATGCGAGCAACGGTGGAGCTCCATGAGAATAGCGGAGAGGGACTCCCCCCGGTGAAGGCACTTGTGACTCTGGGAAAAGAAGATCTGTCCATAAAGGTGGACTGCAACATTTCATTTTCATAGTACAACACCAAGTCAGTTATTATATTAGTCTGTCCAGTTAGGAAGCATAAATGATTGTCAGTCATTTTCGCCTGTTTGGTGCGACTGAAAGTGTCAACAGGAGCTCTAGAGAGGCAACAAGACAACCTCCCAGAAAGGGAATGATTTTACAGGTGGTGGCCACAGACAGTTAGTTTCTCCTTATTATCTGTCTGATTCTTCTCTACAGTACTGTATTGTGTCCTGGTCACTACCAGTATCTGTTCCTTTGCGCAAGGGCAAACAGTAGGAATTCTGCCAGACAAAATGACCTCCAGTGGGCTACTGGTGAGCATGTTTCTGACCAAACTGTTAGATGTCACTTCATGAGGGTAATACAGTTGTGATCAAATTTATTCAACCCCCACTGAAATAAAGTGTTTTGGCCAGTTTGACATTGATTTTGATCATTTCAGTCATCTTATTTACAATTATATCAAAGAGGCACTTATAAATTAGACAAACATAACATAATATTTATGATGGAATAACCACAAATGTCTTTACTGTGCTCACATCATTATCAGTTTTATTCAACCCCCTAGTGACATTATTTTTTAGTACTTAGTACAACATCCTTTTCCAGTTATGACAGCTTTCAAGCGTGAAGCATAGCTTGACACAAGTGTCTTGCAGCGACCTATGGGTATCTTAGCCCATTCTTCATGGGCAAAAGCCTCCAGTTCAGTCACATTCTTAGGCTTGCGCACTGCAACTGCCTTCTTTAGGTCCCACCAGAGGTTCTCAATTGGATTTAAGTCTGGTGATTGCGATGGCCACTCTAGAATGTTCCAGCCTTTCATGTTCAACCATGCTCTAGTGGACTTGGATGTGTGCTTCGGATCATTGTCCTGTTGGAAGGTCCAACGTCTCCCAAGCCGCAGGTTTGTGACTGACTCCATCACATTTTCCTCCAAGATCTCCTGGTACTGAAGGGAATTCATGGTACCCTGCACACGTTGAAGCTTTCCTGTACCATTAGAAGCAAAACAGCCCCAAAGCATAATTGACCCCCCGCCATGCTTCACAGTAGACAAGGTGTTCTTTTGTTCATAAGCCTGGTTCTTCCTTCTCCAAACATAGCGCTGGTCCATTGTCCCAAACAGTTCTAATTTAGTTTTATCTGACCACAGTACACTGTTCCAAAACCTTTGTGGCTTGTCCACATGACTTTTGGCATACTGCAGTCGACTTTTCTTGTTCTTTGGAGTCAGCAAGGGGGTGCGTCTGGGCGTTCTGGCATGGAGGTCTTCGTTATGCAGTGCGCGCCTTATTGTCTGAGCTGAAACTTCAGTGCCCACATCTGACAGGTCTTTTTTCAGTTCCTTAGCAGTCACGCGGGGATTTTTCTCCACATTACGCTTCAGGTAGCGCACAGCAGTCGCGGTCAGGATCTTCTTTCTGCCACGACCAGGTAACGTTTCCACTGTGCCCTTTAACTTGAACTTGCGAATGATACTTCCGATAGTGTCTCTTGGAATATTTAACAACTTCGCAATCTTTTTATATCCATTGCCATTCTTGTGAAGAGCAATAACCTCTTCTCTTGTCTTCTGGGACCATTCTCTTGCCTTCACCATGCTTGGAAACACACCAGTAGATGTCTAGAAGGAGCTGAGTATCACAGTCCTTTTAAATCTGCCTAATTGGTGCTTATCATGCTTGATTGCTGCTCGTTGACATCCACAGATGTTTTCAATACCTGATGGAAAACACTGGAATGAACCTCTGTTCTTAGGAGTGGTAGTCGTAAAGGGGTTGAATAATTGTGTCAATGAAGAAATCACAAAAAGGCCATTTAATACTTTATGACAAAAAAAATTGATGCTATCTTAGTTGCATTTAGTTCTTTAACAAGTCCTTGTAAGATTTCATTATGAACACAATTACAAATGTGCACTGAATTCCATAAAACCCTTCGCAGCATTGGGGGTTGAATAAATTTGATCACAACTGTATGAGGGCCCCTCGTCCTCTAGTAGGACCTGTGCTCACGTCCTCTGGTGGGACCTGTGCTCACATCCTCTGGTGGGACCTGTGCTCACGTCCTCTGTGGGACCTGTGCTTACAACCTAGGACCGTGGAGCTGGACTGGCATTCCCCAGATAACACCATAATTGGCAACCCCACCATTGGCATGCTTTTGTCTTCGTAGCTCTTTAGCAGGTTCACACTGAGGACGTGACAGATGTGAGCCTTGATACCCCGTGGTGAACATCATGCTGCCTGCAACATGATCAAGTATGACCAGTTTGGAGGTGGATCAGGGATGGTCTAGGGAGGCATATCCTTGGAGATTCACCCAAACCTCCATGTGATGGTCAGCTGTACCTTGACTGCTCTTAGGTACTAGGATGAAAACCTCATTATCAGACCATACACTGGTGCAATGAGCCCCTTGGGTCCTCCTGTATGTGACCAGATAGAGCGGGCAGCTCTTGGGTTATGAAGGCATTGACCTTTACATTGTCCAGACCGGATTCTGGGACAATATACGTCAGTGCATCTGACAGAACCGCAGACCATCCTGGATCTCACTGACTCCCTGATCCTTACACACTAGAGTCACATAATGAGTTGCTGTGATGAAATTCATACAAATTGGATCACCTTGTGATTAAAAATTTTCACGTTGATTCTCATTGTGATTTTGAATCCAGCCCTCATTGGGTTGATCATTGGGTTTCCAATGACTGTTGTAACATGATTGTGTTGTGCTGTTGTTTGTAGTATGTGCACTGTATATACCATGTTGTGTATATATTCTAGATTAGTGATCAGGGAGGCGGGGTCCCCTTGAGAAAGATCGACCGCCTCTTCAACTACATGTATTCCACTGCTCCAACTCCCACACTGAATCCATCACAAGCTGCCGTACCACTGGTAACCACCAACATCACTATACTGCTGTGTATAGGTGTGTGTGTGTGTGTGTTATACACTGTTCTCTTCCTCCAGGCTGGTTTTGGTTATGGCTTGCCGATCTCCAGGCTGTACGCACGGTACTTCCAGGGAGACATGAACCTTTTTTCTATGGAGGGCGTAGGAACACATGCGGTCATCTATCTGAAGGTGCAGCAGTTTACATAGTGCTGTGGATGTTGTATTGACCTTTTAAATCATGGTTCAGTGTATATGTACATACATAAATAGTTGATAAAATGATGTTAAAACCATCACTGTTCACAGTAGGCACGATTTTTTGCTTTTTTATGTGCATGTTATATTAAATCATCCAGTAGCAGCAGAGGATTTTCAGTATAAAATATACAACACCTTTTTTTTTTTTTTGTCTTCCTGCGATCTTTGACAGACCCCACCATTGCAAGCAGACATTTCAAAAGTATATTTAGACAGTGTCTCTCTAACCGCCTACAGGCTCTGTCCAGTGAGTCTTACGAGAGACTTCCTGTGTTCAACAAGTCAGCATGGAGACATTACCAGCTGGGACCAGAGGCTGACGACTGGAGTAACCCCAGCAGTGACCCCCGGGACGCATCCACGTTCAAAGCCAACACCTAGCCTGACTGTATTGTGGCTACAACACCAGAACAAGACTCCAAATGCTACCTGCCTGAGGCCCAGCTGACTACCTAGTCTAACATGGGTAAATTGGAAAGTGCCATTTATTGCGGTTTGGCTGTGCTAGTGTTTTCAGTCCATTGATCCCTGTGTACAATTACAGCGCAAAAACAATGGTGAGCATGCACAAGTGAGCACGTGTCACCTATCTAACCTGACCTATGACTCTTGTCATATTCACTATGGTACTTTGTTTACACGTTGCAATTGTGTGCAACACGCAGAAAAAGTTGTATAAAACATAGACAGCTTCTTAGTCTGACAGATAATGATGTTGAGCAGCAAAACATGATATTACTGAGGTAAACGGATTCAGCCATTTGGAACAGTGGAAGGCACAACCATATGTCAGCATTTTCTAAGACCTATATATTTTCCCTCACATATACCAAAGCTGCATTTTCACAATTATCCACTTCGAAGAGTGGATTTGAAAACATTTTTCAGCAGTGTTTTCCAGTTTACTATGTCTGAATCCAAAAAAGGTCTAAACAAAAGCTTTTTTTCAAAGGTTTTCTCTGGGTCTGATATTTAATAGGTCGACCCATGGCTTTTTATAAATAGTGCATTGTGATTTATGTTTGCTAAAAAATCATCATTGTAAATATTTTTTGTGGCACGGCATTTGGCAGATGCCCTTATCCAGAGCGACTTAAATTTTTATCTCATTTTTTATACAAGTGAGCAATTGAGGGTGTGTGGGCCTTGCTCAGGGGCACCTCAGTCATGGCCTCAGGTCTGGGAATCGAACCCACGACCCTCCGGTCACAAGACCAGTTCCCTAACCACCAGGCCATGGCTGCCCACATATATTTATAAGGTAACTAGTTGTATGCTGTTAATGTCTTCACATGCTGTATGTAGTTACATACTCTTAATATCCACACTTGAAATTAACATTATCAGAAGACACACTATAGTGTCAAAGGCAGCTTAGTGTAGTACACCACTAGCATTGTTGCATATGAATTAATGCTTACATCATGTAATCACTGTGAGTCCTGTGGAGTCTGTAGAGCCAGAAGAGGTACTGCACATTAAACTGTGTGTACAGTCCTAGTCCGTCTGCTTGGTGACCTTGAACATTAGAAGAACCGCAAAGCTAACTAACCAATACTTGGTACGCTGAAGGATCTTTTATGCTCCAGACAGAGTTTCTCAATGTCGCAATCCGTCCAAGAAGATTTTGGAACTGCATGCAGGTTCAAGTCACATACATGTGTAAGTCTTGGGTCAAATACATGTGTAAGGTTAAGACTTAATCATCTGCAATTCTGCTGAATTGGTCAAGATTGGTAATTGTGAGCAGCAGTGTTTTAAAATGCCTACAGAAACAGGTCAACAGGAATTGAGCCCTTTATATTTAAATACTCATTTTTCCACTATTAGAGTCATTGTTATAGTTACATAATTTGGTATAAAAGAAAGTTGAATATATTTCCCCCAAGGGGAGTACCTATGTTTGCATAATAGTACTTACAATCCAATTGTCTCAGCAACTGGCACAACAATGTATTGAATTATATTCTTGCACATAATTAGTCGCCTAAGCTGTGTGTCACACCATTGTAATATTACAGCATAAAGTAGCTTAAACCCAATTGCCCTTTCTGGGTCTGCACATGAGATGGTAAAGTGGGAGAAAATCTCATCAGTGCTGACAGCCTCATTGGTTTAAGAGCCGCTTAATCGTTTAAAGAAGATTAAAGTGTCAGTCATACTGCCCATGAGTCACATAGAACTGTCAGTTCAACACTGCTACTAGCAAAATAACGAGAAAGAAAGCTATATTTTATATGGATGCACTGTAATGCTGTTTGTATAATTAATTTATTGCTGTAAAGAATGGCATTGAAATTATATTTTTAAGTGTGCCTGAATAAAATAAAAATCAGTTCATGAAATGACACTGGACACATTTTCTCTCTGACAGTTTGATTTAACTTCTACTGTTAGTACATGTGGAAGTGCTTGTTCTGTAAAAAGCATGAAATTACAGCATGACTTGCTGAAAGTTGCAAATAATTAAAATATGTCTTACTGAGGTCAATAAATCAATGAATCAATAAATAAACCAAATCAATAAATATTAATTATATTAATATATTAATACACTGACATGCAGTACAGTACTTTTAAGTTCTAATACAGTGAAAAATGAAACTGCAAACATGGGTTGTGATGTGTGTAGTGAGTGTGTGTATACTGTATATGTGTACATGTGTGTAAATTGAGGTGTGTGTGTGTGTGTGTGTTCACTTCTTCCCTTTGGCTCCCTTCCTGCTGTTGCTGGCTGGTGGAGAGCGCAGGCGTGGTGGGGGCCAGTGTACAGGGGGAGAGGGAGAGCGCCCCCTAGTGGGACTGTGGCTGGGAGAGGTGCTGGGGGACTGGTATGGAGACAGGGCCTGGAACACACGTCCACCCCTCTCTTGGATCATGTTCTGCAGGGAGAAGAAAGGACCGTGTTGGACCAGGACAGTGACGGGACCCTGATGAACTTTGAGATCAGAATTGATGAGGACTAACAACCATAAACACTGATCTGTATAGATTAAAGATGGCCTTGCATTTGTTATTGCAAGGCAATACTGATAATATGATATGTGATGATATATGATTTGAATTTACAACATGGTATGTGGATATATGAGATTGACAACA